>NC_092418.1:31842452-32467452 GCF_040894005.1 Engystomops pustulosus
AATATATGGCTTCTTCATATGAAGACCGACTATATTCATGTAATTGTTAACTACTGTATATTCAGTTGGTGGCATAGTAAGTTATAAGGTCCTCTGGGGTCACGTCTAAATCTCTTTTAACCAGTAGAGAACATTGACGTGATTTGATCCTTCCCACCAGGTGAGATCCGGGAGCAGAATGGAAACGAACTTGTCCATGCGGCTGTGGTTGTAGAAGGTGCGTCTCTAGGAAGTCCTGAAGCAAATGCTTTCAGTGTCCTCCAGCATGTTCTAGGTGCAGGACCTTACGTCAAGAGGGGAAGCAACACCACCAGCAAATTGTCTCAAGCCGTATCCAAGGCGACTAATCAGCCCTTTGACGTAAGTCTTCAACTGAAGAAGTGGGGGGCGAAGGGAGGTTTTTGTTAATGGTGAAAATTTTGCTGGTTTCATCCCAACTTTTCTTTTGTTTGGCAAAGTTGATTGAATAGAACCGTGTGATTCAGTTTTCAGGAGTTACAAAAGGCTGCAATGTGTTGACGTCATTGTGTTTTTCTCTTTGTGATATCTGGTACACAGACGTTCAATTCATCTGAATTAATTTGGTTTGTTTTGTTTTAGGTTTCTGCATTCAACAGCAACTATTCAGATTCCGGTCTTTTTGGAGTTTACACCATATCCCATGCAGCCACAACATCTGATGTAAGGAAAAAAGAAGTGATTCTTGTAACACTAAAAGAAAATGAACTTTTGAAGCAATTTTTATTGTAACAATGAATAGTACACGTGGTAAATGTAAAAGTTGTAATATACCTTAAGAAACATCTATTCCTATTACCCACATCATTGTCTTTTGAGCGGAGTCTAGCATATTCATGTTCTTTTAGCTATCTGATAGTTGCTGGCTGTGTGACTCACTGAAGAGAATTCCCGAGGGAGGGGGAATATATAGGTATTGAGAGACTCGCTGAAGAGAAATGAAGTCCCTCATTCCGCCTCCCTATGGAATTATCTACATCAGGTTACACAGCCAGCGTCTCTCATTCCTCTGGTACGAATTGTGTAGCAGACCCGAGTTGGCTCACCTGAAGTAAAAGCACATCCCTTATCAAGCAGAAAGCTGAACATGCAGCGGAGCTGGAAGAACATGGGATATATTTAGATGGTGACTCGCCTTTACAAACGGACTGTTAAACTTTCCGGGCAAGGGGAGGAACAATATAGGGATAGTTGTACTGTGGTATAATAGCGGTTTTCAAAATCTTTAGTGTGGGACAGTTAAATGGACAGCTTCCCTTTAAAGTAGTTTACCAACTACACTTCTAGTGTTCCATATGACTGTACTCTTTAATGTAGTATTTTATTTCGATATGTTCCCTATGGTTTGTAAAGCACAACAGAACATGAAGGTGCTATATATAAGGATTTATTATTAAATAATCCCTATCCTGTGGGTAGATGATAAAGAAGCATATTGGTGAGGGTCCAACTGCTCGCATCCCCTGCAACCTGCAGATTCAGGGTCCTGATTTCATTATTGGGTCCTGTTATCGTGATTGGTTAGGGTCCAACTGCCAGGACCTCCACCGACCAGTTTGAGGATAATTTGAAAAGTTGAGATGAATCAGTGATTGGTTTAGCAATGCTTTTAGTAATAAAAATGAATCAATGCAGATTGTAAGACATGCACGATACTAAATCTGTTTCACATCCGAAACATAATACTGTAAGGCTGACACAGATGGGACATCTATTACTTCTGGACATTTTAAAAGCTACAGTACAGTGAGGTTTTACTGTGCGTCGGGGGTCAATATTATTAAAAAAAACTGCACTTCTGGTCATTTTGATCATGTTATGTCTTGTCTCTTTAGGTGATTAAAGCTGCCATTAACCAGGTGAATGCCGTTGCACAAGGCAGTGTCACAGAGGCCGATATTACAAGAGCCAAGTGAGTAATAAGAGATGGGCAGAGAATAATCAGCAGAGTAGGTGACTAGTTGAATTTACTGAAACTGTTATTCTACCTAGAGTAATAGAGATGTCACAATACCAGAATTTAGAATACAATACCAACGCTTGGTGTACCAAAACGAAACCTTTAACGAACATTACCCAACAAAAATTTCAAGTCACACTATTCTCTGGATGTGAAATAGTTACTGAACACAAGTCCCAATCTAATTTTAGATTTTTTTTTTTTTTGAGTGCTGGGGTTTTCAAAAGTCTGATACTAATTTCCAATCCTCTGTAGCTGGATAAGTGGTCCATGTACAAAAGATGGATAGAGCTTTTAGGTGGACCGAAAGACCCAGTTTGCACAAGTTAGTTCTATGGAATGTAATAAATTTTAACTGGGAGGTAAAAATGGAGAGAGCTACTTCCAAATTACAATGTTATAGGTTATCGAGGGACAATATACATGTATAATAGGGCACTACAAGTCTCAGCATCTATAGGTAGAGATCTTGGGCAATATAGACAGGGTTGTAGCTATATGTCTTACTAGTACTAGCATGTCCAGGCTGATATTATGGGATTTAATAGGACATTACATTGAGTGGTGTAAGCTGAGAGAACTCAAACTTCAAGCACTTGCAGTGCACATAGTCTCAAAGTGCTTGGTTATGTCCTGTGATGTTGCTGGCTACATGATGTACAAATCATCAGTCTGTGCAGTCACCACTTCCCCTCTGCACAGCTCAGTATCTTTTTAGCAGATGACCAATTTGTGTAATTAACTGAAGTTTTAGGTCACTTAAGTCCCAAAAAACACCGATCATAAAGTGTAGTGTATGTGAAATTGTGATGAAAGTGGAAAATGATGGATGATATTTCAGGAACCAGCTGAAGACCCATTACCTGCTGTCTCTGGAGAACTCCTCTGGGCTGCTGAATGAGATCGGCTCCCAGGCCGTGGCCTCCGGCTCATACACATCACCCGATGCCGTCCTCAAGAACATAGATGCAGTCACCAGCGCTGATGTTGCAAATGTAAGTTTTATAGGATGGACTTTTCCCGACACCTATGATTTCCTAGAAATTTTATATGCATCTGTATACATTTTGTTTTTTTTGCTCTAGGCTGCAAAGAAATTTGTCTCTGGAAAGAAATCCTTGGCAGCGTCAGGAAACTTGGGAAATACTCCTTATGTTGCTGATCTGTAATGTCTGGAGAGCGAGGCGTCCCTGTGAAAAGCCTGACCGCTTTCTAAGAATGGACAAGTGGACCCTATAAGTTTGTCTTTGAGCCGCACGTGTTACTCAAATTATTTATGGCGGCAAACCACACATGTAGATGCTGAGGTGGAATCAACAGGGGCTTCAGATTATGATTTATTAGAGGAATGAGCTCACGTGTCTGTGTGTCGGCATAACATACAATAAAAGATTTACTGTTTCTATCACTTGTATTGTGTAAAGTTTCAGGTACTAAATAACCATTCTATACAAAAAGTAACTTGTCCTACATATATGTACATAGCAGTGTCCCAGAACTACTTCACAGGATAAGGGCTGCAAATAGCTGAAGGTCCCCTAATAACCTGCGTGGCTCACCTATGCCTTCCTGAGTACCCAGAAGGGTTCAGCCCCCGCAGTGACTTCCAAATTTATTACCTTTTCTAAGGATTATATTTTAAATGCTGGACAACCCCCTTAAGAGTCTCAATTCTCATTGTTTAAACTCCAGACTAGAGCCACATCTGCAAGAGATTTCTCTCCCAATTGTCTCTGGTCATCTATTTGGGTTTTTCTGAGCTGTGCCCTTGAGCATAAAGGCCATCAATCTATTCTCCATTGCCTACAGAAGGAAACCTAGATGTACAAGAACCGCACAACTCCTTCACCTCACTGCTTATAATCTATAGAATTAGGTCTTCTTCCTTCATGTAAACTTCCTAACTGTATTGCATTTTGTGGAAGATTTTATGGGCTACAGACACCAAAGACGTGAATTTCTCTTGAGCTTTTTGCTTCTTAAAGGGAACCTACCACCACGAATCTACCTATAAAGGTAGATCGGGTTTCCTTATGCAGCTATTGGGGTGTGGAGTAGCCGCATCTGAGGTTACACGGGACGGCTACTCCACGCCCAAGTAGCCTCTTTTTCTCCTCCTACCGAAAATCTTCGACATGCAGCTACAAGGAGCTGCACGCCCACGTCCGACGAATCTGTCTGCACGTGCTCAAAACAGCGGGCCCGTGCCTGTGCAGCTTCGGAGCAGTGACCGCGCAGGAGTGGGCCTGCTGTTCTGCGCAGTAGATTCTACCTTTTATAGGTAGATTCGTGGTGGTAGGTTCCCTTTAAATCTCAGGGCACTGCTACGGTTGAGGAGGAAAAGTACAAATTACTTATCGGTATATGAATTTAGCTTATATATGGGTTTGAGGCGTCTTTATTTCTTGGTGTGCTGCTTTATAACGTTCACTTTTAGCATATATAGGAAGTACCCTGCATGTGCCCTAGACTCCTATACAATTTATGTTCTCACTTTACCAGGATAGTTATGCCAACCCACCTTAGTGCCTCAACCATATGTGGGCACTATCACTCTTGTGTACAATAAGTGGCACTATTACACAAAGGGTAGAAAAAGCTGTGATTGTTTGTAGCACAAAATCCATTTATCACTAATTTTTGAGCACTTTTTAGCACTTGTATTTGCAGGGTGTTTTCTGTGTGTTCCAATGTTTTTTAAAGGTGGGGGGCAGTTGTGTGTAGAATGGATGCTGGAAGTTGCTGAAGTTGACATGGTGGTCAGGGCCAGAATTAGAAATGACCTGTGTGGAAGTAGTGTTATCACTATTATGTCTCTACTTTTATATTTTGAAGTTTATGAAAAAAATTTCACAGATCTCATCAAATTCAATTGTATTTAGTGGCTGCCGAGCTGTGTACAGTTCCTGCGACAATTGGCATTGGTCTGCTTATTCTGGTAGCCCACCAGATGGCAGCATTTTTATTGGGAACATGTGACATTTCTATAAGCTTTTTTCCTTTCTTATAGTTTTTTTTTTTTTTAATTTCCATGTGTCCAGCAACTTAAGGCACTTTTTTCTGACTTCAAACCTGTGGAGTGGTGCTATATATGGTTTTTTTTGTTTGTTTTTGGTCATATTTCTGTCAACTGGAAGTAAACATAGAATCATAAAATCTTTCTGTAGAAAGACAGCAAGCAGAGATCTAGAAAACCCTGAGGAATAGACACTGAAAGTTTATTGGAAAATTGTATAACTTTTTATAATACAAACAGTAATATAAATTTGCTGAAATGGGAATATCCCTTTAATGTACCATCTATCTATCCATCTGTTCAGCAGTACAATTAAAAGTTCTCACACTAGTCATAGATATTCCGTCTTTCGAGGGAGCTGGATCGTTGGCTTTCCTTCAGCTCCCTATTTAAAGGTGTTATCCCAATTTTAAGAAGCTATCCCCCAATCCACAGAATTGGTGGGGCTGCTCTCCTTTAAGCCAGTGTCTAGCATATATAATAGTAAAATTATTTAATTTACAAAGTTTTGCAAAGATTATATCTGGCGTTATCCCCTTCGTGACTGAGGGTGATGGCACATGCGGTGTTTTGAACGCGTTTTTGGCCCGTTTTTAAGCGGTCCGTCAAACGCATGCTTTTTTTTTTTTTTTTTAAAACACTGACGTTTTTGACTAGTTTAATTTAAGATAATTGGTCAAACCTGTCAAAAACGCATGGATTATGTATGGGTGCTTGACAGAACCAAAGATATCAACTCTTAAAGTTAGTCTGAAATAGAAAGCTGCATGTTAAGATTAAAAAAAAATTTCCACAAATTTGAAAGTGGATATATCTGGTTCTATGCGGCATCCATACACAATTTCTTATATCGTATTAAAGGGGAGAATTTTGAGTCTAGGTGCCAGGGTTCTGGAGATATTGCTGTTTTAGGTCACTGTAGTTACGTTTATAAACGTCCTTTATGGGGCATGTGCAGATAGGGTGTATATAGCTGTATGGCAGTCGAGTACAATTTGTCACGCAGAAAACAAGCCCTCGCACAGCTATGTAAACGGAAAAATAAAGAAGTTAAATTGGGGAGCAATAAACAGAAAATAAAATGGAAAAGGCCCATCGGGCACAAGGGGTTAATAAGCCCCTGATACCACATCATAAAAAGTTTACAAATTCTTTGGGATAAAGGTCTGTGGTACCTAAGGCCACGTTCACATGTGGCATTTTGGTTACGTTTGTAAACGCAATCCAAAAGCTCCACTTGTGAACACATATTTTGGTAACATTGGGGCACATTTACTAAGGGTCAGCAGACCGCGATTCTGTCGGGTTTTGCGAATATTTCCTTTTTGCGCTGAATTGCCCTGGGGTTTTGGCGCACACGATCGGATTGTGGCGCATTGGCGCCGGCTTGCATGAGACACAAATCTGGGAGGCGTGATTCGGACAAACCACGGAATTTAAAAATGAAATTGTGTCGCAAGATCAGCACTCACATGCACCGGGAAGAAGAAGGTGAACTCCGGGGACCTCAGCGGGGGAAGCGACAGATGCAGGAAATTGGACACACGATCTTAGTGAATCCTCGTTGGACAACGCACAGCGGGGATCGCGACGAGACGTGTAAGTAAATGTGCCCCATTGTGTTTACAAAACATTAACTAAACGCAAAGTGCGATCGCAGGGGGAGCCTTTGGATTTTGTTTAAAAACGCAACACAAATGCCACATGTGAATGTGGCCTCAGGGGCTCTACAAACACGTCATGGCACCAAAAAACTATTCTGCCCTACAAAAGCTCAATGGCTCCTTCCGTTCCGCGCTTTGCCATGTGCCCAGACAGCCGCTTACATCCACATGTGGGGTGTCCTCTTACTGCACAATATATTCTTAGATACATTTCCTACTATTACTAAGTTTATGTGGGTAAATTTTGCGGCTAAATGAATGTATTAATCATAAATATTAGTGAATTCCAATTCAAACCTTCATTTTGTTTGTTCTGTAAAATACATAAAGGGTTAACAAGCTTCCTACCTGCTGTTTGTAAGTTAATAGAACGGGGTGATATGTGGGGGCTTTTTATTAACAGAACTTCCAAAACCCCTATAGAAATGAAATGGTCCCTAAAATAATAATTCTTACATCGCCATCTTCTAAGTGGCAAAACATTTTTACCTTTTTGGCTACAGAAGTGGTTAATGGCTTGTTTTTTTGCGGGACTTGTGCTTTGCAACAGTATCATTCTAGAGTAAATATGTTTTTTTTATCACTTTTTGTTGCATGATGAATTAGGTAACAATCATAATTTTTGGTGGGATTTTTACGTTTTTTTTTACGGTTTTCATCGAGTGGGTTTAATAATGTTCTTTTTTAATTCTAAGGGTCGTTACAGACATGGTGATGCTATATATGTGGAGTTTGTGTTATAATTTACTTTTTTTTTTGCGTTATATGTCTCTTCTTATGTTTATGGGGCTTATTGACCTTTTTAATAATTTATTTTTATTTGAGAAATTTTTTTTCTACACTTTATTATTAGTTCTCCCATGGGACATGAACAAGTAATCATCTGATCAGCATCAGCTCTGTGTCTGATATATCAGATGCAGAGCGTTAAGAGGTTAAATTATGTGTTTGATAACTCATGCATTTACATTGCGTTAACAGTTGTGTTTTGTAAAGTAATGTAATTAGGCAAATGACTTCTACTCAGTTGTTTGTGTGAACGTGCCCTCAGGGCGCCTTCCCACGTGTCGTTTTAAACGCATCCAAAACGAAAGTAGGAGGGGGTTTGGCCAAAACGCATATGCGTTTGCAATAAAATGCAAGGCACCCTAAGTTTCACAGAGAGTAATCAGAGCTGAGCGATACTACCGGCTCGTGCACCTGTGCACCACAAGACCATGGACAGATTTTAACCCCTTAAGGACGCAGCCATTTTGTAGCTTAAGGCTCAGCCCGATTTTTTGGATTCGGACTTGCGTCGCTTTATATGGTTATAACTTTTGAACACTGTTACTTATCAAAACGATTCTGAGATTGTTTTTTCCCCACATGTTGTACTTCATTTTAGTGGTAAATTGTGGCTGATAAGTTTTGCGTTTATTTACAAAAAAAAGAAAATATGATAAATTTTTTGAAAAATTTGCCATTTTCGAAATTCTAAATCATTGCGCTTTCAGGCAGATAGATTTACCACCTAAATAAGTTGCAGAATAACATTTCCCATTTGTCTACTTTACATTTTCATAATTTCTGAAATGTCTGGATAATTTATTTTGGTGTTACGCGGCTTACAAATAGAATATCGCTTTTCCGAATTTTCCGAATTGACTATTTTGGGGATAAATACAGTTTTGAATGCAATTTTACATATTTAGCATCAAAACCCCCTATATAACCAACCCATTTTCAAATCTGCACCCCTCAAGCTATCAGAAACAGCTTTTACGAAGATTGTTAACCCCTTGAGATCTTCAAAGTAATTGAATCAAAATGGGGGTGAAATTTAGAATGGTCATATTGTTCCCTTATACGTTCATTTAGCCCTAAAATTTACACATTTCCAAAAGATAAAGAGAAAACCCACCATACAATTTGTTCTGCAATTTCTCCAGAGTACAAAGACCCCCCACATGTGGCCGTTACTTGTTTTATGGGGGCACAGCGAGGTGCAGAAGGGAAGGAGGGCGCTGCAGCTGCCAGGATTTTAGTTTCCTCATTGGCCCCTTTTGAAGGCTATAAAATTTTCGCTTTTTCGTTATTTGGGTCATGTGATGGCATTTTTTTTGCGGGATGAGATGCTTTTTCCATTTTTACCATATTGGGGTTGGTATCACCTATTGTTGAAAATTTAGGAACTTTTTTTTGAGGGCAGGAGTAGAAAAGCATCAATTCTGTACTGGATTTTTTACTTTTTTTTTTTTTTGGTGTTCACCGTATAGACTAATAATCATGTTATCTTTATTCTATGGGTCGATACGATTACGGGGATACCAGACATGAATATATTTTCTTACGTTTTACAAAATTTGTCAAACAAAACCCTAATGTGGGGAAAAATCTATCATTTATGTATTGCCGTCTTCCAAGTGGCATAACATTGTTACTTTTTTGGCTACGGAGCTGGTTGATGGCTTGTTTTTTGCGGGACATGTTGTACTTTGCACCAGTATCATGTCGGAGTACACATGGTTTTTTGATCGCATTTTATAGCATTTTTTGTGGGATTGAAAAGGTAAAAATCATAATTTTTGGAGGGTTTATACCAGTTTTTTTTACGGCGTTTATCGTGGGGGTTCAATAATGATTTACTTTTATTCTACGGGTTGTTACGGACGCGGTGATACTATATATGTGGGGTTTGTGTTATGATTTAGACTTTTTTTGAGTTATATGTCTCTTTATATGTTTTGGGAGTTTGGGGCATTTTTAGTGATTTATGACTTTATTTTTTTATTGAATAACTTTTTTTTTTTTACTTTTTCACTTTTATACCATGGGACATGAACAAGCAATCTTCTGATTGCTTCTTCATGATAATATTCTGCAATACTGAAGTATTGCAGAGTATTATCAGTGTCAGCCTATACACTTGCATAGGCTGGCACTGTGCCAGTGAGATGACGTCACAGACGCCATCTTACTGGCAATTCTTATTATAGCAACGATCGGCGCCCCCCGAAAACGGTTGGGGGGGGGCGATCGTGGGGGAAAGACCCCCCAGATGCATGTTAGATGCCGCGGTCGCGCTGACCGCGGCATTTAACGGGTTAAGCACCCGCGATCGGAGACAACTCCGATCGCGGGTGTTACACTGGGGTGCCGGCTATTAGTTACAGCCGGCACCCCGTGTTTCCCGATGCCGGTTCGGCTCTGATCCAGAGCCGAGCCGGCATAAGCGCTGTGGCGGATATATCCGCCACTGAGCGCTAAGTCACTGCGCTCCGTGGCGGATATATCCGCCACGGAGCGTGAAGGGGTTAATGCACTTGAAAGTCAACATAGAATTTCTATAGAATGACGGCAAGCAGAAAGTATATTGTGAAATTGTATAGCTTTTCCTTACACAAATAATATCAATGATATGCTAAAAGTGGACAATCCCTTTAAGTAAGACATTTTCCTCTCAAAATGAAGTTGTTTACAGTTAACTTTATTTGCAATGTGTCACTCAGTAACGTACTATGACTTCCTGGTGCTGTGGGGGGGGGGGGGGGTGTTTATGGAGGAATCTCAAACGCCTGTAACTGCCATGGTTGGTGCCGATCGTGGCACATAACAGAGCCACTGGTAGGTGCCTGATCAAAATATAAAAATGGTTATTGCCGGCGGTGAACCACATAACGGAAAATAGCACCTAAATGTCCAAAACTCGACTTTTACACCATTTTACATCACATATATTATGGAATAAACAGTGACTAAAATGTCACACAGTCCTCAAAATGGTTGCAATGAAAACGTTGCCTCATTAAGCAAAAAATGACACCTCACACAGCTCTGTACACGAAGTATGAAAAGGTTATTAGCGTCAGAAGATGGCGAAAATTTTTTTTTTTACACATTTGTTTAATGTTTGAAAATGTATTAAAACGCAAGAAAACCTATATAAATTTGGTATCACCGTGATCGTACCAAACCAAAGAATAAAGCAGAGGCATTATTTCGAGCCCAAAAGAACGTGACGCGAGCATTGTTTTTTTCAATTTTTTCACATTTGGAATTTTTTTCCAGCTTCCCAGTACATGGTATGGCATAATAAATAATGTGATCGAGATGTTATTAAAAATTAGATGTTATTAAAAAAAAATGTTCCTGTGTGAAGATAATTTCTCATAAATGTAGCCATGTTCCCCTCGGATACGACCACCTCACACTCTGGCAGCGGTGGCCAGACATGGGTTATTGAGTCCTGCCTGACTTCCTGGATTCAGCGTTCATTATCAGAGGACGGCTGTGGGACATGCAGTATCTCCCAGACATTTCTTATACAAAAACCGTTTCTTTGTGCAATCCCTCCAGCAGAGAAGGTCGTATCCAAGTAGTAAGTCTTGTTTCTGATGGACCATATCACTGCATTTATGAGGAATGATCTTCACGCAGGTATTTTTTTAAAATAAAATCTAATTGAAGAAATGTTTATATATGGCAGATTAATGAAACTAAATGTGATTACCCAGATGAGAAGACCCCTTTAAAGGGCACCTACCACAACGAATCTACCTATAAAGGTAGATCGGGTGGTAGGTGGATGTATGGGACGTGAGGATAGCCCTTTTTAGAGCTAATCCTCACGTCCCCGCTAGCCTAGCATAAACTTTATTGACCGAATATGTTAATTTAATTAAGCGGCTACCGGGGCGTGGAGTAGCCGGACACGAGGCTACACGGCGCGGCTACTCCACGCCCCAGTAGCTGCTTTGCCCCGCCTACCCTGTGATCTTCGGCGCGCAGCTCCTGGCAGCTGCGCGCCCTCGTCCGAGAAGCCGGAGTTCTGCGCATGCGCAGTAACTCCGGCCTCGTTCCCGAGATCGCGCATCTTGGCCGGAGTTACTGCGCATGCGCAGAACTCCGGCTTCTCGGACGAGGGCGCGCAGCTGCCAGGAGCTGCGCGCCGAAGATCACAGGGTAGGCGGGGGAAAGCAGCTACTGGGGCGTGGAGTAGCCGCGCCGTGTAGCCTCGTGTCCGGCTACTCCACGCCCCGGTAGCCGCTTAATTAAATTAACATATTCGGTCAATAAAGTTTATGCTAGGCTAGCGGGGACGTGAGGATTAGCTCTAAAAAGGGCTATCCTCACGTTCCATACATCCACCTACCACCCGATCTACCTTTATAGGTAGATTCGTGGTGGTAGGTTCCCTTTAAGGGAAACTGCTTCCCAGCAAACCGCAAATGTAAAAACGCATCACAAAACGCAATTAGAAATATGTGTCTTTTTAAGCAACACAACACAAAAGCACAGCATGGAGACAGAAGGGCTGCAAACACATGCATTTATATGGCACATGAACGGGAGCGTTTATCCAGATGCGTCAAAAACGCAACGCATCGTGTGAACACGTCCTGAGATGAGTTATTATATTTATAATTCCTTTATAATAATAATAAGAAGAAGAATAAAGCGTGTGATGATAATGTCCCAAAGCTTAGGTGACCACTAGTGCAAGCCAAGGATAAGGAGCAGCACAACCAATTAGATTCCAGCTATTATTTATTGGGAACAACCAGCTTTCTGATTGGTTACCGCAGACACCTCCTCCTTATCTCTTTCCAGTTTAAAGGGCACCTACCACCACAAATCTACCTATAAAGGTAGATTGGGTGGTAGGTGGATCATTGGGACGTGAGGATAGCCCTTTTAAGGGCTAATCCTCACGTCCCTGCACTTTTTTGAGAACTTTAATTTGATATTTATTCAAATGTACTTATGTGGCTACCGGGGCGTGGAGTAGCCGCTTATGAGATTACACGAGGCGGCTACTCCACGCCCCGGTAGCCACTTTACTCCTCCTACTCACCCATCTTCGGCGCGCAGCTCCGCGTAGCTGCGCGCCCTCGTCCGGCGAGCCTGCCGTCTGCGCATGCGCAGAAGAGCAGGCCCGCGCCTGTTTCGGAGTTGTGACCGCGCAGGCGCGGGCCTGCTCTTCTGCGCATGCGCAGACGGCAGGCTCGCCGGACGAGGGCGCGCAGCTACGCGGAGCTGCGCGCCGAAGATGGGTGAGTAGGAGGAGTAAAGTGGCTACCGGGGCGTGGAGTAGCCGCCTCGTGTAATCTCATAAGCGGCTACTCCACGCCCCGGTAGCCACATAAGTACATTTGAATAAATATCAAATTAAAGTTCTCAAAAAAGTGCAGGGACGTGAGGATTAGCCCTTAAAAGGGCTATCCTCACGTCCCAATGATCCACCTACCACCCAATCTACCTTTATAGGTAGATTTGTGGTGGTAGGTTCCCTTTAAATATTTGGAGGACCGGAAACGGCGCTCTGAGTCACATGACCGCTGTTGCTAGGGAGAGGTGTCCTCCGTCAGCTTCCGTAGTAACAAGGTGAGGGCGGAGCGCGCAGACTCCGGAGGCGGCGCCCTGATCCATGTTTACTTCCGGGGGTCTCTGAGCAGAGGGGGTTGGAGATCCGGGGCAGTATCCGGCCCGGTCCCAGCGCTGGGTTGGTGCTTTACACGGAGGGATCGCCCCCCTCCGTCTGAGAGGGGAGCGGGCACCGGGAGGCCCAGCGGCGGCGGGGGGGAAAGATATGGATAAACTGACCATCATTTCAGGATGTCTGTTTCTGGCTGCGGATATCTTTGCCATCGCCAGCATCGCCAACCCGGACTGGATAAACACCGGGGAGTCCGCGGGTGAGTGCGGGGGGATGGGGGGCACAGACAATGGGGGCCACTGAGGGGTCCTCCATGTACCGGGGGCAGTGGTTGATACATGGAGAGCAGCGGCTTGTCTGCTCCACGGAGGTAACTAGTGAATGTGGAGACCACCCTGAGGACACGGGGAGGGGGTGCTGGGGGTGAGCCCTGGCTATGCTGGAAGACTTAATGTAGGGCAGGACAATGGGCAGTGACGTTAGACATCCGTGGGCACAGGTCTGGGTGAGATAGCTGAGCAGTGTGTGGGTATCTCTAGGTGAGGACACTGGCAGAAAGGGGGTTTGGATCTGCAGACATAGGTTTGGGTCGGAATGATGGTTGGATGTGGGCACAGCTAAGGATGATGGTGTGACCTGGGCATTGCTCTGGATGAGGATGTTGGTTGGACATGGCCATTGGACTCTTTGAGGATGAAGTTTCAATGTGGTTAGTGCCCGTTGAGGCTGTTGGCCGGACGTGGGCACGGCGCCGATTGAAGCTAAAAATGGTGCCCTAAGAGCTCCGTTGACCGATATAAGGCCCAATGGTTTCCTTCATGGTGTTTATAGTGGAGTTTGTCTCCATGCTACGGCTTTCCCTGTGTTGTCCTCTTGTAGGTTCCAGTTTATATTCTCTGTAGTCTTGTGTTGTATAATGAGAGATGAGATGATGTTGGTTGTGTCTTGTGTTTGTGATGCCTGGGCTTTACATGACTCCAGCAGTATATTTGATTATTTGTGCAGGAGGGACAGAGTCCATGTTGTCAGAGGCTCCTGCACCCCCTTACAGCTAACTGAGCCCCTGTCTCTCTGGTTGTAAGATACCACAGGTTTGGCTGCATTGTTAGTGTTACCTTTCAGCTATAGATTTCTTCTAGATTTACCTCAAATTTTCAACCAGCACAAAATTGGCTCATTGGGGTCTGTTCCCGTGTGCGTTGGACAGGGAAGCATAATATTTTAGTGTGACATGCTGACATGATGTCAGAAACCCTATTGCAACCAGTTATAAGTTAATGGGTTCCTCCTGTACCCTTCTGATGGATTTGTCTCCTCTCGTATAAAAGACTGTCCAATGCAGATATAGGTGATTGTGTAAGGGAGGAATCTCCGCAGGTCAGCAGTACTGGGCACCACTGTAAAGGACACCTGTCAGCAGAAATCTACAGCGTCTTACAGTAAAGTGGGTTTTAAGAAATTCCATCAACCCGGCTTTAAAATAAATGTACATAATCTATTTGGATAAAAACAAACCCTGGTGCAGCATTATAATGTGCAGCCCTCAGGTTTGTAGCACAGATTTCGGCATCCACTGCCTGATCTTTACCTTCCAGGACATGTATCATGTATATGAGGTCTCCTGGTGATGGATGTTGTACTTGGAGATGTGGAAGAAATTAGGTATATGTATTAGACTTCCCCACTCTCTGTACAGTGATGGCTATAAATACTGGCACCTATCGGTAAGATATCTTCTGTTCTTTCTAGACTCTAGTTTTATATGCAGGAGTGGGAGCATTTTCCCGACCTCCCATGCTGTAACTCATGGCTGCAGACTATGTGCTCGGCTCTTCCAGTGCAGCTTTTTTTTTTTATTTACTTTAACCAAATAATTAAAATTGATTTTATATAGGAACTGAGTTCCTCTGTGTGTTTCTGGGGCTTCTGCACCATTTGTGGGTTATTGAGATGTTGCCTTTGTAAATGATCTTAGAACACATGTTATTAGCTGCTTCTTGTATTTGTGGTTGTTGATGGCCCTGGCAATCTGGGATTTCTGCAGTTTAATGGAACGCTCCTGGCACAGCTGAATCATTGAGTTATACTAAAGGGAAGAGCCGGACTCTAAGGTCTAGCAGGGTTCTAGGGATACAATAATAATGAGTCCTGCTCCTCCCTTCATAGCCCACCATGCATTATTCAGTGTAAGGGATGTGTTATTAGGTGTGACTGGAGTGTTCCTTTAAAGGGGTTTTCCCACGAACAAAAGTTAGGCCCTATCCACAGAATGAGACCTCCACAGATTGCGAAAACAAGTGGTCCTCGCCAATCCGTCAGATTAATGGCGCAGACGGCCGCTCGTGACCGCTCTGCTTTATTAATCTCTATGGCGCTGACAGAGCTCGGCAATTTTCGTTAGCGCCATAGAGATTTATGGAGCAGAACAGTCATGCACGACCATCTACTCCAGGGGTCAGGAACCTTTTTGGCTGAGAGAGCCATGAACGCCACATATTTTAAAATGTTATTCCGGAAGAGCCGTACAATATGCACATGCCCCCGAGGAGATAGGTAGTCTCAGTGTCATGGGTGCCCCTGCGATCTCTTTCAGAGCTCACTCACGTCTCCATGTGACTGCTCCCGTTCCTGGCTGCGCGTGCACAGATTTAACTGGCCAGCACACTGCTGATTGGCGCTACCCACTTTCTTGGTTCCCCGCTGGATCTTAGTTCTTCATGGATATGAGGAAGCTTCTGTTGACCCTGGACCTGTTCTTGATCTGCCATCCCTGACCTCTTGCTCCGTCCCCTACCTCACATCATTAACACCTGCCTTGACTGCCTGCCTGTTCCTGAACACAAGACTTTCTAGTGATCCTGTACCTCAACCTTGGCTGCCACCGCAGACAAGTCGTGCCTGTGGAACGACCAGGTGGTACCTTACTGCAGCAAGACCATCCTACTTTGCGGCGGGCTCTGGTGAAGACCAAGTGCCACTTAGATTCCGGTCCAAGGTGTCTGCTTACATCATCGTCCATGGGGGTCCAGGGGGTTCACTACTGGAAATCCTGACGCCCACCACATGCCTCGTAGTAGATAGGTAGTCCCAGCACTTGCCTCCAAGTAGATAGGTAGCCCCAGCACATACCCCCAGTAAATAGGTAGCCCCACAGCACATGCCCCGAAGTAAATAGGTAGCCCCACAGCACATGCCCCGAAGTAAATAGGTAGCCACAGCACATGCCGCCCAGTAGATAGGTAATAAAAAATGAATATTCACTTCCCAGCGCTCCCTGTAGCCAGCTCCCCATTGCTCCCACGCTCTTATCTTTGACCCAGGCTTAGACGATAGCGGCGATGGCACCTGGGCCGTACAAAGGATGTAGGCAGGGGTAACATCGCTGCCTGTGTCCAGTAATAAGTCTAAGAGACACACATCACCCATCAATATTTATTAAAGATCTGCCTGAGAGCCAGATGCAGCCAACAAAAGAGCCATATCTGGCTCCCGAGCCACAGGTTCCCTACCCCTGATCTACTCCATTAATCTGACGGAGCAGCAAAGGGTCCGACGGACCTAACTTTCGTTTGTGGGAAAACCCCTTTAAAGACTTAGTCTATCAAAAACGTGTGGTGTAACATTGTGTTTGTCCACCAATGTCCTAACTGCTGGAAGTGGCTTATACTCGTGGACCTTAATACAAACGATGGCTGGGCTTTCTCTAGTATGCTGTTGTGTTATGTTCTTTTTTGTTTGTTTGTTCCTTTTTCCTCTGAGCAGTCACATGTTTGGCCTCTGATAATATGGTTGGCCTCTATATGTGTGAAAGAAGTGGCCCAAGTGGAGTCTTGTAACGTCAGGTTGCAACTACTTTGGTTCCTTTTACATTTTCCTTAAGCATTACTACCTGATGTTCGTAGTAAATACTGTAAAACGGTCCATGTTTCAGCACTTGACCTCAGACTATCCCTTTTAGCATCACTTTACATAAAAAAAAAACAAAATCAAAGAAAACTTTATATCATTGTTTTAAGCATCTCCCTGTCTGCATGTTGTATGATGCCAATCCGACAGCTTTACGCCACTAGCAACTAGGCATGGCTGTGATTGGCCAGGCGGACCCGTGGTGGATACACGTGGACAATGGTCATATGCAGTGACAATCGCTGACGAATAAACGAGGACCACATTTTCGTTGACTTCTTCTATCTCTGATTTCACTTCCTAAAGCTTTTTTCATCTATTTCTCTGGGAACCGATCTCACTGCGGTATAAATAATGCAATAAATCAGAACCGTACGGTCACTTGTATCAGCCGACTCCAAGAGTTTAGCCTCTGCAGCAGTAATTGGATCAACCAGGTCTGCCTGGCACCTCCAGCCTGACCAGAGAGCATCAGGACATTGATCAGGAGACGGGAAGGCGTCCAGATCTCAGACGTTGTGGATTGATCTGATTTATGGATAAGCCTTGTTAATTAATAGTCATTTTGTGGCCGATGTATCTGGTCCTGGTCGTTGGGCTGATGTTTGCTTTTTGGAGGTGTTGGGTGAAATTATTGGAATGTAAACTTGGGTCCCCATATCGAAACCTTCTAATATACCAGATACATTTTACAAAGACTTTTTTTATTTGATCACTTCTGTTAAAATCCAATTGCAGATAAAAATCCAATTCCTGCCTTGACCCAAACCTGATGAGATTCTTTACCTTGACGAAACCTCAAAAACCTGTTTCTTTGTACTATAGAAGTTGAAGATGGGGGGCCTCTGACGTGACACTCCCCAAGCAGCCTCTAAACAGACTCATGTAAGGCAAATATGTCTCTGCTTTTCTTATTTTCACATAACTTTAGAGAAGAATTGTATTTTTTATAGTTGGGTAAGATTTCATATAAAAAAGGAAAACTAGAAAGGACGTTTTATACCTTGGGGAGCTAATAGTTTAATTGGGTAAAATCTTGAATCCCTTTAATACTACCTCTTCCCTCCAGGGGTAATAAGGGGACAGGGGGTTGTATAAAGCTAATCTTACACTTTATATAGCAGTCGGTGCATGTATAGTGAATGGAAGAGAACTCCTTGCAATGACTTCTCTTCACCCCCCTCTGGTTGTCTGGGGACCTCCATACACCTCAGATGTTCAAGTCAGGTTAAGATTGTGCCCACACCTCTACAATGCAAAGTGAATAGATCACGTAATTGCAGCCATTGACGCCACGTGCTTGCGTTTGGCCACCAAAACCGTATAGGGGAAGTGATAAGTTGCCATGTTTTCTTCTTGGCCCTCATCATTTGTGTATGTCAAGTTGCCATAGATTATGTAACGGATAGTATATGGGTCCACACGCCATACGTGTAGCTGCGCGGTCCTGTCAGCCCAGTGTTTAGTGACGCCGTCTTTGTTGTGTTTTTTTTTTTTCTTGCCTTCTTTTCCATTTGCACCTTTTCTTGTGGGAGCGTCAGATAGCGAGAAATCCCTTCCAATTGCTTTCAGAGCAGCCATCATCATGAAGAGGCTTCCCCGGAGGATCTCGCACCATATTAACAGTTTGCCTTTCTAGTGTTATAACGGTTACATTTATCATCAGGAATCTCATTAAGCTTCACAGAAAACGAGGCCAGGAGGTAATTTTTAGCCCGGCCTTCTGTAAACAGACACCACACGGATTGTGGAGCGAGGCAGACATCAGAGAAGAAGGTCTAATAGACGGGATAACTATATATTATAATGAAATGCTCCATATTCTCCGGTATTTACTGCCAGCCTCGCTCGTTTCTGTAGGAAATAGTGTAATCTGGCAAACGGATAAAATATTACTGGCAACAGAACGAATAATAGAAGTAAAATATTGATGCCAGGGAACACATTGATCAAATCTTAATAATTGATACATTTAACTTTAGAATTTATTGCAATCTGCTTTGGCTGCGAAGGAAGTGTTATCCAGAGGCTTCCGAAAAAGCGAGAAGCTTAACCACTTTATGGGTTGTCACATGTTTTGTGACCACATCAGGTTCCCAAGGTGTGACTAAACTGATGATGGGGTAGTGTAGAGGGGCCTCGTAGTTATAGGAACCACGCCATGTAGGTTACAATGTTGTGATTATTATAACAGGGGTCTTTAAATCTGGTGTCCCTTTAATCCCATTAAACTACTAGACCTACTAGACTAATTCCCTCCTGTATGTTAAATCCATTTACATGTAAAATATAAACACCTCCAAAGTTATATACAAATGAAATGAGAAGAATAATTTTGAGAGACTGGAGGGGGCACTTCAATTCAGATGCCCACATCTTGGGCTCTATAGTACCTGGGTCCTGGCACCATTGTAAAGCTGAGAATCTCATCTTTCAGTCCACGTCACAGTGAACTTGAGAAACTGAGATAAAGGCTGTTTGAGCTGTCCATAGCTCACAGAAGCACTGTCCTGGTGCAGTATAAAAGATGAGTCTATAAAAAGGGAGACTGAAGTGACCCATCTAGTCTTTGAAAGGGACTCCTCTGGGGCAAAAAGTGACTCTTCTGTTCATTTGTATATATCTGTTGTGGAGATTTTGTGTAGTAAAACTGGTGAATTATAACATAAGAGGGAATTCTAGAAGGGATGTTTTATACCCTACATGAGGGGGCTGGTAGTTAGTGGTGTAAAAGCTGGTGAAACTTCCAACAGACTCCCGCGGGGTCCATGCTACACTATAACTTTAAACGTTGCCCTTGACCTGTGCAAATATGGGAAAGAAAACATTGTCCCTACACCCCTCAGCCCACTCCCCAGGTATAAGCTGTAAATACGTGTTATTATGTGACGCAGCGCCAAATACCGTCATTTTACCCTGAGAGAATGTCTCCCCGTGCCCCGGATACATATGTATGAGTCAGATTTCCATACAGCGCTGTTACTAGCACACAATTAATCTGTGCACGCTCCGCTCTCCTAATAGGAAGGAAATGTCATTTGTATCCCTTCAGGGCTGGAACAAGGAGACCAAGCAAATCGCAAAAGCAGTTTGTGTTTTTTTTTTTTTTTTTTTTTTTTTTTTATCATTCTGCAGAGCTAAGTGTAATGACTTGGCTTCAGGCGATTAATTCTGGATCCTGTGCCATACCTCCGCATTTAATCCAATATCTGTAGACACCCTTCATATGGAGATTTATTAGGAAAAAGCATAGTAGTATCTTAAAGGTATATAGGTTTTCTGCTGCTGTGAGCACTAAGGGGTTGTCTCACCAAAGACGTACATTCCCGATCCACAGGATAAGTTTAAAAATAGGGGGTCCCTGTGATAGGAGTATTAAAAAAAACTTAAGTCCCCCAGGTTCAAGGGCTCCATTCGAGAGCTCCTGGGACTTGGTGCAGTCCCATAAACGTGATCAATAAGGGTCTGAGACATGGACCCTGCACCCATAGGCTGCCATTGGGCACCACAATCTGTAGAAGTGATGGATCTGAAAGTTGGAGACTCTGTTCAATGCATTGCTGATGCTCCAGGCTCCTAGTACGGGCTAAAATACACGACCATCCTCTCTCCGCGAATCGGGGACCACTTGGTGGCCGAATTTCACGGACCAAGCACTGTGTCATGGCAGGAGTCCAAAAATTCTACTAACCTTTTTGATCCAACGTTTACGTACCCCTCCAGAATTTTGGCTTTCTTGGCCTTCGTTTCAGTGAACACAAATCCGAAAACGCATGAACTTGACAATAAATTGCTTCACCCCCTCAGTAACCATGTTTTTGTGTTATCCTTCATATTTTCACTGAAAAAAGAGCAAAGAAAACCAGAATTCTGAAGGGGTTTGTAAACTTTTGAGCACAACTGTTTGCATGATGCAAGGATTCCCTGCTTCCCAGTGGGACTACTGCACCATACTATAACAATGTTATCAGTTTGGCGTGGTTATCCCACAGGAAAGCCGGGACTCCGTACATCATGTAGCACTATGATACTTGGAGTCCCTTCTCGTCACACATTGTTTGGTCGGTGAAATCCGGTCATTGTATAGGTGTTTTATCCCTAAATGCTGTAAAATGGCAGCGTGACCCCAATACATGAGTTCCATCCACTGTATAGGTTCCAGCGCCCAGAAGCGATTGTTCTACTGATTGGTGGGAATCTGGATGCTAGACCCCCAATAATCACTCACTGATGACCTACCCTTAAGATCACTGCATGGTGGGCCTGGAAACACCCTTTACAATTCGAGAAATGATCATCCTTCATAATTTAGCCTCACACCCTCCCCCTCTTGCGTTTTTCTAGCATAGCCATGTCCGATTCCTGTGTGGTATCTTCTACTGCGCTAAGAACTGGAGGAAAATAATGAATTTCTTTGTTTCTACGAATTAATAGAAAGCCCTTTCTTCTGCCGACTGTGGAAAGATTAGAGGCGAGCAGCTCCATGCAAAATCCACCTCTTCCTCCTAATATTTTATATGCCGCACAGTGTCTTCTTTGTCTTTCACGGTGTCTGGGGATCTGGGAGGAAAAAAAAAATGAGTTTGGCACAATTCATGAAAACAGTGATAATACTAAAGCGCAGCATTCTGCTGCCTGTGACGCAGGTGCAGGAGGGGGGTAATGGGATGGTAGAGGCATGGTTCACTTCTGTGGAGAATGGCGTCCTCGGTACAGATCATGGGGTAATATACAAACACGAGAAGACATTATAGAGCAATAACGGGGTCAGATGAATCCGTAATGAGACCTTTGCCCACAAGAGCTTACAATCTGAGGGTTTTGAAGCTTCAAGTTTCGCCACCCTGCAGTTTGGGAGACCACCCAGCTGGTCCGTGATGGAAATAATTCTTCCTATGGAGAGGTCCGCTCAGATAAGGCTGGACGTAGTCATTAGGTAATAGTCACTATTGCATGGGATCAGAGTATCGTATCTGTGGTGGAGGAGAGGGGATTGGACATGTTGGATTTCGATATGCCAAGAACACATGCACTCTCAGCAGAGCCAGAGTGCATGTATATGTGGCAGATGTTAGGCAGCAGTTATCTTGGTATGTACGTTGTCTTGAACAGACTGCCCCCCTACTGTCAGTACGGGTGGGGGACCTCTGTTATGGAGACGGGGGCAGATCCTGGAAATTGCCATGAAAACAGGGGATGTTTTTGTCCATTATTCTGACAAAAATTCATGTGTTGCTTGACAAATCCCTATTGGGTGACGCTATGTGAATACTTCTGCCCTTATACTTTATTTAAAGGAAATCTACCAATAAAATCCATAATGATAAATTGGGAACATTTATCCTTAGAACCAGACACAGTGACTGTCATAATCTTCTTATATTTGTTATCCATGACCTCCTTCCTTTTAAAATGAACTTTTAAAATTATGCTAATGAATCTAAAGGGATTCTGGGATTGGTACCAGAGTCGCTGTGCTTCAGATTCACAGGCCGTTACACTGTCTCACCCTCCCCCCGTTTGCCTGCTGTTATCTCATACAGTGTGAAATGGGGTGGGGGGCTGGATTCTCCTTTACAGTGAAGTTGCAGTATGGAGGGGTTCTGGTAACACCCCCAGGAGGCCTTCTGCTTCATTAGCATAATCTTAAAAGTAGGTTTTAGAAGGAGGCCATGGATAACACATATAAAAAGATTTCCATAGTCACGGAGCCTGGATCTAAGAGTAAGTGTCCCTGGTTTATCCAAGCTTGAGGTTTTTTATGGTAGATTTCTTTTATCGCAATCTGGTATTAGATTATCACCCTATTAGAAAGTGTTGTGTGCTGTGCACATCACAGGGTCCCCCGACCCCCTTCCTCCCGTTGTTGACCCCTCTAGCACTTGTACGCTGACGTTACCTGCACCCTTGAATGTATGGTGGCTTTTCCTTGTATTGGGTCTTGTTGTCAGGCGTAGGTGGAAGGACTTTGCTGTCAGGTTGAGATTGATTTGTTTCTTGGCTTGTCTGCCTGTGTTGCACTTAGGATTCTGAGCTCTGTGATTTATTATTGGGAATGTGACACCTTAGCTTGTTGTCACACATCGGGCAGAGGGCCAGGGCTTTTAGAGAATGAGAACATGGCATTTATGTCAGGGGGTGATGTCACGATGTGGACAATGTGCTCCTGCTGCTTGTATCCTGAAAATCCACCAATTTTTTTTTTGTGCTGAAATATGGAAGTGTCTGGAACAGAATAATAGGGGATCTCTATGGTCATTATGTTTTGTTTTACACCGTTCATTTTATACATAAAAATGGTGGCGGTCTCCTGGTTGTTATATTATTTAAGGTTGTTGAGCCTCAAAGTGCATAGAATTCGGCCAAGGGGACCGCCCAGGTAGCACTTAACCATACAAAACCACACGCAGTGTTTAGTATAGGCCCTGGAGGGCTGTAAAATTGTACATGTGTTAGTAGCTGGGTTTATAGACCCTCCCCTCTGCTCTGAGTGACTGCAGACTTCAGAGAGGAGGAGTTGTACAGCAGCTCAAGTCCAGCTGCAATCCTCTGCCTCTTATTTCTTTTACATACTTTCCTGACTGATTCTTTTAGCAAAAAATAGTTGTTTAATTTTGCACTTTCTATTGGGAATTGCGAACATTTACTAAATGTAAAGGAGGTCCAGTGTGTAAAATTATGCCATATTAATAATGATTTTGGATAACTTGCTGGTTGATGGGGGTTTGACAACTGGGATCCCTCATGAATGGGGGTCCTGTTCCCCTGAATGATTGTAGTAGTAGGTTAAGCATGCGCCTGATGCTGGGGAATACAGAATATAGCGCTATATCTGGCAATCTCATCGATAGCGAACAGAACGGCAGTGCACATACTAGGTCCGATCCTCCGTTATCATGAGCAGCAAGTTATCCCGTATCCAAGGAAGTCTATAACTTGGGACAACCCCTTTAAACTGACTCCTTGTAGGGGGATTACAGTAATGGACGTGCATGGATAACACAGAATAATCCTGACTGCCTGGGAATACTGGCTCGCTGTCCATCACCTCTAGTAATGGCCCCTGTCCACCTGTGGTAATGTTACCTCCTCTGCACCGCGCACATACCCTTCAGTGTGACGCCATGTCGTGCTTCCCGTACAGCGTACACACTTTTATTTTATATTCCATTAGTTAAGATGAAAATGTCAGGCTCCATAATGAAAGCTATTGAGCAGACGATTATGTAATGGCGTGCGCTCCCGGGTGATTGACAGCGCAGCTAAGTGTTATTCGTGTTTTACTTCTCGCTGATGTGACGCCTCATGTATTCTAATCGGCCTGTGACCGGATCTGTGCAAATAACTTCCACATCAAAGGGAACAGCTTTACTCAAAATCCCAAATACTGAGCCCCCTGCTGCCACTCATCTCAGCCTACAGCGGGCGGGTTATAAGATATCGTATTACACTGTATGGAGCCATTATCTGAGGTAAATAGTTTTGTGTAGTGGGTCAGAACTATCAACATTGATAGAATATACTCTGATATGAGTGTTGATCACTAATCTCTTGTATAGGTGATTAATCTCCGATTGGTGCCTTATTCTCTCCTGCGGTTTGTGCGTATTTATTTGCATTTGTTATACAGCAATAATTTTTTATCGTAAACCCAATATTTCGTCCCTCCTCTGACCTATAGCGTTTATACTACAAATGGCTGATAGGTGACTGTCTATATTTTGGGATTTATTGCTGACCAACAGTTAACTTACAATGGATGTTAATGGCAGGTAGTTGTTACTGATTAACAGGGCAGTGATGAATCAGGAGATAATAATCCCACAATGCATTTTAGCAGGAAACCTACCATGAAAGTCCATCATGATAAGCCAGGGACACTTACTAACAGATCCAGGCAGCGTGACTGTGGTAACTGTTCCTCTTTCCCTCTAAAATAAACTTTGAAAATGATTCTGATGAGCCAGTAGGGGTCTTAATGGAGTCTTAATCCCCCCACACCTTGTGTGATTACACCAGACAGGGGGAAGCAGTGTAACAGCCTATGAAGCTCCAGAACAGAGCTCTTCAGGCTCATAAGCATAGTTTTAAAAGTTGATTTTAGAAGGAAGAGGCCTATGAGTAAGTGTCCCTGGTTTATCATGAGAGATTTTTATGGTAGATTTTCTTTGTTTTCCCTAATCCTGATAATGTACACGACGGTGACCTCTCTGATTGTATGTAAGTGGTAGACATATACTGACCATTAGGAGGATTGCTGCAGGGGAGGATAGAAGTGCAACGCTGCAGATTGTTAGAAGAGTCTGTCAGCAGGTTTTACCTCACAAGAGTCTTGTAGAGCAGCGTATTCCTTCCTCTGTGGGGAGGTAATTGGGTCGTCATCACTTTTCAGCTCCATAAAGGGCTATTCCACGTATATGAAGGTTCGGGATTGGAAAATGAAGAACACGTACACTTACCCCGCGCTGTGCTGCTTCAATACTTCCAGTTTTCGGACCTGCGTCCAGCCAGAATATTTGAGGAGCTCATGGGGCAGTGATGGCAAACCTTTTAGAGACCGAGTGCCCAAACTACAACAAAGACCCGCTTATTTATCGCAAAGTGCCAACACAGAAATGTAATTTGTGATTTATACTCCCTTCTCTGTCACAGTTTTCATTGATACCAGCACCTGAGGACACCAATAAAGCAGAAAATAGTCCCAGGTAGCACTGTAACTTTATAATAGCTCTGTGCACAGCAAGTCCTGGGCTGTCTGGGACTGCAGGAAGATACCTGGAGTCATCTCTGGTGATGGCCTGAGTGCCCACAGAAAGGGCTCCGAGTGCCACCTCTGGCACCAGTGCCATAGGTTAGCCATCACTGTCATGGGGTATAATTAGGTATCTCTTGGGACCAGGGGATGACACAATCATTATTTACACATCATTAATTTCTTTTTAGTACTAGCACCCACTAAGGTGTAATTAAAGGGCTCTCCTGGGCTCCTGTTTGTCAGTGACTTTGCACTGTATTATGTTTACTGTTCTTGGGCGAAAACTATGTGTTTCCATGGTAACAGACTGCTAGCGAAGCCTTTGCAGAGTCGGGAAGTGGTGTGTGTTACATGGACTACATAGGACTCTTGTGTAACTGTTGTGAGCCTCCTGGTAGTACTTGTATGTCAGACATGTCTCCTTGTACTGGAGCTGAGCTCAGAGCATGGTGTGCCCTCTGTCTTATTGTATCTGCGGTGGCAGTGCCCCGGGCCGAGCCGCCATTCATCCTGCCCTTCTAGGAACTTGTCTGATCCTGTTCCTCGACAGGAGACTGTAGCAATGTATTATTGATGAACGCCGGCATCGGCCTACACTGCTCTATAGTACATAGCCAACCCATTGTATCAGTGCCAGTACACAGACATGTCACCTTGTTCTGGAATATCAGTGAGTGATTAAGAGTCTGTATTTGCTTTTATTATTTAGTATGTAAGTATATGGGCTTTGGAACAATAGCTGCAATGTACAGACCCTATGTAAATATTGCTGCAAGCATTTAACAACGCCTGTCAGTAGCCCAAGAGGCTTCGAGAGTAAAAAAAAAAAAAATCAAAATCATCAAGAACTAGACTTTTTATCTTTTATTTTGGTTATTTAATAGTTCAATGGAGTCTCAGCAGCAGAAAGCTGGAGTCAGTATTGGTTATTTTTGCTCTGTGAATCTTTGTAACCATAACCTTTGTTTGTAAATAGCAGCCAAAGAAAAATGAATTTGTATTCCATTATTGTAGCTGGACTTGCCTATAAAAGAAATCTCCTGCAAAGTCATGAGCAGAAGAGTCAGATTTGCCTGGTATTAGTCAAGCTTTGAGGCTGCTTGAGTGTCACTCTAGATACCCTTTGGTTCTGTAGGACCCATAAATATTTTTGGATCATTTTAAAGATGAGAATCGTGTCTTTAAGATCGCATCAAGCTAGTGGTTCTGTGATCTACAGAACCGGAGATACAGGCTGTTGAATAAAAGGCGGGAATAGGATCTTTTTCTGCAGCTCGCATTTCCAACTATTTCTTTAACAGTTTCTATCGCTTAGAACCACCAACCTGATTCTTATCTTTAAGACGGCACCAGCATGTTAGAATGGATGATAGGGATGTCTTAAGTGACAATCCTGCAGCCCTTGTACTATGACTCTTTGCTTCTGTCCACATGACTTTGGATGGGAATTTTTCACAGGGAATTCTAGAAAACATTTCATCCTCTGCCTGAGGGGTAAAATCAGTGTGCAGGTTCCCCTACATCTAAGGGGCTCAGTGCAAAGATCCCAGAGCACAGCAGTGTGAGGACACTCCCCCGCTATGAAGCGGTTTGAATCCGGGAATATAAATTACATTCCCCCCCCCCCCCCTTCTACTTGGCACATACACTCTCTAGGGCTATTGTCTAACCCTGTCTCCAGCTTGTGTTGTCAAACTGCTCCCTGGAAAAGTCCCATCTTATGTGAAGCAAAGTATAAACAGAAAAAGAAAAAAAACATAAGGTTTTTTTGTCTCATTTTTATGCAAACTCGTCGTCTGTTCCTGATCAAATGAGCCCTTTGTTTCTTACAAGGGACGCGTAAGCCAAGAATGACTGCTTTTAATTTAAGACGAGCCGCAAGTTCGGCTGAGGTCCCTACCTTTTATTAAATATGAATGGCGCTTTAAAAGGAAAAAGGTTAATTAGAATAATTTTTAACTCTGTCCATAGCCGCTAAGTGACCTTCCAAGGGATTTTTTTTAATGTGTTTAATTAAAGATTCATTAAGTGGCGTAGTCACCGGCTCATTTCTGGGTTACGGGGCAGAGACTGTACTGATGTGTAACAAATCGTGTAACTCTCCTTCTCTCCATCAGTACAGGGGAAGCAATGTGTTTTCTGCTCTATAAAATGTGGATTTTTGCTTTGAATGCAGGAGCTCTGGTTGGCGTCATACAGCTAAATTTAAAGGGGTTGTCAAATATTTTTCTATTGATGGAGTAATCTCCGAATAGGCCTGTATATGTCATTGATGGTGTGGAGGGCCTGGTGCCGGCCCCAATCAGCTGTACCGGTCCTATATAACAAATAAAGCTCTTATTAAAGGGATGTCATTACCAGTTTTTACCCCATTAAACTAGCAGCCCTCTCGGTTAGGGTATGAAACGTCCTTTCTGAAATTCCCTCTTTTATGTGAAATCTTGCCTATAAAAAAAAAACTATCTCCTCCAAAGTCGTTTGCGGATGAGCAGAGAATGGTAACTTTTTGGCTAAAATTAGTCCTATTTAGAGGCTACAGGGGGAGAGTCACTTCAGACGCCCCTATCTTCTTGGTTCTATAGCGCCTAGAAACTAGATACTGGTGTCCTATTAAAGAGAGGAATCTCCTCTTTCAGAGCGATAAAGGATCCGCTTCCTATGTATTTCTTTCCTTTAAATATCCCCGTGGCTCCCAGAATCACGATCATAATGAGAACTGAAAGATGAGAATCTTATCTTTTAATCTGATACTTGATGATTCTTCTCTGCTTGTTTTCACATGACTTTTTGAGGAGATATTTATAGATAAACAGATGAGATTTCACATAAAAGAGGGAATTCTAGAAGGGACATTTCATATTCTGCTGGGGGGGTGTTAATGGGGTAAAATCTGTGGACAACCCTGTGTCCGTTTCCTATCAAGGACACTTTTCCCTTACAAAATGCAATATTAACAAACTGTTAACTTGTGTATTAACATTACATTAACATTTAACACATGCATTGTGTTCACACAATGTTAATACATGCGTTAAAATTTGCGTTTACAAAATGCGACAGTCAATGCAATGTTACTTGGCAAATCTCCTCTCCTCAGCTGTTGTATTGTGTTTTTAAAACGCAATGTAAATGCCACGTGTGAACACGGCCTGACTCTTGGCCCGGCCACGGTGTCAGTCTGGCTTTGTGAGGTTGTAGCTCCCTTCTCCTGTTATGTCTCTCACGGCTGGGATTCATTAAGACTCCTTCAAAGAACAATAGTCTTCACTTTTTTTTTTTTTTTTCCATTCTGAGACGGTGAAAAGTTTTATTCATCAGTCTTTTGCGTTCATCTCACTGGGACAAGTCTAGGCTTGCTTCCTCTAATCTGTAAAAATGGATGCACGCTGGAAAACGTGTGAGCATCCGAGCAGCTCACTAGACGACGGGAGGCAATGTCACAGCCTGTGATCCCCCACTGTTCATAACCGTCCCACGCGTCATAGCGGCAATGTGTCCAAGTCTAATACCTGGGAGACACAATGTAGTCATGGCTATTAAAGGGGATGGAAAAGCTTCTCTGGGAGATGGCACCACCATTGAAAATATAAAGTTACAAAACATTTTGGTATCCATAGCATAGATACTCAGTCTCATACTGTAGGACCGCCACAGATCAGCTGATAAACAGAGAATGGAACTGAAAGCAGACAGCAACATTCTCAGTGTAGTGGTCAGATAAGGTTACTACGGATCACCTCAGATTTGCTTGAATTGTAGTTGGATCTGATCTGTGTAGGTGCTGGGTGTCAGGTTGAACCCACTGAATATGTTTTAATGTGCAATAGGAACAACTTTAAAGGGGTTTTCCCATGGAGGAAAGTTAGGCCCTATCCACTGGATAGGGCCTAACTTGCTGATCAGTGGGGATCTCAGTGCCGAGACCCCCACAGATTGTGAAAACAAGGGGTTCGTCGGACTTTATGTCACTCCTTAGACTAATGGTGCAGACCATCGCGCATGACCATTCTGCTATGGAGCTGACAAAGATCGGTGAGCATCGCGCTCTGCAATCTCCGTCGGCTCCACAGAGATTAACGGAGCAGAATGGTCATGTGCGGCCGCCTGCTCCATTATCTGACAGAGCGTCGATGGGTCCGATGGGGACCCTTTGTAGATCGGCGGGGGATTCGGCACTGAGATCCTCACTGATCAGCAAGTTGGGCCCTAACTTTCCTTTGTGAGAAAACCCCTTTAAAGTGTCGTGTAGGACCCGGTTATTGCTGGCAAGAAGATTTACTATGGGATGGGAAATACTTTATAAAAGCTGCCATATGGCTATATATGTCCTATTTGCACTTGCCCTGTGCAGAAAGGACATTTATAAAGTCATGGCAATGGCCAACTTCATCTCCTGAACCCTGGCACCTAGAAACTCAATACTTGTACTTGCACCCTCTGCATCTGTAGCTTAACTTGGGGGAAATTGTGATGGAATAATGCTGATCATATTTTGGTAAAGGTTACTACTACTTAAACGGACACCAAAGTGTATTTTTTTCCCTAGTTGTAGTCATTTATCGGCTATCCTACAAAGGTAAGGTCATGAAAAAAAAAACGAAGTAAAAATAGTTTTGATATGTAAAGCGTCTCCATAGATATCGTTATATAAATAAGCGTAAGAACTGCAAAACTTGACCTGGATATTCAGGCTTCAGTGACTTTTGGTCACAAAGGGGTAAGGTGTATGAGGTCATGTACACAGACTGGGATGGGTGATACAGTGTGACTGGTGGTAATGGGTTTTGTCGGCTTCCTGCGGGGTCTGTGATGTTCTCCTCCGCCCTGAGTTTCACTGCAGTTTCGGTCTCTTGGGAATATTAGATTGCGAGTGTGAAAGGTGACGGGCGGGTGAAGTAGAATAGAATTGGCCTCTTGTATCTCGGCCATCAACATTTTCTCCATGATGGCTACCTGGCACTGACAAGCCGCATAGGGGGGGGGGGAGGGGGGAGTAGGAATTGTCCTTTGTCTCTATTCTAGATCCATGGAGAGGCCGCTCTGTCCCTACAGTGTGTGACATCCTCGCCCTCCGGACGGCGTCTTATTGTTACAAGCTCTTGCAGAATTGCGTATTGATCTTCTCTCTCTGTTGTCCGCAGGTGCTCTCACAGTCGGCCTTGTCAGGCAATGTCAGACTATACACGGACGTGACAGGACCTGCATTCCTCCTCGGCTCCCTCCGGAGTGGGTTACAACACTGTTTTTCATCATTATGGGAATTATATCATTGACTGTTACATGCGGTTTACTAGTGGCTTCCCACTGGAGAAGAGAAGCTACAAAATATGCCCGCTGGATAGCATTCACTGGCAGTAAGTGTCTGGGGGGCTGGCATCTGTACTGTGTGGGTGATGTGACATTTATGCTAATATGGCTGAAAGGGGTGTTTCAGGAATCTGGATAACCCCTGAGTTGCTGGGGAAAATAAGAGTGTATACATGCGCGGTTCCTGACGCCTGCACCAATGTAGTACTTATACCTGAAGAAAGTTCTAAGGGATAATGGGACCTGGTTCAGCCAAGTGGCTTTCTCAGACCAGGAGAAAAAGCGGTGAAGTCTGCTGAAAACCAGATATGCAGTGATCCAAGCAGACCCATCATTGGCTGCAGCAGGGCCCATGGCTCCTGGAACTTTCGGCTACAGTTCATGCCTGAAAACCAGAGTGGCGCAGGAATCGAAAGTCAAGACCTTAGAGTAAGAGTAAGACCTTATTCACACGGCTGTGTGTAGGAGGGAGGGTGTGTAGGAGGTGGGGAGGTGAGCGCTTTTTTTTGTTAACCCCTTAACACTCTGCGCCGTAGCTCTACGGTGCAGAGGTATAAGGGATGTATGAAGAGGGCTCACGGGCTGAGTCCTCTTCATACAAAGGTGGGGGTTTTTGCATATTGCAGAAAACCCCCACCGCTAATAACCGCGGTCGGTGCTTGCACCGATCGCGGCTATTAACTCCTCCGTTGCCACCGGCAAAGTCGATCGGTTGCCATGGTAGCCTTGGGTCTTCGTTTGACCCGAGGATACATGGCTTCTGCATATCTATTACAATGAGCCTGTGGCTCATTGTAATGTATAGTGTGCAAAAATGCCAAATATTGCAATACAGAAGTATTGCAGTATATGGTAGCAGCGATCTGACCATCTAGCCTTAATGTACCCTAGATGGTCTAAAAAATAGTGAAAAAAAAAAAGTTTAAAAAAAGAAAAAAATTAATAAAATATTAAAAGTTCAAATCACCCCCCTTTCCCTAGAACGGATATAAAACATAATAAACAGTAAAAACCACAAACATATTAGGTATCGCCGCGTCCCAAAATGCCCAATCTATCAAAATATAAAAACGGTTACGGCCGGCGGTGACCTCCGAGGCGGGAAATGGCGCCCAAATGTCCGAAATGCGACTTTTACACCTTTTTACATCACATAAAAAATGAAATAAATAATGATCAAAATGTCGCACAGACCTCAAAATGGTAGCAATGAAAACGTTGCATCATTTCGCAAAAAATCACACATCTCCGTGCGCCAAAGTATGAAAAAGTTATTAGCGTCAGAAGATGGCAAAATTTTTTTTCTTTTTTGTACACATTCTTTTAATTTTTGAAATGTATTAAAACACAATAAAACCTATATAAATTTGGTATCACCGCGATCGCTCCGAACCAAAGAATAAAGCTGAGGTGTTATTTTGAGTGCACAGACAAAGTCGAAAAAACTGTGCCTACAAGAACTTGCGGTTTTTTCCAGTTTTTCCACATTTGGAATTTTTTTCAGCTTCGCAGTACACGGCATGTTAAAATAAATAACATTACGGGAAAGTAAAATGTTGTTACGCACAAAATAAGCCCTCACACAGGTCTGTACACGTAAAAATGAAAAAGTTATGGATTTTTGAAGTTGGAGAGCGAGAAATGAGCCGAAAAACCCTGCGTCCTTAAGGGGTTAAAAGCCAGGCCATAAGAAGCCTAAAAGTAGAGTGGATCCTAGCAGAAGTGGCACACAGCAGTATGTCAGTGTGCTTTGTTTACAATCCTACATCCTGGTGGGAGATATCCTTTAATTGTGTCAGAGTTTCCACACAATGAAAATTAGACTCCTTGATGCAGAAAATCAATTTATAAAAGGGGGCGGGAACGCCACAAGTGAGGGGGAAACCCCCCTAGTTAATGTACCCCATTGTCTGTGCTCATCGCTCCGTGACTAAGGGATATAGACTTCTATTGTGGCCATGTTTGTTATAAAACCTTCTTAGAAGAGGTTTTCCAACAGTAAACAATAAAAAATGGCATAACTCCAGGATAGGTGATTGAACGCATATATAGCTGTGAAGTTGAAGGACCTTCCAATTATAAGAATGGACTAGCGAACATCACAAGTGTCCAGTGACTATGGGACTGGTAGGGAGGGGCAAGCTCGGTCCTAAATAAATCCCATAGTATGGTGCAAAGGTCACACAATACACTGCTGGCAGACCATAGCAAGCGCACCACTGACCGATAATCCAATTTGTGTTACAAATGTATACCCATCTCTGTACTTAGATATAGGCATTCACTACCTCCCTATAGGCACATCCATTACACTCTCCATGCCAGGGAAAGCAACACAAGGAATTTGATTTATAAAAAAAGTTGTTGCCCATAGACAAGTAAAACTTCATCAGACGAAAACGAGTTTACAGGTACTGAAGTCTTGCTAGACAAATTTAGGGACAATAACGTGAAACGAGTAGAAACATTTTCAATGTTGGGCAGGGGCAGGGGCTGGACGCTGGCCTTGATAAGTGCCATAGACAATAAATGGGGCAGCAGCCCAACTCATTAGGGGAAAGGGGTTCTCACCTTTCCACTTGGATGAATGACTAGAGATGTCATGTGTGAGCTCAGCGAGTTTCTGCATTGGAGGGGGGTGTCATGGCAGCAGCTACAGGTTTCTTCAGAAAAGTAAAACATTATTGTAAAACTTGTACTAACTTCTCGTGTCTTGTTCTTCTCTTGCAGTGATCCTCTTCTGTATGGCAGCATTAATATTCCCCATAGGATTTTACATCAATGAAGTTGGTGGCCAACCTTACAAACTACCCAACAACACGGTGGTTGGGTCGTCCTATGTACTTTTTGTCTTATCCATTTTCTTTACTATAGTGGGACTATTATTTGCAGGTAAAGTGTGTTTACCTGGCTGACGTAAAGTGGGTGGGGAAGGACGGCAAGACTCTTTATGTTCCATTGGAATGGATGATATAAATTTACCGGGAAGGGGGGTTCTTGATCAACTCTGAGGACCTTGCCTTCTTAGGAGAATACCTGAAAAGGGACAAGAGAACTGAGGAGCTAAAAAATGTTACATTGAACTTGTTCTCACTATGCACTTTGGATCAAATGGAGAGTTTTTCCTTTCCACAACCAAATACAAATATCATTGACTGATCTCCTGAGCATATTGATGCCGCCAGGTCTGCACTGTGACGTGGACTCGTGAAGAACAACGCTTTACACTGACGAACAAATCTGACCTTTATTACTGTATCCCCTTTCCGTTGTCACCGTCTGCTAACATAGGAAGTGGAAACCGATCGCAAGAGTATTTATGACCTAGGAGCATCACCAGGCCGGGGTGAGGCTGGCCTCACTACGGGGGCGACGCGGAGCAAGCGCGGACCAGAGACTCAGCAGCGTTCTCCATGTGACATCCGATGGCTCCTGCCAGTTTCATACAATTCTGGTTTATTCATATACGGTGGAACCTTGACCATTTAGGCAGCGATGGCACTAGAGGGGCACGGCCCAAGCGCTGGGCAGGGGGGTCATTTTAAACAAATACAGGAATAACTAATCTGAATGGTGCTTTGCTGATATAAAGGGAGTATCACGTTCCTTATAGAAGCTTGCGGCATACTGGAAACACTACATCTCTCCACTCCCTTCCTTACTGGGCCATTAGAAGAACAAATTTTAGGCTGGAATTGTCTTTTTTTTTTTTCCCCCCCATTTATATTTATACAAATATCTCTATTTTTTGCTGACGCAGTATACAGTGTATATACTGGGGGACAAGTATGCTACAAATGCTTTGCTAGCGAAATCACTGTGGCGCGCAAACTGGAAGCGGTAGATAACTAAAGCCATTTCCCTGAAGACCGCATAATGAATAGTCTTCAGATTACCTCATACGTCGTAGCAGCCCTCGCTTGTTTGTTTTTTCTCTTTATGGTACTGACATTTCATATGGCTTTTTATTTTATTCTCCCTTTTGTTAGTAACTTATTACAGGTTCATTTCTTCTGTTTTTGATCCTTCAGATTCCACAGTGATCAAATAGCATTTGTCCCTACATTGGACTCCTCCTTTAAATTAGGTCTCTGGAAATGCTGTATAACAGTGGGGCTAGTTGGGGTTCTTGCACCATATACTTCACCACCTAAATTTCTGAAATCTGTACTGAGAGGTGCATTATGGTGTAGTTGCCTCTAAAACCCTATTCTCTATACAGAATAGGGATCATCCATCCCCAGCTACTTTGAAAATAACACTAAATGTAGACCGTGCTGTCTGCAGAAAGCTATGGAAACACTACAGTAACTGCTCAATCTAAATGTATGGAACTGATTTCATTTGCAAAATAAATTCAACAACAAATGAGCCACATGTGAGTTAACCCTAAGGTCGTGGTCAAAAACGCATGCATTTTTTACGATCTGAAAACGCACTAACTAAAAATGGCCTAAAAACGCCACGTGTGTCTTCACCCTAAAGCTACACAATCCAGTTTGATGTAACATATTAGGGTGAAGCCACACATGGCGTTTTGAACCTGTTTTTGGTGCATTTTCAAAAACGCTTAAAAACGGATCTTTTTGACAGGTTTTACCAATTATCTTAATGAAAACTGGTCAAAAACGCATGCGTTTTTGGACGGACTGCTTGAAAACGGGTTCAAAACGCCATGTGTGGCATCGCCATTAGGGTTGTAAGCTTGTGGGATTTACTGACCTGGACCTAGAGGCGCTGAACTGAACTTGGCATCTCCTGTCCTTGCAGTTCAGTGGTTGTAGCTTCGGTCCGGTGAATCCTGCGAGCGCGCCATGAGGCTTATGTTGGAGATGCTTCTCATCACAGATTTGCAGTGAAATCTACATCCATTTCCGTTAGAGATGCTGCAGATGAGGTCTGGCACAGCATTACATCACATTCACTTGATTCACAGTATTAGACGCTAAATTTCTACTGAACTTCAGTGGAAAGTTCAGTAGAAATAAACGAAGCGATTTAACAGTGTTAGCCTTGACCCTTGGACAGGAGGCTGATGGGGAAAGGATAACATGCCCCTGCAGCATAGTCAGTATAACTAGAGATGTGCGGCCCGGACATATTGCTGGATTTGTGCCCAAACAGCGAGTCCGGCAAAATAACACCCCTGGCCAACTAGCCATGTTAATTTGCTGGATTTGCTGTTCGTCAGGCAATATGTCCAAGTGAACCTAAACGGAATTTTCGGGTCTGCTCAGCGCCAGATATGACTTAAACTAACCAATGTTAAGTTTGGAGCTGCAGGAGTCTTACTAGTGATCTACATCCGATTTTGGGGAGATGATATAATGGCGGCTGGAGAACACACTGCGATATCCCCAACCTTAAAGGTTCCCCTCTATTAGCCCATGATGATGATGATGTCCTAATTTAAAGGGGGATTCTACGTTTAGTCCTAGTGATCTGTTTTTTTTTTTTTTCCCGGATTTTTGCATTTTGTTCCCATCGGATCCTTCACTCTTACTTTTCTGCATCCTCTGATCTCATCTTCTACATGAAGCTGCATTTTTTTTTTTAATTTTAACCAGCAATTTACTCCAAGCACAGCTATAGACTGATACAAAAGTATGCTACAGGAGACGTCACTACTAGGTCAAAATGATGTAAATACCTTTGTTCTGTAATGTGTGTTACTTGTTATGACTAATTTATTATCAGTCAGATGGACATTCTTAAATTATTTGGTGTGTTGATTTTTTTTTTTTTTCCATTTACATTTTTTTTCCCCCCTTCATCCCCCGCACCATTTGTTTTCTCTTGACTTTTGCATTCTGTAGATAACTATTTCATTGTCACATGATTATATGGAAATATTTGCAGAAAAAAAATACATATAAACGGGGATATACAAAAAAAAAAAACAACAAACTTGATATTCAGGTTTGGTTTTTGTTGAGGCCACTGTGTTATGGGAAGCAGAGTATTGTGGAATAAAATGCCTGAGTTCCATTGTGTTTGTTATGAAGTTGGGGGTCTGAAAGTGTTGTATGGGAGCTGAAAGGGGTTGTAGGTCACTGGGTGTTTAGGAAACCTAAATCCAACGGGGTCACCGTTGCATCCTCTTTCCAGCCTGCCACTGGGACAGGGTGAGTGAAAGTCCTGAGAAACCCTTTATCAGAAATGAAAGGGAAAATGTAATATTTGATCCACCAACAATAATAAAGGTAAGGAGGCTTATATTTTGGGCTCAAGGAGAAGTCTCTGAAATTGATTGCTACAATATCTTATGTTTCAAAAGTTACCAGCACAGAGGTTCCCCAAAAATGTACTGGTAATACCCCTGCTGACGTCATGGGGGAGTGACAATCTGTAACCTTGATGGCCTCAGGTCTTTATAAGACCCGAGGCTGTATGATTTCTGAATATCTGTTACAATGTGCCAGTGGCACATTGTAACAAATCGTTTACAATCCACATGTACTCTCTCATACTGTAGTACAGCAGTACAGGCAGTTCCCCAGTTCTTTCTTTAAGACAAAATTTTATGTCCTTGTGCCAATTGGATTTTCAAAATATTTTGCTGCCATCGGAACGAGTATGATTAATAAAACTTCATTACAGACACCTTACAGCTGATCATTGTAGCCTGGGAGTAAAGTAAAGCATTTGGAGAGCTTCCAGGTCATAGTGGGCAGAGAGCTTTGTATGTAACTATGAGTTGTCTGTAAGTCTGGTGTACAGCAAATTAAATGTTATTGTTTTTATAATAAAAAGTTATACAATTTTCTAATAAACTTTCTGTAGCAATTCAGTTTTCTAGATCTCTGCTTGCTGTCATTCTATAGAAAGCTTCAGCACTGGAAGTAATGTAAAAGCTTTCTATAGAATGACAGCAAGCAGAGATCTAGAAAACTGGTGAAGAATTCATACAGAAAGTATATTGGAAAATTGTGGAACTTTATACAAACAGTAACATTTGCTGTAATGGGTATACCCCTTTAAGTCGAGGGCCACCTGTGTGTGGTAGGATCAACAGCAATTTGTTATGCAAATTTTTCCCATAAAAATATATTTTAAAAACCTATTCTTTAGGTTTAAAAGTCTTTGGATAAAAACACACTTAATAAGTTTCGGCCACTCTCTCGGGTATTGCTGAACATGTTCAATATGTGCTATAAGTATATGTGAAACACACTCACCACAGGTCGCATGTTAACTAATGTCTGCACAGAAAATAATGGAAACTTGAAGCAAAATTAATTGAGGTTTTTGGCCTTTTAGAGGCAGTTTGCCAAATTTTGTAAAAATAAAATGGCATATGAGTTCACAGTAAGCGCTATCTATTGTAGCTTATCAGCTTTAATGTGTGGATACAATTTCACAGCAGATTCCACTAAAAACTAGGACAAAATGCTGATGGAATGTGTAAAAAAAAAAATGTAAGTACACCCTTATCCTAATATAAAAACCACAAGCACTTACATGGATACCTATATATGAATGTTTAGTTTTATCACCATGTGCCCATTACTTACAGCCTTAGACTTGAAGAGAATGTGATCAGATGGGGAGCAGGAAATGATGGGATTGGAGAATTGCATTTTCTTGTCATGCTCGGGTGCCTGTAAGTGTCCAGCGCATGTAACTAATGAAATTGTGGTGTCTCAGGAGCGCTGACTAATGCCATCACGTCCTGGATCCACATCGGTGTGAATGTAATTTGGCCTGAGAAGATAAATTGATGTTGGATCGTCAGCCTCTGGGTAATACGGGGGGAGATTGGTTCCTCTTAGGTTGAAGCCCATAAACCGCGCTGTCATGGGAGACAGAACTGAAATGCGCTTATTCCGTCTAATTCTAAATTAGCATCTGAAAAACATCCAACTTTCCGGGAGACGAGGTCAGTATTTTCTATTAGCGCTTAATGAGACGTGTGCCGGATGTGTTGCTGATCTGTTTACCATATAGTAACGGATTATGTATCGATTGAGCGGGAGAGCGTATCAATCTGCCGGATACAGAGCTGAATGCGCGTCATCTCCTGAATCCGTATTAGTCAAGGTTCAGCGAATCGGAACCTCGTAGATAAATCGTATTCGCTGTTCTAATCCATACGGCAGAGTGATGTCCAAGAAATATACAATGTGTTCTACTCCTTACAGATCCATTTTCATAGAGCCAAGTCACCCAGTGCCATGAGGCAGCAGAAGTCCCTGTGCCCAGTAGTGGATGGAGTGGTGTCCATGCTGGCAAAAAAATGCTAATTGAAGCTGACACTTTGCGTTCCTTCAAATGATAATTCAACCCCTCCCATGGCTATTTACATGTACTTTCCCACAGAAGGGAAGAGTCATGTTGCCCGGAGCTGTAAGTATGTGCCCCTGTTTAAAGAGAACCTGTGACCACATACACACTGTACATTTTGGATGTCTTTATACTTGTTTCACTGATTGCTATATCCAGCCTCCTAAGGGACCCATGGCCACCCGCCAAATTTTAAACAGATATACAAGGATTTCATGGGTGAAGGTCCTTCTCAGTATATGTTCTCAATACACATGTACATTAGAGCCATTTCATGATCTTGGAAGGTCCTCTGAAGGTCCCAAAACTGCAGATCCTCCAATCCCCAAGAAGCTGATTCTAGTACTATGTGTAGGAAGTGAATTCCAGACTTAAAGGGGCTGTAATGTTGGAGACACTGGCTATGTGTGGCTAGCTTAAAGGGCACCTACCACCCTAATTCTACCTATAAAGGTAGAAGGGGTGGTAGGTGGATGGATGGGACGTGAGGATAGCCCTTTTTTGGGCTAATCCTCACGTCCTGGATGTCTTTTAGAAAACTTTATTTCAGGTATATGCAAATTTTTTTATGCGGCTACTGGGGCGTTCTGCGCATGCGGCCGGAGCTACTGTGCATGCGCAGTAGCCGGGGGACTCGGACGAGGGCGCGCAGGTACCAGGAGCTGCGCGCCGAAGATTACCTGGTAGGCGGAGTAACGTGGCTACTGGGGCATGGAGTAGCCGCGACTAGTAGCCTCATGTCCGGCTACTCCACGCCCCAGTAGCCGCATAAAAAAATTTGCATATACCTGAAATAAAGTTTTCTAAAAGACACCCGGGACGTGAGTATTAGCCCAAAAAAGGGCTATCCTCACGTCCCATCCACCTACCACCCCTTCTACCTTTATAGGTAGAATTGGGGTGGTAGGTGCCCTTTAAGAGAATTCCTGATGGAGTAGTGAATAGCATATCTCTTAACCCGCAGCTTTGGGAATTCTATTCAGTGAGTCACACATAGCCAATGACTTTCTCAATTTCTTCATTCCTGTAGGCGGTGGGGTTAGTAGTGTCTGCATAGGTTAACCGGTGGTGTATCTTGACTGTATGCCGAAGCTCCCTTACCTCCAGGACTGGATCACTAGTTACAGACGGCATCAATTAATTTTAAAAGAATATTGACTCATCTAAAAAACCATCTAAAGTTACTGTGTGCGGTTTAGGAGGTTTGCTGGTGACAGGTTCCCTTTTAAGAGGATTTTTATAAATATTATCCACATTTTTTTCACCCCCTAGAAACAACTCCTGGAGACTTTTTGTGATCTCAGAAAGCCATAGAGTTAGTTGTGAGAAGATATCCACTGCTATGAATCACTGTAAAATACAAATGTTGGTATAAAAATCATAAACACATTAGGTATCGCCGCATCCCAAAATGCCCCATCTATTAAAATATAATAACGGGGATGTGAGAGCGATCTGGCTGCGACATCTGTCACCCCATTGATTGCTAGGATTGATTCGGCTGATCTGGCTGGCTAGGCGGGTGTCCCCTTCCTCCCTCACCACTCCATGTGCATCCCTCCAGAAAAAAAAAATATATATAACGGATTTTCACAGTGTTTAACCCCGTAACGGAAAATACCGCCCAAAAGTCAAAAATGGTGCTAAATACCGCCCAGAAAATGGTGCTAAATTTTATTTTGTACAGGAGGTTTTAATCTTTTGTAAATGTATGAAAACATTATTAAACCTATACAAATTTGTTATCTCTTTGATTGCAAAGAATAAAGCAGACCTGTCATTTGGGGCGCTCAGCAGAAGCAATAAAATCCAAGCCCACAAGAATACGGCACAAATGCGTTTATTCATTGCATTTGGAATTTTTTTCCCGCTTCCCAGTACACAGCATGGAATATTAAATACCATCACTATGAAGTGTAATTTGTTACGCAGAAAACAAGCCCATACACAGCTTTTTACATGGACAAATAAAAAAGTTATAGATTTTTGTTGGTGGGAAGTGAAAAATGGAAATACAAAAACAAAAAAGGGTAGGTTGTTAAGAGGTTAAAGGGGAAAAAAGCCTATGCCAACATTTGTATTTTACCAGATTTTTTTTTAAAATTTAATTATGGTAACAATCTATTTCTATCTCTATTCATATTTATGCATTTTAAACATTACTGTCGTATTTCTTTTATGATCAAGACCTCTGACAGCTTCTATTAGTAACACCTTAAATATTTATATACATATTTATGAATTTTATTATGTTTATGAATTCGGATCATGGTTCCTTCGGCCCCCGATCGGCCCCAGAAACGCAATGGGGCTCATTTACTTACCCGGTCCAGTCGCGATCCGGCAGCACGTTGTCCGACGAGGATTCGGGTTCTGCCGGGATTCACTAAGGTTGTGCGCCCCATGTCCATTAGGTGTCGCTGCTGCACTGGAGTCCGCCGGAGTTCACCTTCCTCCTCCCGGTGTATGTGAGTTCTATTCTTGTGAGTAAAATTCCGCAGTTTTTCCGAATGCGTCGGGTTTTCCGACGGCCACGCCCCCCGATTTCTGTCGCGTGAAAGCCGGCGCCGATGCACCACAATCTGATTGCGTGCGCCAAAATCCCGGGGTAGTTTGGCGCAAATCATAAATATTTGTGAAACCTGATGGAAATGCGCGATGCGGACCCTTAGTAAATGAGCCCCATTGTCCTATTTTGAAAACCCTAATTAAAGGAATTCAACTCAATCCCAGGAATCCTTCTTATTGGTTGCAGCGCGTCCATCTACCTGAATTTTTTATACTTAGCATAATCATTGCGCAGGTTCACGCTTCATGCAGCCCCATGTATACTATGGTAGACGACTAATAGCCTGCCATATCTAGCCCGTAGTGATGTCTGTAATCGTATAACCGCAGGGAGCTGATTCATTAGTTTAGCCGCAAGCGAAGAAAAAAACTTTCCCTCAATACTAGTAATGCAATGTTTTATTGATGGGACCCTATGACCACGTTATTATAAGACGGGATAATGTACAGTCTATAATCTTGTTGGTACCTGAAGAGATCACGTCTAAATTCCTGAGAAGATGAAATCATATCCTATTTCTCCAAAATCCATATAATTCGAATAGATCCGGGAAATGGCCGGAGTGTAACATGGTATTTCTCACTCCAGTGTAAGATGAGGGCGAAAGCTGACAATTAGGATAAGGATTCTCTTATACAGAAGATTAAAAACGTTGGCGCGCCACGGAAATCTTAAGTAATAGACTCTGGTACTTGTGTGGCAATGAATCACAATTACGGGTGATATACAGATACACATCCAGTGTGACTGAAAAACATAAAAAATAAAACAAAAGTGCGAACTACAAAATGTATGTACAGAAAGATGTGGCTCCAGGAGCAGACTACCCAGGGTTTGTTTGTGGTCTGTTACCATGGCACCACATGAGCAATAAACAAACATTAGATGGTAAAAGTGATCCTCCCTTTTAAGATTAAAGGTCAGATGGGCCCATTCTTGGCTTTATTTTTGAAATCCTCCTGAATTGTATAATTTTTTGTCCTTTTTTTTTGGAAAAGTATTGGAGCACCATTGTCCGAATGTTGTTGTGGTACAGTATAGAGGTACAAGTACCGGATAATGGAAAAGCACTGATCTGTGATAAGGACTTGTGCTGAGCATTCAATCAGAGTGAAGAAAGTGTCTCTGGTCACTAAGCCCCTAGAAGAGTGAAGAAATTCGGCAATACTTTTTGAGGCCAACCATCAAATATAATCAGATTGCGCCAAAAAGGTACTTTTGTTCTGTTCTCTATGGCTAAGGCTATATTTACACAAACGTATGGGGGACGGATATACAGTGTATATACGTCCCCCAAACACGGCAATGGGCGTGGTCGTAGTACCGCACCGTTCTGTAGCTGGGAGAAAGAAAGGACATGTCCTATCTTTCTCCTGTAATATGGCGTCGTGGCTATACATCGCTCTGGAGAGGGGCCGATGTATGCCCGCCATATGACGATACAGCGGGCATACATTGTGTGCATGTAGCCTAATACGGTACAATTCTACACGAGCACTGAGCCCCAGGACATTGCATCAAGCGCTGCATACACTTCACTATACTTACACGTATACGCAGGTGATTTTGGTTAATAGATTTTACAGAACATTAGTTTTCCTAATGATACAAGTTCAGGTTATCACCAGCTATAGCTCCAATGCAACACAAGTGAGTTAAAATTTTACAGAAACCTCCTGTAGCAGAAAGCCTCATTCCTGGAAGCAAAGCAGAAGAACATAGATAAATGACGCAGACGCCATACTAGCTTTATTTTGTATGTGTTTAATGCTGTAGTTAAAGGGGGATGTTCCCATTTCGACAAAATAATGTTCTTGTTTGTATGATGAAAAATGATAACATTTCCCAATATAGTTTCTGTATCGATTCCTCGTGGATTTCTAGATCTCTGCTTGCTGTTATTGTGAAGACAATTCTCTGTTTACTTCCAGCAGACAGAAATCTGCCCATGATCATACAGGTCTGATTAGGGAGCGTTCACACGTGGCGTTAGCACATGCGGTTTTAATTACATTGCTGTCAACATAGCATTTACATAACGCATGCGTTTACGCCACATGTGAATGCACACATATCTCTCCATAAGTTAAAATTAACTTTAGGGTCCATGGAAGTCTTGTGTTCACTATCGCTGTTTTATTCTCGTTTTTTACCTCCATAACATGAGAGAATAGTGTAAATCTCTATGGGGGATGTAAGCTTGGCCTTAGCTTGACTCTATTTAGTTGTATCCAATAAAGAATAGAATCTTCGGCAATAGAAAGCCACTAGAAGGAGTTAGATAATGGCGTCTCTCTGGGTCCAGATCTGTCCCTTCCCTGAGCCCTCCTGCCTCCAGTCATGCAGAAGGAGTATGTAAATTGTAAATGTAATAGAAGATCCTGATGCCGCTTCCAGCCCCTCGGGAGTTAAACAAGACATTATAAAACCATTAGAGTATATGTTCCGGTAAAACCCGGTAAGTGATGAGATGTGAGAGAGCAGAGAAAATACATTACATCTGCCTCAGACATGTCAGGGTGCACATTACAATCCATACATCAAGGATACAGGAGACGTCAGGAGCGGGCGCAGCTCATACACCAATGTTGTGAAGGTCCTGAGAGGCAGCACTTCTCATGGACATCTAACTAAACATTGACAAGGATTAGCTCTAGTGACATTTCCCAAAATGTGCCATCACTAAAGGAATAGTCATTTAATATTCAGTAGAATCTGTGGCTCCATACTATTGACATATTGTCCTTCGCCCATGGAGAAGTCAAAGGGCATGGATAATACACACAGTGATGTCACAGTACAGGGATAATACACACAGTGATGTCACAGTGCAGGGATAATACACACAGTGATGTCACAGTACAGGGACAATACACACAGTGATGTCACAGTACAGGGATAATACACGCAGTGATGTCACAGTACAGAGATAATACACACAGTGATGTCACAGTACAGGGATAATACACACAGTGATGTCACAGTACAGAGATAATACACACAGTGATGTCACAGTACAGGGATAATACACACAGTGATGTCACAGTACAGGGATAATACACACAGTGATGTCACAGTACAGAGATAAATCTCTATGGGGGGATGTAAGCTTGGCCTTAGCTTGACTCTATTTAGTTGTATCCAATAAAAAAAATAGAATCTTCGGCAATAGAAAGCCACTAGAAGTAGTTAGATAATGGCGTCTCTCTGGGTCCAGATCTGTCCCTTCCCCGAGCCCTCCTGCCTCCAGTCATGCAGAAGGGATAATACACACAGTAATGTCACAGTACAGGGATACTACACACAGTCATGTCACAGTACAGGTATAATACACACAGTGATGTCACAGTAGAGGGATAATACACACAGTGATGTCACAGTACAGAGATAATACACACAGTGATGTTACAGTACAGAAATAATACACACAGTGATGTTACAGTACAGGGATAATACACACAGTGATGTCACAGGGCATAGATAATACACACAGTAATGTCACAGTACAGGGATAATACACACAGTAATGTCACAGTACAGGGATAATACACACAGTGATGTCACAGTACAGATATAATACACCGGTGATGTCACAGTACAGGGATAATACACACAGTGATGTCACAGTACAGGGATAATACACACAGTGATGTCACAGTACAGGGATAATACACACAGTGAGATCGCAGTACAGGGATAATACACACAGTGATGTCACAGGGCATAGATAATACACAGTGATGTCACCGGGCATAGATAATACACACGGTGGTGTCACAGTACAGGGATAATACACACAGTGATGTCACAGTACATGGATAATACACACAGTGATGACACAGGGCATAGATAATACACACAGTGATGTCACAGTACAGGGATAATACACACAGTGATATCACAGTACATAGATAATACACACAGTGATGTCACAGTACATGGATAATACACACAGTGATGACACAGGGCATAGATAATACACACAGTGATGTCACAGTACAGAGCTAATACACACAGCGATGTCACAGTACAGGGATAATACACACAATGATGTCACAGGGCATAGATAATACACACAGCATACCTCCCAGAGAAAGCTGGACATAAAGGGGCAGATTTACTTACCCGGTCCATTCGCGATCCAGTGGCGCGTTCCCTGCGGTGGATTCGGGTCTTCCGGCGATTCACTAAGGCAGTTCCTCCGACGTCCACCAGGTGTCGCTGCTGCGCTGAAGTCCGCCGAGACCCGCCGGAGTTCACGTTCCGTTGCTGGGTGCAGGTAAGCACGTGTCCAGCGACACTTTTTTTTTTTAAATGCATCGGTTTTTCTTCGGGTTTTTGTTTGGCCGCGCCCCCCGATTTCCGTCGCGTGCATGCCGGCGCCGATGGGCCACAATAAGATTGCGTGCGCCAAAACCCCGGGGCAATTCAGGGAAAATCGGCGCAAAACTGAAAAATTCGGGTAACCCGCCGTAAAAACGCGATTCGGGCCCTTAGTATATGACCCCGAATGTATTTTTCTAAACCACGCCCATTGCCCCATCCACAAGCATAGTATAATATCGACCTTAATGCCCCCATCCTGTGGCAAACCCCACTATAGACCCATAAAATACCCCATAATGCAACTCGGCAACATATAATGCCAGCGCTTTAATTTTATTTTCCTTTACATTTGCTCCTCCCCTTTTATTTATCTCCCCAAACTTATAATACTCAAGCTTTCTGTATCTCTACCCACTCCCCCTCACATTGTGGCCCCTCTCACCCTCCTCTGTCGGAGCAGTGCAGGGGGCGCCAGAATTAAGAAGAACGTGCCCCTGCACACTACACAGGCAAACTACACCTGGCGCAGTTTGCACTAGTTTTGATAAATGTAAGGCATCTAGGATCTGCGCACAGCACAAAAGTAAGTAGCAGGACTGCTGAATCACTTGATGAACATTCAGGAATTATCCACAAGCCAGTGAAGCCACCTGTGTGGATATAAGTATATACTGTAAATGTGTATATGAGTTTATAAATGTATGTGCACAAGTTCATAAATGCATGTTATTATATAGATCGGCATGCACAAATATAAATTCACCCAGGTAAAACCCAACTACTGACCTACTGTAAAGAGAAGCTCCGGATGACTGTCTCAAAATTAAAGACTAAAGGTAATTGCAGCAAAACCTCAGCTACATATTGTTATGTATTCACTGTCAGCAAGCAGAGATCTTGCTGGACTGGATACAGTGTAAGGTATTGTGCATGAAGAGATCTGTAATCAGAAACTTTTTGTATGTTGCTTGTAGCAGCAGGGCCGTGATACAGGCATTTATGTCCCAGGATTAAAGCAGTTCCAAGTGCATTAGAGGTTCATCCTCACACTGCTGTGCACTTAGTTTTCTGAAATGAACTGCCGCACAGAAACTCCCCCTGCTCAGTATGCTTCAGACACTCAGAGCATAGAGGGAGGAGCTTTGGAGCTGTTCAACGTAGAGAGCTAAGAGCACAGCAGTGTGAGGATACACCTGTAGGTTGTTACAATCCTAGAATATAAATCCAGGATGCTGCTACTAAAAATCCCACATAGGTGTGATAACACAGCCCTCCAGGACCAATACAGTACTGAGGTCTATTGCACACCGCCGAGTTCACTGTGTAAAACATGGTCCGTTTCTTTGCCGAATTTACCCCAATCAATTGACCTAAATTTCACTTGTAATCCTGGTACAGCGGAGACACACAGGAAGGTGTGAAAGTTCTAACACATAACAAAACTGTAGGGACAAAACTGCTGATAGTTTTCTTTTAACTTGCAGAAGGGGTTCACATATTTTTCTGCCTCTTTAAGAAAAATGTAAATACATTTATGTGGCCACTATGACATCACTGGAGTCAGGAAACATGTGATACACTCATGATAGCCCCCACCTCAGTGGTTGTTCTATAGTGACATCACTTGCACTTATGACATCACGAGGCTATAAATACGCGGAACGCGGCCACACATTCTCAGGCTCCATATTGGATCTGTTTCCTGCTGGATCTTGTCCTAGGAGTGCGCTTTTAGAGAAGACTTTGGGTTTTTTGGGGAATTGGGTATCTGGGGGAAGGAGAGGAGTAGGAGATTCGGTGACACCACATCTCACCAGAGATGTCGTCCCCTTCAGGGGAAAAGGGGGAAGTCATGAAGAGGAAGAGGGAGACGGAAGAGAACGATCTACCTAAAAATAAAATCATCAAAATTAGTGATGAAGAACCGAACATCTGCGGACAGGACTCAAACCTTGGAGGATCTAAAAACCACAGGTCCCTGTCTGACCAAAACCAAGTTCCCTCCAACCATTCCTCTGGAGGCCAGAAGAGGAAACTGGAAGAGGAGGAGGAAGAGGCCAACAAAAAATGTAAGTTGGATGACAATGGAGCTGCCACCCCTATAAGCACCATCGCTCCCTGTGGACTGGCAGACTTTACTTTCATCAAAGAACTTGGCAGAGGAGGTTTTGGATTTGTGTTCCTGGCATCAGCTAAAGATAAAAACAGCAACGTGGCCATTAAAGTGCTGAAAAAATTCAATATAGACAAAATCCAGCTGGAGAAGAGGGTGCTGCAGTACGTAGCCGGAAATCCCTACATTTGCCGCTTATTTGCCACCTTCCAGACACCATCATTTGCCTTTCTGGTTATGGAGCTCCTCCCTGGTGGCGATTTGGAGAGACTACTGGAGGCAGAGGGACCCCTTGATGCCAAGACCACCGCCCTGTGTACAGCCGAAATCATCTGCGGTCTGCAACACATGCACAAGCTTGGCGTAATCCATCGGGACATAAAAACTAAAAATATCACCATCGATCACCAGGGGCACATAAGGATATGTGATTTCGGAGTGGCAGTAGAGAACATGTTCAGGGGTAAAACCATCTTTGGAGGTGCTGGAACGGCCTATTATAAATCCCCAGAAATGATTACCGGTGGCCCCGTTGGTTCATCTTCCGATTGGTGGTCGTTCGGAGTTTTGCTGTTTCGCCTACTTACCAACCAGTACCCATTTGGAACATGCAGGACAATGCGGCAACTTAAGGATGTGGTTGTGGCAGGAGATCCCAGATACCCAGACAATTTCACCACCGAGACAAAGGACATAATAACGAACCTGCTCAGCAAACAGCAACTCAAGCGTCTGGGATATTGTGGAGACATACGCCAGCATCCATTTTATGCTGAAATAGACTGGGAGAGAGTAGAGGCAAAAGCCACAGATCCTCCTTTTCCACCCTGGATGGACACCAGCCCTCCCGCCAGCCTGCCCTCCGACCTGCCCTTCTTACAGGACCAAGAAGGAGACCACTGTCATCCTGAAGTCAAGACCATCCCAGACTTCTCCTATGAAGATCCTGACTGGCTCCTCCACCAAGAGAGCTAAATCTTATATACCTCCGACCACCGAGTGTTATATGGCGCCCTATATGTCATCAGAGGCAGCGCCACTATCACCCCCATCATCACCTTCCCTCATCATCACCGTCCCCCATCATCACCTTCCCTAATCATCACTCCCAATATTGATCCAATAAATTGATGGCGTCGCCTTCATGAGGAGCCACCTCATCATCCCCGGCTTCATCGCTACAGTCTTCACCATGGAGGTACAGTGCTCTATCATGTACACTGCTTTATATTCTGTGTTACCTGCTTGTATATTTGTGCACTTCTGTGTCTCTCATTAGTAGTTGCCCATAGTAACAATGATATGTCAGCACAGAGCACAGCAGGGTTAGCGCTGTGCACATCACTATAGTCCTGTAGCCAGTGGTAATGGTCCCTCTTCATAGTGATTCTGGGATTTCGGGTGTAATGTCCCCTCATACAATCTTGTAGTGATGCAGTTTTCTCTCTTTCCGTCTTCCTGCAGTCTCCGGGATCCTCCAGCTTTTCCGTCTCTCAGCAACGTGATTCCTGCCGTCTGCAGCCATGATAATAGGAGGAGCACAGAGACCCCGGTCATACAGCGGCATCACCCCAACCTCTCCTGCTAGGAGTATACTGGGTCATAATAAACGCTTCTCATTTATTTAATCATCACTCATGTCTGATGTCTGGATTATTCCTGATGTGATGAGCGGCTGTGTGTGTGTTATAGGGGGGACATGCTGCGGCTATGGGGGCTCATGAGATACTGGGGTTCAGCACTGCACCCCCTCCCAGGGCCGGACAAGGTATTTTGGTGCACTAGGTAGTCAAGACAAATGGTTCCCCCCTTTGTTTAGAGGCATGGAGCACGGAGCATGGAGATTTAGGATGGGGCCCCCCAGCTCGGCAGCCGATGCGGGGCCCCCTCCCACACAAAAAGATACCACATAGTTATACTATGCTGTAGAGTGTAACATACAACATAGTTATACATATAACTACATAGTTATAGTCTAGAGATGTTAGAAACAAATCTTTAGTTTCCGATTGGTTGATAAATTCCTACCTGCTGGTTACTAAACCAATTCCAATTTTGGTCCATGACCAACCCAAAAAAATACTACTGCCATACTCATACCAAATAATGATACCACAATACAGCTACAATAGCGCTACAATTTCCAAATGATCCCTCCAAACTGTGACCCACAGCATCACCACAACATAAAGTAAAATACCAACATCCTGATAATGAGCACAAGACTCTATACACAGACCAGAATTACCAATAATTTACCACATATAAACTCCCCTTACTGATAATCTTTACCGCCATATTGTTATTATACACACACCACCGAGCAGCGGGCAATATCACTAATGACACCTCTGTACAAGGCCCAAATACTAACATTACATCCTGATTATCACCACTACATAATGACTGGATACTGCAATACTATATGATAACCTACACAGGCCAGTATGTACCAGCATATAGTGACCATATAGTAGTATATACCAGTCCTGCACAGAGGCCGCAGTGTCATCCAATCACTTAAGGTGACGTCCCTGATGCTGTCTCTTCCCTTCTGTCTGATCTTCCAGGAGACTTCTTCCAGCCATGACTCTCTGCGGGTTTATAAAATAGACATGATTAGCATCATCCTATATACTTCTCACACCTGACCCCCATATATATATATACCCTCACACCACAACTGACCACATTGTGCCCCACGCATATATTATATATAACTCTCACCACACTGTACCCCCACATATATGATATATATACCCCTCCCACCACAACTGACCACACTGTACCCCCACATATGATATATACCCCTCACACCACAACTGCCCACGCTGTACCCCCACATATATGATATATACCCCTCCTACCACAACTGACCACATTGTGCCCCCACGCATATATCATATATACCTCTCACCACACTGTACACCCACATATATGATATATACCCCTCACACCACAACTGCCCACGCTGTGCCCCTACTATAATTTCAATGCAGCCAAACCAGTGGTAAACATGCAAAAACGCATGTGACTGGATCCTCATGGCGGATACCCACATGGCGTTTTTAAATTGATCCGAAACAGAAGTGGGAGGGGGTTTGGCCAAAACACAAATGCGGTTCCCATGCAACTTATGCGTGTCTTTGGCCAAACCGCCTCCAACTTGCGTTTCGGTTCCATTTAAAAACGTGACAAAAACGCCACACGGGAATGTGCCCTGAGGCAGCTACATCACAATCAGTTCTGAGGAGGTTTGGGTGCCGTCTCTAATTTAAACAGGTGAAAGACGTGAACTGAACGGGTGAAACATTTATTGAACATGTTTCCTGTTCAAAATGAAATTCCCATCTTTCATCTGTAAGGATGGTAACGCACATGGCGTTTTTAGGCCGTTTTTAGTTAGTGTGTTTTCAGATCGTAAAAACCGCATGCGTTACAGGTTTGACCAATTATCTTAATTCAAACTGGTCAAAAACACATGCGTTTTCTTCCGATCTGAAAACAAACCACTAAATACGGCCCAAAAACGCCATGTGTGTCACCAGCCGTACATTTACAAAACTGCACCTAAAACCACCACACATCTAATGTAATGCAGTCCGCAACCTGTGACCGCAACTTGAGAAACGGTTTTTCAGATGCGGTTTTGATGTCCAAACCAGGAGGAGGAGAAGTAACAATTCCCAATGTAAACGTGAAACTTATTACTATCCACACCTGCCTTTGGCTTCAAAAACTGCATCCGAAAAAGCTGAATAATACCGCCACACCACTACCATTACCACTGCATCATGACTGAATAATACCACCACACCACTACCATTACCACTGCATCATGACTGAATAATACCACCACACCGCTACCATTACCACTGCATCATGACTGAATAATACCACCACACCGCCACCATTACCACTACATCATGACTGAATAATACCACCACACCACTACCATTACTACTGCATCATGACTGAATAATACCACCACACCGCTACCATTACCACTGCATCATGACTGAATAATACCACCACACCACTACCATTACTACTGCATCATGACTGAATAATACCACCACACCACTACCATTACTACTGCATCATGACTGAATAATACCACCACACCGCTACCATTACCACTGCATCATGACTGAATAATACCACCACACCGCTACCATTACCACTGCATCATGACTGAATAATACCACCACACCGCTACCATTACCACTGCATCATGTCTGAATAATACCACCACACCGCTACCATTACCACTGCATCATGACTGACTAATACCACCACACCACTACCATTACCCCTACATCATGACTGAATAATACCACCACACCACTACCATTACCACTGCATCATGACTGAATAATACCACCACATCACTACTATTACCACTGCATCATGACTGAATAATACCACCACACCACTACCATTACCACTGCATCATGACTGACTAATACCACCACACCACTACCATTACCACTGCATCATGACTGAAAAATACCACCACACCGCTACCATTACCACTGCATCATGACTGAATAATACCACCACACCGCTACCATTACCACTGCATCATGACTGAATAATACCACCACACCGCTACCATTACCACTGCATCATGTCTGAATAATACCACCACACCGCTACCATTACCACTGCATCATGACTGACTAATATGACCACACCACTACCATTACCACTGCATCATGACTGACTAATATCACCACACCGCTACCATTACCACTGCATCATGACTGACTAATATCACCACACCGCTACCATTACCACTGCATCATGACTGACTAATATGACCACACCGCTACCATTACCACTGCATCATGACTGAATAATACCACCACATCACTACTATTACCACTGCATCATGACTGAATAATACCACCACACCACTACCATTACCCCTGCATCATGACTGAATAATACCACCACACCACTACCATTACCACTGCATCATGACTGAATAATACCACCACACCGCTACCATTACCACTGCATCATGACTAAATAATACCACCACACCACTACCATTACCACTGCATCATGTCTGAATAATACCACCACACCACTACCAATACCACTGCATCATGACTGAATAATACCACCACACCGCTACCATTACCACTGCATCATGACTGACTAATACCACCACACCACTACCATTACCACTGCATCATGACTGAATAATACCACCACACCGCTACCATTACCACTGCATCATGACTGAATAATACCACCACACCACTACCATTACTACTGCATCATGACTGAATAATACCACCACACCACTACCATTACTACTGCATCATGACTGAATAATACCACCACACCGCTACCATTACCACTGCATCATGACTGAATAATACCACCACACCGCTACCATTACCACTGCATCATGACTGAATAATACCACCACACCGCTACCATTACCACTGCATCATGTCTGAATAATACCACCACACCGCTACCATTACCACTGCATCATGACTGACTAATACCACCACACCACTACCATTACCACTGCATCATGACTGAATAATACCACCACATCACTACTATTACCACTGCATCATGACTGAATAATACCACCACACCACTACCATTACCACTGCATCATGACTGACTAATACCACCACACCACTACCATTACCACTGCATCATGACTGAAAAATACCACCACACCGCTACCATTACCACTGCATCATGACTGAATAATACCACCACACCGCTACCATTACCACTGCATCATGACTGAATAATACCACCACACCGCTACCATTACCACTGCATCATGTCTGAATAATACCACCACACCGCTACCATTACCACTGCATCATGACTGACTAATACCACCACACCGCTACCATTACCACTGCATCATGACTGAATAATACCACCACACCACTACCATTACCACTGCATCATGACTGAATAATACCACCACACCACTACCATTACCACTGCATCATGACTGAATAATACCACCACACCGCTACCATTACCACTGCATCATGACTAAATAATACCACCACACCACTACCATTACCACTGCATCATGTCTGAATAATACCACCACACCACTACCATTACCACTGCATCATGACTGAATAATACCACCACACCGCTACCATTACCACTGCATCATGACTGACTAATACCACCACACCACTACCATTACTACTGCATCATGACTAAATAATACCACCACACCACTACCATTACCACTGCATCATGTCTGAATAATACCACCACACCACTACCATTACCACTGCATGATGACTGAATAATACCACCACACCGCTACCATTACCACTGCATCATGACTGACTAATACCACCACACCACTACCATTACCACTGCATCATGACTGAATAATACCTCCACACCACTACCATTACCACTGCATCATGACTGAATAATACCACCACACCGCTACCATTACCACTGCATCATGACTGAATAATACCACCACACCACTACCATTACCACTGCATCATGACTGAATAATACCACCACACCACTACCATTACCACTGCATCATGACTGAATAATACAACCACACCACTACCATTACCCCTACATCATGACTGACTAATACCACCACACCACTACCATTACCACTGCATCATGACTGAGCAATACCACCACACCACTACCATTACCACTGCATCATGACTGAATAATACCACCACACCACTACCATTACCACTGCATCATGACTGAATAATACCACCACACCGCTACCATTACCACTGCATCATGAATGAATAATACCACCACACCGCTACCATTACCACTGCATCATGACTGAATAATACCACCACACCGCTACCATTACCCCTGCATCATGACTGAATAATACCACCACACCGCTACCATTACCACTGCATCATGACTGAATAATACCCCCACACCACTACCATTACCACTGCATCATGACTGAATAATACCACCACACCGCTACCATTACCACTGCATCATGACTGAATAATACCACCACACCGCTACCATTACCCCTGCATCATGACTGAATAATACCACCACACCGCTACCATTACCACTGCATCATGACTGAATAATACCCCCACACCACTACCATTACCACTGCATCATGACTGAATAATACCACCATACCGCTACCATTACCACTGCATCATGACTGAATAATATCACCACAACACTACCATTACCACTGCATCATGACTGAATAATACCACCACACCACTACCATTACTACTGCATCATGACTGAATAATACCACCACACCACTACCATTACTACTGCATCATGACTGACTAATACCACCACACCACTACCATTACCACTGCATCATGACTGAATAATACCACCACACCGCTACCATTACCACTGCATCATGTCTGAATAATACCACCACACCGCTACCATTACCACTGCATCATGACTGACTAATACCACCACACCGCTAGCATTACCACTGCATCATGACTGACTAATACCACCACACCACTACCATTACCACTGCATCATGACTGACTAATACCACCACACCACTACCATTACCACTGCATCATGACTGAATAATACCACCACACCACTACCATTACCACTGCATCATGACTGAATAATACCACCACATCACTACTATTACCACTGCATCATGACTGACTAATACCACCACACCGCTACCATTACCACTGCACCATGACTGAATAATACCACTACCATTACCACTGCATCATGACTGACTAATACCACCACACCACTACCATTACCACTGCATCATGACTGAATAATACCACCACACCACTACCATTACCACTGCATCATGACTGAATAATACCACCACACCGCTACCATTACCACTGCATCATGACTGAATAATACCACCACACCACTACCATTACCACTGCATCATGACTGAATAATACCACCACACCAGTACCATTACCACTGCATCATGACTGAATAATACCACCACACCGCTACCATTACCACTGCATCATGACTGAATAATACCACCACATCACTACTATTACCACTGCATCATGTCTGAATAATACCACCACACCGCTACCATTACCACTGCATCATGACTGAATAATACCTCCACACCGCTACCATTACCACTGCATCATGACTGAATAATACCACCACACCACTACCATTACCACTGCATCATGACTGAATAATACCACCACACCACTACCATTACCACTGCATCATGACTGAATAATACCACCACACCGCTACCATTACCACTGCATCATGACTGAATAATACCACCACACCGCTACCATTACCACTGCATCATGTCTGAATAATACCACCACACCGCTACCATTACCACTGCATCATGACTGACTAATACCACCACACCGCTACCATTACCACTGCATCATGACTGAATAATACCACCACACCACTACCATTACCACTGCATCATGACTGAATAATACCACCACACCACTACCATTACCACTGCATCATGACTGAATAATACCACCACACCGCTACCATTACCACTGCATCATGACTAAATAATACCACCACACCACTACCATTACCACTGCATCATGTCTGAATAATACCACCACACCACTACCATTACCACTGCATCATGACTGAATAATACCACCACACCGCTACCATTACCACTGCATCATGACTGACTAATACCACCACACCGCTAGCATTACCACTGCATCATGACTGACTAATACCACCACACCACTACCATTACCACTGCATCATGACTGACTAATACCACCACACCACTACCATTACCACTGCATCATGACTGAATAATACCACCACACCACTACCATTACCACTGCATCATGACTGAATAATACCACCACATCACTACTATTACCACTGCATCATGACTGACTAATACCACCACACCGCTACCATTACCACTGCACCATGACTGAATAATACCACTACCATTACCACTGCATCATGACTGACTAATACCACCACACCACTACCATTACCACTGCATCATGACTGAATAATACCACCACACCACTACCATTACCACTGCATCATGACTGAATAATACCACCACACCGCTACCATTACCACTGCATCATGACTGAATAATACCACCACACCACTACCATTACCACTGCATCATGACTGAATAATACCACCACACCAGTACCATTACCACTGCATCATGACTGAATAATACCACCACACCGCTACCATTACCACTGCATCATGACTGAATAATACCACCACATCACTACTATTACCACTGCATCATGTCTGAATAATACCACCACACCGCTACCATTACCACTGCATCATGACTGAATAATACCTCCACACCGCTACCATTACCACTGCATCATGACTGAATAATACCACCACACCACTACCATTACCACTGCATCATGACTGAATAATACCACCACACCACTACCATTACCACTGCATCATGACTGAATAATACCACCACACCGCTACCATTACCACTGCATCATGACTGAATAATACCACCACACCGCCACCATTACCACTACATCATGACTGAATAATACCACCACACCACTACCATTACTACTGCATCATGACTGAATAATACCACCACACCGCTACCATTACCACTGCATCATGACTGAATAATACCACCACACCACTACCATTACTACTGCATCATGACTGAATAATACCACCACACCACTACCATTACTACTGCATCATGACTGAATAATACCACCACACCGCTACCATTACCACTGCATCATGACTGAATAATACCACCACACCGCTACCATTACCACTGCATCATGACTGAATAATACCACCACACCGCTACCATTACCACTGCATCATGTCTGAATAATACCACCACACCGCTACCATTACCACTGCATCATGACTGACTAATACCACCACACCACTACCATTACCCCTACATCATGACTGAATAATACCACCACACCACTACCATTACCACTGCATCATGACTGAATAATACCACCACATCACTACTATTACCACTGCATCATGACTGAATAATACCACCACACCACTACCATTACCACTGCATCATGACTGACTAATACCACCACACCACTACCATTACCACTGCATCATGACTGAAAAATACCACCACACCGCTACCATTACCACTGCATCATGACTGAATAATACCACCACACCGCTACCATTACCACTGCATCATGACTGAATAATACCACCACACCGCTACCATTACCACTGCATCATGTCTGAATAATACCACCACACCGCTACCATTACCACTGCATCATGACTGACTAATATGACCACACCACTACCATTACCACTGCATCATGACTGACTAATATCACCACACCGCTACCATTACCACTGCATCATGACTGACTAATATCACCACACCGCTACCATTACCACTGCATCATGACTGACTAATATGACCACACCGCTACCATTACCACTGCATCATGACTGAATAATACCACCACATCACTACTATTACCACTGCATCATGACTGAATAATACCACCACACCACTACCATTACCCCTGCATCATGACTGAATAATACCACCACACCACTACCATTACCACTGCATCATGACTGAATAATACCACCACACCGCTACCATTACCACTGCATCATGACTAAATAATACCACCACACCACTACCATTACCACTGCATCATGTCTGAATAATACCACCACACCACTACCAATACCACTGCATCATGACTGAATAATACCACCACACCGCTACCATTACCACTGCATCATGACTGACTAATACCACCACACCACTACCATTACCACTGCATCATGACTGAATAATACCACCACACCGCTACCATTACCACTGCATCATGACTGAATAATACCACCACACCACTACCATTACTACTGCATCATGACTGAATAATACCACCACACCACTACCATTACTACTGCATCATGACTGAATAATACCACCACACCGCTACCATTACCACTGCATCATGACTGAATAATACCACCACACCGCTACCATTACCACTGCATCATGACTGAATAATACCACCACACCGCTACCATTACCACTGCATCATGTCTGAATAATACCACCACACCGCTACCATTACCACTGCATCATGACTGACTAATACCACCACACCACTACCATTACCACTGCATCATGACTGAATAATACCACCACATCACTACTATTACCACTGCATCATGACTGAATAATACCACCACACCACTACCATTACCACTGCATCATGACTGACTAATACCACCACACCACTACCATTACCACTGCATCATGACTGAAAAATACCACCACACCGCTACCATTACCACTGCATCATGACTGAATAATACCACCACACCGCTACCATTACCACTGCATCATGACTGAATAATACCACCACACCGCTACCATTACCACTGCATCATGTCTGAATAATACCACCACACCGCTACCATTACCACTGCATCATGACTGACTAATACCACCACACCGCTACCATTACCACTGCATCATGACTGAATAATACCACCACACCACTACCATTACCACTGCATCATGACTGAATAATACCACCACACCACTACCATTACCACTGCATCATGACTGAATAATACCACCACACCGCTACCATTACCACTGCATCATGACTAAATAATACCACCACACCACTACCATTACCACTGCATCATGTCTGAATAATACCACCACACCACTACCATTACCACTGCATCATGACTGAATAATACCACCACACCGCTACCATTACCACTGCATCATGACTGACTAATACCACCACACCACTACCATTACTACTGCATCATGACTAAATAATACCACCACACCACTACCATTACCACTGCATCATGTCTGAATAATACCACCACACCACTACCATTACCACTGCATGATGACTGAATAATACCACCACACCGCTACCATTACCACTGCATCATGACTGACTAATACCACCACACCACTACCATTACCACTGCATCATGACTGAATAATACCTCCACACCACTACCATTACCACTGCATCATGACTGAATAATACCACCACACCGCTACCATTACCACTGCATCATGACTGAATAATACCACCACACCACTACCATTACCACTGCATCATGACTGAATAATACCACCACACCACTACCATTACCACTGCATCATGACTGAATAATACAACCACACCACTACCATTACCCCTACATCATGACTGACTAATACCACCACACCACTACCATTACCACTGCATCATGACTGAGCAATACCACCACACCACTACCATTACCACTGCATCATGACTGAATAATACCACCACACCACTACCATTACCACTGCATCATGACTGAATAATACCACCACACCGCTACCATTACCACTGCATCATGAATGAATAATACCACCACACCGCTACCATTACCACTGCATCATGACTGAATAATACCACCACACCGCTACCATTACCCCTGCATCATGACTGAATAATACCACCACACCGCTACCATTACCACTGCATCATGACTGAATAATACCCCCACACCACTACCATTACCACTGCATCATGACTGAATAATACCACCACACCGCTACCATTACCACTGCATCATGACTGAATAATACCACCACACCGCTACCATTACCCCTGCATCATGACTGAATAATACCACCACACCGCTACCATTACCACTGCATCATGACTGAATAATACCCCCACACCACTACCATTACCACTGCATCATGACTGAATAATACCACCATACCGCTACCATTACCACTGCATCATGACTGAATAATATCACCACAACACTACCATTACCACTGCATCATGACTGAATAATACCACCACACCACTACCATTACTACTGCATCATGACTGAATAATACCACCACACCACTACCATTACTACTGCATCATGACTGACTAATACCACCACACCACTACCATTACCACTGCATCATGACTGAATAATACCACCACACCGCTACCATTACCACTGCATCATGTCTGAATAATACCACCACACCGCTACCATTACCACTGCATCATGACTGACTAATACCACCACACCGCTAGCATTACCACTGCATCATGACTGACTAATACCACCACACCACTACCATTACCACTGCATCATGACTGACTAATACCACCACACCACTACCATTACCACTGCATCATGACTGAATAATACCACCACACCACTACCATTACCACTGCATCATGACTGAATAATACCACCACATCACTACTATTACCACTGCATCATGACTGACTAATACCACCACACCGCTACCATTACCACTGCACCATGACTGAATAATACCACTACCATTACCACTGCATCATGACTGACTAATACCACCACACCACTACCATTACCACTGCATCATGACTGAATAATACCACCACACCACTACCATTACCACTGCATCATGACTGAATAATACCACCACACCGCTACCATTACCACTGCATCATGACTGAATAATACCACCACACCACTACCATTACCACTGCATCATGACTGAATAATACCACCACACCAGTACCATTACCACTGCATCATGACTGAATAATACCACCACACCGCTACCATTACCACTGCATCATGACTGAATAATACCACCACATCACTACTATTACCACTGCATCATGTCTGAATAATACCACCACACCGCTACCATTACCACTGCATCATGACTGAATAATACCTCCACACCGCTACCATTACCACTGCATCATGACTGAATAATACCACCACACCACTACCATTACCACTGCATCATGACTGAATAATACCACCACACCACTACCATTACCACTGCATCATGACTGAATAATACCACCACACCGCTACCATTACCACTGCATCATGACTGAATAATACCACCACACCGCTACCATTACCACTGCATCATGTCTGAATAATACCACCACACCGCTACCATTACCACTGCATCATGACTGACTAATACCACCACACCGCTACCATTACCACTGCATCATGACTGAATAATACCACCACACCACTACCATTACCACTGCATCATGACTGAATAATACCACCACACCACTACCATTACCACTGCATCATGACTGAATAATACCACCACACCGCTACCATTACCACTGCATCATGACTAAATAATACCACCACACCACTACCATTACCACTGCATCATGTCTGAATAATACCACCACACCACTACCATTACCACTGCATCATGACTGAATAATACCACCACACCGCTACCATTACCACTGCATCATGACTGACTAATACCACCACACCGCTAGCATTACCACTGCATCATGACTGACTAATACCACCACACCACTACCATTACCACTGCATCATGACTGACTAATACCACCACACCACTACCATTACCACTGCATCATGACTGAATAATACCACCACACCACTACCATTACCACTGCATCATGACTGAATAATACCACCACATCACTACTATTACCACTGCATCATGACTGACTAATACCACCACACCGCTACCATTACCACTGCACCATGACTGAATAATACCACTACCATTACCACTGCATCATGACTGACTAATACCACCACACCACTACCATTACCACTGCATCATGACTGAATAATACCACCACACCACTACCATTACCACTGCATCATGACTGAATAATACCACCACACCGCTACCATTACCACTGCATCATGACTGAATAATACCACCACACCACTACCATTACCACTGCATCATGACTGAATAATACCACCACACCAGTACCATTACCACTGCATCATGACTGAATAATACCACCACACCGCTACCATTACCACTGCATCATGACTGAATAATACCACCACATCACTACTATTACCACTGCATCATGTCTGAATAATACCACCACACCGCTACCATTACCACTGCATCATGACTGAATAATACCTCCACACCGCTACCATTACCACTGCATCATGACTGAATAATACCACCACACCACTACCATTACCACTGCATCATGACTGAATAATACCACCACACCACTACCATTACCACTGCATCATGACTGAATAATACCACCACACCGCTACCATTACCACTGCATCATGACTGAATAATACCACCACACCGCTACCATTACCACTGCATCATGTCTGAATAATACCACCACACCGCTACCATTACCACTGCATCATGACTGACTAATACCACCACACCGCTACCATTACCACTGCATCATGACTGAATAATACCACCACACCACTACCATTACCACTGCATCATGACTGAATAATACCACCACACCACTACCATTACCACTGCATCATGACTGAATAATACCACCACACCGCTACCATTACCACTGCATCATGACTAAATAATACCACCACACCACTACCATTACCACTGCATCATGTCTGAATAATACCACCACACCACTACCATTACCACTGCATCATGACTGAATAATACCACCACACCGCTACCATTACCACTGCATCATGACTGACTAATACCACCACACCACTACCATTACTACTGCATCATGACTAAATAATACCACCACACCACTACCATTACCACTGCATCATGTCTGAATAATACCACCACACCACTACCATTACCACTGCATCATGACTGAATAATACCACCACACCGCTACCATTACCACTGCATCATGACTGACTAATACCACCACACCACTACCATTACCACTGCATCATGACTGAATAATACCTCCACACCACTACCATTACCACTGCATCATGACTGAATAATACCACCACACCGCTACCATTACCACTGCATCATGACTGAATAATACCACCACACCACTACCATTACCACTGCATCATGACTGAATAATACCACCACACCACTACCATTACCACTGCATCATGACTGAATAATACAACCACACCACTACCATTACCCCTACATCATGACTGACTAATACCACCACACCACTACCATTACCACTGCATCATGACTGAGCAATACCACCACACCACTACCATTACCACTGCATCATGACTGAATAATACCACCACACCACTACCATTACCACTGCATCATGACTGAATAATACCACCACACCGCTACCATTACCACTGCATCATGAATGAATAATACCACCACACCGCTACCATTACCACTGCATCATGACTGAATAATACCACCACACCGCTACCATTACCCCTGCATCATGACTGAATAATACCACCACACCGCTACCATTACCACTGCATCATGACTGAATAATACCCCCACACCACTACCATTACCACTGCATCATGACTGAATAATACCACCACACCGCTACCATTACCACTGCATCATGACTGAATAATACCACCACACCGCTACCATTACCCCTGCATCATGACTGAATAATACCACCACACCGCTACCATTACCACTGCATCATGACTGAATAATACCCCCACACCACTACCATTACCACTGCATCATGACTGAATAATACCACCATACCGCTACCATTACCACTGCATCATGACTGAATAATATCACCACACCACTACCATTACCACTGCATCATGACTGAATAATACCACCACACCACTACCATTACTACTGCATCATGACTGAATAATACCACCACACCACTACCATTACTACTGCATCATGACTGACTAATACCACCACACCACTACCATTACCACTGCATCATGACTGAATAATACCACCACACCACTACCATTACCACTGCATCATGTCTGAAAAATACCACCACACCGCTACCATTACCACTGCATCATGACTGACTAATACCACCACACCGCTAGCATTACCACTGCATCATGACTGACTAATACCACCACACCACTACCATTACCACTGCATCATGACTGACTAATACCACCACACCACTACCATTACCACTGCATCATGACTGAATAATACCACCACACCACTACCATTACCACTGCATCATGACTGAATAATACCACCACATCACTACTATTACCACTGCATCATGACTGACTAATACCACCACACCGCTACCATTACCACTGCACCATGACTGAATAATACCACTACCATTACCACTGCATCATGACTGACTAATACCACCACACCACTACCATTACCACTGCATCATGACTGAATAATACCACCACACCACTACCATTACCACTGCATCATGACTGAATAATACCACCACACCGCTACCATTACCACTGCATCATGACTGAATAATACCACCACACCACTACCATTACCACTGCATCATGACTGAATAATACCACCACACCAGTACCATTACCACTGCATCATGACTGAATAATACCACCACACCGCTACCATTACCACTGCATCATGACTGAATAATACCACCACATCACTACTATTACCACTGCATCATGTCTGAATAATACCACCACACCGCTACCATTACCACTGCATCATGACTGAATAATACCTCCACACCGCTACCATTACCACTGCATCATGACTGAATAATACCACCACACCACTACCATTACCACTGCATCATGACTGAATAATACCACCACACCACTACCAATACCACTGCATCATGACTGAATAATACCACCACACCGCTACCATTACCACTGCATCATGACTGAATAATACCACCACACCGCTACCATTACCACTGCATCATGTCTGAATAATACCACCACACCGCTACCATTACCACTGCATCATGACTGACTAATACCACCACACCGCTACCATTACCACTGCATCATGACTGAATAATACCACCACACCACTACCATTACCACTGCATCATGACTGAATAATACCACCACACCACTACCATTACCACTGCATCATGACTGAATAATACCACCACACCGCTACCATTACCACTGCATCATGACTAAATAATACCACCACACCACTACCATTACCACTGCATCATGTCTGAATAATACCACCACACCACTACCATTACCACTGCATCATGACTGAATAATACCACCACACCGCTACCATTACCACTGCATCATGACTGACTAATACCACCACACCACTACCATTACTACTGCATCATGACTAAATAATACCACCACACCACTACCATTACCACTGCATCATGTCTGAATAATACCACCACACCACTACCATTACCATTGCATCATGACTGAATAATACCACCACACCGCTACCATTACCACTGCATCATGACTGACTAATACCACCACACCACTACCATTACCACTGCATCATGACTGAATAATACCTCCACACCACTACCATTACCACTGCATCATGACTGAATAATACCACCACACCGCTACCATTACCACTGCATCATGACTGAATAATACCACCACACCACTACCATTACCACTGCATCATGACTGAATAATACCACCACACCACTACCATTACCACTGCATCATGACTGAATAATACAACCACACCACTACCATTACCCCTACATCATGACTGACTAATACCACCACACCACTACCATTACCACTGCATCATGACTGAGCAATACCACCACACCACTACCATTACCACTGCATCATGACTGAATAATACCACCACACCACTACCATTACCACTGCATCATGACTGAATAATACCACCACACCGCTACCATTACCACTGCATCATGAATGAATAATACCACCACACCGCTACCATTACCACTGCATCATTACTGAATAATACCACCACACCGCTACCATTACCCCTGCATCATGACTGAATAATACCACCACACCGCTACCATTACCACTGCATCATGACTGAATAATACCCCCACACCACTACCATTACCACTGCATCATGACTGAATAATACCACCACACCGCTACCATTACCACTGCATCATGACTGAATAATACCACCATACCGCTACCATTACCCCTGCATCATGACTGAATAATACCACCACACCGCTACCATTACCACTGCATCATGACTGAATAATACCCCCACACCACTACCATTACCACTGCATCATGACTGAATAATACCACCATACCGCTACCATTACCACTGCATCATGACTGAATAATACCACCACACCACTACCATTACCACTGCATCATGACTGAATAATACCACCACACCACTACCATTACTACTGCATCATGACTGAATAATACCACCACACCACTACCATTACTACTGCATCATAACTGAATAATACCACCACACCACTACCATTACCACTGCATCATGACTGACTAATACCACCACACCGCTACCATTACTACTGCATCATGACTGAATAATACCACCACACCGCTACCATTACCACTGCATCATGACTGAATAATACCACCATACCACTACCATTACCACTGCATCATGACTGAATAATACCACCACACCGCTACCATTACCACTGCATCATGTCTGAATAATACCACCACACCGCTACCATTACCACTGCATCATGACTAAATAATACCACCACACCGCTACCATTACTACTGCATCATGTCTGAATAATACCACCACACCGCTACCATTACCACTGCATCATGACTGACTAATACCACCACACCACTACCATTACCACTGCATCATGACTGAATAATACCACCACATCACTACTATTACCACTGCATCATGACTGAATAATACCACCACACCACTACCATTACCACTGCATCATGACTGACTAATACCACCACACCACTACCATTACCACTGCATCATGACTGAATAATACCACCACATCACTACTATTACCACTTCATCATGTCTGAATAATACCACCACACCGCTACCATTACCACTGCATCATGACTGAATAATACCTCCACACCGCTACCATTACCACTGCATCATGACTGAATAATACCACCACACCGCTACCATTACCACTGCATCATGACTGAATAATACCACCACACCGCTACCATTACCACTGCATCATGACTGAATAATACCACCACACCGCTACCATTACCACTGCATCATGACTGAATAATACCACCACACCGCTACCATTACCACTGCATCATGACTGAAAAATACCACCACACCGCTACCATTACCACTGCATCATGACTGAATAATACCACCACACCACTACCATTACCACTGCATCATGACTGAATAATACCACCACACCGCTACCATTACCACTGCATCATGTCTGAATAATACCACCACACCGCTACCATTACCACTGCATCATGACTGAATAATACCACCACACCGCTACCATTACCACTGCATCATGTCTGAATAATACCACCACACCGCTACCATTACCACTGCATCATTACTGAATAATACCACCACACCACTACCATTACCACTGCATCATGACTGAATAATACCACCACACCGCTACCATTACCACTGCATCATGACTGAATAATACCACCACACCACTACCATTACCACTGCATCATGACTGAATAATACCACCACACCACTACCATTACCACTGCATCATGACTGAATAATACAACCACACCACTACCATTACCCCTACATCATGACTGACTAATACCACCACACCACTACCATTACCACTGCATCATGACTGAGCAATACCACCACACCACTACCATTACCACTGCATCATGACTGAATAATACCACCACACCACTACCATTACCACTGCATCATGACTGAATAATACCACCACACCGCTACCATTACCACTGCATCATGACTGAATAATACCACCACACCGCTACCATTACTACTGCATCATGACTGAATAATATCACCACACCGCTACCATTACCACTGCATCATGACTGAATAATACCACCACACCGCTACAATTACTACTGCATCATGACTGAATAATACCACCACACCACTACCATTACCACTGCATCATGACTGAATAATACCACCACACCACTACCATTACCACTGCATCATGACTGAATAATACCACCATACCGCTACCATTACCACTGCATCATGACTGAATAATACCACCACACCACTACCATTACCACTGCATCATGACTGAATAATACCACCACACCACTACCATTACTACTGCATCATGACTGAATAATACCACCACACCACTACCATTACTACTGCATCATGACTGAATAATACCACCACACCACTACCATTACCACTGCATCATGACTGACTAATACCACCACACCGCTACCATTACTACTGCATCATGACTGAATAATACCACCACACCGCTACCATTACCACTGCATCATGACTGAATAATACCACCACACCACTACCATTACCACTGCATCATGACTGAATAATACCACCATACCGCTACCATTACCACTGCATCATGACTGAATAATACCACCACACCACTACCATTACCACTGCATCATGACTGAATAATACCACCACACCACTACCATTACTACTGCATCATGACTGAATAATACCACCACACCACTACCATTACCACTGCATCATGACTGAATAATACCACCACATCACTACTATTACCACTGCATCATGACTGAATAATACCACCACACCACTACCATTACCACTGCATCATGACTGACTAATACCACCACACCACTACCATTACCACTGCATCATGACTGAATAATACCACCACATCACTACTATTACCACTGCATCATGTCTGAATAATACCACCACACCGCTACCATTACCACTGCATCATGACTGAATAATACCACCACACCACTACCATTACCACTGCATCATGACTGAATCATACCACCACACCGCTACTATTACCACTGCATCATGACTGAATAATATCACCACACCACTACCATTACCACTGCATCATGACTGAATAATACCACCACACCACTACCATTACCAATGCATCATGACTGACTAATACCACCACACCGCTACCATTACTACTGCATCATGACTGAATAATACCACCACACCGCTACCATTACCACTGCATCATGACTGAATAATACCAACACACCACTATCATTACCACTGCATCATTACTGAATAATACCACCACACCGCTACCATAACTACTGCATCATGACTGAATAATACCACCACACCACTACCATTACCACTGCATCATGACTGAATAATACCACGACACCGCTACCATTACCACTGCATCATGACTGAATAACACCACCACACCGCTACCATTACCACTGCATCATGACTGAATAATACCACGACACCGCTACCATTACCACTGCATCATGACTGAATAACACCACCACACCGCTACCATTACCACTGCATCATGACTGAATTATACCACCACACCACTACCATTACTACTGCATCATGACTGAATAATACCACCACACCACTACCATTACCACTGCATCATGACTGAATAATACCACCACATCACTCCCATTACCACTGCATCATGACTGAATAATACCACCACACCACTACCATTACCACTGCATCATGACTGAATAATATCACCACACCACTACCATTACCACTGCATCATGACTGACTTATACCACCACACCACTACCATTACCACTGCATCATAACTGAATAATATCACCACACCACTATCATTACCACTGCATCATGACTGACTAATACCACCACACCACTACCATTACCACTGCATCATGACTGAATAATATCACAACACCACTATCATTACCACTGCATCATGACTGAATAATACCACCACACCACTACCATTACCACTGCATCATGACTGAATAATACCACCACACCACTACCATTACCACTGCATCATGACTGAATAATACCACCACACCGCTACCATTACCACTGCATCATGTCTGAATAATACCACCACACCGCTACCATTACCACTGCATCATGACTGACTAATAACACCACACCACTACCATTACCACTGCACCATGACTGAATAATACCACCACACCGCTACCATTACCACTGCATCATGACTGAATAATACCACCACACCACTACCATTACCACTGCATCATGACTGAATAATACCACCACACCACTACCATTACCACAGCATCATGACTGAATAATACCACCACACCGCTACCATTACCACTGCATCATGACTGAATAATACCACCACACCACTACCATTACCATTACCTCTGCATCATGACTGAATAATACCACCACACCACTACCATTACCATTACCTCTGCATCATGACTGAATAATACCACCACACCGCTACCATTACCACTGCATCATGACTGAATAATACCACCACACCACTACCATTACCACTGCATCATGACTGAATAATACCACCACACCGCTACCATTACCACTGCATCATGTCTGAATAATACCACCACACCGCTACCATTACCACTGCATCATGACTGACTAATAACACCACACCACTACCATTACCACTGCACCATGACTGAATAATACCACCACACCGCTACCATTACCACTGCATCATGACTGAATAATACCACCACACCACTACCATTACCACAGCATCATGACTGAATAATACCACCACACCACTACCATTACCACAGCATCATGACTGAATAATACCACCACACCGCTACCATTACCACTGCATCATGACTGAATAATACCACCACACCACTACCATTACCATTACCTCTGCATCATGACTGAATAATACCACCACACCACTACCATTACCATTACCTCTGCATCATGACTGAATAATACCACCACACCGCTACCATTACCACTGCATCATGACTGAATAATTCCACCACACCACTACCATTACTACTGCATCATGACTGAATAATACCACCACACCACTACCATTACCTCTGCATCATGACTGAATAATACCACCACATCACTCCCATTACCACTGCATCATGACTGAATAATACCACGACACCACTACCATTACCACTGCATCATGACTGAATAATATCACCACACCACTACCATTACCACTGCATCATGACTGACTTATACCACCACACCACTACCATTACCACTGCATCATAACTGAATAATATCACCACACCACTATCATTACCACTGCATCATGACTGACTAATACCACCACACCACTACCATTACCACTGCATCATGACTGAATAATATCACAACACCACTATCATTACCACTGCATCATGACTGAATAATACCACCACACCACTACCATTACCACTGCATCATGACTGAATAATACCACCACATCACTACCATTACCACTGCATCATGTCTGAATAATACCACCACACCGCTACCATTACCACTGCATCATGACTGAATAATACCACCACACCACTACCATTACCACTGCATCATGACTGAATAATACCACCACACCGCTACCATTACCACTGCATCATGTCTGAATAATACCACCACACCGCTACCATTACCACTGCATCATGACTGACTAATAACACCACACCACTACCATTACCACTGCACCATGACTGAATAATACCACCACACCGCTACCATTACCACTGCATCATGACTGAATAATACCACCACACCACTACCATTACCACTGCATCATGACTGAATAATACCACCACACCACTACCATTACCACAGCATCATGACTGAATAATACCACCACACCGCTACCATTACCACTGCATCATGACTGACTAATACCACCACACCACTACCATTACCACTGCACCATGACTGAATAATACCACCACACCGCTACCATTACCACTGCATCATGACTGAATAATACCACCACACCACTATCATTACCATTACCTCTGCATCATGACTGAATAATACCACCACACCACTACCATTACCATTACCTCTGCATCATGACTGAATAATACCACCACACCGCTACCATTACCACTGCATCATGACTGAATAATACCACCACACCACTACCATTACCACTACATCATGACTGAATTAATACCACCACACCGCTACCATTACCACTGCATCATGACTGAATAATACCACCACACCACTACCATTACCCCTACATCATGACTGACTAATACCACCACACCACTACCATTAACACTGCATCATGTCTGAATAATACCACCACACCACTACCATTACCACTGCATCATGACTGAGCAATACCACCACACCACTACCATTACCACTGCATCATGACTGAATAATACCACCACATCACTCCCATTACCACTGCATCATGACTGAATAATACCACGACACCGCTACCATTACCACTGCATCATGACTGAATATTACCACCACACCACTACCATTACTACTGCATCATGACTGAATAATACCACCACACCACTACCATTACCACTGCATCATGACTGAATAATACCACCACATCACTCCCATTACCACTGCATCATGACTGAATAATACCACGACACCACTACCATTACCACTGCATCATGACTGAATAATATCACCACACCACTACCATTACCACTGCATCATGACTGACTAATACCACCACACCACTACCATTACCACTGCATCATGACTGAATAATATCACCACACCACTATCATTACCACTGCATCATGACTGACTAATACCACCACACCACTACCATTACCACTGCATCATGACTGAATAATATCACAACACCACTATCATTACCACTGCATCATGACTGAATAATACCACCACACCGCTACCATTACCACAGCATCATGACTGAATAATACCACCACACCGCTACCATTACCACTACATCATGACTGACTAATACCACCACACCACTACCATTACCACTGCACCATGACTGAATAATACCACCACACCGCTACCATTACCACTGCATCATGACTGAATAATACCACCACACCGCTACCATTACCACTGCATCATGACTGAATAATACCACCACACCACTACCATTACCACTGCATCATGACTGAATAATACCACCACACCACTACCATTACCACTGCATCATGACTGAATAATACCACCACACCACTACCATTACCCCTACATCATGACTGACTAATACCACCACACCACTACCATTACCACTGCATCATGTCTGAATTATACCACCACACCACTACCATTACCACTGCATCATGACTGAGCAATACCACCACACCGCTACCATTACCACTGCATCATGACTGAATAATACCACGACACCGCTACCATTACCACTGCATCATGACTGAATAATACCACCACATCACTCCCATTACCACTGCATCATGACTGAATAATACCACCACACCACTACCATTACCACTGCATCATGACTGAATAATACCACCACATCACTCCCATTACCACTGCATCATGACTGAATAATACCACGACACCGCTACCATTACCACTGCATCATGACTGAATAATACCACCACACCACTACCATTACTACTGCATCATGACTGAATAATACCACCACACCACTACCATTACCACTGCATCATGACTGAATAGTACCACCACATCACTCCCATTACCACTGCATCATGACTGAATAATACCACGACACCGCTACCATTACCACTGCATCATGACTGAATAATACCACCACACCACTACCACTGCATCATGACTGAATAATACCACCACACCACTACCATTACCACTGCATCATGACTGAATAATACCACCACACCGCTACCATTACCACTGCATCATGTCTGAATAATACCACCACACCGCTACCATTACCACTGCATCATGACTGAATAATACCACCACACCGCTACCATTACCACTGCATCATGTCTGAATAATACCACCACACCGCTACCATTACCACTGAATCATGACTGACTAAAACCACCACACCGCTACCATTACCACTGCATCATGACTGAATAATACCACCACACCGCTACCATTACCACTGCATCATGACTGAATAATACCACCACACCACTACCATTACCACTGCATCATGACTGAATAATACAACCACACCACTACCATTACCCCTACATCATGACTGACTAATACCACCACACCACTACCATTACCACTGCATCATGACTGAGCAATACCACCACACCACTACCATTACCACTGCATCATGACTGAATAATACCACCACACCACTACCATTACCACTACATCATGACTGACTAATACCATCACACCACTACCATTACCACTGCATCATGACTGAATAATACTACCACACCACTACCATTACCACTGCATCATGACTGAATAATACCACCACATCAATATCATTACCACTGCATCATGACAGAATAATACCACCACACCACTACCATTACCACTGCATCATGACTGAATAATACCACCACACCGCTACCATTACCACTGCATCATGACTGACTTATACCACCACACCACTACCATTACCACTGCATCATAACTGAATAATACCACCACACCGCTACCATTACCACTGCATCATGACTGACTTATACCACCACACCACTACCATTACCACTGCATCATAACTGAATAATATCACCACACCACTATCATTACCACTGCATCATGACTGACTAATACCACCACACCACTACCATTACCACTGCATCATGACTGAATAATATCACAACACCACTATCATTACCACTGCATCATGACTGAATAATACCACCACACCACTACCATTACCACTGCATCATGACTGAATAATACCACCACACCACTACCATTACCACTGCATCATGACTGAATAATACCACCACACCGCTACCATTACCACTGCATCATGTCTGAATAATACCACCACACCGCTACCATTACCACTGCATCATGACTGACTAATAACACCACACCACTACCATTACCACTGCACCATGACTGAATAATACCACCACACCGCTACCATTACCACTGCATCATGACTGAATAATACCACCACACCACTACCATTACCACTGCATCATGACTGAATAATACCACCACACCACTACCATTACCACAGCATCATGACTGAATAATACCACCACACCGCTACCATTACCACTGCATCATGACTGAATAATACCACCACACCACTACCATTACCATTACCTCTGCATCATGACTGAATAATACCACCACACCACTACCATTACCATTACCTCTGCATCATGACTGAATAATACCACCACACCGCTACCATTACCACTGCATCATGACTGAATAATACCACCACACCACTACCATTACCACTGCATCATGACTGAATAATACCACCACACCGCTACCATTACCACTGCATCATGTCTGAATAATACCACCACACCGCTACCATTACCACTGCATCATGACTGACTAATAACACCACACCACTACCATTACCACTGCACCATGACTGAATAATACCACCACACCGCTACCATTACCACTGCATCATGACTGAATAATACCACCACACCACTACCATTACCACAGCATCATGACTGAATAATACCACCACACCACTACCATTACCACAGCATCATGACTGAATAATACCACCACACCGCTACCATTACCACTGCATCATGACTGAATAATACCACCACACCACTACCATTACCATTACCTCTGCATCATGACTGAATAATACCACCACACCACTACCATTACCATTACCTCTGCATCATGACTGAATAATACCACCACACCGCTACCATTACCACTGCATCATGACTGAATAATACCACCACACCACTACCATTACTACTGCATCATGACTGAATAATACCACCACACCACTACCATTACCACTGCATCATGACTGAATAATACCACCACATCACTCCCATTACCACTGCATCATGACTGAATAATACCACGACACCACTACCATTACTACTGCATCATGACTGAATAATATCACCACACCACTACCATTACCACTGCATCATGACTGACTTATACCACCACACCACTACCATTACCACTGCATCATAACTGAATAATATCACCACACCACTATCATTACCACTGCATCATGACTGACTAATACCACCACACCACTACCATTACCACTGCATCATGACTGAATAATATCACAACACCACTATCATTACCACTGCATCATGACTGAATAATACCACCACACCACTACCATTACCACTGCATCATGACTGAATAATACCACCACATCACTACCATTACCACTGCATCATGTCTGAATAATACCACCACACCGCTACCATTACCACTGCATCATGACTGAATAATACCACCACACCTCTACCATTACCACTGCATCATGACTGAATAATACCACCACACCGCTACCATTACCACTGCATCATGTCTGAATAATACCACCACACCGCTACCATTACCACTGCATCATGACTGACTAATAACACCACACCACTACCATTACCACTGCACCATGACTGAATAATACCACCACACCGCTACCATTACCACTGCATCATGACTGAATAATACCACCACACCACTACCATTACCACTGCATCATGACTGAATAATACCACCACACCACTACCATTACCACAGCATCATGACTGAATAATACCACCACACCGCTACCATTACCACTGCATCATGACTGACTAATACCACCACACCACTTCCATTACCACTGCACCATGACTGAATAATACCACCACACCGCTACCATTACCACTGCATCATGACTGAATAATACCACCACACCACTATCATTACCATTACCTCTGCATCATGACTGAATAATACCACCACATCACTCCCATTACCACTGCATCATGACTGAATAATACCACGACACCGCTACCATTACCACTGCATCATGACTGAATATTACCACCACACCACTACCATTACTACTGCATCATGACTGAATAATACCACCACACCACTACCATTACCACTGCATCATGACTGAATAATACCACCACATCACTCCCATTACCACTGCATCATGACTGAATAATACCACGACACCACTACCATTACCACTGCATCATGACTGAATAATATCACCACACCACTACCATTACCACTGCATCATGACTGACTAATACCACCACACCACTACCATTACCACTGCATCATGACTGAATAATATCACCACACCACTATCATTACCACTGCATCATGACTGAATAATATCACCACACCACTATCATTACCACTGCATCATGACTGACTAATACCACCACACCACTACCATTACCACTGCATCATGACTGAATAATATCACAACACCACTATCATTACCACTGCATCATGACTGAATAATACCACCACACCGCTACCATTACCACTGCATCATGACTGACTAATACCACCACACCACTACCATTACCACTGCACCATGACTGAATAATACCACCACACTGCTACCATTACCACTGCATCATGACTGAATAAAACCACCACACCGCTACCATTACCACTGCATCATGACTGAATAATACCACCACACCACTACCATTACCACTGCATCATGACTGAATAATACCACCACACCACTACCATTACCACTGCATCATGACTGAATAATACCACCACACCACTACCATTACCCCTACATCATGACTGACTAATACCACCACACCACTACCATTACCACTGCATCATGTCTGAATTATACCACCACACCACTACCATTACCACTGCATCATGACTGAGCAATACCACCACACCGCTACCATTACCACTGCATCATGACTGAATAATACCACCACATCACTCCCATTACCACTGCATCATGACTGAATAATACCACCACACCACTACCATTACCACTGCATCATGACTGAATAATACCACCACATCACTCCCATTACCACTGCATCATGACTGAATAATACCACGACACCGCTACCATTACCACTGCATCATGACTGAATAATACCACCACACCACTACCATTACCACTACATCATGACTGAATTAATACCACCACACCGCTACCATTACCACTGCATCATGACTGAATAATACCACCACACCACTACCATTACCCCTACATCATGACTGACTAATACCACCACACCACTACCATTAACACTGCATCATGTCTGAATAATACCACCACACCACTACCATTACCACTGCATCATGACTGAGCAATACCACCACACCACTACCATTACCACTGCATCATGACTGAATAATACCACCACATCACTCCCATTACCACTGCATCATGACTGAATAATACCACGACACCGCTACCATTACCACTGCATCATGACTGAATATTACCACCACACCACTACCATTACTACTGCATCATGACTGAATAATACCACCACACCACTACCATTACCACTGCATCATGACTGAATAATACCACCACATCACTCCCATTACCACTGCATCATGACTGAATAATACCACGACACCACTACCATTACCACTGCATCATGACTGAATAATATCACCACACCACTACCATTACCACTGCATCATGACTGACTAATACCACCACACCACTACCATTACCACTGCATCATGACTGAATAATATCACCACACCACTATCATTACCACTGCATCATGACTGACTAATACCACCACACCACTACCATTACCACTGCATCATGACTGAATAATATCACAACACCACTATCATTACCACTGCATCATGACTGAATAATACCACCACACCGCTACCATTACCACAGCATCATGACTGAATAATACCACCACACCACTACCATTACCACTGCATCATGACTGAATAATACCACCACACCACTACCATTACCACTGCATCATGACTGAATAATACCACCACACCACTACCATTACCACAGCATCATGACTGAATAATACCACCACACCGCTACCATTACCACTGCATCATGACTGACTAATACCACCACACCACTACCATTACCACTGCACCATGACTGAATAATACCACCACACCGCTACCATTACCACTGCATCATGACTGAATAATACCACCACACCACTACCATTACCACTGCATCATGACTGAATAGTACCACCACACCACTACCATTACCACTGCATCATGACTGAATAGTACCACCACATCACTCCCATTACCACTGCATCATGACTGAATAATACCACGACACCGCTCCCATTACCACTGCATCATGACTGAATAATACCACGACACCGCTACCATTACCACTGCATCATGACTGAATAATACCACCACACCACTACCACTGCATCATGACTGAATAATACCACCACACCACTACCATTACCACTGCATCATGACTGAATAATACCACCACACCGCTACCATTACCACTGCATCATGTCTGAATAATACCACCACACCGCTACCATTACCACTGCATCATGACTGAATAATACCACCACACCGCTACCATTACCACTGCATAATGTCTGAATAATACCACCACACCGCTACCATTACCACTGAATCATGACTGACTAAAACCACCACACCGCTACCATTACCACTGCATCATGACTGAATAATACCACCACACCGCTACCATTACCACTGCATCATGACTGAATAATACCACCACACCACTACCATTACCACTGCATCATGACTGAATAATACAACCACACCACTACCATTACCCCTACATCATGACTGACTAATACCACCACACCACTACCATTACCACTGCATCATGACTGAGCAATACCACCACACCACTACCATTACCACTGCATCATGACTGAATAATACCACCACACCACTACCATTACCACTACATCATGACTGACTAATACCATCACACCACTACCATTACCACTGCATCATGACTGAATAATACTACCACACCACTACCATTACCACTGCATCATGACTGAATAATACCACCACATCAATATCATTACCACTGCATCATGACAGAATAATACCACCACACCACTACCATTACCACTGCATCATGACTGAATAATACCACCACACCGCTACCATTACCACTGCATCATGACTGAATAATACCACCACACCGCTACCATTACCCCTGCATCATGACTGAATAATACCACCACACCACTACCATTACCACTGCATCATGACTGAATAATACCACCACACCACTACCATTACTACTGCATCATGACTGAATAATACCACCACACCACTACCATTACTACTGCATCATGACTGAATAATACCACCACACCACTACCATTACCACTGCATCATGACTGACTAATACCACCACACCGCTACCATTACTACTGCATCATGACTGAATAATACCACCACACCGCTACCATTACCACTGCATCATGACTGAATAATACCACCACACCACTACCATTACCACTGCATCATGACTGAATAATACAACCACACCACTACCATTACCCCTACATCATGACTGACTAATACCACCACACCACTACCATTACCACTGCATCATGACTGAGCAATACCACCACACCACTACCATTACCACTGCATCATGACTGAATAATACCACCACACCACTACCATTACCACTACATCATGACTGACTAATACCATCACACCACTACCATTACCACTGCATCATGACTGAATAATACTACCACACCACTACCATTACCACTGCATCATGACTGAATAATACCACCACATCAATATCATTACCACTGCATCATGACAGAATAATACCACCACACCACTACCATTACCACTGCATCATGACTGAATAATACCACCACACCGCTACCATTACCACTGCATCATGACTGAATAATACCACCACACCGCTACCATTACCCCTGCATCATGACTGAATAATACCACCACACCACTACCATTACCACTGCATCATGACTGAATAATACCACCACACCACTACCATTACTACTGCATCATGACTGAATAATACCACCACACCACTACCATTACTACTGCATCATGACTGAATAATACCACCACACCACTACCATTACCACTGCATCATGACTGACTAATACCACCACACCGCTACCATTACTACTGCATCATGACTGAATAATACCACCACACCGCTACCATTACCACTGCATCATGACTGAATAATACCACCACACCACTACCATTACCACTGCATCATGACTGAATAATACAACCACCCCACTACCATTACCCCTACATCATGACTGACTAATACCACCACACCACTACCATTACCACTGCATCATGACTGAGCAATACCACCACACCACTACCATTACCACTGCATCATGACTGAATAATACCACCACACCACTACCATCACCCCTACATCATGACTGACTAATACCATCACACCACTACCATTACCACTGCATCATGACTGAATAATACTACCACACCACTACCATTACCACTGCATCATGACTGAATAATACCACCACATCAATATCATTACCACTGCATCATGACAGAATAATACCACCACACCACTACCATTACCACTGCATCATGACTGAATAATACCACCACACCGCTACCATTACCACTGCATCATGACTGAATAATACCACCACACCGCTACCATTACCACTGCATCATGACTGAATAATACCACCACACCACTACCATTACCCCTGCATCATGACTGAATAATACCACCACACCACTACCATTACCACTGCATCATGACTGAATAATACCACCACACCACTACCATTACTACTGCATCATGACTGAATAATACCACCACACCACTACCATTACTACTGCATCATGACTGAATAATACCACCACACCACTACCATTACCACTGCATCATGACTGACTAATACCACCACACCGCTACCATTACTACTGCATCATGACTGAATAATACCACCACACCGCTACCATTACCACTGCATCATGACTGAATAATACCACCACACCACTACCATTACCACTGCATCATTACTGAATAATACCACCACACCACTCCCATTACCACTGCATCATGACTGAATAATACCACCACACCACTACCATTACCACTGCATCATGACTGAATAATACCACCACACCACTACCATTACTACTGCATCATGACTTATTAATATCACCACACCACTACCATTACCACTGCATCATGACTGACTAATACCACCACACCACTACCATTACTACTGCATCATGACTTATTAATATCACCTCACCACTACCATTACCACTGCAACATGACTGACTAATACCACCACACCACTACCATTACTACTGCATCATGACTGAATAATACCACCACACCGCTACCATTACCACTGCATCATGACTGAATAATACCACCACACCGCTACCATTACCACTGCATCATGACTGAATAATACCACCACACCACTACCATTACTACTGCATCATGACTGAATAAAACCACCACACCGCTACCATTACCACTGCATCATGACTGAATAATACCACCACACCACTACCATTACCACTGCATCATTACGGAATAATACCACCACACCACTACCATTATCACTGCATCATGACTGAATAATACCACCACATCAATATCATTACCACTGCATCATGACTGACTAAAACCACCACACCACTACCATTACCACTGCATCATGACTGAGCAATACCACCACACCACTACCATTACCACTGCATCATGACTGAATAATACCACCACACCATTACCACTGCATCATGACTGAATAATACTACCACACCGCTACCATTACCACTGCATCATGACTGAATAATACCACCACACCGCTACCATTACCACTGCATCATGACTGAATAATACCACCACACCACTACCATTACCACTGCATCATGACTGAATAATACCACCACACCACTACCATTACCACTGCATCATGACTGAATAATACCACCACACCACTACCATTACTACTGCATCATGACTGAATAATACCACCACACCACTACCATTACTACTGCATCATGACTGAATAATACCACCACACCACTACCATTACCACTGCATCATGACTGAATAATACCACCACACCACTACCATTACCCCTGCATCATTACTGAATAATACCACCACACCACTACCATTACCACTGCATCATGACTGAATAATACCACCACACCACTACCATTACCACTGCATCATGACTGAATAATACCACCACACCACTACCATTACCACTGCATCATGACTGAATAATACCACCACACCACTACCATTACTACTGCATCATGACTGAATAATATCACCACACCACTACCATTACCACTGCATCATGACTGAATAATACCACCACACCACTACCATTACCACTGCATCATGACTGACTAATACCACCACACCACTACCATTACTACTGCATCATGACTGAATAATACCACCACACCGCTACCATTACCACTGCATCATGACTGAATAATACCACCACACCACTACCATTATCACTGCATCATGACTGAAAAATACCACCACACCGCTACCATTACCACTGCATCATGACTGAATAATACCACCACACCGCTACCATTACCACTGCATCATGACTGAATAATACCACCACACCGCTACCATTACCACTGCATCATGTCTGAATAATACCACCACACCGCTACCATTACCACTGCATCATGACTGACTAATACCACCACACCGCTACCATTACCACTGCATCATGACTGAATAATACCACCACACCACTACCATTACCACTGCATCATGACTGAATAATACCACCACACCACTACCATTACCACTGCATCATGACTGAATAATACCACCACACCGCTACCATTACCACTGCATCATGACTAAATAATACCACCACACCACTACCATTACCACTGCATCATGTCTGAATAATACCACCACACCACTACCATTACCACTGCATCATGACTGAATAATACCACCACACCGCTACCATTACCACTGCATCATGACTGACTAATACCACCACACCACTACCATTACTACTGCATCATGACTAAATAATACCACCACACCACTACCATTACCACTGCATCATGTCTGAATAATACCACCACACCACTACCATTACCACTGCATCATGACTGAATAATACCACCACACCGCTACCATTACCACTGCATCATGACTGACTAATACCACCACACCACTACCATTACCACTGCATCATGACTGAATAATACCTCCACACCACTACCATTACCACTGCATCATGACTGAATAATACCTCCACACCACTACCATTACCACTGCATCATGACTGAATAATACCACCACACCGCTACCATTACCACTGCATCATGACTGAATAATACCACCACACCACTACCATTACCACTGCATCATGACTGAATAATACCACCACACCACTACCATTACCACTGCATCATGACTGAATAATACCACCACACCACTACCATTACCACTGCATCATGACTGAATAATACCACCACACCACTACCATTACCACAGCATCATGACTGAATAATACCACCACACCGCTACCATTACCACTGCATCATGACTGACTAATACCACCACACCACTACCATTACCACTGCACCATGACTGAATAATACCACCACACCGCTACCATTACCACTGCATCATGACTGAATAATACCACCACACCACTACCATTACCACTGCATCATGACTGAATAGTACCACCACACCACTACCATTACCACTGCATCATGACTGAATAGTACCACCACATCACTCCCATTACCACTGCATCATGACTGAATAATACCACGACACCGCTCCCATTACCACTGCATCATGACTGAATAATACCACGACACCGCTACCATTACCACTGCATCATGACTGAATAATACCACCACACCACTACCACTGCATCATGACTGAATAATACCACCACACCACTACCATTACCACTGCATCATGACTGAATAATACCACCACACCGCTACCATTACCACTGCATCATGTCTGAATAATACCACCACACCGCTACCATTACCACTGCATCATGACTGAATAATACCACCACACCGCTACCATTACCACTGCATAATGTCTGAATAATACCACCACACCGCTACCATTACCACTGAATCATGACTGACTAAAACCACCACACCGCTACCATTACCACTGCATCATGACTGAATAATACCACCACACCGCTACCATTACCACTGCATCATGACTGAATAATACCACCACACCACTACCATTACCACTGCATCATGACTGAATAATACAACCACACCACTACCATTACCCCTACATCATGACTGACTAATACCACCACACCACTACCATTACCACTGCATCATGACTGAGCAATACCACCACACCACTACCATTACCACTGCATCATGACTGAATAATACCACCACACCACTACCATTACCACTACATCATGACTGACTAATACCATCACACCACTACCATTACCACTGCATCATGACTGAATAATACTACCACACCACTACCATTACCACTGCATCATGACTGAATAATACCACCACATCAATATCATTACCACTGCATCATGACAGAATAATACCACCACACCACTACCATTACCACTGCATCATGACTGAATAATACCACCACACCGCTACCATTACCACTGCATCATGACTGAATAATACCACCACACCGCTACCATTACCCCTGCATCATGACTGAATAATACCACCACACCACTACCATTACCACTGCATCATGACTGAATAATACCACCACACCACTACCATTACTACTGCATCATGACTGAATAATACCACCACACCACTACCATTACTACTGCATCATGACTGAATAATACCACCACACCACTACCATTACCACTGCATCATGACTGACTAATACCACCACACCGCTACCATTACTACTGCATCATGACTGAATAATACCACCACACCGCTACCATTACCACTGCATCATGACTGAATAATACCACCACACCACTACCATTACCACTGCATCATGACTGAATAATACAACCACACCACTACCATTACCCCTACATCATGACTGACTAATACCACCACACCACTACCATTACCACTGCATCATGACTGAGCAATACCACCACACCACTACCATTACCACTGCATCATGACTGAATAATACCACCACACCACTACCATTACCACTACATCATGACTGACTAATACCATCACACCACTACCATTACCACTGCATCATGACTGAATAATACTACCACACCACTACCATTACCACTGCATCATGACTGAATAATACCACCACATCAATATCATTACCACTGCATCATGACAGAATAATACCACCACACCACTACCATTACCACTGCATCATGACTGAATAATACCACCACACCGCTACCATTACCACTGCATCATGACTGAATAATACCACCACACCGCTACCATTACCCCTGCATCATGACTGAATAATACCACCACACCACTACCATTACCACTGCATCATGACTGAATAATACCACCACACCACTACCATTACTACTGCATCATGACTGAATAATACCACCACACCACTACCATTACTACTGCATCATGACTGAATAATACCACCACACCACTACCATTACCACTGCATCATGACTGACTAATACCACCACACCGCTACCATTACTACTGCATCATGACTGAATAATACCACCACACCGCTACCATTACCACTGCATCATGACTGAATAATACCACCACACCACTACCATTACCACTGCATCATGACTGAATAATACAACCACCCCACTACCATTACCCCTACATCATGACTGACTAATACCACCACACCACTACCATTACCACTGCATCATGACTGAGCAATACCACCACACCACTACCATTACCACTGCATCATGACTGAATAATACCACCACACCACTACCATCACCCCTACATCATGACTGACTAATACCATCACACCACTACCATTACCACTGCATCATGACTGAATAATACTACCACACCACTACCATTACCACTGCATCATGACTGAATAATACCACCACATCAATATCATTACCACTGCATCATGACAGAATAATACCACCACACCACTACCATTACCACTGCATCATGACTGAATAATACCACCACACCGCTACCATTACCACTGCATCATGACTGAATAATACCACCACACCGCTACCATTACCACTGCATCATGACTGAATAATACCACCACACCACTACCATTACCCCTGCATCATGACTGAATAATACCACCACACCACTACCATTACCACTGCATCATGACTGAATAATACCACCACACCACTACCATTACTACTGCATCATGACTGAATAATACCACCACACCACTACCATTACTACTGCATCATGACTGAATAATACCACCACACCACTACCATTACCACTGCATCATGACTGACTAATACCACCACACCGCTACCATTACTACTGCATCATGACTGAATAATACCACCACACCGCTACCATTACCACTGCATCATGACTGAATAATACCACCACACCACTACCATTACCACTGCATCATTACTGAATAATACCACCACACCACTCCCATTACCACTGCATCATGACTGAATAATACCACCACACCACTACCATTACCACTGCATCATGACTGAATAATACCACCACACCACTACCATTACTACTGCATCATGACTTATTAATATCACCACACCACTACCATTACCACTGCATCATGACTGACTAATACCACCACACCACTACCATTACTACTGCATCATGACTTATTAATATCACCTCACCACTACCATTACCACTGCAACATGACTGACTAATACCACCACACCACTACCATTACTACTGCATCATGACTGAATAATACCACCACACCGCTACCATTACCACTGCATCATGACTGAATAATACCACCACACCGCTACCATTACCACTGCATCATGACTGAATAATACCACCACACCACTACCATTACTACTGCATCATGACTGAATAAAACCACCACACCGCTACCATTACCACTGCATCATGACTGAATAATACCACCACACCACTACCATTACCACTGCATCATTACGGAATAATACCACCACACCACTACCATTATCACTGCATCATGACTGAATAATACCACCACATCAATATCATTACCACTGCATCATGACTGACTAAAACCACCACACCACTACCATTACCACTGCATCATGACTGAGCAATACCACCACACCACTACCATTACCACTGCATCATGACTGAATAATACCACCACACCATTACCACTGCATCATGACTGAATAATACTACCACACCGCTACCATTACCACTGCATCATGACTGAATAATACCACCACACCGCTACCATTACCACTGCATCATGACTGAATAATACCACCACACCACTACCATTACCACTGCATCATGACTGAATAATACCACCACACCACTACCATTACCACTGCATCATGACTGAATAATACCACCACACCACTACCATTACTACTGCATCATGACTGAATAATACCACCACACCACTACCATTACTACTGCATCATGACTGAATAATACCACCACACCACTACCATTACCACTGCATCATGACTGAATAATACCACCACACCACTACCATTACCCCTGCATCATTACTGAATAATACCACCACACCACTACCATTACCACTGCATCATGACTGAATAATACCACCACACCACTACCATTACCACTGCATCATGACTGAATAATACCACCACACCACTACCATTACCACTGCATCATGACTGAATAATACCACCACACCACTACCATTACTACTGCATCATGACTGAATAATATCACCACACCACTACCATTACCACTGCATCATGACTGAATAATACCACCACACCACTACCATTACCACTGCATCATGACTGACTAATACCACCACACCACTACCATTACTACTGCATCATGACTGAATAATACCACCACACCGCTACCATTACCACTGCATCATGACTGAATAATACCACCACACCACTACCATTATCACTGCATCATGACTGAAAAATACCACCACACCGCTACCATTACCACTGCATCATGACTGAATAATACCACCACACCGCTACCATTACCACTGCATCATGACTGAATAATACCACCACACCGCTACCATTACCACTGCATCATGTCTGAATAATACCACCACACCGCTACCATTACCACTGCATCATGACTGACTAATACCACCACACCGCTACCATTACCACTGCATCATGACTGAATAATACCACCACACCACTACCATTACCACTGCATCATGACTGAATAATACCACCACACCACTACCATTACCACTGCATCATGACTGAATAATACCACCACACCGCTACCATTACCACTGCATCATGACTAAATAATACCACCACACCACTACCATTACCACTGCATCATGTCTGAATAATACCACCACACCACTACCATTACCACTGCATCATGACTGAATAATACCACCACACCGCTACCATTACCACTGCATCATGACTGACTAATACCACCACACCACTACCATTACTACTGCATCATGACTAAATAATACCACCACACCACTACCATTACCACTGCATCATGTCTGAATAATACCACCACACCACTACCATTACCACTGCATCATGACTGAATAATACCACCACACCGCTACCATTACCACTGCATCATGACTGACTAATACCACCACACCACTACCATTACCACTGCATCATGACTGAATAATACCTCCACACCACTACCATTACCACTGCATCATGACTGAATAATACCACCACACCGCTACCATTACCACTGCATCATGACTGAATAATACCACCACACCACTACCATTACCACTGCATCATGACTGAATAATACCACCACACCACTACCATTACCACTGCATCATGACTGAATAATACAACCACACCACTACCATTACCCCTACATCATGACTGACTAATACCACCACACCACTACCATTACCACTGCATCATGACTGAGCAATACCACCACACCACTACCATTACCACTGCATCATGACTGAATAATACCACCACACCACTACCATTACCACTGCATCATGACTGAATAATACCACCACACCGCTACCATTACCACTGCATCATGAATGGATAATACCACCACACCGCTACCATTACCACTGCATCATGACTGAATAATACCACCACACCGCTACCATTACCCCTGCATCATGACTGAATAATACCACCACACCGCTACCATTACCACTGCATCATGACTGAATAATACCCCCACACCACTACCATTACCACTGCATCATGACTGAATAATACCACCACACCGCTACCATTACCACTGCATCATGACTGAATAATACCCCCACACCACTACCATTACCACTGCATCATGACTGAATAATACCACCATACCGCTACCATTACCACTGCATCATGACTGAATAATATCACCACACCACTACCATTACACCTGCATCATGACTGACTAATACCACCACACCACTACCATTACCACTGCATCATGACTGAATAATACCACCACACCGCTACCATTACCACTGCATCATGTCTGAATAATACCACCACACCGCTACCATTACCACTGCATCATGACTGACTAATACCACCACACCGCTAGCATTACCACTGCATCATGACTGACTAATACCACCACACCACTACCATTACCACTGCATCATGACTGACTAATACCACCACACCACTACCATTACCACTGCATCATGACTGAATAATACCACCACACCACTACCATTACCACTGCATCATGACTGAATAATACCACCACATCACTACTATTACCACTGCATCATGACTGACTAATACCACCACACCGCTACCATTACCACTGCACCATGACTGAATAATACCACTACCATTACCACTGCATCATGACTGACTAATACCACCACACCACTACCATTACCACTGCATCATGACTGAATAATACCACCACACCACTACCATTACCACTGCATCATGACTGAATAATACCACCACACCGCTACCATTACCACTGCATCATGACTGAATAATACCACCACACCACTACCATTACCACTGCATCATGACTGAATAATACCACCACACCAGTACCATTACCACTGCATCATGACTGAATAATACCACCACACCGCTACCATTACCACTGCATCATGACTGAATAATACCTCCACATCACTACTATTACCACTGCATCATGTCTGAATAATACCACCACACCGCTACCATTACCACTGCATCATGACTGAATAATACCTCCACACCGCTACCATTACCACTGCATCATGACTGAATAATACCACCACACCACTACCATTACCACTGCATCATGACTGAATAATACCACCACACCACTACCATTACCACTGCATCATGACTGAATAATACCACCACACCGCTACCATTACCACTGCATCATGACTGAATAATACCACCACACCGCTACCATTACCACTGCATCATGTCTGAATAATACCACCACACCGCTACCATTACCACTGCATCATGACTGACTAATACCACCACACCGCTACCATTACCACTGCATCATGACTGAATAATACCACCACACCACTACCATTACCACTGCATCATGACTGAATAATACCACCACACCACTACCATTACCACTGCATCATGACTGAATAATACCACCACACCGCTACCATTACCACTGCATCATGACTAAATAATACCACCACACCACTACCATTACCACTGCATCATGTCTGAATAATACCACCACACCACTACCATTACCACTGCATCATGACTGAATAATACCACCACACCGCTACCATTACCACTGCATCATGACTGACTAATACCACCACACCACTACCATTACTACTGCATCATGACTAAATAATAACACCACACCACTACCATTACCACTGCATCATGTCTGAATAATACCACCACACCACTACCATTACCACTGCATCATGACTGAATAATACCACCACACCGCTACCATTACCACTGCATCATGACTGACTAATACCACCACACCACTACCATTACCACTGCATCATGACTGAATAATACCTCCACACCACTACCATTACCACTGCATCATGACTGAATAATACCACCACACCGCTACCATTACCACTGCATCATGACTGAATAATACCACCACACCACTACCATTACCACTGCATCATGACTGAATAATACCACCACACCACTACCATTACCACTGCATCATGACTGAATAATACAACCACACCACTACCATTACCCCTACATCATGACTGACTAATACCACCACACCACTACCATTACCACTGCATCATGACTGAGCAATACCACCACACCACTACCATTACCACTGCATCATGACTGAATAATACCACCACACCACTACCATTACCACTGCATCATGACTGAATAATACCACCACACCGCTACCATTACCACTGCATCATGAATGAATAATACCACCACACCGCTACCATTACCACTGCATCATGACTGAATAATACCACCACACCGCTACCATTACCCCTGCATCATGACTGAATAATACCACCACACCGCTACCATTACCACTGCATCATGACTGAATAATACCCCCACACCACTACCATTACCACTGCATCATGACTGAATAATACCACCACACCGCTACCATTACCATTGCATCATGACTGAATAATACCACCACACCGCTACCATTACCCCTGCATCATGACTGAATAATACCACCACACCGCTACCATTACCACTGCATCATGACTGAATAATACCCCCACACCACTACCATTACCACTGCATCATGTCTGAATAATACCACCATACCACTACCATTACCACTGCATCATGACTGAATAATACCACCACACCACTACCATTACCACTGCATCATGACTGAATAATACCACCACACCACTACCATTACTACTGCATCATGACTGAATAATACCACCACACCACTACCATTACTACTGCATCATAACTGAATAATACCACCACACCACTACCATTACCACTGCATCATGACTGACTAATACCACCACACCGCTACCATTACTACTGCATCATGACTGAATAATACCACCACACCGCTACCATTACCACTGCATCATGACTGAATAATACCACCATACCACTACCATTACCACTGCATCATGACTGAATAATACCACCACACCGCTACCATTACCACTGCATCATGTCTGAATAATACCACCACACCGCTACCATTACCACTGCATCATGACTAAATAATACCACCACACCGCTACCATTACTACTGCATCATGTCTGAATAATACCACCACACCGCTACCATTACCACTGCATCATGACTGACTAATACCACCACACCACTACCATTACCACTGCATCATGACTGAATAATACCACCACATCACTACTATTACCACTGCATCATGACTGAATAATACCACCACACCACTACCATTACCACTGCATCATGACTGACTAATACCACCACACCACTACCATTACCACTGCATCATGACTGAATAATACCACCACATCACTACTATTACCACTGCATCATGTCTGAATAATACCACCACACCGCTACCATTACCACTGCATCATGACTGAATAATACCTCCACACCGCTACCATTACCACTGCATCATGACTGAATAATACCACCACACCGCTACCATTACCACTGCATCATGACTGAATAATACCACCACACCACTACCATTACCACTGCATCATGACTGAATAATACCACCACACCGCTACCATTACCACTGCATCATGACTGAATAATACCACCACACCGCTACCATTACCACTGCATCATGACTGAATAATACCACCACACCGCTACCATTACCACTGCATCATGACTGAATAATACCACCACACCACTACCATTACCACTGCATCATGACTGAATAATACCACCACACCGCTACCATTACCACTGCATCATGTCTGAATAATACCACCACACCGCTACCATTACCACTGCATCATGTCTGAATAATACCACCACACCGCTACCATTACCACTGCATCATTACTGAATAATACCACCACACCACTACCATTACCACTGCATCATGACTGAATAATACCACCACACCGCTACCATTACCACTGCATCATGACTGAATAATACCACCACACCACTACCATTACCACTGCATCATGACTGAATAATACCACCACACCACTACCATTACCACTGCATCATGACTGAATAATACAACCACACCACTACCATTACCCCTACATCATGACTGACTAATACCACCACACCACTACCATTACCACTGCATCATGACTGAGCAATACCACCACACCACTACCATTACCACTGCATCATGACTGAATAATACCACCACACCACTACCATTACCACTGCATCATGACTGAATAATACCACCACACCGCTACCATTACCACTGCATCATGACTGAATAATACCACCACACCGCTACCATTACTACTGCATCATGACTGAATAATATCACCACACCGCTACCATTACCACTGCATCATGACTGAATAATACCACCACACCGCTACAATTACTACTGCATCATGACTGAATAATACCACCACACCACTACCATTACCACTGCATCATGACTGAATAATACCACCACACCACTACCATTACCACTGCATCATGACTGAATAATACCACCATACCGCTACCATTACCACTGCATCATGACTGAATAATACCACCACACCACTACCATTACCACTGCATCATGACTGAATAATACCACCACACCACTACCATTACTACTGCATCATGACTGAATAATACCACCACACCACTACCATTACTACTGCATCATGACTGAATAATACCACCACACCACTACCATTACCACTGCATCATGACTGACTAATACCACCACACCGCTACCATTACTACTGCATCATGACTGAATAATACCACCACACCGCTACCATTACCACTGCATCATGACTGAATAATACCACCACACCACTACCATTACCACTGCATCATGACTGAATAATACCACCACACCACTACCATTACCACTGCATCATGACTGAATCATACCACCACACCGCTACCATTACCACTGCATCATGACTGAATAATATCACCACACCACTACCATTACCACTGCATCATGACTGAATAATACCACCACACCACTACCATTACCACTGCATCATGACTGACTAATACCACCACACCGCTACCATTACTACTGCATCATGACTGAATAATACCACCACACCGCTACCATTACCACTGCATCATGACTGAATAATACCAACACACCACTATCATTACCACTGCATCATTACTGAATAATACCACCACACCGCTACCATTACTACTGCATCATGACTGAATAATACCACCACACCACTACCATTACCACTGCATCATGACTGAATAATACCACGACACCGCTACCATTACCACTGCATCATGACTGAATAACACCACCACACCGCTACCATTACCACTGCATCATGACTGAATAATACCACGACACCGCTACCATTACCACTGCATCATGACTGAATAACACCACCACACCGCTACCATTACCACTGCATCATGACTGAATTATACCACCACACCACTACCATTACTACTGCATCATGACTGAATAATACCACCACACCACTACCATTACCACTGCATCATGACTGAATAATACCACCACATCACTCCCATTACCACTGCATCATGACTGAATAATACCACGACACCACTACCATTACCACTGCATCATGACTGAATAATGTCACCACACCACTACCATTACCACTGCATCATGACTGACTTATACCACCACACCACTACCATTACCACTGCATCATAACTGAATAATATCACCACACCACTATCATTACCACTGCATCATGACTGACTAATACCACCACACCACTACCATTACCACTGCATCATGACTGAATAATATCACAACACCACTATCATTACCACTGCATCATGACTGAATAATACCACCACACCACTACCATTACCACTGCATCATGACTGAATAATACCACCACATCACTACCATTACCACTGCATCATGTCTGAATAATAACACCACACCGCTACCATTACCACTGCATCATGACTGAATAATACCACCACACCACTACCATTACCACTGCATCATGACTGAATAATACCACCACACCGCTACCATTACCACTGCATCATGTCTGAATAATACCACCACACCGCTACCATTACCACTGCATCATGACTGACTAATAACACCACACCACTACCATTACCACTGCACCATGACTGAATAATACCACCACACCGCTACCATTACCACTGCATCATGACTAAATAATACCACCACACCACTACCATTACCACAGCATCATGACTGAATAATACCACCACACCGCTACCATTACCACTGCATCATGACTGAATAATACCACCACACCACTACCATTACCATTACCTCTGCATCATGACTGAATAATACCACCACACCACTACCATTACCATTACCTCTGCATCATGACTGAATAATACCACCACACCGCTACCATTACCACTGCATCATGACTGAATAATACCACCACACCACTACCATTACCACTGCATCATGACTGAATAATACCACCACACCGCTACCATTACCATTGCATCATGTCTGAATAATACCACCACACCGCTACCATTACCACTGCATCATGACTGACTAATAACACCACACCACTACCATTACCACTGCACCATGACTGAATAATACCACCACACCGCTACCATTACCACTGCATCATGACTGAATAATACCACCACACCACTACCATTACCACAGCATCATGACTGAATAATACCACCACACCACTACCATTACCACAGCATCATGACTGAATAATACCACCACACCGCTACCATTACCACTGCATCATGACTGAATAATACCACCACACCACTACCATTACCATTACCTCTGCATCATGACTGAATAATACCACCACACCACTACCATTACCATTACCTCTGCATCATGACTGAATAATACCACCACACCGCTACCATTACCACTGCATCATGACTGAATAATACCACCACACCACTACCATTACTACTGCATCATGACTGAATAATACCACCACACCACTACCATTACCACTGCATCATGACTGAATAATACCACCACATCACTCCCATTACCACTGCATCATGACTGAATAATACCACGACACCACTACCATTACCACTGCATCATGACTGAATAATATCACCACACCACTACCATTACCACTGCATCATGACTGACTTATACCACCACACCACTACCATTACCACTGCATCATAACTGAATAATATCACCACACCACTATCATTACCACTGCATCATGACTGACTAATACCACCACACCACTACCATTACCACTGCATCATGACTGAATAATATCACAACACCACTATCATTACCACTGCATCATGACTGAATAATACCACCACACCACTACCATTACCACTGCATCATGACTGAATAATACCACCACATCACTACCATTACCACTGCATCATGTCTGAATAATACCACCACACCGCTACCATTACCACTGCATCATGACTGAATAATACCACCACACCACTACCATTACCACTGCATCATGACTGAATAATACCACCACACCGCTACCATTACCACTGCATCATGTCTGAATAATACCACCACACCGCTACCATTACCACTGCATCATGACTGACTAATAACACCACACCACTACCATTACCACTGCACCATGACTGAATAATACCACCACACCGCTACCATTACCACTGCATCATGACTGAATAATACCACCACACCACTACCATTACCACTGCATCATGACTGAATAATACCACCACACCACTACCATTACCACAGCATCATGACTGAATAATACCACCACACCGCTACCATTACCACTGCATCATGACTGACTAATACCACCACACCACTACCATTACCACTGCACCATGACTGAATAATACCACCACACCGCTACCATTACCACTGCATCATGACTGAATAATACCACCACACCACTATCATTACCATTACCTCTGCATCATGACTGAATAATACCACCACACCACTACCATTACCATTACCTCTGCATCATGACTGAATAATACCACCACACCGCTACCATTACCACTGCATCATGACTGAATAATACCACCACACCACTACCATTACCACTACATCATGACTGAATTAATACCACCACACCGCTACCATTACCACTGCATCATGACTGAATAATACCACCACACCACTACCATTACCCCTACATCATGACTGACTAATACCACCACACCACTACCATTAACACTGCATCATGTCTGAATAATACCACCACACCACTACCATTACCACTGCATCATGACTGAGCAATACCACCACACCACTACCATTACCACTGCATCATGACTGAATAATACCACCACATCACTCCCATTACCACTGCATCATGACTGAATAATACCACGACACCGCTACCATTACCACTGCATCATGACTGAATATTACCACCACACCACTACCATTACTACTGCATCATGACTGAATAATACCACCACACCACTACCATTACCACTGCATCATGACTGAATAATACCACCACATCACTCCCATTACCACTGCATCATTACTGAATAATACCACGACACCACTACCATTACCACTGCATCATGACTGAATAATATCACCACACCACTACCATTACCACTGCATCATGACTGACTAATACCACCACACCACTACCATTACCACTGCATCATGACTGAATAATATCACCACACCACTATCATTACCACTGCATCATGACTGACTAATACCACCACACCACTACCATTACCACTGCATCATGACTGAATAATATCACAACACCACTATCATTACCACTGCATCATGACTGAATAATACCACCACACCGCTACCATTACCACAGCATCATGACTGAATAATACCACCACACCGCTACCATTACCACTGCATCATGACTGACTAATACCACCACACCACTACCATTACCACTGCACCATGACTGAATAATACCACCACACCGCTACCATTACCACTGCATCATGACTGAATAATACCACCACACCGCTACCATTACCACTGCATCATGACTGAATAATACCACCACACCACTACCATTACCACTGCATCATGACTGAATAATACCACCACACCACTACCATTACCACTGCATCATGACTGAATAATACCACCACACCACTACCATTACCCCTACATCATGACTGACTAATACCACCACACCACTACCATTACCACTGCATCATGTCTGAATAATACCACCACACCACTACCATTACCACTGCATCATGACTGAGCAATACCACCACACCGCTACCATTACCACTGCATCATGATTGAATAATACCACGACACCGCTACCATTACCACTGCATCATGACTGAATAATACCACCACATCACTCCCATTACCACTGCATCATGACTGAATAATACCACCACACCACTACCATTACCACTGCATCATGACTGAATAATACCACCACATCACTCCCATTACCACTGCATCATGACTGAATAATAACACCACACCACTACCATTACTACTGCATCATGACTGAATAATACCACCACACCACTACCATTACCACTGCATCATGACTGAATAGTACCACCACATCACTCCCATTACCACTGCATCATGACTGAATAATACCACGACACCGCTACCATTACCACTGCATCATGACTGAATAATACCACCACACCATTACCACTGCATCATGACTGAATAATACAACCACACCGCTACCATTACCACTGCATCATGACTGAATAATACCACCACACCGCTACCATTACCACTGCATCATGACTGAATAATACCACCACACCACTACCATTACCACTGCATCATGACTGAATAATACAACCACACCACTACCATTACCCCTACATCATGACTGACTAATACCAATACACCACTACCATTACCACTGCATCATGACTGAGCAATACCACCACACCACTACCATTACCACTGCATCATGACTGAATAATACCACCACACCACTACCATTACCACTACATCATGACTGACTAATACCATCACACCACTACCATTACCACTGCATCATGACTGAATAATACTACCACACCACTACCATTACCACTGCATCATGACTGAATAATACCACCACATCAATATCATTACCACTGCATCATGACAGAATAATACCACCACACCACTACCATTACCACTGCATCATGACTGAATAATACCACCACACCACTACCATTACCACTGCATCATGACTGAATAATACCACCACACCGCTACCATTACCACTGCATCATGACTGAATAATACCACCACACCGCTACCATTACCCCTGCATCATGACTGAATAATACCACCACACCACTACCATTACCCCTGCATCATGACTGAATAATACCACCACACCACTACCATTACCACTGCATCATGACTGAATAATACCACCACACCACTACCATTACTACTGCATCATGACTGAATAATACCACCACACCACTACCATTACTACTGCATCATGACTGAATAATACCACCACACCACTACCATTACCACTGCATCATGACTGACTAATACCACCACACCGCTACCATTACTACTGCATCATGACTGAATAATACCACCACACCGCTACCATTACCACTGCATCATGACTGAATAATACCACCACACCACTACCATTACCACTGCATCATGACTGAATAATACAACCACCCCACTACCATTACCCCTACATCATGACTGACTAATACCACCACACCACTACCATTACCACTGCATCATGACTGAGCAATACCACCACACCACTACCATTACCACTGCATCATGACTGAATAATACCACCACACCACTACCATTACCCCTACATCATGACTGACTAATACCATCACACCACTACCATTACCACTGCATCATGACTGAATAATACTACCACACCACTACCATTACCACTGCATCATGACTGAATAATACCACCACATCAATATCATTACCACTGCATCATGACAGAATAATACCACCACACCACTACCATTACCACTGCATCATGACTGAATAATACCACCACACCGCTACCATTACCACTGCATCATGACTGAATAATACCACCACACCGCTACCATTACCATTGCATCATGACTGAATAATACCACCACACCACTACCATTACCCCTGCATCATGACTGAATAATACCACCACACCACTACCATTACCACTGCATCATGACTGAATAATACCACCACACCACTACCATTACTACTGCATCATGACTGAATAATACCAGCACACCACTACCATTACTACTGCATCATGACTGAATAATACCACCACACCACTACCATTACCACTGCATCATGACTGACTAATACCACCACACCGCTACCATTACTACTGCATCATGACTGAATAATACCACCACACCGCTACCATTACCACTGCATCATGACTGAATAATACCACCACACCACTACCATTACCACTGCATCATTACTGAATAATACCACCACACCACTCCCATTACCACTGCATCATGACTGAATAATACCACCACACCACTACCATTACCACTGCATCATGACTGAATAATACCACCACACCACTACCATTACTACTGCATCATGACTTATTAATATCACCACACCACTACCATTACCACTGCATCATGACTGACTAATACCACCACACCACTACCATTACTACTGCATCATGACTTATTAATATCACCTCACCACTACCATTACCACTGCAACATGACTGACTAATACCACCACACCACTACCATTACTACTGCATCATGACTAAATAATACCACCACACCACTACCATTACCACTGCATCATGTCTGAATAATACCACCACACCACTACCATTACCACTGCATCATGACTGAATAATACCCCCACACCACTACCATTACCACTGCATCATGACTGAATAATACCACCACACCGCTACCATTACCACTGCATCATGACTGAATAATACCACCACACCGCTACCATTACCCCTGCATCATGACTGAATAATACCACCACACCGCTACCATTACCACTGCATCATGACTGAATAATACCCCCACACCACTACCATTACCACTGCATCATGACTGAATAATACCACCATACCGCTACCATTACCACTGCATCATGACTGAATAATACCACCACACCACTACCATTACCACTGCATCATGACTGAATAATACCACCACACCACTACCATTACTACTGCATCATGACTGAATAATACCACCACACCGCTACCATTACCACTGCATCATGACTGAATAATACCACCACACCACTACCATTACCACTGCATCATGACTGAATAATACAACCACCCCACTACCATTACCCCTACATCATGACTGACTAATACCACCACACCACTACCATTACCACTGCATCATGACTGAGCAATACCACCACACCACTACCATTACCACTGCATCATGACTGAATAATACCACCACACCACTACCATTACCCCTACATCATGACTGACTAATACCATCACACCACTACCATTACCACTGCATCATGACTGAATAATACTACCACACCACTACCATTACCACTGCATCATGACTGAATAATACCACCACATCAATATCATTACCACTGCATCATGACAGAATAATACCACCACACCACTACCATTACCACTGCATCATGACTGAATAATACCACCACACCGCTACCATTACCACTGCATCATGACTGAATAATACCACCACACCGCTACCATTACCATTGCATCATGACTGAATAATACCACCACACCACTACCATTACCCCTGCATCATGACTGAATAATACCACCACACCACTACCATTACCACTGCATCATGACTGAATAATACCACCACACCACTACCATTACTACTGCATCATGACTGAATAATACCAGCACACCACTACCATTACTACTGCATCATGACTGAATAATACCACCACACCACTACCATTACCACTGCATCATGACTGACTAATACCACCACACCGCTACCATTACTACTGCATCATGACTGAATAATACCACCACACCGCTACCATTACCACTGCATCATGACTGAATAATACCACCACACCACTACCATTACCACTGCATCATTACTGAATAATACCACCACACCACTCCCATTACCACTGCATCATGACTGAATAATACCACCACACCACTACCATTACCACTGCATCATGACTGAATAATACCACCACACCACTACCATTACTACTGCATCATGACTTATTAATATCACCACACCACTACCATTACCACTGCATCATGACTGACTAATACCACCACACCACTACCATTACTACTGCATCATGACTTATTAATATCACCTCACCACTACCATTACCACTGCAACATGACTGACTAATACCACCACACCACTACCATTACTACTGCATCATGACTAAATAATACCACCACACCACTACCATTACCACTGCATCATGTCTGAATAATACCACCACACCACTACCATTACCACTGCATCATGACTGAATAATACCCCCACACCACTACCATTACCACTGCATCATGACTGAATAATACCACCACACCGCTACCATTACCACTGCATCATGACTGAATAATACCACCACACCGCTACCATTACCCCTGCATCATGACTGAATAATACCACCACACCGCTACCATTACCACTGCATCATGACTGAATAATACCCCCACACCACTACCATTACCACTGCATCATGACTGAATAATACCACCATACCGCTACCATTACCACTGCATCATGACTGAATAATACCACCACACCACTACCATTACCACTGCATCATGACTGAATAATACCACCACACCACTACCATTACTACTGCATCATGACTGAATAATACCACCACACCACTACCATTACTACTGCATCATAACTGAATAATACCACCACACCACTACCATTACCACTGCATCATGACTGACTAATACCACCACACCGCTACCATTACTACTGCATCATGACTGAATAATACCACCACACCGCTACCATTACCACTGCATCATGACTGAATAATACCACCATACCACTACCATTACCACTGCATCATGACTGAATAATACCACCACACCGCTAGCATTACCACTGCATCATGTCTGAATAATACCACCACACCGCTACCATTACCACTGCATCATGACTAAATAATACCACCACACCGCTACCATTACTACTGCATCATGTCTGAATAATACCACCACACCGCTACCATTACCACTGCATCATGACTGACTAATACCACCACACCACTACCATTACCACTGCATCATGACTGAATAATACCACCACATCACTAAAATTACCACTGCATCATGACTGAATAATACCACCACACCACTACCATTACCACTGCATCATGACTGACTAATACCACCACACCACTACCATTACCACTGCATCATGACTGAATAATACCACCACATCACTACTATTACCATTGCATCATGTCTGAATAATACCACCACACCACTACCATTACCACTGCATCATGACTGAATAATACCTCCACACCGCTACCATTACCACTGCATCATGACTGAATAATACCACCACACCGCTACCATTACCACTGCATCATGACTGAATAATACCACCACACCACTACCATTACCACTGCATCATGACTGAATAATACCACCACACCGCTACCATTACCACTGCATCATGACTGAATAATACCACCACACCGCTACCATTACCACTGCATCATGACTGAATAATACCACCACACCGCTACCATTACCACTGCATCATGACTGAATAATACCACCACACCACTACCATTACCACTGCATCATGACTGAATAATACCACCACACCGCTACCATTACCACTGCATCATGTCTGAATAATACCACCACACCGCTACCATTACCACTGCATCATGACTGAATAATACCACCACACCGCTACCATTACCACTGCATCATGTCTGAATAATACCACCACACCGCTACCATTACCACTGCATCATTACTGAATAATACCACCACACCACTACCATTACCACTGCATCATGACTGAATAATACCACCACACCGCTACCATTACCACTGCATCATGACTGAATAATACCACCACACCACTACCATTACCACTGCATCATGACTGAATAATACCACCACACCACTACCATTACCACTGCATCATGACTGAATAATACAACCACACCACTACCATTACCCCTACATCATGACTGACTAATACCACCACACCACTACCATTACCACTGCATCATGACTGAGCAATACCACCACACCACTACCATTACCACTGCATCATGACTGAATAATACCACCACACCACTACCATTACCACTGCATCATGACTGAATAATACCACCACACCGCTACCATTACCACTGCATCATGACTGAATAATACCACCACACCGCTACCATTACTACTGCATCATGACTGAATAATATCACCACACCGCTACCATTACCACTGCATCATGACTGAATAATACCACCACACCGCTACAATTACTACTGCATCATGACTGAATAATACCACCACACCACTACCATTACCACTGCATCATGACTGAATAATACCACCACACCACTACCATTACCACTGCATCATGACTGAATAATACCACCATACCGCTACCATTACCACTGCATCATGACTGAATAATACCACCACACCACTACCATTACCACTGAATCATGACTGAATAATACCACCACACCACTACCATTACTACTGCATCATGACTGAATAATACCACCACACCACTACCATTACTACTGCATCATGACTGAATAATACCACCACACCACTACCATTACCACTGCATCATGACTGACTAATACCACCACACCGCTACCATTACTACTGCATCATGACTGAATAATACCACCACACCGCTACCATTACCACTGCATCATGACTGAATAATACCACCACACCACTACCATTACCACTGCATCATGACTGAATAATACCACCATACCGCTACCATTACCACTGCATCATGACTGAATAATACCACCACACCACTACCATTACCACTGCATCATGACTGAATAATACCACCACACCACTACCATTACTACTGCATCATGACTGAATAATACCACCACACCACTACCATTACCCCTGCATCATGACTGAATAATACCACCACATCACTACTATTACCACTGCATCATGACTGAATAATACCACCACACCACTACCATTACCACTGCATCATGACTGACTAATACCACCACACCACTACCATTACCACTGCATCATGACTGAATAATACCACCACATCACTACTATTACCACTGCATCATGTCTGAATAATACCACCACACCGCTACCATTACCACTGCATCATGACTGAATAATACCACCACACCACTACCATTACCACTGCATCATGACTGAATCATACCACCACACCGCTACCATTACCACTGCATCATGACTGAATAATATCACCACACCACTACCATTACCACTGCATCATGACTGAATAATACCACCACACCACTACCATTACCACTGCATCATGACTGACTAATACCACCACACCGCTACCATTACTACTGCATCATGACTGAATAATACCACCACACCGCTACCATTACCACTGCATCATGACTGAATAATACCAACACACCACTATCATTACCACTGCATCATTACTGAATAATACCACCACACCGCTACCATTACTACTGCATCATGACTGAATAATACCACCACACCACTACCATTACCACTGCATCATGACTGAATAATACCACGACACCGCTACCATTACCACTGCATCATGACTGAATAACACCACCACACCGCTACCATTACCACTGCATCATGACTGAATAATACCACGACACCGCTACCATTACCACTGCATCATGACTGAATAACACCACCACACCGCTACCATTACCACTGCATCATGACTGAATTATACCACCACACCACTACCATTACTACTGCATCATGACTGAATAATACCACCACACCACTACCATTACCACTGCATCATGACTGAATAATACCACCACATCACTCCCATTACCACTGCATCATGACTGAATAATACCACGACACCACTACCATTACCACTGCATCATGACTGAATAATATCACCACACCACTACCATTACCACTGCATCATGACTGACTTATACCACCACACCACTACCATTACCACTGCATCATAACTGAATAATATCACCACACCACTATCATTACCACTGCATCATGACTGACTAATACCACCACACCACTACCATTACCACTGCATCATGACTGAATAATATCACAACACCACTATCATTACCACTGCATCATGACTGAATAATACCACCACACCACTACCATTACCACTGCATCATGACTGAATAATACCACCACATCACTACCATTACCACTGCATCATGTCTGAATAATAACACCACACCGCTACCATTACCACTGCATCATGACTGAATAATACCACCACACCACTACCATTACCACTGCATCATGACTGAATAATACCACCACACCGCTACCATTACCACTGCATCATGTCTGAATAATACCACCACACCGCTACCATTACCACTGCATCATGACTGACTAATAACACCACACCACTACCATTACCATTACCTCTGCATCATGACTGAATAATACCACCACACCACTACCATTACCATTACCTCTGCATCATGACTGAATAATACCACCACACCGCTACCATTACCACTGCATCATGACTGAATAATACCACCACACCACTACCATTACCACTGCATCATGACTGAATAATACCACCACACCGCTACCATTACCATTGCATCATGTCTGAATAATACCACCACACCGCTACCATTACCACTGCATCATGACTGACTAATAACACCACACCACTACCATTACCACTGCACCATGACTGAATAATACCACCACACCGCTACCATTACCACTGCATCATGACTGAATAATACCACCACACCACTACCATTACCACAGCATCATGACTGAATAATACCACCACACCACTACCATTACCACAGCATCATGACTGAATAATACCACCACACCGCTACCATTACCACTGCATCATGACTGAATAATACCACCACACCACTACCATTACCATTACCTCTGCATCATGACTGAATAATACCACCACACCACTACCATTACCATTACCTCTGCATCATGACTGAATAATACCACCACACCGCTACCATTACCACTGCATCATGACTGAATAATACCACCACACCACTACCATTACTACTGCATCATGACTGAATAATACCACCACACCACTACCATTACCACTGCATCATGACTGAATAATACCACCACATCACTCCCATTACCACTGCATCATGACTGAATAATACCACGACACCACTACCATTACCACTGCATCATGACTGAATAATATCACCACACCACTACCATTACCACTGCATCATGACTGACTTATACCACCACACCACTACCATTACCACTGCATCATAACTGAATAATATCACCACACCACTATCATTACCACTGCATCATGACTGACTAATACCACCACACCACTACCATTACCACTGCATCATGACTGAATAATATCACAACACCACTATCATTACCACTGCATCATGACTGAATAATACCACCACACCACTACCATTACCACTGCATCATGACTGAATAATACCACCACATCACTACCATTACCACTGCATCATGTCTGAATAATACCACCACACCGCTACCATTACCACTGCATCATGACTGAATAATACCACCACACCACTACCATTACCACTGCATCATGACTGAATAATACCACCACACCGCTACCATTACCACTGCATCATGTCTGAATAATACCACCACACCGCTACCATTACCACTGCATCATGACTGACTAATAACACCACACCACTACCATTACCACTGCACCATGACTGAATAATACCACCACACCGCTACCATTACCACTGCATCATGACTGAATAATACCACCACACCACTACCATTACCACTGCATCATGACTGAATAATACCACCACACCACTACCATTACCACAGCATCATGACTGAATAATACCACCACACCGCTACCATTACCACTGCATCATGACTGACTAATACCACCACACCACTACCATTACCACTGCACCATGACTGAATAATACCACCACACCGCTACCATTACCACTGCATCATGACTGAATAATACCACCACACCACTATCATTACCATTACCTCTGCATCATGACTGAATAATACCACCACACCACTACCATTACCATTACCTCTGCATCATGACTGAATAATACCACCACACCGCTACCATTACCACTGCATCATGACTGAATAATACCACCACACCACTACCATTACCACTACATCATGACTGAATTAATACCACCACACCGCTACCATTACCACTGCATCATGACTGAATAATACCACCACACCACTACCATTACCCCTACATCATGACTGACTAATACCACCACACCACTACCATTAACACTGCATCATGTCTGAATAATACCACCACACCACTACCATTACCACTGCATCATGACTGAGCAATACCACCACACCACTACCATTACCACTGCATCATGACTGAATAATACCACCACATCACTCCCATTACCACTGCATCATGACTGAATAATACCACGACACCGCTACCATTACCACTGCATCATGACTGAATATTACCACCACACCACTACCATTACTACTGCATCATGACTGAATAATACCACCACACCACTACCATTACCACTGCATCATGACTGAATAATACCACCACATCACTCCCATTACCACTGCATCATGACTGAATAATACCACGACACCACTACCATTACCACTGCATCATGACTGAATAATATCACCACACCACTACCATTACCACTGCATCATGACTGACTAATACCACCACACCACTACCATTACCACTGCATCATGACTGAATAATATCACCACACCACTATCATTACCACTGCATCATGACTGACTAATACCACCACACCACTACCATTACCACTGCATCATGACTGAATAATATCACAACACCACTATCATTACCACTGCATCATGACTGAATAATACCACCACACCGCTACCATTACCACAGCATCATGACTGAATAATACCACCACACCGCTACCATTACCACTGCATCATGACTGACTAATACCACCACACCACTACCATTACCACTGCACCATGACTGAATAATACCACCACACCGCTACCATTACCACTGCATCATGACTGAATAATACCACCACACCGCTACCATTACCACTGCATCATGACTGAATAATACCACCACACCACTACCATTACCACTGCATCATGACTGAATAATACCACCACACCACTACCATTACCACTGCATCATGACTGAATAATACCACCACACCACTACCATTACCCCTACATCATGACTGACTAATACCACCACACCACTACCATTACCACTGCATCATGTCTGAATAATACCACCACACCACTACCATTACCACTGCATTATGACTGAGCAATACCACCACACCGCTACCATTACCACTGCATCATGACTGAATAATACCACGACACCGCTACCATTACCACTGCATCATGACTGAATAATACCACCACATCACTCCCATTACCACTGCATCATGACTGAATAATACCACCACACCACTACCATTACCACTGCATCATGACTGAATAATACCACCACATCACTCCCATTACCACTGCATCATGACTGAATAATACCACCACACCGCTACCATTACCACTGCATCATGACTGAATAATACCACCACACCACTACCATTACTACTGCATCATGACTGAATAATACCACCACACCACTACCATTACCACTGCATCATGACTGAATAGTACCACCACATCACTCCCATTACCACTGCATCATGACTGAATAATACCACGAGACCGCTACCATTACCACTGCATCATGACTGAATAATACCACCACACCATTACCACTGCATCATGACTGACTAAAACCACCACACCGCTACCATTACCACTGCATCATGACTGAATAATACCACCACACCGCTACCATTACCACTGCATCATGACTGAATAATACCACCACACCACTACCATTACCACTGCATCATGACTGAATAATACAACCACACCACTACCATTACCCCTACATCATGACTGACTAATACCAATACACCACTACCATTACCACTGCATCATGACTGAGCAATACCACCACACCACTACCATTACCACTGCATCATGACTGAATAATACCACCACACCACTACCATTACCACTACATCATGACTGACTAATACCATCACACCACTACCATTACCACTGCATCAAGACTGAATAATACTACCACACCACTACCATTACCACTGCATCATGACTGAATAATACCACCACATCAATATCATTACCACTGCATCATGACAGAATAATACCACCACACCACTACCATTACCACTGCATCATGACTGAATAATACCACCACACCGCTACCATTACCACTGCATCATGACTGAATAATACCACCACACCGCTACCATTACCCCTGCATCATGACTGAATAATACCACCACACCACTACCATTACCCCTGCATCATGACTGAATAATACCACCACACCACTACCATTACCACTGCATCATGACTGAATAATACCACCACACCACTACCATTACTACTGCATCATGACTGAATAATACCACCACACCACTACCATTACTACTGCATCATGACTGAATAATACCACCACACCACTACCATTACCACTGCATCATGACTGACTAATACCACCACACCGCTACCATTACTACTGCATCATGACTGAATAATACCACCACACCGCTACCATTACCACTGCATCATGACTGAATAATACCACCACACCACTACCATTACCACTGCATCATGACTGAATAATACAACCACCCCACTACCATTACCCCTACATCATGACTGACTAATACCACCACACCACTACCATTACCACTGCATCATGACTGAGCAATACCACCACACCACTACCATTACCACTGCATCATGACTGAATAATACCACCACACCACTACCATTACCCCTACATCATGACTGACTAATACCATCACACCACTACCATTACCACTGCATCATGACTGAATAATACTACCACACCACTACCATTACCACTGCATCATGACTGAATAATACCACCACATCAATATCATTACCACTGCATCATGACAGAATAATACCACCACACCGCTACCATTACCACTGCATCATGACTGAATAATACCACCACACCGCTACCATTACCACTGCATCATGACTGAATAATACCACCACACCACTACCATTACCCCTGCATCATGACTGAATAATACCACCACACCACTACCATTACCACTGCATCATGACTGAATAATACCACCACACCACTACCATTACTACTGCATCATGACTGAATAATACCAGCACACCACTACCATTACTACTGCATCATGACTGAATAATACCACCACACCACTACCATTACCACTGCATCATGACTGACTAATACCACCACACCGCTACCATTACTACTGCATCATGACTGAATAATACCACCACACCGCTACCATTACCACTGCATCATGACTGAATAATACCACCACACCACTACCATTACCACTGCATCATTACTGAATAATACCACCACACCACTCCCATTACCACTGCATCATGACTGAATAATACCACCACACCACTACCATTACCACTGCATCATGACTGAATAATACCACCACACCACTACCATTACTACTGCATCATGACTTATTAATATCACCACACCACTACCATTACCACTGCATCATGACTGACTAATACCACCACACCACTACCATTACTACTGCATCATGACTTATTAATATCACCTCACCACTACCATTACCACTGCAACATGACTGACTAATACCACCACACCACTACCATTACTACTGCATCATGACTGAATAATACCACCACACCGCTACCATTACCACTGCATCATGACTGAATAATACCACCACACCGCTACCATTACCACTGCATCATGACTGAATAATACCACCACACCACTACCATTACTACTGCATCATGACTGAATAAAACCACCACACCGCTACCATTACCACTGCATCATGACTGAATAATACCACCACACCACTACCATTACCACTGCATCATTACGGAATAATACCACCACACCACTACCATTATCACTGCATCATGACTGAATAATACCACCACATCAATATCATTACCACTGCATCATGACTGACTAATACCACCACACCACTACCATTACCACTGCATCATGACTGAGCAATACCACCACACCACTACCATTACCACTGCATCATGACTGAATAATACCACCACACCATTACCACTGCATCATGGCTGAATAATACTACCACACCGCTACCATTACCACTGCATCATGACTGAATAATACCACCACACCGCTACCATTACCACTGCATCATGACTGAATAATACCACCACACCACTACCATTACCACTGCATCATGACTGAATAATACCACCACACCACTACCATTACCACTGCATCATGACTGAATAATACCACCACACCACTACCATTACTACTGCATCATGACTGAATAATACCACCACACCACTACCATTACTACTGCATCATGACTGAATAATACCACCACACCACTACCATTACCACTGCATCATGACTGAATAATACCACCACACCACTACCATTACCCCTGCATCATTACTGAATAATACCACCACACCACTACCATTACCACTGCATCATGACTGAATAATACCACCACACCACTACCATTACCACTGCATCATGACTGAATAATACCACCACACCACTACCATTACCACTGCATCATGACTGAATAATACCACCACACCACTACCATTACTACTGCATCATGACTGAATAATATCACCACACCACTACCATTACCACTGCATCATGACTGAATAATACCACCACACCACTACCATTACCACTGCATCATGACTGACTAATACCACCACACCACTACCATTACTACTGCATCATGACTGAATAATACCACCACACCGCTACCATTACCACTGCATCATGACTGAATAATACCACCACACCACTACCATTATCACTGCATCATGACTGAATAATATCACCACACCACTACCATTACCACTGCATCATGACTGAATAATACCACCACACCACTACCATTACTACTGCATCATGACTGAATAATACCGCCACACCACTACCATTACCACTGCATCATGACTGAATAATACCACCACACCGCTACCATTACCACTGCATCATGACTGAATAATACCACCACACAACTACCATTACCACTGCATCATGACTGAATAATACCACCACACCACTACCATTACCACTGCATCATGACTGAATAATACCACCACACCACTACCATTACCCCTACATCATGACTGACTAATACCACCACACCACTACCATTACCACTGCATCATGACTGAACAATACCACCACACCAAAACCATTACCACTGCATCATGACTGAATAATACCACCACACCACTACCATTACCACTGCATCATGACTGAATCATACCACCACACCGCTACCATTACCACTGCATCATGACTGAATAATACCACCACACCACTACCATTACCACTGCATCATGACTGAATAATACCACCACACCACTACCATTACCACTGCATCATGACTGAATAATACCACCACACCACTACCATTACCACTGCATCATGACTGAATAATACCACCACACCACTACCATTACTACTGCATCATGACTTCTTAATATCACCACACCACTACCATTACCACTGCATCATGACTGACTAATACCACCACACCACTACCATTACTACTGCATCATGACTTATTAATATCACCACACCACTACCATTACCACTGCATCATGACTGACTAATACCACCACACCACTACCATTACTACTGCATCATGACTGAATAATACCACCACACCGCTACCATTACCACTGCATCATGACTGAATAATACCACCACACCACTACCATTACCACTGCATCATGACTGAATACCGCCACACCACTACCATTACTACTGCATCATGACTGAATAATACCACCACACCGCTACCATTACCACTGCATCATGACTGAATAATACCACCACACCACTACCATTACCACTGCATCATTACTGAATAATACCACCACACCACTACCATTATCACTGCATCATGACTGAATAATACCACCACATCAATATCATTACCACTGCATCATGACTGACTAATACCACCACACCACTACCATTACCACTGCATCATGACTGAGCAATACCACCACACCACTACCATTACCACTGCATCATGACTGAATAATACCACCACACCACTACCATTACCACTGCATCATGACTGAATAATACCACCACACCGCTACCATTACCACTGCATCATGACTGAATAATACCACCACACCGCTACCATTACCACTGCATCATGACTGAATAATACCACCACACCACTACCATTACCACTGCATCATGACTGAATAATACCACCACACCACTACCATTACCACTGCATCATGACTGAATAATACCACCACACCACTACCATTACTACTGCATCATGACTGAATAATACCACCACACCACTACTATTACTACTGCATCATGACTGAATAATACCACCACACCGCTACCATTACCACTGCATCATGACAGAATAATACCACCACACCACTACCATTACCACTGCATCATGACTGAATAATACCACCACACCACTACCATTACTACTGCATCATGACTGAATAATACCGCCACACCACTACCATTACCACTGCATCATGACTGACTAATACCACCACACCACTACCATTACTACTGCATCATGACTGAATAATACCACCACACCGCTACCATTACCACTGCATCATGACTGAATAATACCACCACACCACTACCATTACCACTGCATCATGACTGAATAATACCACCACACCACTACCATTACCACTGCATCATGACTGAATAATACCACCACACCACTACCATTACCACTGCATCATGACTGAATAACACCACTACACCGCTACCATTACTACTGCATCATGACTGAATTATACCACCACACCGCTACCATTACCACTGCATCATGACTGAATAATACCACCACACCACTACCATTACCGCTGCATCATGACTGAATAATACCACCACACCGCTACCATTACCACTGCATCATGACTAAATAATACCACCACACCACTACCATTACTACTGCATCATGACTGAATAATACCACCACACCACTACCATTACCACTGCATCATGACTGAATAATACCACCACACCACTACCATTACCCCTGCATCATGACTGAATAATACCACCACACCACTACCTTTACCACTGCATCATGACTGAATAACACCACCACACCGCTACCATTACCACTGCATCATGACTGAATAATACCACCACACCACTACCATTACTACTGCATCATGACTGAATAATACCAACACACCACTACCATTACCACTGCATCATGACTGAATAATACCACCACACCACTACCATTACTACTGCATCATGACTGAATAATACCACCACACCACTACCATTACCTCTGCATCATGACTGAATAATATCACCACACCGCTACCATTACCACTGCATCATGACTGAATAATACCTCCACACCACTACCATTACCACTGCATCATGACTGAATAATACCACCACACCGCTACCATACCACTGTAATGGTAGTGGTGTGGTGGTATTATTCAGTCATGATGCAGTGGTAATGGTGTAGTGGTGTTATTCAGTCATGATGCAGTGGTAATGGTAGTGGTGTGGTGGTATTATTCAGTCATGATGCAGTAGTAATGGTAGTGGTGTGGTGGTATTATTCAGTCATGATGCAGTGGTAATGGTAGTGGTGTGGTGGTATTATTCAGTCATGATGCAGTAGTAATGGTAGTGGTGTGGTGGTATTATTCAGTCATGATGCAGTGGTAATGGTAGTGGTGTGGTGGTATTATTCAGTCATGATGCAGTAGTAATGGTAGTGGTGTGGTGATATTATTCAGTCATGATGCAGTGGTAATGGTAGTGGTGAGGTGGTATTATTCAGTCGTGATGCAGTGGTAATGGTAGTGGTGGTATTATTCAGTCGTGATGCAGTGGTAATGGTAGTGGTGTGGTGGTATTATTCAGTCATGATGCAGTGGTAATGGTGTAGTGGTGTTATTCAGTCATGATGCAGTGGTAATGGTAGTGGTGTGGTGGTATTATTCTGTCATGATGCAGTGGTAATGGCAGTGGTGTGGTGGTATTATTCAGTCATGATGCAGTAGTAATGGTAGCGGTATGGTGGTATTATTCAGTCATGATGCAGTAGTAATGGTAGCGGTGTGGTGGTATTAGTCAGTAATGATGCAGTGGTAATGGTAGCGGTGTGGTGATATTATTCAGTCATGATGCAGTGGTAATGGTAGCGGTGTGGTGGTATTATTCAGTCATGATGCAGTGGTAATGGTAGCGGTGTGGTGGTATTATTCAGTCATGATGCAGTAGTAATGGTAGCAGTGTGGTGGTATTATTCAGTCATGATGCAGTAGTAATGGTAGTGGTGTGGTGGTATTATTCAGTCATGTAGCAGTAGTAATGGTAGTGGTGTGGTGGTATTATTCAGTCATGATGCAGTAGTAATGGTAGCGGTGTGGTGGTATTATTCAGTCATGATGCAGAGGTAATGGGAGTGGTGTGGTGGTATTATTCAGTCATGATGCAGTAGTAATGGTAGTGGTGTGGTGGTATTATTCAGTCATGATGCAGTGGTAATGGTAGTGGTGCATCATGACTGAATAATACCACCACACCACTACCATTACCACTGCATCATGACTGAATAATACCACCACACCGCTACCATTACCACTGCATCATGACTGAATAATACCACCCAACCACTACCATTACTACTGCATCATGACTGAATAATACCACCACACCACTACCATTACCACTGCATCATGACTGAATAATACCACCACACCGCTACCATTACCACTGCATCATGACTGAATAATACCACCACACCGCTACCATTACCCCTGCATCATGACTGAATAATACCACCAGACTACTATCATTACCACTGCATCATGACTGAATAATACCACCACACCGCTACCATTACCACTGCATCATGACTGAATAATACCACCACACCACTACCATTACCACTGCATCATGATCGAATAATACGACCAGACCACTACCATTACCACTGCTAATGACTGAATAATACTGCCACACCACTACCATTACCACTGCATCATGACTGAATAATACCAACACACCACTACCATTACCACTGCATCATGACTGAATAATACCGCCACACCACTACCATTACCACTGCATCATGACTGAATAATATCACCACACCACTACCATTACCACTGCATCATGATCGAATAATACGACCAGACCACTACCATTACCACTGCTAATGACTGAATAATACTGCCACACCACTACCATTACCACTGCATCATGACTGAATAATACCACCACACCACTATTCAGTCATGATGGATGACTGCAGTGGTAATGGTAGCGGTGTGGTGGTATTATTCAGTCATGATGCAGTGGTAATGGTAGTGGTGTCGTGGTATTATCCAGTCATGATGCAGTGGTAATGGTAGTGATGTGGTGGTATTATTCAGTCATGATGCAGTGGTAATGGTAGTGGTATGGCGGTATTATTCAGTCATGATGCAGTAGTAATGGTAGTGGTGTTGTGGTATTATTCAGTCATGATGCAGTGGTAATGGTAGTGGTGTGGTGGTATTATTCAGTCATGATACAGTAGTAATAGTAGTGGTGTGGTGGTATTATTCAGTCATGATGCAGTGGTAATGATAGTGGTGTGGTGATATTATTCAGTCATGATGCAGTGGTAATGATATTGATGTGGTGGTATTATTCAGTCATGATGCAGTGGTAATGGGAGTGATGTGGTGGTATTATTCAGTCATGATGCAGTGGTAATGGTACTGGTGTGGTGGTATTATTCTGTCATGATGCAGTGGTAATGATATTGATGTGGTGGTATTATTCAGTCATGATGCAGTGATAATGGTAGTGGTGTGGTGGTATTATTCAGTCATGATGCAGTGGTAATGGTAGCGGTATGGTGGTATTATTCAGTCATGATGCAGTGGTAATGGGAGTGATGTGGTGGTATTATTCAGTCATGATGCAGTGGTAATGGTAGTGGTGTGGTGGTATTATTCAGTCATGATGCAGGGGTAATGGTAGTGGTGTGGTGGTATTATTCAGTCATGATGCAGGGGTAATGGTAGCGGTGTGGTGGTATTATTCAGTCATGATGCAGTGGTAATGGTAGCGGTGTGGTGATATTATTCAGTCATGATGCAGTAGTAATGGTAGTGGTGTTGTGGTATTATTCAGTCATGATGCAGTGGTAATGGTAGTGGTGTGGTGGTATTATTCAGTCATGATACAGTAGTAATGGTAGTGGTGTGGTGGTATTATTCAGTCATGATGCAGTGGTAATGATAGTGGTGTGGTGATATTATTCAGTCATGATGCAGTGGTAATGATATTGATGTGGTGGTATTATTCAGTCATGATGCAGTGGTAATGGTAGTGGTGTGGTGGTATTATTCAGTCATGATGCAGTGGTAATGGTAGCGGTATGGTGGTATTATTCAGTCATGATGCAGTGGTAATGGGAGTGATGTGGTGGTATTATTCAGTCATGATGCAGTGGTAATGGTAGTGGTGTGGTGGTATTATTCAGTCATGATGCAGGGGTAATGGTAGTGGTGTGGTGGTATTATTCAGTCATGATGCAGGGGTAATGGTAGCGGTGTGGTGGTATTATTCAGTCATGATGCAGTGGTAATGGTAGCGGTGTGGTGATATTATTCAGTCATGATGCAGTAGTAATGGTAGTGGTGTTGTGGTATTATTCAGTCATGATGCAGTGGTAATGGTAGTGGTGTGGTGGTATTATTCAGTCATGATACAGTAGTAATGGTAGTGGTGTGGTGGTATTATTCAGTCATGATGCAGTGGTAATGATAGTGGTGTGGTGATATTATTCAGTCATGATGCAGTGGTAATGATATTGATGTGGTGGTATTATTCAGTCATGATGCAGTGGTAATGGGAGTGATGTGGTGGTATTATTCAGTTATGATGCAGTAGTAATGGTAGTGGTGTGGTGGTATTATTCAGTCATGATGCAGTGGTAATGGTAGTGGTGTGGTGGTATTATTCAGTCATGATGCAGTGGTAATGGTAGTGGTGTGGTGGTATTATTCTGTCATGATGCAGTGGTAATGATATTGATGTGGTGGTATTATTCAGTCATGATGCAGTGATAATGGTAGTGGTGTGGTGGTATTATTCAGTCATGATGCAGTGGTAATGGTAGCGGTATGGTGGTATTATTCAGTCATGATGCAGTGGTAATGGTAGCGGTGTGGTGGTATTAATCAGTCATGATGTAGTGGTGTGGCAGTATTATTCAGTATTATTCACCATCAATACAGATTGTGAATACTGCCGCTAGCTAGCTATATTCATATGACACCCTAGGTTGCCTGTCTGTCCGCTGCCTCTGAATTAAAACCTAACAAACTAGCCCCCCCGACATGTTTCGCCACATGCCGTGGCGTCCTCAGGGGGATCGGGGCTTATGTGTCCCAATTGGACAAATTTCCTTGATTTATAATTGATTCAAACCCAGTCACAATGTGGTCTATGCAGTAAAAACCTTTTTTGGACATTTTAAGTACAGGGAAGATACACACAGTGATGTCACAGTACAGGGAAAATACTCACAGCAATGTCACCGTATAGACATAAAACATACAGTGATGTCACAATATAGAGATAATATACACGGTGATACCACAGTACAGGAATAATACACTCAATGATTTTGCAGTACTGGGTCGGGAAGTAAGAGTTTTCTTTAGGGAGACTTTGCCATTTAAGACCACCTTGTAGGTGTGTGGCGACTTACAACCACTGATATTCCACTGGGGGATTCTGTGAAATATGCAAACACATTTTCCAGTATGAGATAAGGAAAACATTGCCTCTTTAGCTACCTTGTAAGGCAGCCCCCTTAACATCAAGCATGACTTTCAGGAAGCATAATGACACAATATTCTACACAGTGGTGTCAGTACAGGTGTAACGTAATGCACAAAGTGATGTAACATTACAGGGATATAAAAACTAGTTATTTCACTTTACAATACAATTTATTATATTAAAAATGACAGCAGGTGTCGTAGAACACCTCCACACTTTTTCATTGGAGAAAGAGGGACAAAAGATGTGAGGGGAAGCTAGTGTCGTAAGCCACACCTAACTTTACCCCTTAGGGTGAAGAGACACTTGGCGTTTTTAGGCCGTTTTTAGTTATATATACATATTTGAAAAACACATGCATTTTTGACCGGTTTGGGTAAAGATAATTGGTCAAACCTGTCAAAAACGCTTGCGTTTTTAACGATCTGAGAACGCACTAACTAAAAACGGCCCAAAAACGGCCTAAAAACGCCATGTGTGTCTTCACCCTTAGGGTCAAAAACGCATGCTTTTTTTTCCGTTCTGAAAACGCACAACTAAAAATGGCCCAAAAACGCCCCCTAAAAACACCATGTGTGCCACCACCCTTAGTATTCACACAAAGCATACTATATTTTGGATAATGCCACCTAGACCTGTGACCCTTCCCCTGTAGAACCCCATCTATAGCACAGCGACCCCAAACTTTTTCCCACTAATAACACATATGTAACGGCAGGCTCAGTAATAAATATGGTGAACAGAAGGGGAATGGAAGAGCTTCCATTTCTTTTATATCAATCTTTATTTTAAGCAGGGAAGGGACTAATACTGGACACGTAGGTCCAAAATTCGGTGAATAGGAGAGACAAAATAAAATCAAAGGCGGCCGTGATATATATAGAGGTTCCAGTTTTAATTTCTGTTACTCTCTCCTAATAGGAAAAGTCCAAACCCAGATGTGACCAGAACCTTCTGAGCAGAGGGTCCCCTGGATACAGGGAGAAGTGGGCTGTAAAAATGACCATGTCTATGACTTCTCTGTTACAGCAATTCAAAAAAATGTAGACATTTGCCCTCACTGATCAGACATCTATCCCCATACTGTGGGTAGGGGGCAAGATCCCCCCATAGAGAAGACTGATGTGTTATATAAGATCCCTACATTAATAATCATTACTTATAGGGCCAGTTCTTTCTTTTTCATCACCTATTTTTGTCTTTTCCCCCATAGTTAGTGTACATCCACACTACCACAACGCCTCACAGCCGCACTGTCTGAGCTGTTACTAAGAGCACAACGCTCCTGCTCCTTTATAATCTGCCTGGAGACGGACTGTACCATCTCTCCTCACCAGATAAACTCTCTTCCGTGGCCTAAAAGGCATATTACAAAATAAATAATCTACCAGTCTACTGTAATAAATTATATTAACCAGGACTTTGCCCTTTATGAAGCATTTCTTACTATTATATGAGACAGCCCCCCCCCCTTTCTGCCGTCTATATGGTACGTACCGTCACTGTGGAGACGCGGTAACATCTCTGTTGCAGGAAGTTTGTCGGGTCTGATAAATTACTGGAGAGAGGGGAGAAGTCTATGGAGACTGTACTGGAGGACAACACTGTGCAGGTAATGGCTCTACAGTCCGACATGATTATCTGATTGGATTTACAGCTGTTTCTCTTGTATGGAATCTGCCTCAGAGAAAAGGTTGCGTTTTTCTGCCGATATCGACCAATCAGAGTAAATGTTTAATTTTCCCCATCAAGGTTAGTTTATGTAAGCTGAGCTCTGATTGGTGGTTTTGAGCATTCACTTTCCTCCCAGATTTCCATTTATGGGGCCCATCTATCTATTGTCCAATCTGTAACCCTTTACCAGCAAAGCCACTTTATAAGAGCAGCGGGGCTGGTCCCTAAAGTGGGACCCCAAAATAATAATAATAATTTATGTATATAGCGCCATTAAATTCAGAAGTGCTTAAGTAAAACTATTAAATAAAAAATAAAACTATTTTATCAACAATCACAGTCAGTAAGAGGCTCCTTTAGCCCTGAGCAATAATAACACTTTGCCTTATATAACTGTTTGTAAACTACAATCTGTAATATGGGAGTGTAGGAGAATTTTATAGGAGAGAGATGATAGGGAGATTGATAATAGAAAGATGATAAATTGAATGAATGAATAAATTGAATGAATGAATGAAAGATGATAAATTTATAGATAGATGATAGATTTATAGATGCAGAAATATAAAGTAGATTATATGTAGATATGAGATGATAGATATGAGATAGATAGATAGATAGATAGATAGATAGATACAGTAGAAGATAGATGGATAGATAAATAAATAGATAGATAGTAAATAGATAACAGATAGATGATAGATATATACACAGGAGATACATGATAAGCATCTTCACCCGGGAATTGAACTAAGTGGTATTAAAGGAGCCAACTAAAGTCCACATGCAGGGAGTTCCCAGTTTGCCTCCCCCTAACGCCGGCCCTAGACATATCGAGGGCTTGTTGTTTGCAGGACATAATGTATTTTGAAATGTCAGCCTTTAATGTTTCATATGATGTAAATGGAAACTTTTAGGGTGGAAGGAGCACATTGGCTTTTTATTTAATTTCACAACATTCAATTTAAATATTACAATTTAATATTTTATATGTTTCTAAATATTTTTCCCTTTTTTGGGGTATGGAAAGTTGATCAAAAAGTTCACAATCTGGCATTGTCATTTTTTTTAAATGTACATCTTGTGTCATAAATATTGGGATGTGTTTTTTTGGGGGGGGATTAGCAAAATTATTTTTTGTTGATTTTTTTTGTCTTTTGGTAGAATATGAAAGATTTTTCTTTCCTTTTTTTCAAATAAATAATAGTACACTTTTTTAAAACTTTTTTCATGTCTGATTTACTATACATTTATATTGTATATTTTATACTTGTATATTGTATTGTGTTTGTGACATCCTATTGGATGTAAGATGGAAAGCATAGAGTTTTTTACTAGGCCCCCAGCCACCAGGAAAAGTTTTCGGCCTTTTATGCCATCGCTGGAGACCAAATGAGTCTATTGAGGGATTTAACAACAAGGTGGTCCTGCAGTCTTGAAATCAATTGCATCCTATGGCATATCATGTGTGCCAGTCCTATGTACAGACACATAACTCTACGCTTTCTATCTTGTTCCTTACAGGTATGACCCAATGGATCCTCGCACAGACAACATGGCTTTTATTCTGGAGAATGAGCAGTTCTTCAAAACTTCGTAGTAAGTAAATTTCACTTATTATCTTTGTATTATTATCTTTACCAGGAATTTGAGTAATTTCCTCTGTGATATCATGATAAAACAATGGCATGGACAGGTAGATTTGGGAGGTTTTTTTTTTAATCACAGGGCCACATTATAAAATTGTAAAACCTAAATCGGTCACCAATAAAACAAAGAAGAACTCTAAATAAAAAATGATGAATCCTCTTTGTAGAAATCCTTATGTAATGTATTACTGTCTCAGTCCTGGGGACTAACATGGTGTGGTGGGGTTCCTTTTAGTTAATTTTTTAATCACAGGGCCACATTATAAAATTGTAAAACCTAAATCGGTCACCAATAAAACAAAGAAGAACTCTAAATAAAAAATGATGAATCCTCTTTGTAGAAATCCTTATGTAATGTATTACTGTCTCAGTCCTGGGGACTAACATGGTGTGGTGGGGTTCCTTTTAGTTAATTAGTCACCATGAAAATGCAAAAACAATTAAAATATTATAACATACTGCATTGCAGATAGGATACTATGTATAACATGCTGCCTGCACATAGGACACTATGTACAATCTCCTCAGCTCCTTCTGCTGTATAACATGCTGCCTGCAGATAGGACACTATGTACAATCTGCTCAGCTCTTTCTGCTGTATAACATGCCACTTCCAGGTAGGACATTATGTACAATCTGCTCGGCTCCTTCTGCTCTTTACCATGCTGCCTGCAGATAGGACACTATGTACAATCTGCTCAGCTCCCCCTGCTCTATAACCTGCTGCCTGCAGATAGGACAATGTAAATTTGCTTGCCTCCTTCTACACGATAATATGCTGCTTGGAAATAACATTGCATTTTCAGGGTGATAGTTTCACTTGAATGGAAATCACGTTTCAGACTGCCTCAGATTGCCAATAGACAATGCAATGCATCATAGCTGTGTAATTGAGAGGAGCTAAAGAGCGTCCAGGCAGATACTACAGAGTAGAATGAATAGCAGATAAGCTCTTCTCAGGATTACTCATAATAAATGTAATAAGTAAAATGTAATTAGAATTAACCCGGTGATAATCTGAATCCGCTCTTTCACCACGTGTGGCATAGACTTGTGCACATTTAGAAATCTGCCATCCTAAAGATTAGAGACAAGGACATCCTGACCTGAGGTTATTTTTACATCATGAAAGTAAAGTGCAGCTGATATATTGATCGGAGGTCGATACGCCCACAGGTCATTCATACTTGCAGGTTGTCATATTGAGCTGGATATTTCCAATGTGTGCTGGTAATAGGTGCTGTGCAATGTATTGGTCAGAGCTGTTATTATATTAATTATCTCAAAAACGAACGCGCTTTGATGGTTTTGTGGCACTTTAGCATTGGCTTATCTTCCAGCAGCCATAAGTCTAAATGCATAAAAAAAAGCTAAAATTGATACTAGCTGCAAATGTGGTGACAGATTCCCTTTAAGAAAGGCAGCAGAATTGTGTTGTTTATAAGGTAGGGCTCAGTAATTTGTAGTTCGGTGCAGGGGTATAATTAAAGACTCACAGGCCCCAGATCAAATTTTGAGTTTAGGGTCCCCATGTAATGTTTCCTATTGCCCATCAGTACCTTCAGCCAGGGTGTGGAGTCACAGACCATTTTGGTCAGAGTTTAATGGACCTGCTCTGACTCCAAAAATAAAAAATAAATTGTTAAATTAGTTCACTGCAGTATGTACTGAATATTTTTTCATCAGAATTTGGGTAAACAATGAACTGTCCTATAAATGTCTGTTGTATCCTGATCTAAGGATGTAGACTTTTAGTTGAGATGAGTGTAGTTGCACTTTTTGCTCATGCTCAGTATTGAAGCTTCTCCCCTACAGATCAGAGAGGAAGAAATGTCTGGATTTATATTAGATCTGCTAGAGCAGTGATGGCGAACCTTTTTGAGACCGAATGCCCAAACTACAACCCAACCCACTTATTTATATTGAAAGTGCCAACGTGGCAATTTAAGCAGTAACATGTCGCTACCTGTTTTGTCACGGTTTTAAATTGTATTGGCGTCCTAAAGGACAACAATGTAGTTGAAAGAAAGGGGAGAAATTCAGATTATCATTGTAGCTTCTTTCCAGGGTACCCTGAAGAGAAAGAATTGTGATGCCCATAGCAGGAGCTCCAATAATAACGCAGCCTTGTCTGCACCCCCTTGCTCCTCCTGTAGTCCTAGGCAGCTAACTATGTGTAGCTTTCAAATAGCCCTGATCACAGCACATCCTGGGTGGCCAAGGACTGCAGGAGGAGGCTTTGAGTCCTGTCTGGAAACTCTCAGCAGGGGTGATGGCCTGGGTGCCCACAAAGATTGCTCCGAGTGCCACCTCTGGCACCCGTGCCATAGGTTCGCCACCACTGTGCTAGAGTGATCAGGAAAACTGGATTAAGGCAATATTGTCCAGTGTATGTTCTCTCTGTGTACTGCTTTATGTTTTAGTTTGCTTTCCCTCTGAGTTTTTGTTTGTAGAGGTACACTGCTCTGATGGATTCTATATATCATACATAGAATATGAGGGGAAAACTGATTTTTGAACATCTCACATTTAGAAACATACACATGAACAAGTACTATAGGTATAGAAGCCAAGCCTTCATGTTATCTAGCACTGCTAGACTGTGCAGCATTATGATGTGAAACACTTACTGAGCTGTTCCCAGAGAAAAGCCTGATATTGAAAGTTCAGCCTTTCATCAAAACTGACTGTTCATGAGCCAATTCCTCTTTATCCGGAAATTGTTAGAGATGCTGCCTGTGTGGTTACTGCATTGCCACCAACCCAAGTCAGTGCAGAGAGGTTGTACTCTAGCCTTAAAATAATTAGGTCAGACTTCAGGTCATCTATAAAGGAGGATCTGATGGAGGTGCTGCTGTTTCTAAGGACAAATTCATAGACTCACAAAACAAATATTATTCAGTACATTTATGTTGGAAGCAGTTTTTTTTGCTACATAAGTTTTTTGCATAAGTCCAATTTATTCAAGTTATAGTTCTAATATTGTATTCCAATAAATATTTTTATCTATTACCTACCTAAGTAACTTTTATCATATTGATGGTACAATTTTAACTGCAAATTCATCACTTAAACAAAAATTCATCACTTCCCCATGTATGTGGGAGTCAGAGTTATGGAAATTGATGGGTCGGAGTTAGTGGGAGGTTAGGCTTACTGACTCTACAGCCCTCCTTTCAGCAACTCAGGGCCCATTGATACAGCACTCGCACCCAGCAATTCATTAACAGCATCTAAAAAAATAAGGGATACTGGCCAAATATTTTCACTCTCTCCCAAAAAAACCCAACCATGTATTTTGAAAACAGTATAATAATACAACATTTCAATGCAGCTTAGATACAGCAACTCATCTCTATGTAAAGGGCAGCTTAGGTACAGCACTGTGTAGATAGAGCAGCTCATCTCTATGTACAATGCAGTTTAGATACAGCAGCTCTATGCTAGGTGGTATCTTAGATACAGAAGCTCGGCACTATGTTTAGTAGACACTTCTTTTATATTGTATGGGTACCGGCTGTGATGCTCCAGTTATATCCACTGACATCTTCTTTCAATGTAGTATAAATGGAGGAAAAGGAGAATTCTGTAACTCTTACAGCTGCATATTTCTCTATAGACCTCACTATATGCTGACCTATTGCTTAATCTGACATGAAAATATTCTTTGTGGAAGGGAGACACATCTGTCAGTTTGAAGGATTTACGATACTGAAATTGCAAGACGTCAAAGGAGATCAAAGTGTGGCACCACATGTAGTACTTTTGGAAAAGCAGTGTACAGTATATGTGTTAAGCTTACGCATTAGGGCTCTAGTCACCCAGGAAGAGATATCAAATGGGGTGAACATCTGGGGAAAAATCTAAGTCATGCTATGTGTAGTTGTGTGAGAATAATATCAATAAATGTTTTCTACAATTTTGTCTTGTACTAAAGCCAAGAACCAGACGATGGTTTAGCATCTGTTCCCATTCGAGTGAGACCCTCCTGGCAAGATGTGAAAGTCGACAAGTTGAAAACTGACTACAGCGCACCAGCGACCCATGTTAATAAGACACAAGACCTGCAGGTAAATTTGGCAGCATGTTACAGAGCAGCAGGAGCTGAGCACATCGTACATAGAGGAGGAGGGGCTGAGCAGATTGTGCATAGTGTCCTATCTACCCATAGCATGTTATAGAGCATCAGGAGCTGAGCAAATTGTACACAGTATCCTATCTGCAGGCAGTATGTTATAGAGCAGCAGGAGGAGCTGATCAGATTGTACATAGTGTCCTATCTGCAGGCAGAATGTTATAGAGCAGGAGGAGCTGAGCAGATGTTAGATAGTGTCCTGTCTGCAGGCAGCATGTTATAGAGCAGGAGGAGCTGAGCAGATTGTACATAGTGTCCTATCTGCAGGCATCATGTTATGGAGCAGGAGATCTGTGTTTCAGTCAGTATCAGTAGAATAACTCAGTTTTTGCACTTCTTGAATATTATGTAATTTCTATAAATTGAGGTTTTTGTACTGAATAACATTCCGGTGTTGACTTAACTGTATATGACTATTGTGTTTTGAGGTTATCACCATTTATATAGGATTGCGTGTTCTTCCCTTCAGATTTTGTAAAAAAAACCCTGATCTTTGTCTTAGTTCATATTTCCTTTTTTAATATTGTTAAAACTGAGACAGCTTTTACATGTTTCAGGTAGATGTAATATGAAAAACCACTTAGTTTCTTTGACATTTTTGGGTCAAAATATAAAGAAAGAAAAAAGAAGTGAGATTCTTCACCAGTCTCTGTGAATAAACGCATGAGAAGGAGTGTGCTGCCACCTAGTGATGTAATTGAAGTATGGCATGTCTGCAGTTCTTTATAAGGGAATACTGGGGCACATTTACTAATGGCTGTGCACCAATGGCTGAGCAGGGAGCGCTAGATTCATGAAAAAACACTCGCCAGAAATCCTGGCGCCCCCTGCACTATACACAGGCAACTGCATTCAGTGCTGTTTACACTGTTCTTAGTAAATGTATCCAATTCAGAGACAGAATTATAACACATTTGATCATTTAAAAATATTAAAACTATCTAAAACAAAAAAAGCTTTACGATTAGATTATACCATGTTGTGATCTATTTTATTAAGACTAGACCCAAATACATAAGCAGTGTCAGTCTCTCTCTGCTCTACATACAATTCCTTCTTCACTTACCTTTCTACATCTACTTATCTGCAGAGATTTTCAGCAACAGAGAATGGCCTGAATGATAGACAATGCTCTGAAGAATGGGTTCTCCACCATGGCATCGACACCTGGCACCTCAGCATCCAAGATCTACTAAAACTGGGGAACATTGTCATGTAAGTCATGTGATGCACCCACACCTATTAATGACCTATACCAGTGATGGCAAACCTTTTAGGGACCGAGTGCCCAAACTGCAACCCCGAAGCCCCCTCATTTATTGGGAGGTGCCAACCAAAAATAAAGCAGTAACTTATTGCTCCCTGTTCTTCAACAACATTCAATCATACTGGCCTCCTGAGGACAGCAACATTGTAGAAAGAAAAGATGGGAAATTTGCACCATTTTAGCTTCTTTCCAGTGTTCCTCTGTACACAGAGAATCATGGGGCCAGCAGGAGGTCCTCCAAAGATAATTTGCCCCTGTCTGCAGTTTCCCCTCTTTCTACAGTCCCATGTAGCCAAGTACGTATCACTTTAAAATATCACTGAAAGCAGCATCTTTTAGGTTATTTGGAACTACAAGAAAATTCAGCAGGAGTTCTGTCTGGTGTGCTGGGGCAATGGCCCGGGTGCCCACAGAAAGAGCTCGGAGTGCCGCCTCTGGCACCCGTGCCATGGGTTCGCCACCACTGACCTATACTAATGTTAGGGCATTCATAGTTTGAGCATATAAATCCCCTTTAATATGACTGATCAAAGCCTTGCTGTATGTAAAATCACCATATTAAAGGACATCTACCACCAGGATGAAGAACTGAAAGCAAATAAGTTTGAGGGGCTCCAGGCTGCACAGGTGTAAATGAAGCCTGGAGCCCCGCAGGCTCATTTGCATAGTGTCTTTCATCCTGGTGGTCGATGTCCTTTAAAAATGGTTAAGGAACCTTACAATAAGGGACATGTATACACTAGTCCACATAAAAAAAAATGAATGCATGTCTAATCAGATCCACTATTTCAGACATTCGAGGGGAAATAGGGTGCATAATAATGTATCTGAGGCTGAACAGTTTTGTCCTCCATATTGTACAGTATATCACTGGCCAAAATGCACACAGTCATATCCATGAGGGTCAATCTAGTCCTGGGGGATCTCTATACACTACAGTTGTTCTGATACTGTGATCAGTATAAAGGCTTTAGTGTGAACATTCATGTAATTGTTATTGCTGAATGAAATGCTAAATACAAATAAATTAGAATGATATAAAACCACAGCATAACATTTATTTTATTAGGTTTTTTTTCTGCCATTCTCTTTTGTGCTACAGATTAACCATTTAATGAATGTTTCTGAGATATTTCAACAGATATGTGTTCATAATAACATAATAATTTTTTATACAAAAAATATCGCTTTTTCTATAGGAAACCATCAAAAAATGCTTCCAAGCAAATTGAACTACCCGCAGAGACTGTAAATGAATTTGAACAGAAAATACAGGAGTAAGTCGAAATTTTTCTAATTTAATGTTTCTAGTTGGATGTTTTGTTGAATGCTTGATTTATTTTAAATGTATTACTTATTGGAGACCTGTCCCATTGAAAATGTGCAACTTTTACACATCTAACACCAGCAAATAGGGCACTGCAGTTTCTTTAGATCCTCTCGCTTTATAACATGCTGCCTGTAGATAGGATGCTATGCACAATTCGTTCTGCTCCTGCTGCTCTATAACATGATCCCTGCAGATATATCACTATGTACGAACTGCTCAGCTCATCCTGCTCTATAACATGCTACCTGTAGATACAATTTGTTCTGCTCTATAACATGATCCTTGCTGATCGGTGGGGGTCACAGTGATGAAACACATATCACTAAAACGGGGGGAGGTCTGATGTACCCTTCGGACCCCTCGTCACTCCCTGAGGTGAGCGGAGCAGCCAGTCACGCATGGTTAGACTGCCTCGTTCATCTCTTTGGAGCTGACAAGCTCAGCAATCTCCGTGAGCTCCATAGAGATTTACAATGCAGTCTGACCAGGGGTTTGACGGGGGTACATCGGACACCCCATTTTTGTGTGAAAACCCCTTTTAAGTTATACTCACCACTCACTTCCCGACTGACAGCTTTTATTAATCTGCAAACTAAAGATCATTTGGTTGTATTTATTGTGTAATCTCTTGTGATAATTCACCTCTTCTTACCTCCTGGTAACTACCATACTCGTACTTCTGCAGAAGCTCTGAATCTACTTTTATTGGCTATTGTAGGTAATAAGCCAATCATTATTGCTGCAGGGCCTGTTTACATGCTCAGTCTTTGCCGAAAAACCAGGAGTGGATTGAAAACACTTAGTTTTGGCTTCAAAAATTGCATTAAAAAAACCGAATGTGAAAACACAGACATAACATAGAGATAACATTGACTCATCTGCACTGGACCAATGTACCTTTCAATAAATCCTACTAAAATCACCACTTGCTTCATTATTAATTTGGTTGTGTCCATGCTGATGACCTATCATAATATTTTGTATCCTGTTTATTGTGTTTTAGGGCAATTGATTACTTTCATCAAAGAATCCAATGGTTGATGGAAGGAAGCAGGAAGGTAATACAGAAAATATCACCCCGCTGTGATAGTGACACAACACAGATGGCAATATACGATATGAAGAGACCTTTATCTTCAGGAGGAGAGATTTCTTAATAACTTAAAGGAGTTGGCCACTTTATCTCATGTTTTTTTTGTAATGTAATAGGCAAGATATACATTTATTAAAGGTTCTGCACCACACTCTTGATATGTAAAGTGAAGCCTCCTGTATTTTACCTCATCATTCTGACATTCCTGACCATAAAATGGCTGCAAATGGAGGGTCATGTGATCTCTAACTGTCCATGAGCAATCACCCTGCTAGCACCCTAATCTTATATTCCCGAATACCATCACAAGGCCCTGGCAGGGTGATTGCTCATGGACAGATAAGAGCACATGACCCTCCATCTGTTGCCATTTTATGGACAGGAATGTCTGGCTGATGAGGTAAAAGACAGGAGGCTTCACTTTACATATCAAGAAAGAGGAGCAGAACTATTACTAGATGTATAAAGGTAAATTACCTAATATCCTGCCTCTACATTTATGCACACATTACAAAAAAACATGAGGTTAAGGGGCAAACCGCTTTAAAGGGAATCTACTACCTCCGGTAAGTATTACAATCTGCTGGCAGCAAATAGTAATGCAATGCACTGTGGTTTCCCACATTCTTTTATTATATCTGTCCATTGTGTGGTTTTTGAGTAATTCCTATTGTAATCTGTATGCTGATGGTGATGATTGGTGTACCCGGAGGAGCATGGGTGGACATTAGAAGATGAAGGAAGTGATTTTGATGAAAATAAAAGTGCTTTGGGTGCTGAGGAAGAAGCTACCTCATTAGCATACAGAATTATCTGTGAATATCTTGGAAACAACAAAATGACTGAAACAATAGCAGTATGTTGTAAATCACAGTGCACATCACTACAACACTCTGCCAAAAGATTATAACCTTTGGTGGAGGCAGCAGACTACCTTTAAAGTTGCCGCCCCTTTTTTTAGTGTTAAAGGGGTTTAATGGTATTTCTTTAGGCAACGAATGCCAGGATACAAGCTTGAGCTTACATCTATCAGAGAACCCAATAATCCAAGTTCCCTTTCCAATCTTTTCTACATATAACAGACGGTGAGGTGGGATGAAAGCTGAGTTTCTGCAATAAACAGAAATAGGTGATTTCTAGTGGTTTTTGTAATACAACATAGATAGGATCAATATAAAGGAGGCGTTAAAGGGCAAGATTTTTTGTATTATTTGTGCATTTTTTGTATGTAGTGTTCCTTTAACATTCTTTGGCTTGTTAATGGATCTGTCTACATTATGTATGAAACAAGAGAACAGTAGGCGAGGTTGTGACACACATCTTCAGGACCCTCATCTAATCAAAGTGAATTTGGAAGTTGAAGAAAAGATTTCAAAGTCTAGTTTCTAGCCAAGAGGTTTTTCTAACACCTTCAGAATATTTGAAGATCACTCAAAATTGAAATATTGACAAATGAAACTATAGTATTATTTATCAGCTTTGCTGCGTTATACGACTCATTTATTATTCATATTTATATAATAATTTGCAGATGTTTGGCATTATCCCAGGGAAAACCGTCGGTCTGCTGATAGATTCATCTCACCTAAACTGCGGCCCTAGAAGAATGGATTTCCTGAGAGGCCTCTTGGTAATAAATTATATGATTGGAATGATGAATATTATAATATGATTACTTATAATAGAATAAGATATGTAGTTATTATGTGTGTGTGTTTTGTTGGGTGATGCATTGTCTGTCATTTAGTGTCTTGTAGATGAGCAGCTTTGCTACAAAGAGAAGGTTTTTCTCATGTCATTTGGAACTGATGTCTCTTTTCCATGGGGATATCCAAAAGATATTAACATGCAGGTGTAAGTATATTTTAATTCACAGGCCCTCTAGAGTCCCTCACAATTTATATTTGTAAAGAGCTAAGGAATTTGTTGGCACCTTATAAATAAAAATTATTATTATTATTATATTTGTCTCCTCTTTTGCTTGTTTCATAGACCGTATTAGGCTGCATTCACACCAATGTATGGGGGACCTATATACGTCCGACGTATATACGTCACCCATACACTTCTATGGCCTCACGGCGCCGTACAGGAGCGGTGCAGTGCAGCACAAGTCCGGCACCATACCGTTCTGTAGCCCGTAGCAAGATAGGACATGTCCTATCTTTCTACGTGATACGGCGCTGTGTGCTGTGTATTCCTATGGAGAGGGGCGGGGGTGAGCTGCGCTCATGCCCTGCTCCTCTCCCCGGCGCCGATGTATGCCCGCCGTACTACATGCATGCATCTTGTTAATGTAGCCTTAGACTCAGGATTATAAATGTTTGTCAGCTCTCCACTCAACATTCTTGTTTCCCCCAAGAATTCTCCTTTAAGACACTTTCTTCTTTGACAATTCCATAATATGACAGCAGAATATTTTTTCTGTTCCCTTCTATAGATTACATGAAGCAAGGCAGTGGATTCAAGAGATGCAGCCTCGAGGGGGCTGTAACTTACTTCTAGCGCTGCGGAAAGCTCTACAGATTCAGGACCTGGATAGTCTTGTGATCATTGTTAGTAACAGGTAATGCTACAGAATACATTCTATAACACTAGGGAACATTCATTCTGGTCCCTTAAAAGTTGGAACTGTTTTTAAGTATGTTTGGGGGCCTGATTCTGGAAATGACCTCTCAGTTCTACTTTTGGAGAACTGTCCAACCTTACAAAGTATTCGCTGCTCAAACTAGTGGTCACTCAATATTGTACTAAAGAAATTTTGGAAAGGAATGTGATATTTTGTGGCTGTAGACCAGAGATTTTCTGGTCGCTGAAACCTTGTTTCTGTGATTTTCTGGGTTCTCTTGGACATTCATGCTGGATGCTCCAGCAGTAATCAGCCATAAGAGCAGAATTTGATGGCACTATATAAATAAAGATTACTATTATTATAAGAGCCATAGTCATGAGAGCAAGGTACTCGTTGCATCGACATCTATTTATTTCATTAATTATCTGCCTCTTTTTTTAAAATACATTATATTTCACATCGACCCCAATATTGGGTGTCTTATTTTTCACACTGTACAAATTTTTACAAATCTTTAACATCACATATTTCCTCTAATATTTAAAGGGCTTTTCCCACGATCCACGGAATGGGGCCTAACTTGTTGATCAGTGTGAGTCTCATTGATCCCCACAGATTGCGAAAATGAGGGGTCCGATGGGATCCAAGTACCTTCGTCGGACCCCTCGTCACTCCGTCAGACTTCTGCATGACCGTTCTGCTCCGTTAATCTCTATGGAGCTGATGTAAATTGTTGAGTGCCACGCACTGAGACCCCCTATCCCTTGGATAGGGCATAACTTATGTTCGTGGGAAAACCCCTTTAAGAGAAAAAAAATCCCTTTTTTCTAATACTGGCTATAGATGGATTGCCCATCATGCAAGTTAGAAGTTTAATAAATATATTCTTGCTTCACACTTCCTAACCACTCCAAATGCCCAGTCTTCCTCACTATGTTCATAATTTGTAAATACTATAGAAAATCTCCTGCCCAATATCTTCAACACTGCCCTGATATCCCTCAGTAACATAGTAATATATTATATAGTAACTTAGTAATATAAGTCGCTGTTCTTTCATGTAAATATAATCCCATTGACAAGGGGGTGAACTAAACTTTCCTCCGCCTCACGGTCCACTAATACCTCACTAATTAACCCATTGGGCCACAAACCTACCCAGTGTTATATATTCAGATGTATCAAACCTTTTTAGAGTAGAATTTAGTGGTAGTGTAAACCAAACTTTAAAAACATAATTATTGGTTTGGTTTTTCTTTGTATATACAATGGCTGGAAACATCAGCAATCTTTTATCCATGACTAAATTAACACATAAAGGGACTCTGCCTGTATCTGGTTCTGTAGATCATAGAACCACAAGCCTAATGTGATCTGGAAGATGAGAGCCTTTCCTGTAATATGATAACAGGACCTTGCATCTAGTTACTATAAAGCCAATGATATGGCAATCTACAGTGACGCTCGCTCTCCAACCCTTAACAGGGACTCATCTCAGGAAAAAATTTGGCTCTTCCTTGCTCATTATCACATGACTTTGGCTACATCTACACGAAGACAGGCACACGTCTGGCGCCATGGAAAGGAGGAGGGATGACTGCCTCCATAGAAATGTACAGCGTACGAGCCGTAACACGGGGAAAGATAGGACATGTCCTATCTTTTTCCCGTGCACAGAGCGGTACGTGCGGTACCATATCGCTCCGTGTGGTCATTGCTGTCTAAGGTGGATGTATGAGCCACAAGCTTGCGGCCGTGTGAATGTAGCCTTTGCATGTGATTGTGCACTGTGATAAGTGAATGTTATAGATTTTACATAAAAGAGGGAATCTAGAAAGGACATTTCATACTCTCCCTGAGGGACCTAGTTATACAATCAGGTAAAAGCTGGAGTCCCTTTAAGCTGGAAATTAATGTAATGGTGCCCATAGTCTACTACTGCCTATAGAGCGATGGGTGAGGCTCTTGTTGTGTCCAGTTGTCTTACAGTCACAAATCATTGAGGAGCAGAGAGGATTTGGCCAATATCTTTTTGCATGTTCTTAGTTCTTTTAATGTACACTTGCATTTATATATATCATTGCTTATTCTGCTTTTTATTACATTTTCGTTGTACCTCTGAGCTAGATAACCCTTAATGTTTGACTGTAATTTGCATACTCTAGATATTAGTTATAGTTATTGTGCATTTAATCCCATATACAGTACATGTTATATGTTTTTGTTTCTAGCCCTGACCAGACATCTGATGTCCTGTCTGACTACCTTCTGCAGTGCACTCTGGGGAAAAATCTTAAAATCCACATAGTTGCATTCGATAGCTTTGGGCAGGTAATCTAGTATTACACACATGTGTATATTGTGTGAAATAGATTGTTATCAGGGGAGTAACTAGGAGAGGCAGGGCCAATAGCAGACTTCTGAATGGGGCCCCTTCCTCCTTAACAAATTTCCATATTTATATACTCACACATGTGAGTTACAATCACACATAGTATATACATACAACAAATATATATATATGTACATACAGCATATACACATCACATATACACACATACATCTAAGACACACAGACATACAACACCACACACACACATACAGCATATTCACACCCAATACCCTAGATGCCGGGGCCCCCTGACACTGTGGGCCCCATAGCAGCTACTATGGCTGCTACCCCTGTAGTTATGCCCCTATTGTAATCAAGTGTCAACTGCAAACCCCTTCTGAACGACCTATACATTACATGGTTATTTCTCTGCAGGCTGACTTACAACTCCTGGCTGATGCAGTGGGCGCACGCTTCCATTGCTTTTCCTCATGGAAAGAGGTAAATTATACATCAGATTTAGATCCCAGTGATACATTCATTGCCACTGTAACCTTCATTTATCTAAAAAAAAACAGTCAATGATAATATAAGGTTTATGTTTCCTAAAACAGGATGAGATTTATGCAAGCACTGATATTAAATTAGTATTCAGAGAGGTGCAGAAAGCAATAGACATCTTGAACAAGATCAAGGAACTGCGGCAAGGAAAACTGGATGACACGTGTATCAGTATAATACAGAAGGTGAGACTATAATAACTTATTACTCACGTCATTGTCACATACATTCACATTACACCCTGGAAAAACAAGGGACAGTCTCTTCCTGTTTTTTGTAAGTTCACTTATTCCCTATCTAAAGTATTTGGGTTTAAAAGTAATCTGTCACCAGGGACCTCATTTTCACTAGAGACAGGTTACAGATATACACAATATAATTGTGTGTTATAACTTATCTTGCACCGTGCCAAAATCCTCTGTGTAGTCCCAGGGGTTGGGCTTTGGTCTGGATGCATTTCAAGAAACAACATGTGACATCAGCTCCTTCCTCCTGATCCTTAACAAAGATCACAGCCTGGTGAGATGACATCAGTGGGAGAGTCTGAAGTACTCTGGGAGGGCATTACCAGAGCCCCTCTGTGCTTTAGATTCATAGTTACATTGTGCAGCAGCTGGTTTCCCCCTCCATCCTGCTGAGAGGGGGCACTGCTCGTGCACAGTGTAATAACCTGTGAAGTTGCAGCATGGAGCGGATTTGGTAAAACCATCAAGAGCCCTTCTGGCTCATAAATAAATGTAAAAACTGATTTTAGAAGGAAGGAGGCCATGTATAACAAATATAAGAAGATTACCACAGTCCCAGTGCTTGTATCTATGAGTAATGTCCCTGGTTTATCATGATGGATTTTAATGGTAGATTTCCTTTAATCACCGCATATCAATATGCAAAATCCATGTGCTTAAACATTTGGGGAGAATTTACTAATAATGGGATTTTTACTGTGTCTTTATTATTCAATTATTAATACATTATATTTTTTCATAGATATCATCTGAGGTTGCCAAAATACCAACCTCTGCGTTTCTTCCAAAACCCCCCAATCACACTGCACCGCTGCATATAGACATTCCCAATTTTTCACCCAGAACATCCACTGAATGGCTCAAGAAAAATGGACTGAGAGGTAAGAAGTTATGTGAATAGAGATTTTCCTTAAAAAAATTTAAAAAATTATACATTTTTTTAATGACCGAAAGGTCCAAAATATCCTGAAATATTTTTTTACATATAAGAGGTTAATCTACATCTTTTTTTGTAGAAAGATTTGCGGAACTTGCCTTGACAGACATACCTAAAGGCCAACACAGGATAAATGTTCTGTACCTGCATCATTTATTCTCAGCATGGCAAAAATCCCTCTGTCATTTTGTATAATGAATTTTCCAAATTTTAAGTATTTCTGGGATTGGTCATTGTGTTTTGTTAGGAGAGGGCAGCATTGCTTCAAACCTCCAGACTTCAATATGCAGGAAATAATAAATCTAATTATCACATTTTGTCTCTAGCCAAAAAGATGACCCTCTATCAAATACTCGCTCCCAATGCGTATTCCACATTGGAGGAATTTGTGCCCATACTTCAAAAAACGGTCTCGTCTACACTTCTTGAGGTAAGATGCCTTCTTTATACATGGATATCTTATCAAATGTGTAAGATGTATTTGTGTTAGAAAGTATCATATTAGAGAGCTGAGGTGTATGCTCAGCCAGTGCTCCATTCACACCTGTTATTTTAAAGGGAACCTGTTATCAGAAAGGTCATTTTTACATGATAACAGGTTCCAATTGCCTCTGGCATGTTGATTTCAAAAATTACTTTGTGGTGCATCTGAATCTGAAAAAATTACAGTGCTTTTTAATTGTTTCTTTAAAATTACCTAGCTCCCTGCCAGCATTATATGGTGAGACCCAGGGGGCAATTCTCAATCCCTCCTCCTCACTCATTGCCCTACCCCTCCCTCAGCCTCTCCCCTGCTCCGTCCTCCCACTGATATCAGCTCGCAGCTGCAAGCAGTCTCATTTGAACCTCCCATCCCCTGGGACTCACCACCCTCTGCAGGCAGGGAGCCAGGTAATGTTAAAGAAACAATTAAAAACCACAGGGATTATTCAGATGCACGACAAAGGCATTTTAAAACTCAAAATGCCAGAGGTTGTTGAAACCTGTCATCATGTAAAAATGACCTTCCTGATGACAGGCTCTCGTTAAGCTCTTACTGCTTCAGATGAATATGTACACCCCTGCTTCATCACCCAAGCACTTGCGACCCCCTGATCTCCTGATCACTATTGGTCCCAACGCTTGAACTCCCTCAACTTTCAGACAATTACCCTTTATGCAGTAGATAGGGGATTAGCGGTAATAGTGGAAACCCCCTATAACAGTGGTGGCGAACCTATGGCACGGGTGCCAAAGGTGGCACTCAGAGCCCTTCCTGTGGGCACCCAGGCCTTCACCCCAACACAGAGTTTGCCAGACACGACTCAAGGCTTCATCCTTGGCTGCCAGGGCTACAGGAGGAACGAGAATGTGCGGATAGAGATAGATTATTGTTGGATCTCCTGCTCTGGGAACCCTGCTTCTTCCTCTTCAGAGGACTACGGAGGGAAGCAAAAATCCAAACAGCCATAGCAGACAAACAGCCATAGCAAGGTAATAACCTGTATACTACCTATTATAGAAAAAGATGTGTTTTATCTGATGTACTGTACAAAATCGTCATCTAGCTTGCTATAGATGTGCTGCTGAAGTCTCCCCTGTTATCTTGGGACCATTTTTTAGCTATTGTCTAAATTAATGTTTGTATGAGTTTTAATATATACGAAATAAAAATTTATAAGGTTTTTAAATATATCTTTCTTGAGTTCCCCTTATTGTAGGGTATTTGATTAGAGGTTAGGGGGGAATTCACCGTGACTAAACTATAGGACGCACTAAGTTTGGGTTAGAGATAGATTATTGTTGGATCTCCTGCTCTGGGAACCCTGCTTCTTCCTCTTCAGAGGACTATGGAGGGAAGCAAAAATCCAAAATTCTCTATGATCTTTCTATTGTATTGGTGAACGATTGAAACCTGTGATACAGCAGGGATCAATAAATTACTGTTTACATTGTCATGTTGGCACTCTGCGACATATAAGTGGGTTTTGGTTGTACTTTGGGCACTCTATCTCCAAAAGGTTCGCCATCACTGCCCTATAATATATATTAAGGATTTTATTTGTCTCTTTTAGCGAGCAATGATGCAGTTTGAATGGCACGATGGAACGGTAAAAAACATTCATGTGGATCCCCCCGTGCTTTATGAATATCAGGTAACTTGTCTGATGTCATCTGTATGATGTCACTATTTTATAGAATTGTAAATGTACAACAACATTAGACTTTTCTGTCTGCATCTCTAATATGTAACTACTGGAGCCACCTAGTGGTCATTAATTGGAATACACAATTCAAGGAGTGGTCATAGCCTGGACAAGGGTTGCTTTGATACCACTGCCTACAAAAAACAGATGAATAGTGCATCTTCCAGAAATATGATATTAATGACTAGGATAATCAATGCCAGATTATCTATTGATCAGCTGGACGCAGAACTATACAATGTATGGTTTACTATGGAAAGATCTCTGTCCAGTGCTCAATTACTGCTGCTCAGGTCCCATTTCTAAGGATAGGTTATCGATATAAAAATTCCAGAAATCTTACTAAATATGCTGGTTATGTATAGACAGTCCCAGACCTACAGACAACCCCTAGTTACAGACGTTACAGAAGCTCTCTGGATGCTTTACTTTAGTCCCAGGCTGCAATGATCAGCTGTAAGGTGTCTGTAATGAAGCTTTATTGATTTTTCTTTTTCCCATGACAGCACAAAATTTTGAAAATCCACAGGGACACAATGATAAAATATACAGTTCTGACTTGCATACAAATTCAAAAAACTTAAGAACAAACCTAAAGACCATATCTTGTACGTAACCTGTGGACTGCCTGTGTAAGGATCTATAACTATTGTTTTCTTTTTGTCTCATATACAGAAGCAGTTGGCTAAACTGGCCCGGACCTATGAGAAAAGAATAGACTGGCTTACAAAGGGAAGCAGAAGACTGTGGGGAACCGTTTGTGAAAAAAGGTAAATTCTCTTTTTCCAAAAAAAACTGAATTCTGTACAACTTTTGTACGGAGCTGCCATTGCAATGTGTTGGAAATCATCTAGGCCACATCCTGCATGGTGGAGGTGAATGTGCTACTAGATGGGTCTCTATAATACAACAGCCAATAAATGTATATAATATGGATTGTAAGACTGATCCGTCTTTGTTCATGTTTAACTCTTTACATTTTTTCTGTTCTTTGAAGGGTTGTTCTTCTTGTGGACCTGTCACTAGAGAACGCCATGCACATTATACACATTCAACATTCTCTGCGACTTTTGCTTGAAGAACAAATGGCAAATAAAGATTTATTTAACATTATAGCGTGAGTTACTCAGACTTCATCTAAATGTAAAGTCAAACTCCAATTGCATAACTACTAAGGCTACAGCACGTGAACATTGTTTTTGTGTATTTCTATGGGCTCATTCACATGCTGTGGTTTCCATGGCCCTGTGTATGACCCAACAGCCAGAGCTGCAAATTTAAGAGCAGGTCCAATTCCTGTCTGTGTTTGTGGCTCATTGTAGTCTCTTTCTATGTGTGCAGACCTTAAATGCTAATGATGTATTTAAAGGACATCTACCCCCGGGATGAAAGATTGTAAACTAAGCATGCCAGTGCGTGACCCCCTCTGACAGGATCTGCACTTCTTTTAGCTTTTTAAGCTCTTGTTTATTACGAAAATAAGTTTTAAAAATTATGCTAATTAACCTAAGGGGCTCTGGGCCCCATTGTCATCTATGGAACCTGGACCTCCTCAGGCTTATTTGCATAATTTTTCAAACCTTTTTTCATTAAAACATGAGCTAAAGAAGCTAAAAGAAGTGTGGATCCTGCCAGAGGGAGCACACAACTGCATGTAAGTGTGCTTGGTTTACAATCCTTGTCACCACACATTTTTTGATTGACTGCAGTGAGGACAAAGCCCTGTGCCTGGACACTGGAGAAGAACGTGTAGTAAATGTAGGGATAAATATCGGAATATCTTATATCAATGTTACTGACTGCTATTTTGTCCTTTTGCAGGTTTGGGAGTGATATACACTTTTGGAAAGAAGGAATGGTCCCGACCACATCTGAAAACTTACAAAGTGCATGGAAGTAGGTTTTTAATAATTGTGCATTCGGCCCAATAGGGAGTCAGATACTGAATAACTTTCTGATATTGAATCATATTGACTTATAGGATTTCCAGGACAGGCCAAACCATTAACTATAGGGCAGATGAGGGGTATTTCTGGTCCCCTATTCTGCTGATCCCTGGTGCTCCCAGTAGTCAGACCCACAGCCATCAGACACCTAACCACAATGGGGCTCATTTACTAAGGGTCCGAACGCCGCACTTTCGTCGGGTTTCCCGAATATTTCAATTTGCGACGAATTGCCCCGGGATTTTGTCGCACTCGATCGGATTGTGTCGCATCGGCTTTCACGCGACAGAAATCCGGGGGCGTGGCGGTCGGACAACCTGACGGATTTGGAAAAACCACGGAATTTAAGAATTTGTATCCCAAGATCAGCACTTACATGCACCGGGACGAAGAAGGTGAACTCCGGCGGACCTCGGCGCAGCAGCAACACCTGCTGGATATCGGGCGCACGAACCTTTATGAATCCCAGGAGACCCGAATCAGCGTCGGACAATGCGCAGGGGGTTGCGACTGGGCCGGGTAAGTAAATGAGCCCCAATGTTTTTCATACTTTAATTATACATGTAATATAATTATTATATAATTATTACTGATTGTCTTTCTGCAGGTGGTTGCTGACCCTGGAGTGTGAAGGCAGCAGAAATACTCTTGGTGCCATTAAAAGAGCAGTGGAGTGCAACTTCATTGATAAGGAAAACCAAGAATCCCAGGGAATGTATTTATTCACTAGTGGGATTCCAGATCAGGATGCGGTGAGTGATAATCCCTACAGCTACATGTTGGGAATATATTACACACTATTACACAAATGAATGCTTGCCAGCAGTAGTTATATCGGTGAATCAGCCCCCCTCCTCATACAAGTACAACAGCCACAGGGGCTTCCTAAGTCCTATTTACACTAATACATGCCAGATGTCACTGTTGTTACAGAATGCAGTCCATGCCTACTTGTCCGAGGCGGCCAGTGGATGTGATCTACAGCTCCATGCCTGTTTATTCACCATCAGTGAAGACAATGACAGAAGTGACACAGCCTGTGTTTTACAGGACTTAGCCCATGTCACTAATGGAAGGTTCCACTGGTTTGATGACCAAGGTATGAGAACTCCTATATATATTTGTATAAGTCAAGTTTTTGCCACCCTTGGCTTATACTGAAGTCAACAAGTTTTCCCAGTTTTTGGATTTTTGTGGTAAAATTAGGTGCCTCACCTGATATTCAGGTCGGCTTATACTCGAGTGTACACAGTGGGGCTCATTTACTTACCCATCCGCTGTAATTCACCGAAAGTGCATTGTCCGAAGATAATGCACTAAGATTGCGCCTGATTTCCTGCAGATGTCGCTTCCCCGCTCAGGTCCGACAGAGTTTGCCATCTTTTAAGTGGTGTATGTAAGTGCTTGGGCTTGCGACACAATTTGAAAGTTAAATTCCGCACTCAGTCCAAATCAGTCGGATCATCCAACGACATGCCCCGTAATATGTGTAGCATGGAAGCCGGCGCAACTGCGCCAAAAAATGATCACGCGCGGACACCTGTTAAATACCTGTCACAGCCGCGCAATCTCTGAAAAAAAGGTGCAATGTCCGATGAAATTGCAGAGCGCGACCCTTAGTAAATGAGCCCTAGTATAGTCCATAATATCACTACTGCTTAATTTTCTATTTTTTCCATTTATTTTAGAACAATAGCAAAATGTAGTCGCAGGTTATTACAGCAGCAGATATTTTGGTGAGATAGGTTTAATCTATTTAGCATTCACCTCTTTGTGTAAAATGTTTCTACAGATGTGATCGAGAGCGATGACATAACTTGTCTTGTGTCTGAGATGGAGAAAGCAGTTAACTATTCCAAAAAGGTACGTACAGTCTTATATCCGCTTGTGGTTTAGGCCCAGGCCAGATGGCATATTCTGCCACACAAAAGAGATTTTGGATTATCAAACAAAATACAAAATAAAATTGACTTTTTAAAGTAGAGATTCTTCAGGAATAATGCACAGAAGAAAAAAAATCCTATTTATCCTTCTTTGTGAAACAAACATTAGTCACCTGTTACCTCCCCTATGACTCCAGCTCTGATGCTCTTGTGGCGTATGCTTAAGCCAAAGTAACATATCACTATTCACAGGATAGGGGTACAGGTAATTTGGTGCGAACACCTCCTTTAACATTGTTTCTTCTCCTGCAATGATAATATGCCATGCATCTATGTGACCTCTGCATGGCATCTATGTGACCTCAGCCTGGCATTGGCACTGATGCTTAAATATACATATATAAATATATGCTTAAGTCTCCTACTTAAGGACAACCAACTTACAGACGGCCCGTGGTTAAATATGGACCCCTCTGCCCCCTCTGACCTCTGGTGAAGCTCTCTGGATGCTTTACTAAAGTCCCAGACTTCAATGATCAGCTGTAAGGTGTCTGTAATGAAGCTTTATTGATAATCCTTGGTCCCATTACAGCAAAAAATTTTGAAACTCCAAATGTCACTGGGACAAATATATTTTTTTGTCTGGATCTACAATTATAAAATATACAATTATTTCCACTTACATACAAATTCAACTTAAGAACAAACCTAAGGAACCTATCTTGTACGTAACCCGGTGACTGCCTGTATAATGCATGTTCACACCAGGCATTTACATACAAGGTAATTAATTGATTAGAGATGGTCCATTTAGTATACCCTGGAGTTTAATGTATCAAAAATAGACCTGGTAAAAATCTTAATCCACAATAATAAGTTTAGTTTTTCTGTAGGTTTTAAAATGTTGTCATTCTGAGTTCAGACTGTACAACTATGACTTCTGGCAATGGCCATGCTTCATGATACAATTAGTAGTAATGCCCATAGTTAATCCATGTTCTACATCCAAACTCTGTGTACATTTGCCTTCCTCCGTTGCAGTGCGCTTACCTGGTGGAATCATTGAAGTCTCGAACAGGGAATAAAGATGAAATCCAGCCCCTCGCAGATGTCCCAGTGGTCTCATATCAAAAAGAGAAACAGAAGCCTAAAAAACTTCCCCTTCCAAAACCTACAGCTCTGACACTTGCCAGGATGGTTTGTAACATGTCACTTATATGAGCAGTTATAGCAAAATATATAGATATAAATATTTGGAAGCTGCAGAGTGATATTTGTATCGCAGCTCAGGTATGGCGGACTAATCAAAAAGTTGCAACTAGTTCCTACATATTTTCTGCAGCAATAGTGGACTGTAGAGGATCAGCAGCTATATTTCCATAAATCTGTCTACCACATGTGAAGTAAATTGTCTCAAGTTAAAGATAATCTATCATCAAAATCTTTTATGATAAACCAGGGACACTGAGGCTATATTCACACTGACGTATGGGGGACGTATATACGGCCGACGTATATACGGCCGATATACGCCCCCCATAGACGGCAATGGGCGCACGGCGCAGCACACGCCATAACTTCCTATGGAGAGGGGCAGGGGTGAGCTGCGCTCACCTCCTCCTCCTCTCCCTGTGCACTTCCGTTGCCCACTACAGTACGGGCGGGCAACGGCAGTGTGAATGTAGCCTTACTCTGATAGATCCAGGCACTGTTACATTTGTTATTTTTTGCCTCCTTCTTAAATCAATTTAAATTATGCTAATGAGTCATAATGGGCTCTTGGTGCCAGGGGCATAACTAAGAGAAGCAGGGCCTCATAGCAGACTTCTGCATGGGGCCCCCTATTTACTAAGAAAATATACATAGTTATATTATATACTCACACATTTATACTCTTACACACATATACACATTTATGCACTGATATATACATTTATACACTTACACAGATGTGTCCCAGTATCTGATGCCCACATGGAGGAAGTACATTTCTTTTCTGAGCTGCCGATTTATGCTGTATACTATGGAAGATGTACAATGTGTAGTACAATATGTATATAATGGTGCACACCCTCCATTCTTTAATGTGTCAGGTCAAATCCCCGGGCCCCTTGACACTGTGGGCCCGATAGCAGCTGCTATGGCTGCTACTACTATAGTTACAGCATTGATGAGGGCTTTACCAGATACCTCTGTGCTGTAGAGCAGATCTTATTTCAGTCCACGTTTGCATCTCCAGTCCTCCCATAGAAGTTTATTGCGACCCAAAAAATAGAGATTCCACACTGTCATTTGTGTACCGGCCATTTTTGTGGATCCATTTAGGAAAAACAATGTGACCCTTCAAGAAGTTGGGACAAGCTAGTGACTTATTCCGCAAAAACAGATGAGGTACACATGAACATATGGGTCGGCAATTACACACAGACCGCAAAAAACGGACCACAGGTGAAAGCCTGAGAACAGCCCAAATTCATGTGCAGGAAGATGGCTTATGCTAATGTCTGGGGTTATTATAGAGCATAACAAGTTTATTTGCATGAAGGTATTATATCTACTGAATTTCAGGGCATTAGAGATGATGAAGAAGTAAAGAAGGATCCTAATATAAAAGCGCTGCTGTGGCGACCAAACAGCGCCAAGGCTGATATCCCTCCAGGTACTTAGATTACAGAACATCAATTATTATTACTACTACGGCAGAAATGTAGGTATCACATAGTAAGTAAAAGGCCTCATTCACATGAGCATATTGATACACTTACTATGTGCAGCGCTGCGTAATCTGTAGTGCTATATAAATAAAGTATTGTTACTATTATTATTATATATGCAAATATGACCAATATTGTGAATTTTATCCTACATTCATGTCAGTTTTGTTACAGCCAAATAATCATTTATATAACAATATACCGTAATACTATATAATCCATATTATACACATGGATTTACATCCATATTATTCTTGCATGTTTCAGATACAAAAATCTAATTCTGGATATGAGATTCCCCTGACTCAGAAAAATACAGATTTTGTACATAATAATAACTCTGCTCCAGAACATCAGTTATATATTTTGGGTTTTTTTCAGTGTGTGATACATAGTCATATGACTATAGTAATAACTTTGATATGGATTATTTTACAGCTCAGCCGTTTAAGGATTGGGGCTTTACTGCTGATAAGAAGGTGAAACAAAAGAAACAGCAGAAGCCGTCAGTCACTTCCTTTTATACTGAGAATGGGAAGGATATCGGTACGTGTCATTCATTGTCACATTTGTTGCCAGGATTGTGTGACACAGAGTATTTTGTATTTATTGGCTTTACTTGGGCCTTGAAAATTTAGGAGGCCAATGTGGAGTAGTTTCCAAAATATGAAAATCACTGTTATAAATGATGCATTGTAGTTCTGGGGTTCTGGTAAAGATTTGGCATTAGGGTACAGAGTTTTTTTACGTTTCACCTCTGTTATTGATGCGTTGTAAAACTATGCCGGTACAACATCACATGGAGTGACGGGCACAGTATACTTCATAAAGAATTATCAGTTACCTGTTCATCACATCTTAAAACAAACCTGTCACCAGGAATATGATTTTTAGCTGGTGACAGGTTCCCATTGGCTATGCTATGCTAATTATAAAAATGCTCTTGCCAGCATTCTGAATTATTTCAGTACCTTATAAAACTTTATTTCACATTCCAGCAATGTGTGGTGAGCCCCAGGTGGGAAGGGGGGAGGCGTTGGGGTCAACTGCAGTAGCCTGTGTCTCAGACTCCCTGCATTATTAACTCCCCCACACTTATCCAGCTCTTTTTAATACCCCTCAGCTCACCACTGCAAGCTTCCTCTTCCTGTCATATGCATTGAGCAGGTAGGGGAGGGGGAGGGAGCTGGATGAGTATGGAGGAGAGAATGCAGGGAGACTGAGACACAGGCACACAGAATGCTATCCCATGTACACATCCTTTCCCCCAGGACTCACCACATGCTGCTGGCAGGGAGTTAGATAATATGAAATAAAGTTTTATAAGGACTGAAATTATTCCGAATTCTGACAAAGACATTTTTAAAATCGGCATAGAATAGGCTATTGGAACCTGTCACTGGCTAAAACTCATATTCCTGGTGACAGGAACCTTTATGTGGAGCACTACCACATGGCATTTGGGTCAGTTACATTGTGGTGGTGGTGGGGGGGGCCCGTTAAACCTAACCATATGCCATGTGTTAGCGCTCCACATAAAGGTTCATATAGCAGACCCAGTTGAGGTCTTCATAGAACAACAATGGTTTGTACTAGGCCTCTGACCTTAAAGGCATCCATAGCTTTGCTGGTTGCAGAGATTTACCTTCAGGAGGCTAGGGCAGCTGAATGACAAACCCTGGAGTAGGTGTCATGGCAGCCATATTGATTGTCGGATATATTTTTTATCTGTACAACATGAATAGGCCTGAGATATACCCCCATCCATATTCAGACTTCACTCTTAGCTTATACATTCTTCACATATTGATAGAATTTCCATCTTCCAGATTTTTGTGGCCTGGAATTCAGCATGTGTAAAATAAAGGAATATTAAAGAATATCATGTTATTTCATGCTTTGTTACAGGAGTGGTGTATAAAGATTATCCAAAAACCAAGACTGTGAGGAAGGCCATCCCTTTTATTGTGTTGCCTAAAGAAGAGGAATACTGTTCTACAAAAGCAGTAAGTCACGTAGTGTGGATGGAAGATGATTTATGGAGATTGCACGGCTGTCATATGATTTTTATGGCTGTGAATGACATAGTACTGTATTGGTACTGATACCATTGGTACCATTGCATGGTACTCTATGGTCCAGATTTATTAAAACCCCTGGGCCAGTTTTCTGACGGAAACTGGCACAGTTTGTACTAATTTGCCATGTTCCATGACTACTATGAGCAGCTCAGTGCACACTAGTGTGCTGAGCTCCAATACCTCCATAGTGGTGACTATGGCCCCTATCAGGATGTATCATTTGTCACGGGTGCCCCTGCGATCCACACCTCGGATTGTAAGCACACCCGTGCCCCTCACCGTGGCGGCACCCTGGTCCTGACTCACTTACCTCTCCACGTTCGCTGGCTAGTGCGCACCTTTCCGCACCCTAGGGCACTTGCATATTTAAAGGGCCAACAATCCACTGATTCATGTTGGCCACTTCACGGGTTCCTTCATAAGCCGGGTTGTCCCAGCAACCCCCGCCGGATCTTAGAGCTTCATGCCTGTGAGAAAGCTTCCCCTGCGTTATACCTGGGTTCAGACCTCCCTTTGTGACCCCGGACTTCTCCTCAATTCTGCTCCTTCATTGCCAGCCCTGACCTCCTGCTCCGTCCCGACCTCGCATCATTGCTGCCTGCCTTGACCATCTGCCTGTTCCTGACCACAAGACTGCCTACTGATTATGTGCCTCGACCTTGGCTGCAACGGCGACCTGGTGGTACCATGCCGCAGCCAGGCCATCTTGCTTTGCGGCAGGCTCTGGTGAAAACCGAGTGCCATTTAGATTCCGGTCCCAGGTGTCAGTTAGTGTCATCGTCCACAGCGATCTAAGGGGTTTACTAACCCCAAGCCTTGACATCAGGAATTTATCAGCACAGAATTTTGTATATAAAATTGGGGAATTAAAGTGGACATTCACTTTAATCGGTCATTGAGATACAAACCCATGTAACATGTTTTACACACTGGACCCGATTATTTATGTGTTTGCACAAGTTTTCTGTCTGACCTTGCACTAGAAAGAACGTGCAAACTGCTTGCACATGTGTCAAGTGTCTGCGCCAGTTTTGTGTTGTGGCTGCTCTGTGTCTGACTAGACACAAAAAATGTGCACCAAAAGGCGTGTGGTAGACGGACAGTGCGACATAATTCTGTCCGACGTGCAGCACAATTGTGTCTGCGCCAAAAAAATGGTGCATTCTGCTGGAGCAATACAGGGGGCGCCAGATTCATGAAGAACGTGCACCACAATTCATGAATCTTGCACCTACTACACAGGCAAACTGCACATAGTACAGACTTCACTGTTTTTGATAAATGTGGGCCACTATGTGCAAACGCTGCATCAATGTTAGACCCACTATCTTATGTTGTAAGCATGAAAACTAATATCAACTAAGATGGGGCAACATATAATAATAATGCTATATATACATTATATACGCATTATCCCCTCCAGGAATCCCCCTGCATGACATAAATAAGAACTAACACAAACATCCAGCACTACCCTGACCACGTATTATAGCTGTCAAGTATTATACAACATGTAAAGGGAATGTGATAAAACAAGCTGTTATTATGGCTTGCATTTACTTTATTCAGTCTTGTTTTTGTATACATTTTATTATCATGACTATTATTATGTGATTACTTTTATTCTAACATTTTACTCTCCCTACAAGTGGCTGAAGAAGTTTGGCTTGAAGAAGCTGAAGTTGGAGCTTACGAGGCTCGTGTTTGGCCCAGACTGCACTCACCAGAAAAAGCTGGTACCGGCCTTACATAAGAAGGTGTCCGCAAAATACTGCACCATATTCCCAAGTGTGGAGATCAATGTAAGACACTGGTTCCTTTTAGCAGACCATAACACTTAAAGGGGTTGGCCATTTACCTCATGTATTTTGTAATGTGTGTGTATATTAGGTCATTACCAATATACATCTATTCACTTCTTTCTTGATCTGTAAAAGTGAAACCTCCTGTCTTTTACCTCATCAGCCAGAGATTCCTGTCCATAAAATGGCCGTAGAGGATCTTATCTGTCCATAAGCAATTGGTGCAGCACGGTGGCTTAGTGGTTAGCATTACAGCCTTGCAGCACTGGGGACCTGGGCTCATGTCCCAGGGTCAACATAGGCAAAGAGTTTGTATGTTTTTTCCGTGTTTGCGTGGGTTTCCTCCCACACTCCAAAAACACACACATGGTAGATTGGGGACAGCTGCATAATCTGTGTGCGCATAATTTTGAATATCAAGGAAGCGGAGCAGAACCTTTAATAGATGTATATTACCTAATATCCTGCTCCCCCCCCCCCCCCCCCCGACACTTACACACAGTTTACAAAAAAACATGAGGTAAAGTGGCCAACCCTTTCAACATGTACATACACCTTAGATTGTTGTCAGAAGACATGTATCTTTTCTTACTCCCCCATGCACATCCCTTTCTGATTTGGCCAAGTGTGCATGTGTTTTCTATGAAGAGAAAGGCATTGAGCTGCTTCCAAAACCTTTGGTAACTCATTCCCCAGAGAAACAAGTGATTGGACATGATAACATTCATCATGCCCCATCCTTTCCCCTAACATTTCTTGGGGTGGTAGCAGGTGGTCATCTGGTTCTGCCTTTCTCTGATGTGTATGGGGGTCTTTATTTACAGATACAAATGGATGATTTTATCAAAGAATAAGGTTTTAGGAAGATGTGGATATTTAAAACAAAAACATTATTTAATGTAACTTATTTATTATATTACAGGGAGTGGTGAGACATCTTCAGTTTCAGCCCAAGGAGTTGGAGGAATATATTGAACAACTGGAAAAAACCTTAAAGCGCTACATTCAGAGGCTCCAGTGGCTTCTTTCAGGTAAAAAACACAAGGGAAATGAAGTAGCTATAAATACTGTAATATAAAAATACATTTATTCTTCAGGTGAAGATTTATATCATTGTCTTCTGACCCCTATATTTCTGGATATAGTTGTTTATGATGTTGTAGTAGTCGGCTGGCTGCCAACAGGGCACTGATGGGCGTACAAAGTGGGCTCCATCTGTATGTAGAATTTATTTGCCGTAGTTCCTCAGGAGGTAACCAGACCCTGTGGTGCAGCTTCAGAGCTTTCACCATCCCCCACTCCATATATAGGGTGGTGAATGAACCAACCACCCCTGATGCCGTTCCATGAAGCCTCTGTCTGCTAATGGGTTAAAGAGCCAGCCCAGCCTCATTACCCGACCATTTTATTCTTACTAAGATGTACGATACATTGCAGGAAGCCGTCGCCTCTTCGGCGCTATACTGGAGGATAAGGTGTGTATACTTATCGATGCATCCAGCTCCATGGCTCCTTTTTTGGCGGAATTGCAGAAGGGGTTAATATCTCTTCTGTGGGAACAACTACGGCCAAGAAATATTTGGTAAGTGAATATGAATTATTATATCCATTTATTACCCATACATTAAAATGTCCTGTGTGAAGCTACTATTTATTTTTGGTTTTTAGATTTGGTATATTTACACGTTATCAGCTGTTTCTCTATTACCATACACTGAACAGGTTTAATATGATAAGTATTGGGGAAAGCATCGAGCCGTGGCAGGAGTGTCTGGTGGAGGCCTCTGACCAAGCGTGTCAGGATGCCGTGCAATGGATCACCAGGCTGCAGCCTCGGGGGAACACCTGTATTCTTCATGCTTTGGAGGTAGGTGATCATCATTAATAGTAGGGATAGCAATGCTGTAGCTTCACAGGCTGTTACACTGTCTCCCCTTTCCCTGCTTCCTCAGCACTTTCCCTCCCTTTGCCTGATGTAATCTCACAATGTGGGAAGGAGAAAGTGCTCCTGCACTGTGTAACAGCCTGTGAAGCTACAGCACAAAGGTGCTCTGGTAACGCCCCACCAGAGCCCTTCTCGCTCATTAGCATCATTTTAAAAGTTGATTTTAGAACGGAGGCCATGGATAACAAATATAAAAGTCACAGTGCCCAGATCTATGACCATTACCAGTCTATGGGGAGTGTATGTACGTCCTCAAGCTTGCGGCCGTACATACGTCCCCCTACGGTCGTGTAATTGCGGTCTTAGTGTCCCTGGTTTATCATGATTGGATTTTGATAGTAGATTTCCTTTAACCCGATGGCTTATAGGTTTAGGATCTGGGATCCTGCACAAGATGTGCTTCCTCTTTCTGCCATGCACTGACCGTGGAGATGATATCAGGGCAGGCGACAAAGATGACTCTGCTGCCTTGTAATCACAAAGGTTTCTCTGTGGTCATACAGCGCACGTCAGCAGCTTGATGAGTTGATAAAACTTGTCTGGAAGATTGGTTAAGATTTATTATATAATTATAAAAATAACAATTGTATAGATTTACAAGGGTTAACGTTGGGGAAGGGAAACTACTTTGAATGTAAGTGACATAATACGAAGTTAACAGAGGCAGTCCCCGAGTTACGTACAAGGTACTATAGGGCTTTTCTCAAGTTGAATTTGTATGGAAGTCAGAACTGTATATTTTATAATTGTAACCCCAGACAGAATTTGGTTTCTGTGACAATTGGATTTTAAAAATGTTTTCATAAAAACCAGGATTAATAATAAATCTTAATTACAGACACCATTGTTAACTGTTACAGCTGTTTATTGTAACCTAGGGCTAAAGTACAATAAATTACCAACATCCAGAGGTCCGTTTGTAAGTCGGGTGTTCTAAAAGGGAACCTGTCACCAGGAGACCCATTTTTAGCACTCCCTCAGTCCCCACAGAGCATAGTACATACACTGCTAAAGTGTTTTTGTATTAAAAATTGGTTTTACAGAGAAAAAGATATGTTATATTGTACCTTTCATTAGCATCTGCTGTGTGACTAGGCAGTTGCCTATTGGGAGGGGCTGTAAAGGAGCAGTTCCCCCCCACCCTTGGGAAACAGCTTCTCCATGTGTCCTTTTCAAACATATGAAAACACCCATCACTGGGCTTAGCGACGCCCTCTGCTCCTCTACAGCCAATCCTGAGTGTGGGGAGTTATTCATATATTTGAAAAGGTCACATGTTTCCCAAGGGTGGGGGGGGGGACTGCTCCTTTACAGCCCCTCCCAATTGGCAACTGCCTAGTCACACAGCAGATGCTAATGAAAGGTACAATATAACATATCTTTTTCTCTGAAAACCTATTTTTTATACAAAAACACTTTGGCAGTGTATGTACTATGCTCTGTGGGGACTGGGGGAGTGCTAAAAATGGGTCTCCTGGTGACAGGTTCCCTTTAAGTAGGGGACCTCCTGTAGTTAAATTAATTTCATTGCATTGAAGACCCTAGACAGATAACTGGGTGCAGAATCCTAACATTGTAACAAACTTACATGTTCATAACATTCCAAAACTTTGTTGCTCTTGACTTGTTACAGAAAAGTCTTACCTATCCAGACGTCCAAGGTGTTTACGTCCTGACAGATGGGAAGCCGGACATCAGCTATAACCGGCTGCTCGCAGAACATCTCCTGAAGTCTCATCATGTCAAAGTACATACGGTCTCCTTCAACACTTCGGAAAGGTTTGTACTGCAGTACTGCAAGGAGACATAGACTGGGTCGTAGGGAATAAAATGAAGTTATATAAAGTCATAAAAAATAATCATTATTCACCTCTCTGATCCATCACCGATGTCCTCCTGATCATGGTTTACAGACCATGTGACTTCTGCAGCCAATCATGGTCAGCCATGTGCTATACTGATAGCGGTATAGCATAGTGATGGGAGTTATGGTGCGTGTCTGTCTGTCTGTAAACACATAGCAGGAGGACAGAGGGTTGCCCGGAGCACAAGGAGGTGAGTAGTGACTTTTAGTTTTTTTTTTATGGCTTTGTGCTATTGGTTGCAGCTTTTATCCTTTATGATGATTCACTCCCTGTAAATATTCTCTTACTGTTCCATAACATATATTGTAATCCTTGAAACATGTTGTTCTAAAAAAAAAAATAATCTGTATTTTATTCTCTTTTTGTGTTAAACTTAGATCAGGAAATGAATTCTTAAAAATGTTAGCAAATCTGTCAGGAGGGAGATACCATTCTCGTCACGGGGATAAGGATGGACATTTTGTTGCCCACAGGATGTTGACTGAGGGATTCATGGATGAAGATGTGGGTATTATTCAAACAAAGTGATTAGAAGGAGGGTCAGACCCCCTGAGCTATCTGATTGGACACCATTTTAAAAGGAACCACCTACAGTTTTTACTGTATTAGGTATTGGCCCTGGAAATGTGTGTAATTATAACCATGCGTGTCTTGTTAGTAGCAGAAGAACTGTGGAAAATGCACTTCTATTCCTGGATTGTAGCTGGACTTGCTGCACTTCTGTGTGAGATCTCACAGCACAACTCCTCTCCCTCTGCGTAAAAGCAGTACAAAGTTTCTGGTTATATATTACAGCTGAGGGAGGGGCTGGTGAGCAGTTTGAATGTAGAGATCACTAGTGATGGAAAGTCTGGCTCCTCTTAGTGAGCTGGATCATTAGCCTCCGCCCACTGAGTAGAGCCGGCTCTTCTGGATCCTGAACAGCTCCCTATTAAATATATAATAGGGACCCTCTGGCCAGTCAGTCACCCCACGCCACTCCACTTTTAACCCAATTTTATCTGGATAAAGGGGTCGTGGTGAGCCAACTGAGGGTGGGGTTAGGTGAGCCATCGACTCACTGAGGGGAGCAGACTCTCATCATTCAGGTGGAAGAGCCGGCTCTTTGTGCTGGCTCGTTCCCGAACGACCCATCACTGGAGATCACAGAACCCAACAATGTAATAGACTCTCCAAGTGCTGAAAGTCCAGCTACAATCCTGGAATAAAAATCCGTATTTTAGAGTCTTGCTGATACACACACAAATTACAAAGATAGATCAGCAGGGCCAATACCCAACACTGATTGTAGCTTTATATACGTCATAACATTAATCATGAAAATAAACTTGTGTTTTCTTTTTAATTTTTGTGATAGGATCCGGTCCTCCCGGTGTTTGAAGGAGATGACTTAAAGAGACTTGCAAAAGAAATAGACAAAGCTCGCCAGTTTGTTACCCAAGCGAGATCTTTCCGGTATGTAATTCATCCACATTTCTATATCTGTAGAGACAATTGTGATGGCGACTTCATGTACAATCAGTGGGGACCCCGATGCTGGGACAGCCACGATTATGGAGGCCCAGGAAGTGCACTGCTTTGTTATAGTCCGATTTCATGATTAGTTGGGATCTTAGTAGCTGGATGCTTCAATCTTGGTATCACCCCATTGAAAGTATTCATCTAGAAGATATGAAGAGGTAAGAGGGAGTGGTGAGTCACAGCAGCTAGATCTCCTCCCAGCGACACAGAGAGGCACGGACTACAGAGGGGAACTGGAGGATGGAGAAAGCAGCCACATGATGATCAGATACAGCGTCACTCCTCACACACTGGGGCACATTTACTTACCTGGTCCGAGGAGTTCAAAGAGAGTGCATTGTCCGACGATCATGTACTCTGACGCGATTAACTGAGATCGTGCGCCTGATATCCTGCAGGTGTCGCTTCCCCACTCAGGTCCGACAGAGTTCACCTTCTTCTTCCTGGTGCATGTAAGTGCTTGATCTTGAAACACAATTTGAAACTCATGATTGCGACTGATTTCCGTCGCATGAACTGAGCTGAGCCAAAAAACGATCACGTGCGACACAGTCCCAGCGCAAACCCCTCTTAAATACCCGTCAAAGCTGCGCAAATCCTGAAAACAGCGAACAAACTGACGAAAGTGCAATCCACGACCCTTAGTAAATAAGCCCCACTGGGTACTGAGTATACAAAGATGATAAATAGTGACATGTTGTGTGTGACAGGTCTCTGGCATTAGAGAAGCAGATGTCGTCCTCCAGAGACGTCTCCTTGGAGGGAAGTGATGTTTCAGGTAAGAATCTATAGAGAATTTCTTATGATACCATAACAAAAGGCTTGTATCATTGTCTAGAAACCTCGTGATATTGTAAGGTTCATTGTTCCTTTTTCATATAGAAGGTGTCCCCGTGGGTGGGGGTCATTTTTCGCTCTCCACCTTCAAAAATCTATATCGTTTTATTTTTTTAATCTATAGAGCTGTGTGAGGGCTTATTTTCTGCGTAACTAATTTGGGAAGCTGGGAAAAATTCCAAATGTGGTGCAAAAAAAATTCATTTGTGTCACGTTCAGTCTTTATATCTTACGTGCGCCCCAAATAACACGTCTGCTTTATTCTTTGATTCGGTGCGATCACAGTGACATTAATAGAGGGTTTATTGTGTTTTAATACATCTTCAAAAATTAAACGAATGTGTATGAAAAAAATTTCTTCTGACGCTTAAAACTTTTTTTGGTGTATGGAGCTGTGTAAGGGGTAATTTTTTGCAAAATGAGCCGATGTTTTTATTGCTACCAATAAGAGGCCAGTGCGACATTTTCAGCACTTTTGATCACATGAATCTTGTAGCGTTTCGGACATTTGGGCGCTATTTTCCGTTATGGGGTTCACCGCCGGGAATAAAAGTTATTATATTTTGATCGGGCATTTTGAGAAACGGCGATACCCATTGGGTTTGTGATTTTTACTGTTTATTACGTTTTATATAAGTTCTAGGGAAAGCGGGGTGATTTGAATTATTAGTGTTTTTTAAAAAAAAATGTAAAACTTTTTTTTTTTACTATTTTTTAGACCCTCTAGCATACATTGATGTTAGATGGCCTTATTCTTTTTGCCATATACTGCAATATTACTGTATTGCAGTACATGGTATTTTTACACAGTATAGGGGAGCATTCACACAGCAGTATGCAGACTCTATCTTTTCCCGGTGTACCGCGCTGGACCGCCATTGGCATCTATGGGGACGTATATGCAATCGCAAACTTGTGGCCGCATATACGTCCCTATAGACGGGCGTGTGAATGTACCCTTAGTTAAAATGAGCCAGTGCCTCGGGTCTGATGAAGACCCAAGAGTGTCATAGGAAGCGACGATCTGAACAAATATGGCGGCGCCTTTGCCGGCAGCATTAATACTTGCGATCATTGCTAGCAGAGTTAAGACATTGGTCCACATTTACTAAAAACAGTGCAGAGTGCCTGTATAGTGTGCAGTGGGGCGCCAGGTTCATGATTTCTGGCGCACGTTCTTCATGCATCTGGCGCCGCCTGCACTGCTCCGACAGAGTGCACCACATCTTAAATACAGAAAACTGGCACACGGCCCTTAGTAAATGTGTTCTTAAAGGAAACCTGTCATGCACTTTATGGCGGATATGATGTCACTAATCTGCAAGGGTTTGTTGGTCTACAGGACACACAGTTACCAGCAATGATCTGAAGTTACTGTCAGTGGACAGTACAAGTATCTAGTGATTGTATCGTATGGAGATGTGTAAGGTGCTGACCAACCACAGAGCAGAGGACGGGATTCTGTGTATTATAGTGATATTGGATACAAGGAGTCCCTGCTTCCCTGGGGATTGGTACTGCAGGAAAGCAGGGACTGCTTTGGCCAGGTCTTTTCATAGGCTAACCACAGTCCTGTGCCTTCATCAACATACTGAATTTCACTTACTTATTTTACAGATGAAAAAAATGGGATCAAACCAGGAAAAATCACATAGCAAATCCAGCAACATACAGGAGAAGAAAAGAAACTTAAAGAAGATTTAATAAATTCGCTATTTGATATATTTCAGTCAAATCTGTCTCCCAAAAACGTGTGTGTTATATATTCGGTGACTTTTATTTTTGGAAGATATTGTTACACATCATGTATTAAAGAGAAGATGTATAGTTTACCTAAATACTATATACAATATTCTCTGCCTCTAGAATTTCTATATTTGTACAGGCAGTCCCCTACTTAAGGACACTCGACTTACAGACAACCCATAGTTACAGACAGACCCCTCTGACATTTGGTGAAGCTCTCTGGATGCTATTACTATATTCCCAGACTGCAATAATCAGCTGTTAGGTGTCTGTAATGAAGCTTTATTGATAATCCTTGGTCCCATTACAGCAAAAAATGTTTAAACTCCAATTGTCACTGGGGACAAATTTTTTTTTGTTTGGATCTACAATTATAAAATATACAGTTTCGACTTACATACAAATTCAACTTAAGAACAAACCTCCAGACCCTATCTTGTATGTAACCCGGGGACTGCCTGTATATGAATAAAGAATATTTTATGGCTTTTTTGCCTTATATACATTAGGCCTCTTTCACACAAAAGTGTAAACCGGTATCAAATGTACCGGTCCCCATAGACGCCTATGGGTCATCGGTCCCAATTACGTCCGTGTAAATGCACACTTACATTAGTGATACGTTGTGGATATTAGATTGTAATTACATAAGTAGCAAGTGATTCCGTGTATAATAGATCATAGAGCAATTCCCTATATTTTAGAAATCAGTTGTTAACATTACTTTACAGTGTATTAATAATTAAAAAAACATATCTTTTTAAGACTTTTTTTGCTTATGTGTGTTCCACTTAGTGCTGCTTTGGACATTGGGCAGAATCACCCTCCTTCCCTCTCTAGCGGTTGTCAGTAAAGACACTTATTACTTAATCTGTATACAGCCTATACATTAACATGCACTGCAGAGTCTCTGCTCCTTTCCTGACAAGCAGGCAGAAACTCCATTGGTTGCCCTGCAGAGATGTAAAGACCAGGTTCTGAGAAGTATCCACATGCTCTCCACTCGTCAACTGGACCACAGGACTGGCGCATAGCAATTGTGGTGCCAATATTTAAAAAAGGGTCAAAAAGCGATTCTGGAAACTATAGACTTGTGAGTCTAACATCAGTCGCTGGGAAAATATTTGAGGGGTTTATTAGAGATGCTATCCTGGAATATCAATGTGCATAACCTTATAAATCGGCATCAGCATGGGTTTGGGAAGGATCGGTCCTGTCAGACTGATTTGATTGGCTTCTATGAGGAGGTGAGTTCCAGCTTGGATCTGTTTGGAGACATTGGGGGTCATTTACAAAGGGCTCGATTCGCGTTTTCCCGACGTGATGCCCGAATATTTCCGATTTGCGCCGATATCCCCTGAATTGCCCCGGGATTTTGGCGCACGCGATCGGATTGTGGCGCATTGGTGCTGGCATGGGAGGGCGTGGCCGAACGAAAACCCGACGGATTCGTAAAAACCGCCGCATTTGAAAAAAAAGAAATGTGTCGCGGAACTTGCACTTACCTTCACTAGGAATAGGCCGGTGTACTTGAGTGCATTCCGATGCTCTTCAGCGCAGCAGTGCCACCTGGTGGACATCGGAGGAACTGCCTTAATGAATCCCGTCCGGACCCGAATCCACCGCAGAGAACGCGCCGCTGGATCGCGAATGGACCGGGAAGTAAATCTGCCCCATTGGATACAGTGGTGCATAAAAGGTAGGTACATAAAATGAGACTGCTGGGACTTGGAGAAAATCTGAGTATTTGGGTAAACAAATGGCTTAGTGATCGAAAACAGAGGGTGGTCATTAATGGCACGTTATGAGATTGGGTTGACGTTACCAGTGGGGGCCCAAGGGATCAGTATTGGGGTTACTTTTTAATATTTTCATTAATAACCTCTTAAAGGGTTAACAAAGTAGAATTTCTATATTTGCAGATAATACTAAGCTCTGTAATGTAATTAATACAGAGGAGGATAGTATAACATCACAGAGGGATATGTGTAAATTGGGGGCTGGGCTGACAAATGGCAGATGAGGTTTAATGTAGATAAATACAAGGTTGTATACTTGGGTCAAGGAAATTAAAATTATTACCGTATATACTTGAGTATAAGCCGACCCGAGTATAAGCCGAGACCCCTAATTTTACAGTCAAAAACTGGGAAAACCTATTGACTCGAGTATATAACGAGGGTGGGAAATGCATTGGTCACAGACCCCCCCCAGTATGTAGCCAGCCTGCCCCCAGTAGTATACAGCTTGCCCCCAGTAGTATACAGCCAGTCCCCAGTAGTATACAGCCAGTCCCCAGTAGTATACAGCACTGCCCCCAGTAGTATACAGCACTGCCCCCAGTAGTATACAGCACTTCCCCCAGTAGTATACAGCACTTCCCCCAGTAGTATACAGCACTGCCCCCAGTAGTATACAGCACTGCCCCCAGTAGTTTACAGCTTGCCTACAGTAGTATACAGCACTTCCCCTAGTAGTATACAGCACTGCCCCCAGTAGTATACAGCACTGCCCCCAGTAGTTTACAGCTTGCCTACAGTAATATACAGCCTGCCCCCAGTAGTATACAGCCTGCCCCCAGTAGTATAGAGTCACCGCAGCCGCTCCAGTAGTATACAGCACAGCCCAGCATTAAAAGAAAATAATAAACTTATATACTCACCCTCCGGTGGCCCCGACGTGCAGCTCTGCTCCCCCGATGTCCGTGCGGATCCTCTTCCGGCTTCCGCGCCGTCTTCTTTCTTCTCTAACTTTGTGCTGGGCGCCCCACCATTGTTCTCCCCCGGACGGCGCCTAGTATGACGCGCCGCTGCTGACGTCATACTAGAGGAGAGGAGGTTCTACCATCACCATAGACAGGGGGCATCCTCTACATCTAGAGGAGAGGTGGTTCTACCATCACCATAGACAGGGGACATCCTCTACACCTAGAGGAGAGGAGGTTCTATCATCACCATAGACAGGGGCATCCTCTACACCTAGAGGAGAGGTGGTACTATCATCACCATTGACAGGAGGCATCCTCTACATCTAGAGGAGAGGTGGTTCTACCATCACCATAGACAGGGGGCATCCTCTACACCTAGAGGAGAGGAGGTTCTACCTTCACCATAGACAGGGGCATCCTCTACACCTAGAGGAGAGGAGGTTCTACCATCACCCTAGACAGAGGGCATCCTCTACACCTAGAGGAGAGGAGGTTCTACCATCACCATAGACAGGGGGCATCCTCTACACCTAGAGGAGAGGCAGATCTACCATCTCCATAGACAGGGGGCATCCTCTACACCTAGAGGAGAGGTGGTTCTACCATCACCATAGACAGGGGGCATCCTCTACACCTAGAGGAGAGGAGGTTCTACCATCACCATAGACAGGGGGCATCCTCTACACCTAGAGGAGAGGTGGTTCTACCATCACCATAGACAGGGGGCATCCTCTACACCTAGAGGAGAGGCGGTTCTACCATCACCATAGACAGGGACATCCTCTACACCTGGAGGAGAGGAGGTTCTACCATCACCATAGACAGGTGGCATCCTCTGCACCTAGAGGAGAGGTGGTTCTACCATCACCATAGACAGGGGGCATCCTCTACACCTAGAGGAGAGGTGGTTCTACCATCACCATAGACAGGGGACATCCTCTACACCTAGAGGAGAGGAGGTTCTACCATCACAATAGACAGGGGGCATCCTCTACACCTAGAGGTTAGGCCATTCTACCATCACCATAGACAGGGGACATCCTCTACACCTAGAGGAGATGCAGTACAACCATCACCATAGACAGAGGGCATCCTGTACACCAAGAGAAGAGGAGGTTCTACCATCACCATAGACAGGGGCATCCTCTACATATAGAGGAGAGGAGGTTCTACCATCACCATAGACAGGGGGCATCCTCTACACCTAGAGGAGAGGCGGTTCTACCATCACCATAGACAGGGGGCATCCTCTACACCTAGAGGAGAGGAGGTTCTACCATCGCCATAGACAGGGGGCATCCTGTACACCTAGAGAAGAGGAGGTTCTACCATCACCATAGACAGGGGGCATCCTGTACACCTAGAGAAGAGGAGGTTCTACCATCACCATAGACAGGGGCATCCTCTACACATAGAGGAGAGGTGGTTCTACCATCACCATAGACAGGGGGCATCCTCTACACCTAGAGGAGAGGAGGTTCTACCATCACCATAGACAGGGGGCATCCTCTACACCTAGAGGAGAGGAGGTTCTACCATCACCATAGACAGGGGGCATCCTCTACACCTAGAGGAGAGGTGGTACTATCATCACCATTGACAGGGGGCATCCTCTACATCTAGAGGAGAGGTGGTTCTACCATCACCATAGACAGGGGGCATCCTCTACACCTAGAGGAGAGGCGGTTCTACCATCACCATAGACAGGGGACATCCTCTACACCTAGAGGAGAGGAGGTTCTATCATCACCATAGACAGGGGCATCCTCTACACCTAGAGGAGAGGTGGTACTATCATCACCATTGACAGGAGGCATCCTCTACATCTAGAGGAGAGGTGGTTCTACCATCACCATAGACAGGGGGCATCCTCTACACCTAGAGGAGAGGAGGTTCTACCTTCACCATAGACAGGGGCATCCTCTACACCTAGAGGAGAGGAGGTTCTACCATCACCCTAGACAGAGGGCATCCTCTACACCTAGAGGAGAGGAGGTTCTACCATCACCATAGACAGGGGGCATCCTCTACACCTAGAGGAGAGGTGGTTCTACCATCACCATAGACAGGGGGCATCCTCTACACCTAGAGGAGAGGAGGTTCTACCATCACCATAGACAGGGGGCATCCTCTACACCTAGAGGAGAGGTGGTTCTACCATCACCATAGACAGGGGGCATCCTCTACACCTAGAGGAGAGGCGGTTCTACCATCACCATAGACAGGGACATCCTCTACACCTGGAGGAGAGGAGGTTCTACCATCACCATAGACAGGGGGCATCCTCTACACCTAGAGGAGAGGAGGTTCTACCATCACCATAGACAGGGGACATCCTCTACACCTAGAGGAGAGGAGGTTCTACCATCACCATAGACAGGGGGCATCCTCTACACCTAGAGGTTAGGCCATTCTACCATCACCATAGACAGGGGACATCCTCTACACCTAGAGGAGATGCAGTACAACCATCACCATAGACAGAGGGCATCCTGTACACCGAGAGAAGAGGAGGTTCTACCATCACCATAGACAGGGGCATCCTCTACATATAGAGGAGAGGAGGTTCTACCATCACCATAGACAGGGGACATCCTCTACACCTAGAGGAGAGGCGGTTCTACCATCACCATAGACAGGGGGCATCCTCTACACCTAGAGGAGAGGAGGTTCTACCATCGCCATAGACAGGGGGCATCCTGTACACCTAGAGAAGAGGAGGTTCTACCATCACCATAGACAGGGGCATCCTCTACACATAGAGGAGAGGTGGTTCTACCATCACCATAGACAGGGGGCATCCTCTACACCTAGAGGAGAGGAGGTTCTATCATCACCATAGACAGGGGGCATCCTCTACACCTAGAGGATAGGCCATTCTACCATCACCATAGACAGGGGACATCCTCTACACCTAGAGGAGAGGCAGTACAACCATCACCATAGACAGAGGGCATCCTGTACACCAAGAGAAGAGGAGGTTCTACCATCACCATAGACAGGGGCATCCTCTACATATAGAGGAGAGGAGGTTCTACCATCACCATAGACAGGGGACATCCTCTACACCTAGAGGAGAGGCGGTTCTACCATCACCATAGACAGGGGGCATCCTCTACACCTAGAAGAGAGGAGGTTCTACCATCACCATAGACAGGGGGCATCCTGTACACCTAGAGAAGAGGAGGTTCTACCATCACCATAGACAGGGGCATCCTCTACACATAGAGGAGAGGAGGTTCTACCATCACCTTAGACAGGGGGCATCCTCTACACCTAGAGGAGAGGTGGTTCTACCATCACCATAGACAGGAGGCATCCTCTACACATAGAGGAGAGGTGGTTCTACCATCACCATAGACAGGGGACATCCTCTGCACCAAGAGGAGAGGAGGTTCTACCATCACCGTAGACAGGGGACATCCTCTACACCTAGAGGAGAGGAGGTTCTACCATCACCATAGACAGGGGGCATCCTCTACACCTAGAGGAGAGGCGGTTCTACCATCACCATAGACAGGGGACATCCTCTACACCTAGAGGAGAGGAGGTTCTACCATCACCATAGACAGGGGGCATCCTCTACACCTAGAGGAGAGGCGGTTCTACCATCACCATAGACAAGGGGGCATCCTCTACACCTAGAGGAGAGGCGGTTCTACCATCACTATAGACAGGGGGCATCCTCTACACCTAGAGGAGAGGCGGTTCTACCATCACCATAGACAGGGGACATCCTCTACACCTAGAGGAGAGTTGGTTCTACCATCACCATAGACAGGGACATCCTCTACACCTAGAGGAGAGGAGGTTCTACCATCACCATAGACAAGGGGGCATCCTCTACACCTAGAGGAGAGGCGGTTCTACCATCACTATAGACAGGGGGCATCCTCTGCACCTAGAGGAGAGGCAGTTCTACCATCACCATAGACAGGTGGCATCCTCAGCACCTAGAGGAGACGAGGTTCTACCATCACCATAGACAAGGGGGCATCCTCTACACCTAGAGGAGAGGCGGTTCTACCATCACTATAGACAGGGGGCATCCTCTACACCTAGAGGAGAGGCAGTTCTACCATCACCATAGACAGGTGGCATCCTCTGCACCTAGAGGAGACGAGGTTCTACCATCACCATAGACAGGGGGCATCCTCTACACCTAGAGGAGAGGCAGTTCTAGTTCTACCATCACCATAGACAGGGGGCATCCTCTACACCTAGAGGAGAGGAGGTTCTACCATCACCATAGACAGGGGACATCCTCTACACCTAGAGGAGAGGAGGTTCTACCATCACCATAGACGGGGGGCATCCTCTACACCAGTGATGGCTAACCTATGGCACTAGTGCCAGAGGCGGCACTCAGAGCCCTTTCTGTGGGCACTCAGGCCATCACCAGAGAGGACTCCAGGTATCTTCCTGCAGTCCCAGACAGCCCAGGACTTGCTGTGCACAGAGCTATTTTGAAGTGACAGCTCTACCTGGGACTATTTTCTGCTTTATTGGTGTCCCCAGGGTGCTGCTATCAATGAAAACTGTGACAAAGAAGGGAGTATAAATCGCAAATTAAATATCTGTGTTGGCACTTTGCGATAAATAAGTGGGTCTTTGTTGTAGTTTGGGCACTCGGTCTCTAAAAGGTTTGCCATCACTGCTCTACACCTAGAGGAGAGGCAGTTCTACCATCACCATAGACAGGGGGTATCCTCTACACCTAGAGGAGAGGAGGTTCTACCATCACCATAGACAGGGGACATCCTCTACACCTAGAGGAGAGGAGGTTCTACCATCACCATAGACAGGGGGTATCCTCTACACCTAGAGGAGAGGTGGTTCTACCATAGACATGGATTCTTTGCTGTAGGAGCAGTGAGACCATTGAAATCCCTGCCTCAAGATGTCTTAAAGGATATTCCCATCTGGGCATTTACATTTAATTAAATTCATTTGCCTTATGTAAACATTTCTTCAATTGGATTTTAATAAAAAAAAATGTTCCTGTGTGAAGATAATTTCTTATAAATGTAGTCATGTTGTCCCTTAGAAACCAGATAGCTTCCTCGGATACGACCACCTCACACTCTGGCAGCGGTGGCCAGACTTGTGCTATAGAGTCCTGCCGGACCACCACGATTCACCAATCATTACCACAGGGTGGCTGTGGGACATGTAGTAATTCCCAGACATTTTATATACAATAACCTTTTGTTTCTTTGTGCAATCCCTCCAGCAGAGGTGGCCGTATCCAAGGAAGCTATCTGGTTTCTAAGGGACAACATGACTACATTTATGAGAAATTATCTTCACACAGGAACATTTTTTTTAATAACATCTAATTGAAGAAATGTTTATATATGGAAGATTATTGAAACTGAATGTGAGTGCCCAGACGAGAATACCCCTTTTGATAGCTGAAAATTTGAACATGTTCAAGAGGGGCCTGGGTGCCCTTCAAGAGAGCAATACTATAACATTGTAAGGGAATAATACTTTTTGTTAGTAGTTTCTATTGATCCAGGTAGTTATTCCGACCGCAATATTAGGGGTCGGGAAGGAATTTTCCTTTGCTTTGGGCCAAACTTTTACTATGATACTATGACCTGCACATAGCGATACCTCAAGTGGCCAATACTATACTATGTGTATATATGTATCTTCCTGTATATAAGCATCTCCCTGTGTATATGTGTGTATATGTATATACACTCACCGGCCACTTTATTAGGTACACCTGTCCAACTGCTCGTTAACACTTAATTTCTAATCAGCCAATCACATGGCGGCAACTCAGTGCATTTAGGCATGTAGACATGGTCAAGACAATCTCCTGCAGTTCAAACCGAGCATCAGTATGGGGAAGAAAGGTGATTTGATGCCTTTGAACGTGGCATGGTTGTTGGTGCCAGAAGGGCTGGTCTGAGTATTTCAGAAACTGCTGATCTACTGGGATTTTCACGCACAACCATCTCTAGGGTTTACAGAGAATGGTCCGAAAAAGAAAAAACATCCAGTGAGCGGCAGTTCTGTGGGTGGAAATGCCTTGTTGATGCCAGAGGTCAGAGGAGAATGGGCAGACTGGTTCAAGCTGATAGAAAGGCAACAGTGACTCAAATCGCCACCCGTTACAACCAAGGTAGGCAGAAGAGCATCTCTGAACGCACAGTACGTCGAACTTTGAGGCAGATGGGCTACAGCAGCAGAAGACCACACCGGGTGCCACTCCTTTCAGCTAAGAACAGGAAACTGAGGCTACAATTTGCACAAGCTCATCGAAATTGGACTGTAGAAGATTGGAAAAACGTTGCCTGGTCTGATGAGTCTCGATTTCTGCTGCGACATTCGGATGGTAGGGTCAGAATTTGGCGTCAACAACATGAAAGCATGGATCCATCCTGCCTTGTATCAACGGTTCAGGCTGGTGGTGGTGGTGTCATGGTGTGGGGAATATTTTCTTGGCACTCTTTGGGCCCCTTGGTACCAATTGAGCATTGTTACAACGCCACAGCCTACCTGAGTATTGTTGCTGACCATGTCCATCCCTTTATGACCACAATGTACCCAACATCTGATGGCTACTTTCAGCAGGATAATGCACCATGTCATAAAGCTGGAATCATCTCAGACTGGTTTCTTGAACATGACATTGAGGTCACTGTACTCAAATGGCCTCCACAGTCACCAGATCTCAATCCAATAGAGCATCTTTGGGATGTGGTGGAACGGGAGATTCGCATCATGGATGTGCAGCCGAGAAATCTGCGGCAACTGTGTGATGCCATCATGTCAATATGGACCAAAATCTCTGAGGAATGCTTCCAGCACCTTGTTGTATCTATGCCACGAAGAATTGAGGCAGTTCTGAAGGTAAAAGGGGTCCAACCCGTTACTAGCATGGTGTACCTAATAAAGTGGCCGGTGAGTGTATATACATCCTGTGTGTATATATGTGGTGTGTATATATATATATATATATATATATATATATATATATATATATATATATATATCCTGTGGGTGTATATATAAATCCTGTGTGTATATGTGTGAGGTGTGTGTGTGTGTGTGTATATATCCTGTGTGTATATGTGGTATGAGTATATACACATCCTGTGGGTGTATATATATCCTGTGGGTGTATGTGCGGGCTATACATGGAGCACTGGTGACCTCCGCCTCTCCCCCGTCACCATGTCTCCGCCTCAGTGCCGGGGCTCGGCTGTCTCCAGCTGCCGGTGAGGAGGAGAGGCGGTTGGTACCGGTGCAGTCAGTCCGGGCCGCCATGTTGTGGGCTGAGGGGCTGCTGCTCTCCTTCAGCAGTGTGTTTGTGCTGCTCCTCCTGGTGACCCGCAGCCCGCAGCTCTCCTCCCTGCTGAGCGGCGGCCTCTACCTCCTCCTCGTCCTCTTCAGGTTTGAGCCGGTTCCGGTGTCCCGGGCACAGCACGTCCTGAAGCCCCGGGGGCAGGTGTCCGCCATCGCCCACAGAGGAGGCGCGCACGATGCCCCGGAGAACACCCTAGCCGCCATCAGACTGGTCAGTATTCACACGGCCGGACACTGCGGCTTAAAGGGCTCCTCCACTCTCAATGGGGGGATAGTAACCTGAACTAGCAGACTGCTCTACAGCATAAGCAGGGAGCAGCTTTATAATATTTATAGGAAAAAGTTTCCGATATTTAAAAAATGGGTCTCCTTCCCTCCTGTCACCCCGAGACCCTCAGCTGCCATTGGAGCTGCAGATGTTATATAAGGGTTACACTAATTCTGAAAAATGACATAATTTTTACTTTAGATCTGTTAGGATCATTTCACACCGTGTTTTGCCTCCTGCTAGGAGCTTTTTCCGTTCCTTCATGGCCGCTCTGTGACTAGTCTATGATTCATGTGGCGACCGCAGTGCAGAGAGCAGGACATGAGGGTCTTACTGATGTATGATGGGAGTCCCTGCTTCCCAGCTGTGATAATGATCCTATATCACTATGATGCAGACATATGTGTGACAGGACGCCCCTCTGTGGTTCACTTGTGTTTCTAAACAAAATTCATCAGGGACATGTGAACCAGGCGAAGGCATCAGAAGAAGATCACTACGTACAGATCATGGAAATCGACCCGTAAAGTGGTGTGGTGTGGGGGACTGACTGGCCTATGGCTCCCTATTATATATTTAATAGAGCCGGCTCTTCTTAGTGAGCGGAGCCTAATGATCCAGCTCACTAAGAAGAGCCGGACTTCCCATCACTATTGTACAGTCAGGCGGGTACAGGAGGGCAGAGGGGTTCACCCTTTTCACCCCTCCCACCTCCACCCAGCCGGAATGATCGTGTGCGTTAGACCTTACCGGTAGACAACCTATAAGACACCGTGTTCCCCCTTGAGATTTTTTTTTGCTGCGCCTTCACCATTCTCGCCCCCTATGATTCCAGTCTATGGCGGAGCTGGATTAAACCTTGTGCACTGTATAATCTCTCGTCCTTCCAGGCGGCACAGAACGGAGCGGCGGCCGTGGAGCTGGACCTGGAGTTTACTAAAGACGGAGTGCCTATCCTCATGCACGATGACACGGTAGAAAGGACGACCGATGGCTCTGGTAAGCTGAGGGACCTCACCTTCGATGAAGTCAGAAAACTGAATCCTGCCGCTAACCATCGCTTACGGTGAGTGCGACAAAGTAACAGCACCGCAGCTGAAGAAAGGGCAACAGCAAGACCGGGCCACTATAATGCTACATTGTTATATGGCACAGCACTTTACAGATCATAGAGTACATTACAAATAACATAACAATGTGGTCAGATTAAACAATAGAAACCAGCGCCCTGCTCACAAGAGCTTACAATCTATGCGATGCTTGTGCTATAGTCCAGTGCCATGTTCTCCCAGCCATGGAGACTGGTTTGATGTTACATGCGGTAAGTTCTGGTGATGTTTATTGATCCAATTGAACCACCACCAACATATCCCCCCTGGTACCTCTCCTGGTAGATAGCTGCCATCCCCCTGGGTTGGAGAGAAGTTACTTTATGTACAAGAGGAAGAGCGTTGCTATGATCGGTCTTCACTCTCTTCTTTGCGGAGAAGGATTTAGGACTCATCATAGCAACGCTCCTCATCTTGTGTATATATATATATATATATGAGAGAGACAACTCAATATTTGTATGTATGTACGAGGACGTCTTCAGGCAAAACCTGTATATCCAGTGTGCGGACATGTGAGAGCTCCGGCGTCCATCTAATAATAGATGCCGGCACATGTAGCGTCGCTATCTGCGATATGTAAGATAACCACATACCTGGTGTACTATCCATTGTGCAAAGTCTACAAGCTGTGTCATAGTCCAGCACTGAACAGTGTAAGGATCACCATAAGATACTTGTCAGCCAATCATCTCATGTGTATGATGGGGTCCTGACTGTACCGGTCACATGAATGGGAAATAGAAAGCAAATGTGGCAGTTAAAACATAACTTTTACTAATATATTAAAATGGTTCAATAAGACCCTATTAATCCATGCTTGAATGGCGCCGCCAAAGCACCAAAGTAATCGTGTCACACAGTGCAGTGTAACATGTAGAGGGGCTTAGGTGTGGGGTATTAGTACTAATACATAACTATGTACACATTGGATAAATAATACACAAGAAAAATGGAAGGATCTCACCAATTCTTGTCGTATGTAGATTACGGTCCCCACAGTACAGGAGATTCACCTGGGATATGTCGGTCTCTTGCGTGTCCCTAGTGCGTCTGTACCTATTGCCCGGACCGTTGCTCCCGTCCTAACAAGGACGGTCCCACACTTACCCTACAGGCTAATCTGTCCCTAGATGATCGCAGGAGACAAAAAAGCAAAAAAATATATATATATATATATATATTCGGGATATATTTTTTTGCTTTTTTGTCTCCTGCGATCATCTAGGGACAGATTAGCCTGTAGGGTAAGTGTGGGACCGTCCTTGTTAGGACGGGAGCAACGGTCCGGGCAATAGGTACAGACGCACTAGGGACACGCAAGAGACCGACATATCCCAGGTGAATCTCCTGTACTGTGGGGACCGTAATCTACATACGACAAGAATTGGTGAGATCCTTCCATTTTTCTTGTGTATTATTTATCCAATGTGTACATAGTTATGTATTAGTACTAATACCCCACACCTAAGCCCCTCTACATGTTACACTGCACTGTGTGACACGATTACTTTGGTGCTTTGGCGGCGCCATTCAAGCATGGATTAATAGGGTCTTATTGAACCATTTTAATATATTAGTAAAAGTTATGTTTTAACTGCCACATTTGCTTTCTATTTTGAATTACTGTTTCTATGTGGTTAGCACTGGTCATGTTCTGGTAATTGATTAAGAGCTCGATTCCGCTTGCTAGTTGCAATACCAGTCTTTGGTCCCTGTATGTGTTTTCTTCATCCGACACCGACGAGGCCAGTTTTTGAATGATCATAATTTTGCTTAGTTTGTCACATGAATGGGTGTGCATGTTGGATTTCGGCATGCGTGATCCCTCTGTCCTATGGAGATTACTGTCAGACAATTTATGTAGAAGTCATTTACCCCCTCCCCCTTGATGGTGGGTGTATGGAGGGGCTTGGGAGAAACTAAATTTCCACCTAAAGACCTGCAGGGTATTGGAACTGGTAGTCTTGTAGTCATGCAGTTACATCCTCAGTTTCTTCTGTTTCATTATCAGGCCATATTTTAGAATAATGGTATAATATCACTCTTTTCTTTCTTCACAGGGACCAGTTTCGTGGTGAGAAAGTCCCAACTTTGAGGGAAGCCGTGGAAGAATGTCTCCATCACAATCTCAACATCTACTTTGATGTTAAAGGCCATGCGGCTCAGGTAATGTTACCCCATGGCGTAGCACATAAAGGTCTTCATTTTTGTCTAAAACTGGTTAATGATGTTTTATCCTAACCCGGCACCACTGATCCAGGTGCTTTTGATGTTCTGTACTGTGCAGAGCTGGAAGCAGACGGCGTCCGTGTCAATTTAGCCTTAAACGACCCCCTTAAGTGAATCGTTCCATGGTGGTGCTGTTGTGTTAACCCTGATCTGAAATTTATCACCTGACCTTAAAGGGGTGTTCCCATTTCCGCAAATAAATGTTAACGTTTGTATAATGGAAAGTTATGCAATTTTCCAATCTGCTTTCTGTATCAATTCCTAATGGTTTTCTGGATCTCTGCTTGCTGTCATTCTATAGAAAGCCTCATTGTTTACTTCCAGTGTATAGAAATCTGACCCTGGTCACACAGGTGCACGGCTCGTTATATCACACCGCTCTGATTACTCTCTGATACTAACGAGCCGTGCACCTGTGTGACCATGGACAGATTCCTATACACTGGAAGTAAATAATGAAGCTTTCTATAGAATGACAGCAAGCAGAGTTTTATTTTCTAAAAAGGGAATACACCTTTAAGGATTTGGTGGTTTTCCCACAAACTACATTTGATTGATTGTTGTGATCTGACCACTAGGACCTCCAATCATCACCTAAGCACTAAGAAACCCGGGCACCCATCTGACAATGAGGAGTGATGACGATCTCCACACATTCACTTCTAAAGAGACTTAAACGTAATATTGTGATTTCTGTGCAGATTTTTTGAAACTCCAGATTATATTGCAGATCTGTGTTGAAACACATGACGATTCTTGGTCTCCATAAGGTAAATGTGAGTCTATTTTCCAGGCTGCTGCAGCTCTCAGGCAGTTGTACATTGACTTCCCGCGCCTCTACAACTGCAGCGTCGTCTGTTCTTTTGAGCCAAGTGTCATTTATAAAGTAAGTGATCCCCTACATCCGCTGTAGTAATATAACAACACTAAAAGTCAAGTTGGGGGTGAATCGAGAAAGAAGGACATGATACAGGGGTGGAGTTCTGATTACCCCGCCCACACACAGTGATTGATTGACAGTGAGAGTCCTGATTACCCCCGCCCACACACAGTGATTGACAGTGAGAGTCCTGATTACCCCCGCCCACACACAGTGATTGGCAGCTCCCCTGTATCAGTGTGTATACACAGGAGGCTTGTAGCAGCTATTAATTTGCAGACTGTAGGAAATGTTAGACAGGAATAACTACAATATAGATCCACAGTAAAGAGCTTGTTGTTTGGCCCACAGATGAGACAAGCAGACATCAATGTGGTTACCGCCCTCACGCACAGGCCGTGGAGCCTCAGCCACCTTGGAGATGGTACACCTCGCTTTGACTCCATATGGAAGCATTACTTCTACGTTTCCATGGACGTCCTGCTGGACTGGGGGCTGCACCACATCCTGTGGAATCTCTGTGGAGTATCTGCCTTTCTGATGCAGAAGAATTTCATCTCAAAGTAAGGCAGGGTTACTTCTACACGGTGGGTGGAGTATTCGGGAGCCTCCTCATGGAGGGTCAGTGTTTGCATGGGCTTCAAATGGAAGTCCTGTCCGACTGTGAGACTGTGTCACAGTCCAAAACTTAGTGTATGGGATACATAGGCAGGCAAGTAGCAGGTAGCCTGAGCTGTGACTCTTCACCCCACACAGAGATTACGTGGAGAAGTGGAATAACCGAGGCGTGGAGGTGGTGGCATGGACGGTCAATTCAGCCGCCGAGAAGCTGCACAGCGAGCACGTCCTGCACAGTAACTTCATCACCGACAGCCTGGTGGAGGATTGTGACCCCCACTACTGAAACAACGAGGATTTCCAATCATTTTAAGATCATCAGTCTGTATCATTTCTGTTTGTTGATGATTTTCTACGTTCGGTCAATCCGCGCCCCCATCTAACTGCAGAGGAGCCTTCTGTCACCAGTGGTGGATGAAGTCTAATCTCATCATGTATGGAGGGTGCTATGTGTGATTAATCAGGAATAATAGGTGTATCAGTCACTACTATTGATTATTAGGATTGGCAATAAGACATGGATGGCTGCGGGAGACCCCTACCCATTATAGCCCCAGAACTCCTAGAGGGGACCAACCTGTTCTGGGGACTTCTGGTTTATGTTCTGTTTATAGCATTTAGTGGGTGTACAGAAGAAGAATAACCAAATAACTTATATTATGCAGATTTATACAGAACTGGAGACAGTAATATTTCTAGGACCACAAGCTCGATGCCGCAGTCTATGCTGCAACAAGACACTTTACTTACATCCACTGAACTTGATTCAAAGGAAACCTGTCAGGGGGATTTACATCCAAATCACAAGTCAGGCAGCATACACATTACACAAGCAGTATGTGCTGAAGGTGACCTGTAATGTAGCATCCCCCATTATATGACTCTTTGGAGGAGCAGGACCTCCCCCAGGACTCTGATTTGATATAGTGGGCATGGTTTTTTTTTTTTATTCAAGATGTTTCTACATTATGCTGCATTGGCAAGAATGTACAAAGACAGGATTGTTAACCAATTACTATCCATTGCAGGTCTGTAGGTGAAGTCCTCCTGACGGCTTCCCTTTAAGCTGCTCTTCTAGATAAGTCAGGCAAACACGGCTGACTACTTACTGTGGATATCTCCTGGCATCATGCTGAATACTTTGCTCCCATGTGGACACAAGGTTCTGCCAGATGAGCCCGAGCGCAGCTTCTTCTGTCTTTTCCCAGTGAAAATAAACCTGCACTTTGTGTTCAGTTTAATGGCTCCAAGGTCAACTAAATCGGCTTTAGTATAGGAAATGGTGAGGGATTGGATTCTCATAATCCACTGCCTTACCTGCCCATACACATGAATAATGGTAACCCATGACGTCACATATATCCCGGCGCTGGGAGGGAGATCTAGCCCCTGTGTTATTGGTTTTATACTACACACAGGTAAAATTTACAAAACTAGAAAGATTGTGTTTTTTCATCCAGATGCCCCCTGCGAGACTCCTGCCCATCTGTGTGTCTGCTCCTTCTCTTCCTATGGTGGGATACGGTCATCAGTCTTTCACAAACAATATCCAGAGGACAACCAAAACCTCTCCAAAAAAAACATTGTCCACTCCTGTGCCACAGACATAGTGAACAGAGGTTTCCACACCTGAGTGTCCATAATGTGGCTATAATTGGGGCAGATTTCTGAAAGTTTTCTAGTACTTGGCGCATCCTTAGGCCGATTGCACACAAAGTAGTTTTTTTTATGTTTGTTTTTAAGGCTGTGTGCTCCCCATACCATATAATACGTGTAACATACATCTTCAATGGGCTGTTTAAATGGCTGCATTGCTCACCGCATCATATTAAAGCGGTGAGGCTGTGCTGGTAAAGATAGGATATGTCCTCTCCCCTTCCGGATTTATGGGGGCATGGAAGAAGCGCTCACCCCCACACTCCGTCCTGCACCCGGCCACAGTCTGTATGCCTAGTGGCCCATGCCGGATGAGACAACCCATGCATCGTTACACCTCCTGATGCTTGTCTCACCTTGTGCCCAAATTTGGCACATTTTACACGACACTCCTGTACGAAACAAGGTGCTAAAGTCATCCTAAACACGCAGCCCTGTATGGATTCCATACAACCATTTCTGGGGTGAAACCGCTTTACTTTTGGCCTAGTAATCTACCTCACTTGCTTCCCCACATCTCGTAGATTTAGGATTAGTAATGATCACGTCTAAACAGGTGTTTCTAGGTGACTGTAGCAAAATATTCTCTGAGAAATGTCATCCTAGGGGTCACTGCTCATGTGAAGGGCTGATGCCAAGTTGTAGGAAGTATTTGGCTGTAGTTATTGGTGCTGTGGTTGGTGCAGGTAGGTATTAAAATCTAAGAAAGCCGATATTGTAATATGCCTAATGCAGAGGTGGACTCAAGGAAACTGCCTTGTTGCCCAAAGCAACCACTCGTAGCTGTGCCCTGAATGCCTCATTTATTGTGCCGGAGTATTTTAGGTTAATGGAGTTGTTCAGGAATAAGAAAAAGTTTCTCTCTCGTTCTAGAACCCCCTTGTAAGGGGAGAAGATACTTTGTTCCTAAAATAAATACATTTAGAACTTGACATCTGTTGTGTGGTTAATCAGAGCACCTTGGTCCAATGGTACATTTTGCCTAGAAAATACATTGCCTATTGCTTACACAAAGGCTCAGATCCTTTACTTTTCATTGGCCCAGATTTACTAAGGGCCGTGCGCCAGTTTTCTGTCAAACTTTGCATGTTATTTCTATTGCTAACTGTCTGCACAGGCATATAAAGTGCGTTTTAGCAAATGCAGTGGAAACGCAATATAACCTTAGCATGTGATGAAGGCTGAAGCCTTATGAATGGGTCAAAAACGCATCAAAAGACACAACGCAACGCATGAAGGTGCCCTGAATGGAGCAGGGAGTCCTCGCCGCCGCAGGTACCAACACTGAAGCCGATGGAGGCTACAGTGAACTCAATGAGGGAGATTGATCAGAACTCAGCTTTGATTAATAAACAGGTGTAGGAAAATGATAGCTGAGCTCTGATTGGTTTCCATGAGCAACAGTTCTGATTTCTGATACATCTCCGATTTGGCAGTTCTGTGCAGCACTGCATTAACTAGGTGCACCATATAAAGAATTATTAATATTAATTATCTCCGCTAGTGTCTCTGTAGATGGAAGCAAAGACTGAAGTGTTGGTCAGTGCAGGGGGATGAGGATAGGCCATCCAAAGTCATTCCTGGAAAACAACAAGTACAAATCCCATCCAAAAACTGCAGCACCAATGCATTTGGTTAAGAATATTTAACACTGTAGAAGGCAGTCCTGTAGCATGTAAATCAGAGGATGAAACTAAAAGCAATGTAATAAAAAAAAGAACAAAACCCAAAGCATTTTGAACAATATACGCCTTTTATTATATACCATGAAAGGTAAAACAGTATTTGCAATTTCCCCCCCTAATTATTGACCTGGAGTTATATACTCTGAAAAGATACAGAATCCTTCATGCAGAGGTTTTACATTTTTGCACATAAGCTATGGAATATACAACTGTACAATATTTACATAGTAAAACTTCAATCCAAATAGAAACAAACATTCTGGATTTACTAAAAAATAAATAAGAGCCTGATCCCCACACAAATGCCATGGCCAGGGCGGTCTATACCCTGCCCGCTAGCGCAGGGAACAGACGTAGTAATGGATCTGCCCACTAGGTGTCGCTGTACATTGGAAACACCAGATGAGTCTGTAAAATATTAATGTCATATTGAAAAACCACAAACTGCTTAAAAGACATAAAAAAGTAACGAATATTCCTAATATCGGAGCGCATGATTTAGACCAGCTAAATCTTGGGTGTGAGGTTTTTTTACATATATATTTTTGGGCTCTGCAAACCCTTAAAAAGAATGAAAATTTAGAAACAATTTCTGCTCAGTGCAAGAAACAAAGAAGGGCGAGATGATGGCCACAGCAAGGTCTGGTCCGTACACACACATTACGCCGCAGGCTCCAGAAAGAGGAAAATACTAAAACTTTACCTTCTCTTTGGAATCCAAAAATTCTAAGAACAACCCGAAACTGTGGAGTGAGGGTCCACATGTGAATGGATATCAAGCAGAATATAGTACAATACAGGGCCACAGCCAGAGCAAGGTTCCTCGGCTGTGGTAGAAATGCCGGATAAATGGGAATGTTCTAGGCTGCTATGGATCAAGATCAGGGCAGAATATCTGCAAGGTCACTAGTGGTTCAGCCCTTCCTTCAGCCTGGAAACAAGGCCAAAGCCAAACGTGGATCCAGGGAATATATTCTCGGCTTCAAAAGGTCTCAAAAACTGTACAAAGGGTCTTTATTTATCATGCAGACTTTCCATTGTGTGGGATGATCTGTAAAGATGCTTATGAACAATACACAGGGGGCACTGCCAGGTTAATGTTGGGGGGGCACCATCCTATGGCCAGCATAAGACTCGGGAGATGTGGGAACATGGCCATAAAACATGAAGGTGTTTCACCAGAACCAAGTCATATACATCCATCAGTAAGAGACATAGATCAGAGGACGTGGGTCAAGGTGGTTTGGTTTGTGGGTCTTTAGCCTATTAACACTTTGTTCTCACCGCTATGACACCGCTATGACATGATCACATAATACTGGTCGCCACCATAATTCTGACTTACTATCGCTTTAATACTTCAGACGGAAAAAAGGTAAAACTTTTTAGGGGTCTCCTAACCATTAACAATGGTCTGAAAATGTTGGGATCTACTCCCTTTGGGAAACAATGTAATACACAATATCCACATGTTACTGTATAGATCCTCGTATATCCAACCACAATTTGCCCTATATAAATAGGGCACAAAGTACAAAACATTTTAGAACTATTTTTTTTATGTACAGACATTACAGGGGGGTCTGGTCAAGACATCAAAAACAAAAAGAAATCCTACATCCTCACCATTCCCTGGTGTTCCCGCTCCAGTGTTCCTCAGGTTCCTACTATCTTCTGCTTCCGAATCTTTGCACAAGAAGTGCACAGAAACACCCGCTCAACCAATCGCTTGCTGAGGTTAATCACCGACAGCCAGTGATTGGATGAGCCGGTCTTCCTGTGTACCAGGACACGGACAGTAGTGAAGATCTGAGGAGCAGTGGTAGTAAGCATCATCTCTTTTTACTTTAATTTTTTACTTTTTGTTTTTACCACTTTTCTTTTAAAATTAAAATTGAAAAATTAAAAAAAATAAGAACCGGTTTTAACGCTACAATCTCTAGGTTTACCAGGTGTGACCTCCATCAGTGAGGATAGATGTATATTTTATACAAGAATAACAAAAAAGCCGGAAGATATATACGGTATATATTTATTATGTAATATATGGGGCAACTTTGCTACCAAAACATTGTGGGGAAAGGTGGCAAATCAAATCAAGACGGACAATCTAAGGTTTTCCCTTCACTTTGCCCAACGCTATTGTCATCTATCCACATAGAGAAGGATCTTGTCCCTATTATAGGTTGGTAATTGGCGTCAGGTGCCAGTGTACCGGTTACACTTATTTTATCAGATGGGTTATTTAAAGGAACACCCTGCGGCCTAGTAAACAAAGTTTGGGGGAAAGGCATCAGATATTTTGTGTCTTTGTGTAATACATACATTTGCACAGCTATACAATAATACACAACATCTGACACTGCGTCAGGACCACAGCGTCCCTTTAAATTCCCAATGGACGTCTACGCTACTCGTGTGGGAGTAGATTCTGTGTATGTGGGATACTACACCAAGAAGCTGATGAGATGTGTGCCCATACCTTATAGTGCTGGAATATTTAACCCTTTACATATATACAGTATACACACGCTCACTGTGTATAGCACCTTCTATTTCGGACACCAGTAAACGGCTTGTAGGCTAAATCTGTAAGGCAATTATCAAACTCCCATAGAGGACTAGTGACAGCCACAGCTTTTAACATGTTTTTTGAAGAGCACAGTAATAACATCACATACTCCATCACCCCAATAAGGAATCATTAACAAAAAATGTCTGACCAGTGTGTAATACCTCATTTTGCCTGTAGTGGCCACTGCAATCCCACAGCCACACATAGAAGGAAGGTTCCATATGGTCGGCCACTCGCACCTATACATTGTATATACAGTGATTGAGGTCCTGGGAGCGGATCATCCACCCAGCAGCAGAATCGGCCTTTAGGAAAATTGCAGTGACCGATTATGTCTGTTTAAGGCATAAATCCTAATGTTGTCCTATGCAGTGCCATACACCCGGCATTACTACATCGTGCATGGACGGATGCACTCGTCCGGTGTTACCAGCTGGAGGCGCTCTACACAACAGAAGTGTCTTAGCAGGCACAATAGTGTAATACCCCTGGCTGTGTGTAGCATCCATATAGCTGGTGCTACCTTATATATATGTATATAGGATTTATAGAAAATACAAAAACTGTACAGATGACATATTAGCTTATAGGTTCAGTATTCAGCGGTGATTCAGAGATTATCTGAACAGGGAATAAACCAGATTTCCTTACATCAGGGATTATACAGGAGCGCTATACATATAGGACCATCATGCAATGCCTGCACCTCCCCAGCTTTACCATCTATTGTACCATCTACATAGCTGCCTGGGATCACATGTGTGCACTATGGATATGGGAGGATATTTACAGTCCGGCAATGGTAAAAGAACATGAAATAAATAAACCGTGGGGCGGAGGATAGCACAGTGCTGTGAGGATACCATACGGTATGGGAAGTGGTGGATCCGATGTCACCACTTCAGGCATTTGCAGTCCAGGTAAAGGTTGGTCCTTTGACTCGTACCAGGAGTGATACTTGTAGATTCTCGCATCACAATCAGTCATGTTATTTCTTATTAGCGATTCTCCTCTTCCTTGTCGCTAGCATGTCATAGAAGGGATCTTTACTAATACTCGCTCTGTAGGAAGACAAAGTATGAGGAGATACATCAAAACGTGCTCCATTACAGATTGGGTGGGGGGTGCATTAGCTCCAAGACCACATCGGGTGGGGGGCGCATTAGCTCCAAGACCACATCGGGTGGGGGGCGCATTCGCTCCAAGACCACATCGGGTGGGGGGCGCATTCCCTCCAAGACCACATCGGGTGGGGGGCGCATTCCCTCCAAGACCACATCGGGTGGGGGGCGCATTCCCTCCAAGACCACATCGGGTGGGGGGCGCATTCCCTCCAAGACCACATCGGGTGGGGGGCGCATTCCCTCCAAGACCACATCGGGTGGGGGGCGCATTCCCTCCAAGACCACATCGGGTGGGGGGCGCATTCCCTCCAAGACCACATCGGGTGGGGGGCGCATTCCCTCCAAGACCACATCGGGTGGGGGGCGCATTCCCTCCAAGACCACATCGGGTGGGGGGCGCATTCCCTCCAAGACCACATCGGGTGGGGGGCGCATTCCCTCCAAGACCACATCGGGTGGGGGGCGCATTCCCTCCAAGACCACATCGGGTGGGGGGCGCATTCCCTCCAAGACCACATCGGGTGGGGGGCGCGTTCCCTCCAAGACCACATCGGGTGGGGGGCGCGTTCCCTCCAAGACCACATCGGGTGGGGGGCACGTTCCCTCCAAGACCACATCGGGTGGGGGGCGCATTCCCTTTAAGACTACATTGGGTGGGGGGCGCATTCCCTTTAAGACTACATTGGGTGGGGGGCGCATTCCCTGTAAGACTACATTGGGTGGGGGGCGCATTCCCTGTAAGACTGCATTGGGTGGGGGGCGCATTCCCTGTAAGACTGCATTGGGTGGGGGGCGCATTCCCTGTAAGACTACATCGGGTGGGAGAGTAAAATGCTGGGATTGCCGTCTCTTGTACTTCATTCATCTTTTCGGGCCAGGACTTACTTTATGGACTTGATCCACTCCTCTTTCTCCTCTGGTGTGGGGGCAGATATCCTGTACACCACGTGGTTTCCTTCCACCACTCTCCCGTCCGCTTCTGTTTTACAGGCTTTAATAACTTGGCCTTTGTGGCTTGGATTGAATAACTCAAAGCAGTTCTGTGATAATAAAAATGAAAGAAAAAAAACCATCATGACATGAAGGTTATTGCTGGTATGAGATGGGAAGCGGAGGTCCGGTATACATCATTGTGCGGCATAAAGGGGCGAATGACCCGCTACCTGCCCCTAATATACACCAAGTCATGGTGTAAAATCAGCTCCAAAACATGCAATAAAAATCTAATTTAATTGGTGTCTGAATTCAATGTCTGCCGTACATTGGCCAATACAACGTGCAAATTGTCAGAGGATTCACCCACAGAGTCCATACAAAAGCAAGGTCCAATCAGCTTCTCTATGAACCCTGTGCTGTTCCTCTGCTATTCATCATGGAAATTTATAAAGGTTGACAAGTGGATACTGTATTTGGATAGGTCTGCACAAACCCTTATAGTATCCAATGTAAGGGGAAAATTTATACATAAAGCTACTCCTTTATTATTCACAACAGTACAGCAGAATACAGTACAGTGACAAAACAATAATATTAGAGATGAAATAACAAAAAGAAAAAGAATGATGAAAAAAGACAAAAAAAAAGCAATGATTGGGAGTTTGATATTCAGTCCGTGGATGGGACCTGCAGGAACTGGTATATGTTATACTTACTGGTTTGCGAGGATCTTCAACTTCTCGAATGCTCAAATTTTCCAAAGGAATAATCCCTCTTGGTTCTTTATCCTGAAAAAGTAAAACAATGGGTTTAGTAAAAATGTAAAAAGGATGCCTGCAATGATATCTGGATGGTGCAATGGTGCAGTTAGATTATTGTCCACCAGGGGGAGACAACATAGAAGATAGAGTCACTGGCTTCTCGGAAAACATTCATAGACCTGGATGGGGCAGATAACCCACAAATATAAGCAGAACCTGACTGTGATTGGATGTGAACAATCCAAACATACAAATCATATAGATAAAAGGTATGAAGCCGAGCTCTGGTATATAAACGTTTAGAAGAGTCCAGCTTCTCGTCCTCTACAATATCCCGCTCTCAGAAAGGGCATCAGGAGATTCAAGTTTTCCATTGTGAAAGTATGAAAAAGTTTCCAAAATCATCTGATTCCCATCTATATACACATACCAGGGACATCACAAACAGATCTCAGGGCAGTGGGCGAGGAATCAGGGGAACCCATCAATATTCTGATCCCAGAAAACACAGAAATAGGGAACCCGTCATGAGGATTTAGGGCCACAAGCCACCACCAACCAGTTATCCTGGGTGGTAAATGTCCTTCTGGTAGATAAAGAACTTTACACAATGAATTCAAATGACCTAGAAGGAGTCAGGGAGGTGGAGAACCATCACGGCATGTCCCCTCTTGGCTTGATTGTCCCTTAGTAAAGGTACAGCATCTCCTGACAACTGCTGGGTAGCTTTTGATGACATAACAGTCCGAGGTCTAAAGGACATCATAACCCCTTAAGTTATGACTTCCATGTATGTAATAATGCTATTATGGATGTATGAAGAGGGATCCTGGTCTAGGCCTCTATATACATGGTGGGTGTGTATGGCATTATGCAGCAAACACCCACTGGTAGCATCTGGGTTTGGGGATATTGAGGAGCAATGATCCGTTTCCATGACAGATAGACACCATGACCGGTCAATTGGCCAGAGGCACAACATATAACTCATTAGCATATTCTCCATTTACAGCAATACAGTATTATATGGTAGAATTGATCAGACCCCCTAGGGAAAAAGTACCCTGAAAAACTTGTAAAAAAAAAAAAAATATATATATATATATATATATATATATATATATATATATATATATATATATAAATATATAAATATATAAATATATAAATATATATATATAAATATATATATATATAAATATATATATATATAAATATATATATATATATCCAAAAATTCATATCCTCCCCCTTCCCCAGAAAAGACAAACAAATAAAATCATGAACATGTTAAATATTGTCACGTTCCAAAAATCCCAATCTATCAAAATATAAAAATGGTTATTCCCCTTCCCAAAATGGCAAAGTCAGGGCACGCCACAAAAAAAAAAAACCTTACGTTATTGAAAACGGTATTGGTGTCATAATAGGGAAAAATGAAGAAAATATTTTAAATTTATTGAAATATTTTAAAAATGATAATTAAACCCATATACATTTGTATTTTCGCAATCGCAGTAACCCAAATAAAACAGAGGTGTAATTTGAAGCACCCAGTGAAAGCCGGAAAAACTGTGTACACAAGAAAATGTTGCAAATGTCTTTCTTCTACAACTTCCTAACATTTGAAAGTATGAATGAAAAAAAAAAAAAAAAAATTATGAATTTTCAAACACAGGGAGTAAAAAATGAAATCCCCAAAAACTGGAAAGGGTTGTCCCTTAAAGGGGTTGGCCACTTTACCTCATGTTTTTTTGTAATGTGTGTGGCGGGGGAGCAGGATATTAGGCAATTTACCAATATACATCTAGTAATACTTCTGCTCCGCATTCTTTATATGTAAAGTGAAGCCTCCTGTCTTTTACCTCATCAGCCAGAGATTCCTGTCCATAAAATGGCCGCAGATTGAGGGTCATGTGATCTATAGCTGGCAATTGCTCATGGATGGATAGAGATCACATGACCCTCCATCTGCGGCCATTTTATGGTTAGGAATGTCTGGCTGATGAGGTAAAAGGCAGGAGGCTTCACTTTACATATCAGGAATGCGGAGCAGAACTAGTAATAGATGTATATTGGTCAATTACCTCATATCCTGCCCCCCCACACATGAGGTAAACAAGAGGCCAATGTGACTTCTCCATTCCTCGGTGACTCCTTATAGGTAACATGGCCTCCTCCAGTCAAGGTGCGGGAGCTACTTACCGTTGTGTACTCAAAGTAATATAGGCAGTTATCGGTCAGGATGAACCATCTGCGTTTCCACGTCTTGACTCTTCCTCCTGGAGACACAAAGATCACACTATTAAGAAACCATCCCGAGAATACGATCCTCCAGCACTAATCTCTTCACATGTTCTCAGGACATGTCCTGCTCATTTATCCCGCACTTTTCTCTCTCCAGACTGCGAGGGGGGAAATATAAATTAAGACTAACATATCCGGGAAAATTGGCCTCATTATGACGTTCCCTGTGGGGGGTTCCATCAATTCAAAAAAAATTTTAACATAAAAATTCTTTCTTTGGGAGAATCCCTGACTCTACATTACAGGGCGCATCAAAACTTCAGTCTTCTATTGTGCGTGACCAAATCTTGAGATGAGCTCTGGAATAAGTCCAGGAGCAATCCCTGAAGGAAAAGTTAGTGTGCAGGAATGAAGTCATACAATATCTCTATTAGCTGGGGCATACTCATTGCAGAAATCCGGCTAACGCCAGCGGACAAAAATAGCCGCCACCTGTTTTACATTTCGGATTTTTATGTAAAAAAGGGAAGAGGTTTTTGATTTAACCATTTCTATCGAGAACTGGTGGTCCATGTCCCGGAACGGTTAACCTTTAAATACTTTACGTTGTAAAGAAACAAAACAAGATTTCAGGAATTTTTTTTTTTTTTTTTTACAAAGAAAGCAAATGCAAGCCTGGAAGAAACACACAATGTCTGGACACAACAGTGAAGATGACAGCAAATAATGCAGCCGATGGAAACGCAGACCGGGAGAGTGACTTGTAAGCATGGGTGTTCAACAAGCTATGCAAACTCATGCTTCTTTGCCCATTGCTCGATTGTTTTCTTGTTTTTGGGGTAGATCTAGGCAACCTATGGTTCTGCAGCCCTTGTACATTGTAGGATAGCATCGCAACAGCTGGAGCGCCGCAGATTGCCTCTACAATTTACAGCATATTGCCTATGGTAAGGAGGACTCCAATTTGGAGGACTGCAGTCCGTTTTCAGCTTTATCTCCTTTTGGTTGACAGGTCAGAGACTTCTAGGACTCATGGATCCATTATCTGGGCCTTAACTTCATTACAGAATAATGTAATTACACTTCATGGAGTTCGATGAGAAAATTACATTATACACCTATGAGCACAGCTGTAAGACCATCTACACTGGGATCTGATGGGGGTCGGGCCACAAAGACGAGGAACACAATCCAACGTTGCTCTTACAGATCTTATCAGTTCTCAACTTGTGATAAATACAGAGGCAGTTACTTTAAAAGATGGGGGCATAGGAGGAACCTGTAAGATCATTTTTTTTGGTGCCACCTCTAGAGGTGTCAAGCAGTGGTATTTCCCTATTCACAACACATACACACTTTGGCTTACACCTACTGACCATATATAAGGACCTTAAAAGGGGTTGTATCATATTTGATATCCGCAGCATAACGCGGTGGTGGCAAACCTATGGCACGACCCTCTCCGTGGGCACCCAGGCCATCACCCATTCAGGACGACGACTCCTGCAGTCACAGGCAGCCCAAAACGTGCCATATTCAGCACTATTTTATAGTGACTTGAAGTACAGGAGGAAGGAAGTGTGGACAGAGCTGGATTATAATGGATGCCCCTTCTCAGTGCCTGTGATTCATCCTGTTAAGGGGACCTTTAGAGGGAAGCTACAATAATAATCCGAATAATCCATCTTTCTCCTGTATTGGTGTCTTCAGGACGTCAATACGTTCGAATCAGTGACACGGCAGGGAGCAATAAGTTACATTAAATTGGCATTTGGCACTTTGTGAAAAAATATGTGGCTTTTGGTTGTAGTTTGGGCACTCAGTCTCTAAAAGGTTTGCCATCACTGGCATAAGGGATAACAATGAGATCAGTGGGGGGTCTGACTGCTGAGACTACCACCGATCACGAGAACAGGGGTACCATACTCAGTAGTGATAAAGCAACAGGGTCAAGCATTATAGAGGACAGTGCTTGGGTATCCTTGTCACTCTCTTATACAGTGAATAGGAGCGCTGACAAATCAATCTTGGTACAACCCCTTTAAAAGGCAGTGTAGCAATTCCTCCATTAAAAGTAATAAAATGCATCAGGGACATTTATCAGGGCTTGTACTTCAGTTTTCTCCCATAAAAGCCTGGAAATAAGAGCAATAACTAGGGAAATACCAGACAATGTAGTTCCCCTTTACGGCACCTTCATGACAAGTGGGTGTAGTCGGCAGCGGAGTGGGATGAAGTGGGGAGTTTCTGACCTGCACTCTCGATGCAGCCAGCGGATCTTTAGCCACCGCACCACAACCATATGGAACATCCTGATGTATCCGTCGTATGATAAATCTCCCCCATTGCCACTTTATATAGAACTTTCCCGTGTGTAAGTGATCTTCCATATTTGAGAAAATAATTTATATTTCCGGTAATGAGTTTGGGGGTGCACTAGGGGTACGGCTGTGCCTTCTTGTGCAAGCGTTTTAATCTTTTTACTCTGCGTAGTACCACCCCATCTCGCCATACGCATGCACTTGGAAGCACATGGAAAACCGGAGTAATAAGTGCCCTAAACAAAGGTGCTTGGCCCTTGTAGGTTAATTTGAGAGCGAGACTCCTACTCTGTCCATAGGGCGTCATACATCCATCTATTTATTAGCAAATGTCAGCAGTAAAGGGTAGCCATTGCTACTCACTCATTGGACCCTTGGGAATTTTAGTCTGCCACCCACTATGGAGTCCTATATAATATCTATACACATAAGCGGATATTTACTGAACTTTTTACACATGACCCCATGATCTGCTGTGTGCATCTTTTTTATAGATCTTTCCCATAATGTTTCCTTACGGCCAAGACAGATCATGTGTCCCAGCTATTCCGGGACTCCAGACAATGAGCTATATAGTGTTATGCAATGTGGAAAATTAAGTAAAACTAGATTTTTTGCAGCAATTAAACGTCCGACGCTTCAGTCTCGCCAATTATGTGTGCGAAGAAAGGATCTGTCGCCTACATTGGACATTAATAAGGGAGGGTAATGTTATGTTGGAGACCGTCTTTTGATGGGGTTTATTCAACATAAGGACACTACTTACAGAAGACCCCTAGTTACAAAACGGACCTCCCTGTCCACTGTGACCTCTGGACCCTAGAAATGTACTGAACTTGAGCCCTAGGCTGCAATGATCATCTGTAAGGTCTCTGCAATAAACAAGGATTAACAAAGCTTTATCATTAATCAATCCATCATTAGTTTAGGGTGTTTCAGCTTTTAAAGGGGGTGTCCACATTTTGCAACTGATGTTTATGTAATGAAAAGTTATACAATTTCCTCGCGTTTTTCTAGATCTCTGCTTGCGATCATTCAACAGGAAGCTTCACGGTTTACTTCCTTTGGATAAAAAAAAAATTATCCCTGGTCATGTGAAGTCACACAGGCGCACAGCTCATTGTATTCCTGGTCATGTGATGTCACACAGGCGCACAGCTCATTGTATTCCTGGTCATGTGAAGTCACACAGGCGCACAGCTCATTGTATTCCTGGTCATGTGATGTCACACAGGCGCACGGCTCGTTATTTCAGAGAGAGCATTCATAGTTGAGAGTTATAACGAGCTGTGCAACAATTTGATTAAAAAGAAAAAAACCTGGTAGATGTAGTGTGATGTTTAATATATAATTGGATAGTTATAAGAACAACCTTGAGAGAAAACCATCTTATAACTTAGTTTTTTTTTCACCAATCACAGGAGAGCTTGTATTTTTCAAAAACAGACAAAAAAATAAAAAATATCTATGGGTTATGGGCTACGGAATTTTTTTTTTTTTTTTTTTAATTTCCCATATTATGGAAAAAAATTCCAGATTCCAAAACGTGGCAATCTACCACCTCTAGGAGAATTCTCATTAATTTTAATCACTTAAATTTTTTTTTTTTTTTTTTTTTTTAAAAGACGGCTTTTTTTTTTTTAGTCCCAAGAAAGGACGTCAATCTTTATATATTGGGGGACGAATGGGTTTTGAGGACACAGGGAAAACACATTTATCATGTAAGTAACAGACATCCAGACATGTGGCAAATTATAATTATTTCCACAGAGAAATCCGTAGTATATTTCTAAGACCCAGCAGGATAAGGGATTGGAGGGATAATGAGAAATGCAGGAACCCAACCTTGTGGGCCCCAAGTCCTTTCCTGATTTAAGAATTTTTGCTTTCACTCCAAAAGGAAACTTTCAAACAGAAGTGCTGAAACAGATGTCAAGACACAAGTCTAGTCAGTGTAGAGCAGTCTATAGATTATCATTTTAGCATTTTACCATCCTCCATAACCCCCTCTTGACTGCCATAGGGCCATGTATGTTCTATTTGCACACTATCCCGTGAAGATACAGCGTATTAAAGAGGAGAAACTCTCCTTTAATATAAGAATTGCAGCGTTATCCCGATTAACCTCTTTAATATGACACCAGAAATGTGTTACTAGGTGTCACAGTTCAGAAGACAAAGTACATGCACCCCCTGTATCTACAGCTGACGGATTGATGATGTACATATTTATATCCAATTTTACTGCTGATTAACTAAAACTGTAATGGGAAAAAATGCCAAAAAACCTTATTTTTTCAACTTTTCAGTTGTCGGTTTATCAAGCTAAACAAACGTTATAACACGTCATTTACCGTATTTTTGTGTCATTTCATAAAAATAAAAGTAAAAAATCATAATACTTTGTAAAGTGGTTCAAAAGATCTCATCATAAAGAAGAGCAGAACAGAACTGCAAATATTGACCATCGGCCACAAATGTGGTTAAAGAAAAACATGGGACGTGGATGTCTTAGGCTTCCATGTCAGCAGAGCAAATTTGACCTGCATCTTTCATTGTAAGTGGCTAAAAATGATGGAAACACATCGGGGGGAGATTTATCACAAGTCTCTTAGAGCAGAACTGTTTTAGTTGCCCTGGCAACCAATCAGAGCTCAGCTTTAGTTTTCCCACAGCTGTTTATAAAATTAAAGCTGAGCTCTGATTGGTTTCCATGGGCAACTAGAACAGTTTTACCTCAGAAACTTGATGAGAAATCTCCCTCAACAAGTGAATGTGTTGGGACCAAGAGGTATTAAAAACCCCATCAACCAGACAGGTTTCATGTTCACAGAGAACATTGCCAAATATGAAAGTGAATGCCATCAGAAGATATCAGGGAAACGTTGGTGTGAATGTGTATATGTCATATAGGATACCGACCCATTTTTCACACATCGCCATAACCCATCAAAGAGTGCAGGCCTAAACTTCTCCATACATAAGAAGATGGGGACTTGCATGCATAGTTTTTGGGGTCCTATCTTAACTTGAAGTATATATATAATACATCACAATCCAACCATAAAGTCACAAAAAACAGTCCCCAAAATAATTTGCAAATATATAAACAAAATAAGCGTCTTGATTGTCGGACTGGGTCTAGTAGAAGAGCGCCAAATTTAGAAGCACCCAAAATATTTTTTTCTGAAGGACCCAATGAACCCTAGTCCAATATAGTTGTACTGATCCAAGAAGAAATACACTTGCCATTTTCCTTCCCAACTAAAACCTCTATAAACACTACCATAAAGAGAACGACGTGGAAACTTTACCCAAGCTCAGATTAAAAAAGCAGGTTCATCAGGGGGCTGGGAGAGCGATGGAATAGTATTTTATTAATATTTAGTCTGATTCCTTCATTAAAAATTTCCTATGAATACCCAATGAATACCTAACGAGTTACAGACTTACTAGATTGGCCAATACTGGGAAGTAGTCGTTGCCCATAACCATTTTCCCAAACTCCAACAAACCCACTACTGCAACCGGGAACTACGCCCAATACTAGACAGATGTACACCTTTTCCTTATACGGTAAAGGACACTAGTGAAAATTATTAAGCCAAAACCAGTGAAGGAGAAGAACCATCTGGCCTTTCATTAACATATCTGTATATTTGGCCACTAAAACTAGGCAGACTAGCTGAACAAGTCATATCATTACTGTATATTACACCTGAACTCCTTATACTTGGGATAATATCATCATAAAAGCATTGTAAAATACAAATCAATGAACCCAATGCCTGGATCCCCTCCGAGGCCTCCAGAGAAGGTGGTGGGGGGTTGGGGTCTCTTTCATCCAGTAGGTCATCAGCTGACCAGACAGTACAGTATAATTAGACTTTGCTCCATCACGTAGATTATTATTTTACTATAATTAGATCTTTTTAATTAAATTTCATGCAAACAAACAAGATGAGCAGTAAAATGAATCACGGCTATGGAAGCCTATAATGAAAAGAAGATGGATAACCTCATGCACAACCACCACTCAAGATCATCACAGACACTGCTCTGAATCACATATCCCGTGTCCTCTCCGGTCATGGTCACATTAGGCTGTTACAAACATTTATCTCCTAAACACAAGGGGATAAAATGTATTATCCCCCATGTCCTAACACTGGGTCAAACATTGGACAGCAATAAACTGAAGAAGAACAAGAAATAAAGTTCTGTCAATTTGTAGCATGATCCAGACTTGGAGTAAATATAGGGGTTAATTTCCTGCTGACCACTTAAGTTTGGTGGCTAATCATAGGAGGTGGGGCCAAGGTATCTATTGTTCTGCTGTAGCCAGTTGTCTTACAGACAAGACAATTCAGCGGAGGAGGAGGGCGGCTCATCTACTGGGACACTTTTTAATATAAAGTTGTAATCAGAGCTCTCACATGTAATAAGAGATAATATACTGTAGCGTCAGCCCATTTTCTGTGTCAAATGAGTTTGTTCTGATAAACTCACCTCGTCCATGTATGGGGTTCACCCGACTAACACTAGAATCACTGAACTGGTGTGCGGAGTTCAGTTCAGCAGTTTTAGGTTCGGCCCAGTAAATGCCACACACTCACCAAGCAAAAACGCTGATGGGCAACTGGCCTTGAAGGGAATGGAGGCGTCATGTGGCTTATTGGACATATGGACAGCCTAAGAGACGTACCTCAAAATGAAAACACAAGAACAATGCTCCCTATTAATGACATTTTTTATGTGCCACATATTAGTTAGTCTGGTAGTCATGGGCGAGTAATCCCACAATTTAGATGACAGTCAGTACGTTAATCTGCTAGTGACATCTTTATCTTCCATAGCACCAAAGCCCCAATCTAACCACAGATCTGATCTCTCCTGGTAAAATCCTAGATTATGAAAAACATAGGACATCCGCATTATCTACACTGCTCCAGTACAGTCACCCAGGATGAAACAAATATCAGAAATATACAGCACATGCAGCTCATGCTGAAGACCTTTTAGCTTAAAGGGGTTTATGGGTTTAAAACTATCAGCGCCTCTTACATCAGATGTCAGAGGGGCGGCCACTACACTGCAGACGGAGCGGCCGCTTCCTGCTCCTTCCATCACTAGATGAACGGATCAGTGGGGGGAGTCTGGTGTTCTTCTAATTCTGGGCAAACCCATAAACCAATATATAAAGATCTATCTTTCAGGAAATCCAGGAAAACCACGGATAACAGGCCAATGTCATCTTCTGAAAGACATACAAGAGGAGGATTCTTGGCCCGTTAGACACTAGTGGGAGATCTTAATTTGACTCCATGTGTCTTGATGGACATTGGGAAAGTCTATAGGAAACCATATTGATTTTCCGAAGTGTTAAGTGAAGCAGGGAGCTAGGAAGAAGTGGTGGCGATGTTAAATGTAACTCAATCCACCGGCTAATCTGTCTGTAGAAAGCACAACAAAAGCTGAACATCACATGATTTATTCATGAACATTTGGAGGACCACTTCTGCTAATTTCTACCCTAAAAAAATGATCTCCTCTGGGAATTTAATGACCAGCAGGGTATGCATGGAAAGCAGCCACCACAAGGGCAAACTTCTTTCAGTCGAATGTTGAACAGCTTGGCCCGTTGCACAGCATTACACACGAAGGAAGATGGATTCTCCCCAATCTTCTGTGTCTCCTCATGCTGGCTCTTCCATCGTTGTCCTGATTTCTATCTGTGCTGCTCCCATCAGTAAATGCTCCTTTTTAAGAGGAGAAAATATACCTAAAAAACGTAACCAATTTGTTGCACCATTTTATCTTTGTGTTATTATAATTAACTTTAAAGGTCACACTATAGGAGGCGATCCACACATACAATAAGTATATTAAAGGAAATCTAACATCAAAATCCATCATGATAAACCAGGGACACTTACTCATAGATCCGGGCACCGTGACTGTGGTAATCCTCTAATATTTGTTATCCATGGCCTCCTTCCTTCTAATATCAACTTTACAATTATGCTAATGAGCCCAAGGGGCTACCGTACCATTGTGCATTGAGTAAGTAGCAGCAGGATTGTGAAAAACGAATTCTTAATCCTGGTTTCTAGCTCCTGCAAGTGCTCTGGGCAGGTATTTCAACCTGAAGAGCTTTCTGCTCTTAACAATGAACAGTTCCACAGCCCCTCCCCTATGCTCTGAGTGACTGCTTGAAGTATCCAACCAAAATCCTGATACAGCTCCTACTTATTACAGAGGGGAGGGGCTGTAGAGCAGTTCAGTGCAGAAAGCTCTTCAAGCTGATAGACCTGCAGATCCGGATAATAACTTCACTTTTTGCTGTTCTATCACTACCGGTACTAATGACATACACAAAAGGTAAGAGTACCGGTACATAGCTTTTCCAAACACGGTCTGCCGTGCACAGCTTACATGGAATTGTAGTCGACTACTTGTGAATTAATTTTAACTAGATGTTAACATAAATATGTTTCGCTTGTGCTGTATTCAATCTGCATCTTTATTCTTAATACTCCTTTAGCTAAAAGACTCTAAATAATGAGGAAATGCAAAATGACAAACTTAGGCTGAAATTAGATCACATAAATATTCAGTGTTGTTGGCTGCAGACCAGGACCGTTTAACAACTCCTTGTATCCTGGACCATAAGAGACAGAAGGGGTGAACCAAGGATAATCTAACATATGGTTATGTAATACACCACCGGTGTTACTACCTTTTCACTGCCGAAGAGATCCAGTTTTGGACCTGAATAAGGGGCTTGACCCGACATGCATTATCCATTGGACGATTAAGAAAGTTGCCACTTTAGGAGAACTTAGATTTTCATCTTTCTACACAAGATGTTGAAGAACATGGCTAATTATAGGTAATGTAGGTAATGAAATGCATATCACCCATCAAGTAAAAAAACTCTATTGTATAAGGCAATTTTATGTTTCCCAGTGACACCTTGCCTGGTTTTCAGAACCCCATCATTTTGGATAGAATTCTGTTTTTTCTTCATGCTGAGAAGCTTCTTGGTTCAACAAAGGTAGGTCTATGCGTGTCACTGCTCCTTTTACTCATCCTGTACACATCTTTCCAACCTGCCGACGTACACGCACAGCGGAGGCCATCAAAACTTATGGAGACAGATGCAATGTATTGCATCCATCCTCAGCCTCCTCTGAGAATATGCTCGGGGAGGTACCTTATAAGGAAAATTATGTCACTGGGGGAAACACCCTGAAATATTTTATACCAATTACGTCTCCAACTGAAAGCGAAAGGAGGAATAGAGAAACAAGACGACCATCTCAGTTTATGTGTATACAGTGCCAAATGTCCTAGCCCTCCATAAGGGTATGTGGGAAATCCTCCTAATGGAGTATGAAAAAAGTGAGCCTAGCCTTATTTATATAACTATAACAATAGGGTTTTCTCTACAGGTCAGGTATGTCTGGAAAGTGTCTAAAGTTGCCTACACAATGCTGTTTTTTACCGAAGGATATTTGAAAGCTCAAAAGCGTCCTTTAAGAATAATGCATCATTGCAGACGCGCTTATAAAACGCACTACACATTCGAAACTTTTTTTTTTCTATTGATTCTTTTTATTTACAGGATTTGTTTCTGCAGACTAGGTTAAGTGATTGAGTTACCTGTTAACTCACATTGTGAAATTGAAATGTTAGCATTAAGGATTTATGCTGAAATGTATTTACCAGACTCTTAATACACTGCAAATGGATCCCCCTCCCCACCACAGAGTCCTAGCTATCCCTCCTGGGGATGGTAGTCTGTGGCACTTTGACTTCCCGAGCTCTGCAGTAGAGTGCTACAGGCTCTTTGTGGTTACAGAGATCTGCAGGCTGGAGTCTCGATACCTCAATCTACCAAAATGACTGCAGATCTCACAAGATTAGTGACTGGTAAATGGCAACGCTTGTTAACCAATTCATATTCGGTAATTGAAGCTTGGCAGAAGAATCAGGAAGATTTTCCAACCAAAAAAAAATAAATAAAAAATGCAAAATGGTGATTATGGGGGGGTGTAAACAAAAAGAGCGCAATTCTGTGATTATTTTTAAAAGTTTTGTTGAGAAATTAATAATAATTGAAAAAAAAAGTGGATGGAAAACTTAAAAATTGTGCGGCTGGAAGCGTTTGTGTACGTACCTCCTAACGCAGAATAAGCAGAGACAGCCAGTCACAGAACAGAAAGGTGAAAGGTCATAGGCCATAAGGAAAACAAGAAGGCACATTTAAACCACTTATTAAAAAAATCATAGCCAAACCAAACCAATACAAACTCACAGATAATATGGGAAAAAATTAAAAAAGACACACAAAAATAATCACCGTTTGTAGATAAATGCATTCAAATATTATATATCGATCCTTGTGGAAAACCATAACCATTAATTTTAGCCAAGTAAAAATGGAGGACTGTTCAGAGAATGGTTGTCAGGCCTTGTGATAAAAGCTAGATTTCACCGCACCTTCTCTAGGGACTCGCATTATCACTTGTTGGGTGTCTGGATAGTATGTTCAGTGTCGCGTGGCACTGGTATACTGGCAGCATGCTATAGCGGTGTTAAATTTGTGTACAAATGTGTTAGGATTTCAAAAATATATTATACTACAATATCATTTCAGAGAAATTCCCATTTTAATCTGTATGCTAATGAGGCAGTTGGGGCACCAAGGGTGTGTCCTTAGCCACTGCACCGCTGCTATTCCTACCTGGATCACTGCTTTCTTCATCAGAAAAGCAACAGGTTTGCCTTGTAAGAAGCAGGAGATGTTACTGGAAGAAGGAAGAAGTGATATAGGCGTGAACACCAGGGCCCTGGTTGCACTTCTCGTCTCATTAGAATATGGACTAAACTGGAAATATCTTGGAAATGGTAAAACAGACGAAAGTAAAAAAAAGATGTAGAGAATACACTATGATTTCTTATATAACATGCTGCCCACTGATCATCCGGCTTGGGGGAGTTAGTTGGGACTGGCTGGTATAATAAATGGTAAAACTTATGAAGACCAAAGTTGGTGTAGAATATAATGGAGCACCAAGTTCTATGACATACTCAGGAAGTCTGATGATATAAACACTTAACCTCAAGAACCATAAAGAAGCCATGACCGAGGTCAAAAGCGTCCCAAAGCTTCTGGCTTAGCTAAAATATATGGCTGGATACTGTTTGACAATTATCATTTGGTATATACCGTTGGCCTATGCCATATACACATCTTGCTGCATTTTTGCCCATCTGATGCTGAGGACGGCAACGTGGAAATAATTAAAAGAAAAAAAAAAAATGCTTACCGTACCTTTAAGTAGCCTGTAACAAAATACTTTCTGTAAACTACTGAAACAAACCACTTTTGACACGGCCCTCTCCCATTCAGCAAAACTTTCCTGTTTAAGAAAAAGAGTTTTGCCAACTAGTGTTGGACTAAGGTCATGATGATTCTTGGGGAGGGGGGGGGATGGAGGGGGAGAGGGTCACCTTCAACCAACCAGTAAAATCCCCCACTGGCCACCAAACTGTACTGACTTTAGACAAATCTTAAGGCCAATACTGGGGCCACCGACTATTAACAAAGAAAAAAGATGGAATTAGTCTTACCGGTAATTCGGTTTCCACTAGTGACCATGACGGCCCCCACCTGGAGGTTGCTCCTTATATCCTGTAGGGACAGGAAGTCACAAAAGTTTAAAAGGCTCCTCCCTAGCACCCCACACCAGTGTCTACCAAAGTACCACCTGGAAGGATGTAAGTGCATACACCTTTGGACCCGTTACCAAGAAGGAAGGAAGGGAGGGAAATAATGGGGGGCCGTCATGGTCACTAGTGGAAACCGAATTACCGGTAAGACTAATTCCATCTTTTCCACCACGTTCCCATGACGGCCCCCACCTGGAGACTTACCAGATTACCCATTATTTGGGAGGGACCACTGCCTGGAGAATCTTTCTGCCAAACAACAGATCGCTCTGAGAGGCAATGTCCAGGCGGTAGTGCTTTGCGAATGTAGAGGAGCTTGACCACGTGGCTGCGCGGCAGATCTGGTCTAAGGATGCGCCTCTTTTTTCTGCCCATGAAGTAGCTATGGCTCTAGTAGAATGAGCTTTAATACATTCTGGTAGGGAAGTGTTGGCTGATTTATAACAAAGTATGATGGTAGATTTAATCCACCTGGCTAGTGTTGCTTTGGAGGCTTTACAGCCTTTGTTTTTACCCCCAAAATTTATTAATAGGTTAGAATCTTTCCTCCAACTTTGTGTAGCTTCTAGATACAGAAGCACAGTCCTCCTAACATCTAAGGTCTGCCATTTCTTTTCACTGTCTGTTTTAGGGTTAGGATAGAAAGAGGGAAGAATAATTTCTTGTTTGCGATGGAAGTTAGATACCACTTTTGGGAGAAATAAGGGATCTAGTTTAAGGACTATTCTATCCTCTAGGACTCTTAAGAAGGGATCTTTACATGAAAGGGCCTGAATTTCTCCTAATCTACGAGCTGTAGTGATGGCTATAAGAAAGGCTGTTTTTAGTGTAAGGCTTTTTATGTTTTCTGCCTCTAGAGGTTCAAAGGAAGGCCCTGTAAGATGGTCTAACACCAAGGAAAGATCCCAAGGGGGAGTTTGGTTTTTTATGTAAGGTCTAATACGGGAACACCCCTTGATAAATCTTTTGACCCACTGATGGTTGGCCAGGGGAAAATCAAGAAAAACACTAAGTGCAGAAATCTGGACCTTGAGTGTGCTTGGCCTAAGACCCAAGGAAAACCCTGACTGTAGGAAGTCTAACACTTGAGCTAGGTTTGGGGTTCCCAGAGAGGGAGGACGGTCTCCGCACCAGGAGCAGAATTTCTTCCAGATCTTTTGATAGATGGCATTTGTTACTGGTTTCCTGCTTGCTTTTATGGTGCTGATAACTTCACTAGAGAGTCCTCTGGCTGTTAAGAACGACCTCTCAGGATCCAGGCTGTCAGATTTAATTGTTTTAGGTTTTGATGATATAATGGCCCCTGTGTGAGAAGGTCCTGACGGTAGGGAAGATGATATGGATTGTCTATTGACAGTCTTTGAACAGCCGGGAACCAGCTTCTTTTCGGCCAAAATGGAGCAATGAGTATTAGAAAAATCTTTTCGGATCTCAGTTTCTGCAGCACTTTTGGAATCAAAGATATAGGGGGAAAGGCATAGACTAGACCTGTTCCCCATGACTGGCTGAGAGCATCTAGGCCTGATGGAGAGCCCCTGGGATCCAGAGAGAAAAATAGGGTCGTCTTTTTGTTTTGGAAGGTGGCAAACAGATCCAGAGTTGGAGTTCCCCACAGGTGGCAAATCTCCAAAAAGGTTTCTGGATGTAGAGACCATTCGTTTGAGTCCAGTGTGACTCTGCTCAAAAAATCTGCTTCTGTATTCTCTATCCCTTTTAAGTGGATTGCTGAGAGGGAGAGGAGGTGAGATTCTGCCCATTTGAAAATTTGGCAACATAGATTCGTCAGGCTCTTTGATTTCGTTCCCCCTTGTCTGCGTAGGTAAGCGACCGTAGTCGTATTGTCGGAGAAGATCTTGATATGTTGACCTTCTATGGATTTGTGTGCAGCTTTTAGCGTTTCTAAGACCGCTTTCAGCTCTCTGAAGTTTGAGGACATGGATCGGGATTGATTGTCCCACTGTCCTTGAAGATGTAGGTCTGGGAGAACTGCCCCCCAACCTTGCAGGCTTGCATCTGTCTGTATTGTGAGAACCGGGGAGGGATTCCACCAGACCCCCTTCCTTAAATTTTGGGGATTTTTCCACCAGTTTAACGAGTGTTTTACTAGATAAGGGATTTTTACCTTGTGATCTAGATGTAGTGGATTTTTGTCCCAGATGCGGATCGTCCAGGCCTGCATGATTCTCGTATGACTTTGTGCCCAGGCCACACACTGGATACAGGAGGTCAGGAGTCCTAGTAGACTTAGAGCTGCTCGGATGCTGCAAAAGATTTTCTCCTGAAAGAGACTTACAGATTGTTTTAATTTTTTGCATTTCTCTTGTGGCAAGAAGGAACTCTGTTTCATTGAGTTCAGTACTACCCCTAGAAAGATCTTTGTTTTTTCTGGAGAGAAATTGGATTTCTCCTGGTTTATTACCCAGCCTAAATCCTGAAGGAGAAGTAGAGATGTCTGTAGGTGACTTTTTAATTCTACTTTTGTTCTGGCCACTAAGAGCAGGTCGTCTAAGTAGGGTATTATTACAATATTTTTCCTTCTCAGGTAGGCTACCACTTCTACCATTATCTTGGTGAATATGCGTGGAGCTGATGAAATTCCAAACGGTAGTGCCCTGAACTGGAAATGAAGGATTTTCCCCTGAGGGGATTGAACCGCAAACCTCAGATATTTCTGATGGTTTTGGAAAATTGGGACGTGATAGTACGCGTCTTTGAGATCCACTGTACATAGGAAATAATTTTGACCTATGAGAGGTACTGTAGATCTTATTGACTCCATCTTGAAATGTTTGGTTACTATAAATTTGTTCAATTTTTTTAGATTTATAATTAAACGGTACGTGCCGTTCGGTTTTTTTACTAAAAATAGAGGGGAGTAGAATCCTTTCCTTTCTTCTGACTTCTGTACTGGGACAATCACATTCATGTGACACAGCTGCTGAATGTTGGCCCATAACTGAAGATTTTGAGTCTTGGTAAATTTGGGAGAAATCTGGAAGTTTTGAGGGGGGGGATGGAGAAATTCTATCCTGTAACCTGATTTTATAATCTGCCGAATCCAAGGACTCGGAGAAATTTCCTCCCATTTTGTTACAAAATAAGAAAGCCTCCCCCCCACCTGTAAGTCATTGTCTTTTTTGTTTTTGGTCAGGGTTAAAGAGGTACCCGCGACCTGCTCCGCCTTTTGCGTAGCTCCACCTGCCAGTCTTTCCCTTTCCTCTATATTGGGTTTTATTTTCCCTAGAGGGGCGAAAGGAAAAAGAGGGTCTTTTAGGGGAAGGTTTGTTAACTGGAAACCCCTTTTTTCTATCCGCAGCTTTTTCCAGGATAGAATCCAGTTCGCTGCCAAATACGAATTCTCCCTGAAATGGAATTCCACATAACATGGTCTTTGATTTAACATCACCGCCCCACTGTTTTACCCATAATGACCTACGGACTGAGTTAGTCAGGGCCGCTTCTTTAGCCGAGAATCTTAAGGCTTCAGCAGATGCATCGGCAAGGAATGCGGTAGCGGATTTTAAGAGGGGCATGGACTCTATGATGGATTCTCTAGGGGTTTTATTTATAAGGTGGTTTTCTAATTCTGAGAGCCACAAAAAGAGGGTTCTAGCTACAGAAGTGGACGCAATGTTTGTTTTTATGTTTAGGGAGGATGCTTCCCACGCTTTTTTCAAAAGGGCATCAGCCTTCCTATCTAAAGGGTCTTTAAGCTGTGCAATATCCTCAAAGGGAAGGTCAGTTTTTTTAACCACTTTGGTGACCTGAACATCTATTTTAGGTATAGGGTCCCATAAAGCATTATCTTCAAACAGTAGTCTATTGCGAAATTCTTTAGAAACTGATATTCTTTTCTCTGGGGCTTTCCACTCCTCTAGAACTAGATCTTTTAATGTGTCTACCACTGGAAAGACCCGTTTCTTTTTATATTTTAGTCCTCCGAAGAGTTCAGACTGAACCGAGGATGGTTCAACCACGTCCTCGATATCTAGTGTATTTTTTAATGCTTTCAATAGATTATCCAGTTCCTCTGAGGAAAATAGATATTTTGCCTGATTTAGATCTCTAGGTTGAGTCTCTTCAAAGTCATCCTCCACTTTCTCACTAAAGGATCCTGAGGGAAAATCCGAATCCTCTTCAGAAGAGGATGTTTGGATATATTTAGTTTTTTTCTTAGGGGGTTCAGGTAAGTGGGCCGCAATAGATGAGGATACTTCCTCTTTAATCACTGATCTTAATTCATCTATTAAAGAAGATCTTTCCTCTTTGAGGATTTTATTTAAGCAGTCTGGACATAAACTCTTTTTATAATCCTCTGCCATTTTTGCATTACACAGCCCACAACGTTTGGAAGGCTTTTTAACTGGTTTTTCCCTCTCTCTTGGTTCCTTTTCTCTGGGCTCTTTCTGATCCTTGCCCTGAGAAGGTACACATAATAACAGCCATTAATACATAGAAAAAGCTGAAATGTGACAGAGAGGTAGCCCAGGGCTTGTACTTACAGGTACCAGGACCTGGAACACGTTAATCGCTTCATCTGCCATGAGGGAGATGGAGACGCTGGAGCCAACTTAGTGTTTGACTGAGACCAACGCCATATGCCTGAGGCTTGGCGGTTTTATGTCTGGGCTCCTCCCCCACCCCCTCCGGAGCGACCCGGAAGTGTTACCTGATTGGATGTCCGGACCGGAAGTTCCTCGTGATGCGCCAGAATTTCGCGCCACAATGACTCGATGCCGGAGCGTGCGACAGATTTTCCCCGAGGTATGCCGCTTTCAATTTTCCTCTTCCCCGGAGCGGAGAACCAACTTTTGGCCGCCGGCCCGGCAGGTAACTTTTCTGCCCCTGTACTCTATTCTTCTTTCCCCTTGCTGAACCCAGCATTAGCCGCGCGGGACCGTTGGATAGGTTCTAGCCGGGGAGAGTACAGGGGACGGGGGTGTCTTTAGGTCTTTTCCCAGCACTTAGGAAAGTGTGGGAGCGGACTGGTTCCTAAGAACCTTACCATTTGTGTTCCTCAGATAGGAAACTCTTGCGACTTGTATCCCCTAGGGACAGGAAGACACTGGTGTGGGGTGCTAGGGAGGAGCCTTTTAAACTTTTGTGACTTCCTGTCCCTACAGGATATAAGGAGCAACCTCCAGGTGGGGGCCGTCATGGGAACGTGGTGGAAAAAAAATGTTTTTATTAGCTTTTTATTTTTTCTGTCCTTCACATTTTGATATGGCATCAAAACGGATCACTATAAAAGAGCAACAGTATCAATAGATCGTTGGCTGCTTTTAACTTTAGTGCCCATTTAATAATAGCGAAAAATCTTATCACAGTGATCAAATAGATGGACAGATCAGACAGATCTATATTAGTTCAGACTGTTTACTTCTAGGTGACCTTCGTATACGGCCCCATAGGCAGCCATATCCTCAACTACATCCGTTCATCCATTGTGAATATGATTTTAGCTGGTTTCCCAATCCAAACAGGTCAATGAATGCATTGTGAGAAATTTTCATAGTAACAATATAAAAAAAAAAAAAAAAAAAGAGGAAACCACATCTGAGAATTTGTGGCTGTATATTTTTTTTGTACAAAAAGCAATAGAGTGGAAGCAAGTGATGTGCAGAACGTGACTGCAATAGACCAATAGTTCCAAATAATAATAATAAATAAAAAGCCTTCATTTACTTTCATCTGGGCCAGCCACATACATGTGCTATGAACGGTGAGCTCCAGCCAGTTACAGGAAAACTGTCACATAGAGCATGACATTCAATCTGCATGCAGCATGTTATAGAGCAGGAGAGGCCATGCAGGTTGTACACAAGTTTTCTCTGCAGGAAGCATGTTATAAAAGGAGAAGGAGCTGGATATATTGTATTTAGTTGCTATCTGCATGTTATAGAGCAGGAGAAGCTGAGTAGATCTTACATAGTATCCTATATGCAGGCGGCAAGTTAAAGAGCAGGAGGAGCCAAATTGATTGTATATAGAGTATCCCACCTGCAGGCAGCATGTTATAGAGCAGGAGGTGCTGAGGAGATTATAAATAATATTAACCTATTTATATAGGGTCATTATATTCTGTAGCACTTTACAAATCAATAGTAACCCATCTGCAAGTAGTGTGATATAGAGCAGGAGGAGCTGAGTAAATTGGATATATGACCCTATCTGCAAGCAGTGTGCTATAGAGCAGGAGGAGGTGAGCAAAATCCATTGGACTCCTAAGCTCATCCTCCTTTATAACACATTTCTGGTAGAATAGTGTAGTTTAAGGATTTGAACATTGTCAGCATTGGCAAAACTTTATGAAGTCTAAGTCTGATTTACATCCAAAAGATGTACAAACAAATTTTGATGTAATCGGAGAACATGATTAGAATTTGGGGACGGTAATTTGATTTCAAACAGGAGCACAATTAAAGATTGATACATGTTCTATAACGTGTAATCAGGAAATGATGGAATTCATTGAAGTACTTCATGTTCCTTCTTATGATAAGGTTAAGATCTGACATTACCGCACATGGTAAAGCTGCAGCCGCTAATCTATGTTGCGCTGCCATAGGCTGGAAGTGACTGGTGTATGGATGGAAGGCACAAAAAAGTACAGCATTGCCTGAAGGTTTACACAATGATAAAAAAAGAGCTGCTAAGCAAGTTTAATTATTAAGCATCTGATATGCAGAGCTCTGCTTTGAAGATAGCTTCATTATAGGAGTGATAGCCAAGCTAGCGTGTATAACTAATGTAACCCCAGGAGCTCTGTATACAGATTATCAGAAAATTACTGTATATACTGAAGTAGTTTATTTCCACCTTCGCTCAACTACTGCATCATCATACCAAGCAATATAAGAAAAAACTTCCATTACCTTTCATGCAGATTGTTCATTATCAATTATTTGGGCACTCAAGATAATGGACGTTTGGCCACAAGGGAACACAGTCCATTGCTTCTAAAAGCCTGGATGAAAGGGAAGGGGGGGGGGGTGCTGGGGCAGGTGCAGCAGCCTGTGTCACTCTTCACTCATCCAGATCCTTCCCTCTGTGCATTAAACATGCAGGCAGGGAGGGAGGGAGGGAGGGGGATGTTGAGGAGTGGAAGAATGTATAAGGAGACTAAGACACAGCCTGGCAGCTGCAGCTGCATCCCCCCTCCTCACTCTCCAAAGGCTGATGCAGGCATTTTTAAAAAATCAGCGTAAAAATGACAATCCTGGTGACAGGTTTAATCACCTGTCATAAGATTTTGGGACACTATCATTCATAAGGCTGAAGCGTATCCAGCACTAGACACCAATGACAACAAAAAATGTGTTTAGGCTAAATGTTCAAAAATAAAAATGAAAATATTAACTTTTAGTGAAATTTTACTATTGTTTATATTATGTTTTTGCTCATTAGAGACCAAGCACAAGGAGTGAGATAAATTTAGAAACAACTCCCTTGTAACAAACTGAACCGATTCATTTACTTCTCATTCTGTCATGTATCCAGACATATCGGTTTTATATTCAGGAGCAGCTTTTACAATTACTCTGGGTTGCCCTGTTCCTCAATTAATACTGAGGTGTATCCCAAAAAAAAAAAAATATCCACTAAGACTAAGTGTTATCCTACAAAATATGCCAATGTCCAATCAGTGCAGCCATAGACAGAACTTGTAATGTCCCAGTTTTGACTTCATCCATAAAACTACTAGCGGTGGACGGTCACCCAAGGAAAAGATCCTCCTGAAGTGATAATCCATGCCGAGCACAAGTATTATCTTGCACAGTCATAGTAATAGTATTCTCTAAATTCTTCCTAGACGAGTAGAATAGTGGAGAAAATAAAGAAAGTGGGATAGAGACTGGACAACCAAGGGGGTGAGACACCCCAATAATCCCTTAAAAACAACTCATGGCCTGACAAATCACCTGAAGCAACCTAATAAAAGAGTGAACCCCTCCCCAATTAAAAAGCGTGCAGGCAACTAAACATAACAATCTCATTAGTAAATTCAAATAAATGCAAATCAAACAAAGGGGAGGGAATAATAATTTAAAGATAAATCTATCAGAAATTGCAGAAGCAAATGTATCAATGAAAAGGTTTCCAGTGAGTCAGCTGGCAACAGGCACTTCAATAGGACCCTCCGACATGGCCCTACTGCCTAGTACTTTATGCTGGAGATACATTATACTTTTATATTCGTGATAATCGAGGGTCTGTAAATATACAAAATTACATAAATTTTCTTAAATTGATTTAAGAATGACAAAGAAGCTGGGGTTCTCCATGAATATGTTATTGGCGCTAGAATTCTAATGGCGCGGTGGACAGGCTCTATATGGTATTGTTAAAATTCAGCCATGAGCCACTGATCATAAACTGGACAAACATATGACTGATTAACTTCTAACAATTTCAACATACCCAAAAATCTGTAGCCTATTTCCAGAGGTACCCATATACAGTAGGTCAGTGATGGCGAACCTTTTGGAGACAAAGTGCCCAAACCACAATCAAAATCCACTTCTTTACAGTGAAGTGCCAACATGGCATTTATTAACTTATTGCTACCTGTCATTCCAAATCTTTCAATCGTATTGGCCCCCTAAGGCAACCAATACACTTGAAAGAAGGAGGGCAAATTCAGACATCATAGTAGCTTCTCTACAGGGTCTCTCAGAGGAAGAATGCTGGGTCCAGCAGGTGGAAATCCAAAGATACTGCAGTTCTGTCAGCACCTTCTCACTATTCCTGCAATTCCAAACAGCCAATGAAGTGTCGCTTTAAAATAGCGCTGACAGCAGCATCTCTTAAGTTTCCTGGGACTGCAGGAAGTTTTTGGGCGATGGTCTGAGTGCCCACAGAAATGGCTCCAAGTGCCACCTCTGGCACTCGTGTCATAGGTTCGCCACCACTGCACTAGGCCATAAGCCGGCATCTTGTGTACAAGGTCAACTTTAGGGACCACATAAGGAATGTATCATGGGCATGGAGAGACTTTAGAAGACAATGCATTGGGTGGATGCCTCCCTAAAAATTAGTGCTTTTGGTCTCAATTTCTGTATCCAGAGCTGTGCTAAATATTATAGTCATATATCCTACAATGACCTTGAAACCTCCAGGGGAACCAGGACACATACACAGTGCTTTGACAAGAAGTGCCCTCTACAGCACTGGATATTTGCGGTATTACTATGAAAAATTGAAAAAAACGGGCACAGGGTATTGCAATCCCATAACTAACACTTTTTGTGCCACAAGTTTGCCCACTTTAATGTAGACAATTAAAATAGCGCGGTATAACAGGCGCTGCACTGCACATTGTATATGTACTAACACCTTTATTGCACATGCCAGCCTAATCCCTCCGTGCCCGCTCAGATCCCACTACACTGTAATTAGATTTCTTTTTTTTCCGATTTACTTTCCGCTTTCTATTTTTGTACTGCTATCTAGTACCTCTTCAGCTGGTCTTGACAACTCCCAGGGCTGCTGACCTTACGCTCTTCCAAGAGTTAACCCACAGTCCAAATTAAAGTAGGAAGCTAAGGAACCACGCATTTCGCTCTAGACGGAAGGGGTCGTGTTGGAGGGTGGATGTGATATGGGGTCGTGCGGATGCAAATCAAATTGCTGAGCTCTGCTACTGTGGCTTGGAATGTAATGAGCTGAAATAATTATCGAGCTGCTTAGCAATGCATGGGTTGTCTGCCTCCAAATTCGCTTCAATTAACTGAACAATCTCCAGATGGAAAGGAATCTTCTACTTGGTGAAAAACGCTACGAGCATAGGAGTTCAATATCCTAAATAAATGTCTCATTTCAAATCAATAAAAAAAATGACTTTTTAAAAAGATAAGTGTACACAATTAAACCACTTAAAGCCATGTGGCCTCTTGGAATTACCAGACTGTGACGAGTAAAAATAAATATTCAAAGTCACAAAAATTCATGTAAAAATCAAAAGATGTAAAGAAATGATTTTAAAAAAAAAACTAAATACATAAAATATTCAAAAGCAATTCTAAAGTCAGAAAATAATTCTATCATCACAAATAATAATAATAATAAGAATAGCTAAAATACAAGATATTTTAGTAAGGAGCAGTAAAACTCAGATATCGACTTCACTTTGTCCTTCCCGTGACATTGCCTGAGGCTACGGAAGAGTATAGAGGATGCGGGTTAGCTGGTTAGGAGCTAAGATCCGTTTCAAAGTAAGACTCGTCTAAAAAGTCTGGTGAGCAACAATAAGGGAAAAAAAAAAAAAAAAAAAAATCAATTCACACGTATATTAATAGGCCACTCACCTAACTTCAGGAGCCAGCCTTCCCTGTCAGGGTTGAAAAACGTGTGTGTCAAGTCGTTGCCGTCGTCCTCCGGGATCTTGAAGGGCTCGTTCTTAATACTCTCGTACAAATTCTGGAAAAAGAAGAAACATTAAATAAAGGCATTTTCAATTCTAGATAACACAGGAATAGAGTTTTCATTAATTTCTGAATGTAAAACAACATTTTCTGCGTTGCGGTAAAGAAAGAAAGAAAAGCAGAGCCACCGCGACCCTTCGATAGCAAGGAGGCGTTTGAAAATCTTTACAGATAGTGGACAGGGATTAAGACTAATTTGTTATTCCTATTCTTCAACTCAAATCATCTGCAATTTCTTGTGTGTAATGTCATTTATTTTTTCCCCTTGAAAAAAAACAGAATGATTCCCATGTTGTATTGCCCGCCCTTAGTATGTACAGAATAAGTAGTAGAAACCAGCAGTGAAGTAGTTGCATAAAGTGCATAGTCTGAGCACTAAGGATTATCAGCTTCCCTGCTGTGTAAATGGTGTTGAGCAGAGACTAATAGTGATGGGCAATCTTTTTAGTGTGGAGACTTCCCGAACGTCTCCCTATTTAACTCTACAACCTGATTTTATAGTGTGTGGTTACCATATTTGGGGCGGGTTACCCTATTAGGGTTGGGATTAAGTGAGCCAGACTTCAGCCGTTCACGTGCAAACGCCAGCTCATTATTGAACAATACATCATGAGAGGCTAGTGGAAAGGGTTTTTAGCAGAGGATTATATGACAAAGCTGGAGGGGCACAGAGAGACAGAAAGACTGTTGTGCAGAATCACAGACTGGGTTAGAGGGACCGATAGGGAACAGCGGAGACCTTGCAGCTCACTATTCTTTGCATCCACAGATCTGCACAGACACTTAGCTTTCCTGCTAGCTACATAACACAACCTCCCTTTCCCTCCATGATGAGCAGAGAGCATCAGCCCCCCAATCCAGCAGTTAAGAGTGTAAATACTCCACAGTCCCACAGACATAAAAAGGCAGAGTCTTGGAAGATGGCTACAGCAGGGGCAGGCTAAACTGAGGAGGATAGCAAAGAAACTGCTGGACATAGGTAATCAAGATAATAGGCAAAGTTGTTCTACATCTCAACAGCTATTGATTTGTGAAAGAAATATAATTAGCAGAGCTGTGCTTTAAGTGAAAAAAAAAACATAATTTTTGAAAAATTAGCATTGGAGCTACATGGAAATTTAACTTTTCTGTCCACTTCTGTGTGTTATAGTTGCATCAAAATGAACAACATTTTAACGAAATGTTAATTCTTTCTGTGGATATTTACTATGGATATCATCTTCTGCAATGCATGCAGTAAAATGGGCAACGGAATGTAGGACCAGAGAAAATTTTAACACAGATTTGTTGTCACTTTAACTCCCCTGCAATGTCTACCTGCCACATACTGAAGGGCAAGATGAAAATTTTATCCAATTTCAGGTGCTAATTTTCAACTGACTAATGTTTTTTTACAGGGTTTCAACGGGAATGTGGTTCTTCCTAAATACAGTAGTGTCATTAAAACATTCAAAAATCACATAAAATAAATTTTTATTTTTTAATACAAAATTCACTGCTCACAGCAAGTATGACTCAACCCTTCAAGAACGTGTAACCTGATGTCCTGAACACGCACCACCTGTGCCTTTTCAAGTAGAGGGAGACATTTATGGACGTGCGCCATGCATTGATTCCAGATTGGAAAACACATGTACAACGCAATGTTCTCATCATCTGGACTGTTAAAACCGATGGATTGCAGGGATTGCACATTAAACTATTGAGAAATCCATGTTGAAAGCCTTGACGCGTGCACATAAAAAGGTGGATGGAAAATCTGCAGGACATTTGCTCCTTTTAAAGTGCGACATCACCGGATTGACACGCAGCGAAATGATAATGGGGTAATAATTTCCGGATGTAGAAGAAAAGGAATGCATCAAGCTAGAAATATCGGCACACAAATTTTAGGATACAACAGATACTTCACCTTTATATTAAAAGAGTAGATATTTTTTAAGAACAATTTCGACAGGTCAGAAATTTTGATGGGTGGTGTTTGAATGCAGAGACCGATCCTTTCATGCCTTATGACCCCTCCGAGAAAAACGCCTCGTGTGCTGGATGGATATCCAGGACCAAACTTCATATAACTTAGCGTGGTAATCTTATCATATTTGTTATCCTTGCAACCTTCCTTCTAAAAACAACTTTACTACGCTAAGGAGTCAGAAGGGCTCTAGGGGCGTTAACGGAGCCACTCCGTGCTGCAGCTTCACAGGCTGTTGCAATGGCCCCCCTCCCACTGTGTGAGATTACATCAGGCAGAGGGAGTTGAAAAGTGATAAGGGAGCAGGGGGAGTCAGTGTAACAGCTTGTGAAGCCAGACCAAGGAGGGACTCTGACAACATCCCTTTGGCAGCACTCTTCTTGACAGAAATCATAAAAAGGGGTGTTATTTTTAAGGGAATCCCTGTCCTACAGCCTCAGGCTTTTGTCCTACAGCTCTAAGTACTGATAAAACATAAAACACAACCCACACAAAGAGCAGAAAGCCCCTTCGTGTAATGACATCTCATTAATACAGACCCTACAGAGCCTGTAGGTTACAGAGTACATATACAATCCGCTCAGATTACATTTATATAAATTATGTTTACACAAAAGAGAATCACATTTTTGAGCAGAAGTTGTCAAATCGCTGAATTCAAAGCTTTCTCCAGGGAACCAAATCCATGCTGGTGGGATAATTGGCTTCCTGCGAGTCTGGCTTATGGTAAAGACATTAGACTGATGAGACTTCATTACATACTCTGTCTGTACTGAGCCACAACCCCACAGATCCAGGATAACCCGAGCCTCCATACTGCCAAATAATCAGTGCCCACAATCCTGGATTCGGTCTCACTTGTATCTTATAATAATGAAAAGCCTCTGCAAGGCGTCGTGCACATCTACATCAGGGAAGCTGTGCCATTAAAGTGATTCCATGCACCAAGAACAGCGCCACAGCTGGCCATGGTTGGTGCCGGTATTGCAGCTCCCCATGGTGAGGGGAGGGGTGTTTTTGTGAAGACAGCAGTCATGTTTCAACCTCCAGACAACCCCTTTAAGAGGAATTCAAATGGACGTTACAGGGCAATTTGAGACAGAGACCGGTTCTCCATGTGTTCAAAAATCGCCTTCTCCGTTTGGTGTTTACTTACCGAGAGAAGAGTCCATGAGTCGCAGTGGTGCATGCACTAGATCTACAGCAGGCCCAGGTAAAAATAGGGTTTTTTAATTTTTTTATTGCTGCCCCATACAGAGAAAGGGCCGTGGATGGTTTAGTGACCCAAAACTGCCCGACAGGCTCACTTTAAGTTATAAAAGTTATTGAAGGATGGTAACAAGAAAAGCCCCCAACATAGAAATTGAATGGAAAAAGAAAAAAAAAAATTAATTACCCTTAATAATTCCTCCGGAAGATCACCGCCTTCATTGATTCCACGATTCATGGATATAAACCGCTCTACTGATGGCTTATCCCTCACATTGGGATTATGCAAACTTGTGTTAAGCATAATGATAGCAAAAGACAGGACATAGCAGGTATCTATAGGGAAGAAAGGGAAGAAGTTATAATATCCTCAGGAGTTTAAGCCAACAGCAATAAATTATGTCAACGGGAAAAACAAGTGAATGACAGCCCACTGTGTACACACACTTATACAAGAAGAGCTGGGGTAATCCCATCACAGTGTGTGGGCGGGGTAATCCAGCCCACCGCGGCCCATCACAGTGTGTGGGCGGGGTAATCCAGCCCACCGCGGCCCATCACAGTGTGTGGGCGGGGTAATCCAGCCCACCGCGGCCCATCACAGTGTGTGGGCGGGGTAATCCAGCCCACCGCGGCCCATCACAGTGTGTGGGCGGGGTAATCCAGCCTCCAGCGGCCCATCACAGTGTGTGGGCGGGGTAATCCAGCCTCCAGCGGCCCATCACAGTGTGTGGGCGGGGTAATCCAGCCCACCGCGGCCCATCACAGTGTGTGGGCGGGGTAATCCAGCCCACCGCGGCCCATCACAGTGTGTGGGCGGGGTAATCCAGCCCACCGCGGCCCATCACAGTGTGTGGGCGGGGTAATTGAGACTCTACCCATCAATCACTGTTTGTGGGCGGGGTAATCAAGACTTTCCCTGTGCTTAATCTATTTGACATACCGGTAGACTGAAACACCCCAGGATTACACAGACAGTATCGCGATGCAAACGCTTCCATCATCCGGTCTATCTTCTGGGCTTCCCCTGGTAGCCTGAAACTCCATAAAAACTGTCTGCAATATAAAAAAAAAAAAAAAAAAAAAAAAAAAAAAAAAAAAAAAAAAACATTAACATGAAAGAATATACCAAAGTATACATGAAGGTTCAACATCTCATGAATACAACCCTTGGACATATGCCCTATTAGGACACGATTAAAAAGATTTTGGAAACCTATTGAATTAGCAGCGATTGTTTTTGCAGGCGATAACTAAAAGTATTACCACATTTGCAACATCTAATCAAGCTGCATATTTTCATTGATCATCGGTGCAGATAAAGGGACAAATTGATAGAACTCAGAATCAACATAGAGAACAGCTCCAAACTCTGTAGTGGCAGAGCTGTGTTACTGCAGATCAGTTCTGATTGAAATGAATGAAGCTAAGCAGCTGTAACTCAAGACGACCACTAGAACAAAGCTGCTGTTCTTTCTGCATTATACATAGATTATATACGTTTTATCTGAGGACTAAATCAGATGGGTTAAACGTTGGAATGGAAATTTTGCCATGTTTACCTACGTTTAACAGTGGTCTATGTAATTTGGGGCCAATATTGGGTAATCTATTAACTTTAATGGTCCGAGACACGTTAAGCTTTAAAAGTTTTATATGGCACAGATTTTGGAATGAAAATGGTTTTACACTATGTAAGCAGTACTTGTGCCAACCTGGTTTACACGTTAAATTCAGACTGCTGCTATTCATAAGAAGCCACATGTATAGCTGCATAGACCTTATTATACCTTATAAAGGGTATAAAATCATCTCAGCTGCTTTATTCTGTTAATGGCACCACACACATATCTACAGTTTTTATGAGATATTGCAACTCCGCTCCACACACAGCTGCAATACCACACCTAACCTGTAAACAGATGTGGTGCTGTGTTTGTATTTTTTTGGGGGGAATAATAATAATAATTCGTTTAGCTATATAGCGCACACAGACTATGCAGCGCTGAACAAAGCCAAAATCGGTCCCTGTCCCAATTGGTTCAAAATCTAAATCAGTACGTTTAGGAGCGTGGGAGGAAACCCACGCAAACACAGATAACATACAAACCCTTTGCAGATGCTGACCCTGGGACTTGAACCCAGTTCTGCAGCGCTGCAAGGCTGTATTGCTAACCACTAAGCCGTGCTGTCACAACAACTTTTTTCTATATATTTACTGACCTTAATGCTTGGACGAGATTCAAATCCGCAAACTCATGGAGTTCAACAAATGCTTGAAGTACCAGGATATTAAAATCATCCCTTTAAGAATAAAAAATTACAAAATATTAAAGGACACCTGTCATGAGGTCTGTGTCACTACTCCTGTCACCTCTACCTGTTGGAGCAGCTCACAAGGATCCATCCCAGCCTTTATCTAGTTATTTCATACATTATTCATTGTAAAATCATCTATTTTTTATCATGTAAATGAGGCTGGTCACATGGTCAGAGGCAGTGATGTCACCCCTGTTACCCCTCCCCTCTCCTCCCCCTGCTCATGTCTGTGTGTAATGTATAGTAAAGTATTGCTAGTGTGTGCTGCATCTGCTGACATGCTGCATCCTCCTAATATACAGGTGAGAGACACAGACATCAGCTACACAAGTACCTGACATGTTCTGCTGTAACATGGCTGCAGCCTGGAGCTGCTGTATCTCTCCTATACACACACACATGCACACACAGGCTGCAGGGGGTGTGGCCACCAGCACCAGGAAGCACATCATTATACAGCCTCACATCATTATACAGGCTGTCAGTCATGCACTGGGGGTGTGGCTGTGCCTCCCACTCATGAATAAGGTGGACAGCTTGAATATGCTAATGCTTCATTGGACATTTCACAGGTCATTTGCATACAGCTTTAGGACCTCATTGCTTAGGTTTACAGACATGTAGAAGCACAATGAAGGGATAGAGGCAATGCTCTCTAATGGCAGTTTATGAAAATATATTTAGTTTAGGGGGGTTATTTTGCATGACGGGTTCTCTTTAAGCCTGTGTAGACCAGACATTTCTCATATTGGTTATCATCACTATTTTCCCGCATGCTTCCCCCTTAAAGGCTGCTTGTGTAGCCTCCTGTGACTACTTGTATGGATAGAGTAGTCCTCAGGACTGATGCTCATGGTGCCTGTGCCTGGCTGCAGATTGACAGATTTCTCCTTATGTACAGTTATAAGAAAAAGCTGTCAATCCGCACAGGGAGTGGTTTATTGACATGACCGGACTCACTGACTAATATCAGTCCGTCACTGGTGGCAGAGTCCCTTTAACAATATACCATAAGGCAAAACAGGGAGCTCCTTAACATTTGTCTGTTTTCTGCATTAAAAACAATTAAATAAATTGACAGCATTTTCCGTTACTATGATATATAATACAGGCATTAATGCATTTCCTGCTTAGAAGTAATGCATGAAGTAGTAGCACCAGGTCATGTATTCAAATGGTTTAACACATGTCCACATTCCTGAAGCATTAAGAGTATAAATCAGGATTACACAACAGGGGCATTCAGGGACGGCTGAGTGACAGACGCCGAGTGCCGCCGCTGCCAAGAGCGGGATTGTGCCTCTGCTAGAACGGCTGCCTTAACAGTCATGTAATATATACCAAAAGAAAGGCAAATAAAGTTTACACAATGGACAACAAAAAATATAAACAAGGGGTAGCTGTGTCAACATCCACAGAACCCCATAGTTCCCCGTCTTGGATATAGAGATATATAGGATGTAAGTGTCTGGTAGGTAAGTATCCCACCTATAAGAGGCGTGGACGTGGCTGCCACATCCAGGTACAGATTTAATGTGATTGCCCAAATATCTGTCAAGCTGTTTCGTTAACATCCACAGAACCACAAAGTTTTATTTCCATGCATAGGGTGCATTGATCATCTCAACTGGGGGGGCTTAGGGACCCTTGTTTTCCAGACAGGTGCAGATCTAGATTGTAGATGCCACAATATATTGTTGCGAGTGTCCAATGGGGAAATAATCATTAGGCTTCCAAAAAAAAGTGTACATTTACAATGGTCAACCACTCAACTTGTACGGCTTTCACTTGTCTTGATAATCTCCTTCTATACGTTTCAATTACCAAATACTCTAAACAGTCTCTTTGGTGGGATTGTCCGGCAGGAAGTCCAAGTGACTGGTCTTCTTCGGTCTAATGGGAGAACTACTAGTTGCCAAGGCATCACGCCAAGCAGTCACTATATGAGGACACAGCCACCATTGCAGTATGTCAGGCTCTATGTACCGAGGGCTAGGAGCGGCGAGCTGAAATATTGTATAGATGCTCCACATTCCTCGGATACTTTGTCGGTCCACACCCACAATGAGGAACTTCACCTTAAAGCCTCCTAACACGGACTTAAATGACGGTTTCCTGCTAAGGTGAGCAATCGAAACCATGGACTCTGGTCACCTGCCAGCGGCTGCTCTGAATGACAGGAATGTCTCACATGGCTATGGATCTGCGGTCATACCTCAACCAAGCCCAACGCTACGAGACTCAAAAAAGGAGTGTAATCTTAAAGGAACAGTAACCACAAAACAATCAATGCAAACAAAAGAAAAGAGAAGCCAATTCTGTAATATCGGTTTTCCCTAATAAGCCATGTAAAATTTAAAAAAAACAAACTGGAATCAACTGCTTGTGCAAAAGAAAATTTAAAAAAATCTAAACATGGCCGATGACGCAAGTCTCGTATATAAATATACACATCTAGAAGAAAAAAAAAATTTTATTTAAATTTTTATATACAATCTATTTTAGTCCGGATACCGTCCAGACGTAGATTCTGCTGTTTTACCTTATTAAAAAAAAATATTATTCTCAATGCAGAGCCTGTATGCCCGAATGTGAATGCTGGCGCCCTGACAAATTCCTCTACAGGAGCCATACAGAATGAGGTGGCAGATCACAGGCGCACAGCAAAAAAATCTTGTGCCCAGACACAAATCCTAGACTTCAATTCAAACAGTGAGTGAGAACAAAAACCCCAAAGCAAGACAGAGGAAATACTAATAACATCACTTGTGTAAAATGGGGGCTGAAGTGGGGATGGGAACACACAAAATATCTTACTGGTGAGTTTTTAGGTTTGGAATTTAACGGAACCAAACATTTTTTTTTAGATTAAAATGAAACATATTCAATTATTTTTATTATAAAACCAAAAAAAAATCCCAACAAATTTTTTTGTAGAGCAAAAACTCCTCAAGAAAAAAAAAACAAAAAAACAACTGAAATCTTGTCTCTTGATCCTCGATCTTAAAAACAAGAGAACCAGCAGATGCTTTTGCCACAATAGTAATGAGCGATGGGCATGTGTTCGCAACATTTCATGCACTCCGATAGCGACGCCCTTAACAAAAACTGCTAATAGAATCAACAACCTCCTAATCAGAAGAGCATAAAGGTCCAATACTGATGATTGAGACCCCCAATGATCCATTACTCCCCTGCAGAGCAGCTTTAGGCCACTTAGTTGTGCAGAAAACTACATCAGACCCAAGACAATAAGCAAATAGCCGCCATGTACCGTAGTATCTATATTTAAAGTTTGTCAAAGAAAAAAAACAAAAAACCAACAAACACACATACGGTGCTAGGTTCCTGTAGTAAAATCAGATGTACCAAGTATTGTTTTACATGGAGCTTATCCCATCAGACACATGAATCATCATTTCCATATTCCGACTTCTTCTCTATCAGACGTCTGGCTGTGGGGAGTTACACAGCACCGGGATGATGTTCTACACCGTCTGTATGTCACACACAGGAGCTATAGATGCTATGTAAATAGACAATGCCAGGAGATACATCTCTCTCTGGATATCAGTTAATCATACAATGTTTTCTTTTATCATCATCTTTTTTGTGGTGCCTCTTTAACATAGGGTGTGACAATCTCGAAGCCAACGGCACGCCCCCTAATTCGTGTCGCATGGAGGCAGCGCAGCTGCGCCACAAAAGGGTCGTGTGAGACACAATACCAGTGCAGACACTTAATAGGTAGATCCGTGGTGGTAGGTTCCCTTTAAGGTAGATCGGGTGATAGGTGGATCTATAGGACGTGAGGATAGCCCTTTTAATAACTTTTATTCCCCTAATATGCAAATTTCCTGAAGCGGCTACTGGGGCGTGGAGTAGCCGAGCTGAGGCCACACGGAGCAGCTACCCCACGCCCCAGTAGCCTCTTTGTTCCTCCAACCAGAAATCTTTGGCGCGCAGCTCCTCATAGCTGTGAGGAGGAACAAAGAGGCTACTGGGGCGTGGAGTAGCCGTGCCGTGTAGCCTTGGCTCCGGCTACTCCACACCCCAGTGGCCACTTTAGAAACATATTAGGGGAATAAAAGTTATTAAAAAATTGCGGGGACGTGAGGATTAAAAGGACTATCCTCATGTCCTATAGATCCACCTACCACCCGATCTAACTTTATAGGTAGATCCGTGGTGGTAGGTTCCCTTTAAATACCTGTGCGAGCCGTTTTAGCCCGAAGGAGGTGCACAGTCTGCCAAAGTGCGCAGCGTGACCCTTAGTAAATGAGCCCCAATATTTTTAAGTTTCAGATCCTGCTTTGTAACAACTGACTGTGCCCTTAATGTTACTCCCCCCCCCCCCATGTTTCTGCATGTGGTGCTGCTTCAACTGGCTGGTGCACCCCTGGGTGTGGCTGAGGGAAGGAAGCATCAGTAGTGTGCTTTACCAAACTGAGCCGTCTGCTGAGAGAGTAGGTGCGGCTGAGGAGCAGGTCCTAGTAGCAGAGGCTCATGCATGAGGGGAGAGATGGAGTTGACTGACTGAATCTGATGGATTTTGGTGACACATGAGCAGGAGAGCTCTGCTGTATAATGCCATCCATGAAAAGTGGCTGGCACTAAGTTTACAAAGGTGTACAATGAGGGCGTCTCCTCTAAGCAATGGATAACAGCCCCATAGCAAGTACTTAAATGCAGTTTGTTGTTCCCTGTTATCAGGCACAAGGAATATTCTTTTCCCTATGCCGGATACTTAGTATCTGCAGTACAGAACATCTCTATACATATGTCAGGAGGATATCAGGATGGCTTTATAAGCAGAGTCTGTACAAGCTGCTGAGTGCAGGGAAGGCGCAGTTATAACGAGGCTCGATATGACTCATTAACTTTCCATTTCTTGATACAAGATGCAGAATTTTTTGTCTATCACAGCAGAAGGTGAGGGCGAGTTTTATATCCAGGAAATCTATTTACCTTTCTCCCAGGTAATCGCCAATGACCGTTTTGTTGAGACCCTCGCCCTTGTATAGAAACTGTGCTATATCCTCTGGCGTGTTCTGCAGCAAGTCATTCTCTATGAGGAACTGGATGCCCTGTGGAGAAAACACAATACAACGCCTTAAAGTTCCTAAATTTTAACTAATGCATAGAAGTCCATGAGCAGTCACAATGCTTAATGTGCTGGGGATAAAGTAAAACCGCACTGAAGGTGGAGGGGGAAAAGCAAGCCAATGAATAAAAGATATCTATGAACAACTTTTCTGCCCAATAAGAGCAGAAGTAATATACTTCTAATATACTAATACTAATATACTTTAGAGCAGAAGTAGCTGTGCAGATTGTACAGTGTCCTATCTGCAGGCAGCACGTTATAGAATAGGAGGAGCTAAGCAGATTGTAAAAGGTGTCCTATGTGCAGAAGGAATATTTTACACTAGTGATGGGAATTTCGTCTGTTCTTAGCAAGCTGGCTCATTAGGCTCTGGAGCCGACTCTTCTGGCTACTGAACGGCTCCCTATTAATTTATAATAGGGAGCCGCAGGCCAATCAGTCACCCCACACCACACCACTTTTAACCCGATTTTATCGGGTTAAATGGGGCGTGGTGAGCTGTTTAGGGGCGGGGTTTAATGAGCTCACGTTGTTCACGCGAATGAGCCGGCTCGTTCGTGAAACCACCTATCATTATTTTACACACCAGGGCAAACTGAACACATTGTACATTGTCCTATCTGCAGGCAGCATGTTATAGAATAGGAGGAGCTAAGCAGATTGTAAATAGTGTCCTATGTGCAGAAGGAATATTTTAAAGACCAGGGCAAACTGAGCACATTGTACGGTGTCCCATCTCGAGGCAGCATGTTATAGAGCGGCAGGAGCTAAACACATCGTGCATAGTGTGCTCTCTGCAGGCAGAATGTTATAGAGCAGGAGGAGCCAAGGAGATTTTAGCCCAATTAACCCAAATGCTAAATCTTGTAGTAACCATGAGGCCACCGGGCCATAGAGCTTTCCTGCTACGACGGCTTTATTCAAAAACTTCATGTACAAAAAAAAAACATTCATATGATTCACAAATGATAAAGTGAGATTAATCTATTACATCTAAAGGTTAAAGGACAAGTTTAATAAGCGTTTTTTTATGGTGTAGGAACCTAACGACACGCTGTGCCAGGCCTCGCTGTCTGGCAGAAACTTCTCTCTATCCTGTGCACTTCCGTCTCCTCAATGTACGATAACCAGTGACAGGTCACTAGGACTGCATTACATTCACTTACTTCTGAACCCGTCATCTCACATGGAGCAGGCGAAACGCGGGAGCCAGACGCATCCGCCTGCTACCAGTTGAATAAACAGTCTATTGTTTGCATCTGTCAGGAGACAGCGAGATACACCGGACTATCTGTGAGTACTGTCCAGAAAGTCCTGTGCAATATTTGATAAAACGTAATATATATACAATGTGCATAAAAATACCAACTACACATAAACAGAAGGAGATAAACCATGAGCGTAAAAGTGAAACGAAATAAATTTGCGCTTCGTTCACACCTTCCTTTTGCTCATCCTGTGAGAGGTGCCAGTATTACTGATCTGTACCATGTTATTGTTGCCGTAAGAAATTCTGAAAACCTAAAAGCCCCCCATTATAGATCAAAGGGATCTATTTATAAACAGGAGTGAAAATGGGCCCTAAAATGAAGGAATTTACACTGGATAGAAATCATAATATACAGAAAAAAAAAATTACATTTACCTTTTTGGGATCCATATTGAATTTTTTTCTTCCCATCGCGATCTGTTTATTCCTCTGTGTAGTTTTGCTATTAAAACGGGGAAAAAAACACAAAGAAGATACTTAAAAGATTGCATACACATACATTATAGGAAAAACATAAATCACAACATACTAAAAAGGAGGGGGAGACCATTTAATGATGTTACTTAGACAGAAAAATGGACGCAGTCATCAGGTTACCTCTGAATTTTCTCCGGAAGTATTAAGTGCCCACCGCTAATTGATCCTAAATGAGATGGAAGGAGCAGCAGGCGAGCGCCTGTCCTCACTATATGGCGGTATAATGCCTGACATCACTTGTATTACATCAGATAGCTCTCCACTTAACGGTTTACATTTACAAGAAGGAGCTGGCATGACGCCTGTCTAAACATCACCAAACACGGCTATAATACCCCAAATTATACACATACGATTCTTTTTATCTGGCAGACAGTGTTGTGTTATATATGGGACATGGTATTTAGTGCTCAAAGTCTGCCGACTGTAGGCAAATGGGAAATACTAGGAGCATAAGTGGTGTTACTGAAGACATTCTGTTATATTTCAGAAATGAATAGAGCAAGCGATAATAATAACTTTGTAATATACATCATTAAGGACATCTTCTCAGTACATTTTGTCTGCTCTTTCTCCTGCAGTGAGCTGGATATCTGAAAGCATTTAGAAATATGTCCACCTCAGAGAGATAAGTCAGCTCTCTAAGGAGATTAGACAACTTGTTACAGACAGTACCTATGAACTCTTTAGACACTGTGGGGCACATTTACTAAGGGCGGTGCGCCAATTTTCTTTTGGACTTCGCATGCTTGCACAGGTATTGCGTATGCTACACTAGGCATCATGCAACACAAATTAGGGGCCGTTCCGCTGCGCAGTCAGACTGTCTGACAGAATTGTGTCGCACATCCCATGTTAAAGGTGCACCAAAAAAGAGAAAAAAAAAAAAAAGTGGTGCACTCTTTCGGAGCAGTGCAGGGGGCGAGGGCAAACTGCATTTAGTGCAGTTTGCACGGTTAGTAAATGGGCCCCTATCAGTTTTCTTTATGGCCCAGCTTTCAGTGGATACAGGACAGAAGCCAATTAACACAAACTGCTTAAATAAGGAAGAAAGGCAGGGGGGAAAAAAAGAAGGACAAAGGAAAATATTTCTATAATGAAGTGAATTACAAAGTAATTACCACGTGCTTCTGTACACCGTCCCCCAAGAAGCGGTATAGGGAATAGCTTACACATAGATGCATGTAGATCAGGGATGGCGAACCTATGACACGCGTGTCAGTGCTGACACGCGTAGCCATTTTCAGTGACATGCGGCCACAGGAGAGTTAAGTTTCATCCTCGGCTCCTACACTGCCAGGTGCAGTAGCTGGGAGGCTGAGAGATTGTCATGCACTGAGCTCACAGCACTACACTGACCAGCTCCACAGCAGGGACTAGGGAGGACAACCACTCCTATCATACAGTGAGTAAGGTCAGTGACTGTAGGTTACTAAGCATTTCCACACGTGTCTGATTGTAACCTATCTATTACAATGTGCAAATTGCACATTGTAATAGATGTGGAAAATCCCCATATACTGCCATACTGTAGTATGGCAGTACATGGTAGGATCAATCAGACAACCTAGGGTTAAAGTACCCTAGAAGTTAAATAATTATACATATTTGTTATTTAAACTATAAATATCACAAAATTATGGGGTTTTTTTGTCAAGGTGACACGCCACCCGAGTTATGCTCGTTTTTTTGGCGAATTTTGACACACCAAGCTCAAAAGGTTGCCCATCACTGATGTAGATGCATAGACATTTTAGCTACTCTTTTCTTATATTTCTTATAGGGCGGGTCCTGGCTTCTCCTGCCAGAAAACTGACTATACAGGAAGTCTACATGGAAACGATCCAGAGTCTCCCAAGTCCATGTAAGTGAGAGGATGGGAGACTACTTTAAACAGAAGCTGTATTTTTAAGCTTTTACCAGAATTAATTATTCTAAACACTAGTAGACAGAGGATAAAATAGGAAAAGTACATAGGCTTTACATCATCTATTATGTAACCCCCTGCCATAAGGATCATGAGAATTTGGGGGCCCATATTAAGACTTGGAAAGGAACACGTCCTTGGCTACAGCAATCAGCAGCTGCAAGTGGATGGATTATTAAGTTTGTGGGATATAAAGGTTATATAAAAACCCGAGTCTTTGGTTGTTTGGAACACCGTTTGCACACAAAATCCCTAAAAAATGCTTCCAGCAAAAGGACAAACCAATGTGACCTCCACCCACCCTCCTCTGCCTCAATTCCAAGAAGCTTCATCATGAAGGCAAAGCCTGTCCAAGATGGGGTCATACTCAAGTCTTGCAGTTACTGGCACCAGAAAGATCTTCACAGAGGATACCCCCAAAGTCTGTGTACATGTGCCAGGTGTGCCCACCACTAGCAAGGGAATGGGAGCACCAGGAACACTCCAATGACACTAATTAGACTTCTCTATACCTAGAGGGAATCTAAAGTTAAGCCCCAACTAAAATATTAAACAACAGGGGTTTTGAACCCCTTCACGGCCCGGTGCTTCATTCACTACCCATGGGATTGTCAGACCTAGCCGATTACAGCACTCCCATAACCAATGAAAGCAGTGGCCGAGTATATTGATTCATCAAATGGAGCGAGACCCCCCCATTCTCGTAATGTGCTGGAGACCCCGTTGATTAGCAAATTTTTGGAGAGGAAATATCTTGGGACATCCCCTTTGAGTGTAATGGTTAGGGTTTTTTTAATTTGCCATTTTGGAAAAGAAGCCACTGGTTCATAAGAACTTATAGGTGGTCCCTAATTTTTCAATGTCGCCAACCGGTTCCCTTTAAATCTACAGCATATAGATGCAGCTTTGTCAAAGCAGCGCTGCAGTCTAATCGCGGATGTAACGGTCATGAAGTTGCTATTTTAACAGGCGTACAGAATTCTTCCTCCTTAAATGATGTCCTATGACTTATTTTCCAGTCAAATGTTCGGCTCAATGAGAGTTTTTATTAATTTAAAGGTACTTCAATATCCTGCTTCCAGCGCTTCCCACCCAGATTACACACCATATCCTGTCTTACACTTGGCCGCTTTGTGTAGCCTGAGGGCGATCCGCACGCCGACAATCACGAGAAGCAGCAAAAATAGAATATTAATTGGTTGCCGCTCTATTCTAATCAGGGCTCCTCACAACCTAAAATATTAATGCAACATGAAATCTCATTTTCTCGCTGTCTTACAGGCTGTTCCATGTAATACAAGTTGGTCATTGCTGTATATGGAGAGGCTGTAATGAAGTCTGAGAAACTAGACCTGACTAAACGAAACCAGATTGCGATTTTTATAATCGATTGCAAGTTTGATGTGCCCAAAAAATGGTTACCCTATTCCTATAATTTATAAGATGTACAATACATGCAACTCTATACCTCCTTTTTACTTCTATGGGTGGTTATGTAAACAGCTTAAAGGGGTTGTCCAGTCACAAGTTTTCCAACATCAACAGGATAGGGAATGACGTGGTGATATGCATCGGTACCAGGGGGGTTCCCCCAATGGATCGTGAGATTGAGGGTCCATTGTACCCATATGAATAGGAAACCGGGCCACATGAGTCATCCTCAACCATCTGTTTAGATGGACTGCCATGTCTTACAAAACTAACAGTTGTGTCATACTCCTACCATTTCCAAATGATGCCAAGATGTTCAAAGCTTGACCTAACCTACAACCCTAACTTGCAATACACTTTGCCACAAATTTATCCCAGAGCTGACCTAGAACTTTTCCTTGCTTTTCATAATGCTGTTTGTTCACCAATGTTCTCCAAAAAAAACCTCTGAGGCATCCACAAAACGGCAGCAATTAGAAAGAATAAATTACATACATATCTACTCTATTTACTAATTAGGTGCCCAACTCCATAAAGTAATTGGGCACACTGGATCTTATATTCCAGTACAGTGGGTTGAATACATTTCCCATATTACATACTTGCTACTCAATCACATAAAATACAAACAAAATACCGTACATTTCGTTTTGTGGCTGTAGCATTTCCTAGGGGTATAAATACTTTTGCAACCCACTGTATGAATCCTGGACTTTTTCTTCCAAGTAAAAGGTTTAATACTCTGCAGCTTATGTAACACGTGGTCAGCAGACCCCTACCATCTCTGATTAAAGTCACCAGTCAATGGCTTGGCATCTTGTATCATATGAAGCCTACGAAATAGCAGTATATAACCCAAGATAAGCCTATCAATGCAGCCCTTTAATACTATTAGTGGGGGATCCCTTGTTGCTAACAACTTTGGACATGTTTTCTATACCAGAAATTCCCCAAAAAAATAAAAAATCTAGTTAAAGATCATTTAAATTTTCTGTACTTCTCAGAAATCCCATTTAAAGAACACTACAATCAGCCTCTTACCCGTGAGATGGCTGATAACAGAGAACAATGCAGATCGCTCACAAGCAATTACACTATACATAAGAAAAACTTTAGACAAAGTGCCAACTTTACCCATTTTATCTCCGACACAAACTGACTTTTACAGCAATAAAAAAAATAAATCTTCCCTTTAATTGAAAGCGTCCTACAAACTCATAAAACCTTTGTAGTGCGGTGGAGGATTAAGGCTAACGCTTACCTCTCTTCTACAGACGTGAGATTGTCGATTTCAGTCATCACTTCTGCGATTTCAAACTTCAGCCTCTGTGAGAAGTGGAGAGAGAGATAAATGTTACATCCAGAGGGACGACTTTACACGTGGGAGTCGCTGGAGCTTCACGATTCTGACATAATTATTGGACACAAGACTTTTTCGGGGATTAGCGCGGCTTTAACATCAGAGGTCAAGGACGTTACTGTAATGTTCCTATATAAAGTATTGTTCTCAAGACTCAACATAAAAAAAACACTTCAAAAAGCGCCCAGCAAGAAAATAAAAAAACAGCATCTTGTTGCGTAGAAAATCAAATTACAAACAAAAAAAAAAAATAAGAATGTGAAATAGATGAAAGAGACGTTTGTGTGGAAACAACGGGCGGCATTGTTACCATGGCGTGAGCATAAGCGGGGAACAGACTTCCTCTTCTAATTCGCCAAAGCTGTGACCGTGCTTAAATAAATTAGGAGAATTGTGAAAATACCAATAGCAGTGCCCTGCAAACTTGTGCCGACGATGGGCGTATACTGGGCACGGAATTACAGAGACTGGGTTGGGTTTTTGGTAGGACATCAAAAAAAATTTCCAAAATCTGTGCAATGGAAGGTTGGGTTAATGAAACAAATGTATCAAGCAGCGGGTTTCATTTATCAAAGGGTAAGGGTTGGCAAAACAACTGCCGTCTGTCCAAAAAAAAAAAAAAAAAAAAAATCGGAATGAGCACTGGCCAGATTTTAATGCAGAAGTTGGGACTCCAAGCATCATAGTGATATATGACATGAGGAGTCCCTTCTTCCCAGCTATAATCCGGATTAGAGTTTAGCTCTGCCGTTCTGCAGGGGAAGCAGGGACTCGTATCACTATGATACTGCCATGTCTTCTGCGCTGTGGACAGTCCCTGAAATCTTGACAGCACAAGGTAGGTTGCAACCAAGGGCTCTTTGCAGGGGCTCTGACCACCAAGTAGAGAAGTGAGATCAAGACAGCAAGTCATAAGGAGAGACCCCTTTCCTTCTGCTAATTAAGAGACCCCCATCAATCAAATCTCATTGTCTCAATAATAAAAGCAGGCCTTCCAGAAATCCCAGCCTGTATGTACAATATCCTATTTCCCAGCACATGTTTCTGTGTAACTATAGCCAGCTGTGATCTCTTATGGCAGCCTCCATAGTGCCGAGCGCATCTTCCCATTTCACATGATTAATGTCTGCCGAGGGCGATTGCTCAACCCCATGTAATGTCCAGCAGCCATGGAGAAGAAATCCTCAGAGAGACCTAAAATGTTCTGGCCGCGGTGTATCAGCTACTTTCTCAGAGCAGCCTCCACACCCAAATGTGTCATAATGATGTGCGGCCACTGGCCCAGCTGCAGGAAGATGATCCCACACATCTTATCCGAGAAATATCCCAGCTAACTCCACAGAGACACACAAACATGTAATTCAGCATTTCCTACTGAAAAATGTAATTTCCCTTTGATCCATCTATTGAAATTGATAGATTTATCATCATTGAAATTGTTCTTTAGGAAAGCTGGGTGACAACCTATATGGCAGTATAACAGGGGGGTCACACAGCTTCTATTCTGTAATACTGTAAGAATAGGCAGGATTGTTTATTTGGTAATGTCTTGTATAGGCAGTCCATGAGTTACGTACAAGATTCTGTAGGTTCTGTAGGTTGGTTCTTAAGTTGAAGTTGTATTTAAGTGAGAACTGTATATTTTATAATTGTAGCTCCAGACAATTGGATCGGATTTTCTAAATTTTGTGCTGTCATGGGACCAAGGATTATCAATAAAGCTTCATTACAGACACCTGACAGCCGATCATTGCAGTCTGGGACTATAGTCACATCCAGAGAGCTTCACCAGAGGTCAGAGGGGTCCGTCTGTATCTAGGGGTCAACTAACTCAGGGACCACCTTTATCTGGGGACCAGCAGAAACATCAGTGATTCTCAAATAATTTTCTATCCCAGGCGGTGCTGATCTTACCCACTCCACCGCTGGTTCCAATTTAAAGGGATCTTCCAGGAAATATGATATATTAGTGGGGGGCCTCCAAGACCTAAAACTCACAGCCATCATTTCACCATGCACAGCTCTGTATTCTTTGCAGTGGTTGTGCCTGCTACAGCTATTTGGACTCAATCAATTAAAGGAGTATTCCGAAGTCAGGTATTAGGCCATATCCACAGGATTGGACAAATACCCGACTAGGGAATACCCCTTGAACTGGAACGGAGCTGCTGATTGCTGTAGTGCCGGGCATTGCCGCTACATTAAAGAAACAGAGCTGGGCATTGTAACCAATGAAGCGGGGTGAGTTCCATTCTCCAGGCTCATCAGTGATGGCATCATAAATGGGCTTTGCCAGGATGCTGATCATGTAGATCTGATTGGTGGGGGGTCTAACACTCATTACCCCCACTGAGCAGCTGTCTCTATGGCCAGACCCTAAGGGCTCCATGTTACATGTTTTAACAGAGCTTAACTCTCATTCAAGCAACTCTCTCCCATTGACTACTATGAGAGAGAGAATAGTGGGCATGCTCTGTGACCTGTGCAGAGGTCACTGTGAAATGAGAGGGAGGAGGGAAGTTGTAATAAACTATAAATCCAGGCTCCTGTGTTAGCTTTCCTGTGCCGATAATGAAATAAAGGCTGAAAAGTGATCTCTACAGAAGAAGAAGTGACTATTATATGGCTCAGAATACAGTGAAACCTGCAAAATTAAGAGGGCGATTTTGAAATCTAGAAAATCTGCCAAAAACAAAAATATAGCTTTATAATTACAACTTTATAATAAACTATAAAACACGTAAAAAGTACAGGAAAAATTACCTCAATGTCATCTATGAGCTCCTTCTTCCTCCTCCTTATATTTAACAATTCTTCTCTCTCCTCAGACGACAGATCTTCTGGCACTGAAAAGAGAAGACAATAACTTGAAGTTATACAATAGAACACAATGACTTTACCAAAAAACGATACAACCACATCCTAACCATTCAAAATCTATTAATATCAAACATTTCGCGACCACACAGACGCCCGCCGCGGCTGCTTTTATTTCACTTTCAGAATTACGATCTGTCCTTTCAGACTGGTTTCATGTGACATTTTGCAGATGCAAAGTCACCATCACTAAGACTACGGAGTAATTCAGTTTAGATTGGGGGGATTCATTGCTCGGTCACAGTGACAGGGAGCCACTAATAGAACGAGGACATCAAAGGGTTAATCTGTGCATTTCCGGAATCAGGAAATCAGCAATCCAATGTATCTGGAAGCCAAAGAAATCCGCCTGATTACGTAACAGAATATGCCTGGAGGCCACGGTTAGCAGCATTGAGGCTTGTTCCAGACAGATTTCCGGCATATACAATCATAGTACAGCATGGATGACAGCAGCAGGAAATCACGAATATCAAATCCTAAAAAGAAGACGTTTAGCCCCATTGCTGGACAGAAAGTGGAGCCCAAAATCCATTCCCTCTTATCCGATGTACAAACAGATCAGTTCAGGTCTTGTTAGTCCTCATCAGTGCAATTATTTGGGAACAGTGAACGGAAGTGAAATTTTTTCTATTAGAAATCTAGTCATCTTTCAGGCCACGTTTACATGCTGAAACGCAACGCAAAAGGTTCCACTTACGATCACGTGTTACCTCAACATGTGAACACGGGTAGAGCCTTTGCAGTGAGTTTTAAACCAGAACAGAGGCGTCATATTTGAACGCGGGTATTATGAGGAGTCCTAATCTTTTCTTAGTTATGCCCATAAAGAAATGGGGGCATATTTATCAGGACCTCTGCATCACATCAGTGCTTATTGCTAGCACTTGCGATTATTTGCCCCGATCCGCCACCTTCACACCAGTCGGGCGTGAAGGGGCGGGGCTGCGGAAGCCTCTTGATGTATCCTGCTGCGAACATGCAGTGGCGGGGCGAGCGCCAGCGTATGATAACTATGCCCCATGGTCTCCATATTCTGCACTGATGAGGGATGTAAAACATGGAACCACCATGTATAGAAGTATTGTAGATATAACAGACAATACACATCCATTCCTTCCTTCCTTCATTACCAGAGCCCCTCTATGCTGCAGCTTCACAGGCTGTTACACTGTCTAAACAACAGGAGAAAAGAAAGGTATCCCAGCTCACCTCCAAGATCACGTTGGAGTCGGCACGGTACCCGCCTTGTTTGCATAGGCACAATACAGGAGAGAACAAAATTGATGGTCCAGCCCAGGGCCGCTTCTGCCATGAGGCGAGGTGAAGTCCCCGCCTCAGGCGGCAGATAGCGGACTGCATTTAAGAGCGGCATTTTGCCGCTGGTAGCACGGACTTGCCAATGGCTGGCAGGTCCGTGCCACCTGTAAAATAAATTACATCGCCGCCTTTAAGGCGGCAATGTAATTTATAGGCAGAGCGGTGCAGCACATCCCGCCTGTGCGCACCGCTCTGCAGGACACAGGTCGGCGTGATGACGTCACCACGTGCCGACCCGTGTCCCTTCACAGAGCGGCTGCTGGCTGGAGAAGACGAGGGAGCTGCGTGGGAGCACCTAATGGTGAGTGCAGTAGGGAGATCGCTACAACATCCTCTCATCACGATGTGTATCCTCAGGACACACATCGTGATGAGACCATGTACAGTCACTGCTTTCCCCAGCAGTAGCTTCACCCTCCGGGAGTATAAGTCCCCCGGAGGCTGAAGGCTGAAGGACCTTTGGTGATGTCATGGTCACATGACCTGCCGGGGAAAGCAGTGACAACACAGCGAGAGCTGCATCTGTGAGGTGAGGGGGGGGACATGACAGGGGAGGGGGAGAACATGTGGGGCTGTGTGAGGCACATTACTTACTGGGGGGGGGGGGGCTGTGTGAGGCACATTACTTACTGGGGGGGGGGCTGTGTGAGGCACATTACTTACTGGGGGGGGGCTGTGTGAGGCACATTACTTACTGAGGGGGCTGGGGACGAGGCACATTACTTACTGGGGGGCTGTGTGTGAGGCACATTACTTACTGAGGGGGCTGTGTGTGAGGCACATTACTTACTGAGGGGGCTGGGGACGAGGCACATTACTTACTGAGGGGGCTGGGGACGAGGCACATTACTTACTGAGGGGGCTGGGGACGAGGCTGCGTATACAGGGGTGTGGGGTGGGGGGTTTCTGTTAAATATAAGGGGAGCCTAAATTAGGGCACCTAATTGAATTGCTCTATATGCTCTAATTTGGGTGACTAAAGGATGTTTTATGTTGGGAATAGTTTGTTCAGTCATGTTGTGAGGATAATATATATTAGAATCACAATCCATTATACTGTAAGTGACTGTGGTATCTTTAGGGGCGCCATGGTGAGTTGTGCTGCATGGAGTTGAAGACTTTTCTTTTTGAATTCAGAGGAAAACCAAGGCCAGAAGAAAGCGTAAAGAAATACCCTTCCGGATGGAGTAGATGGGCCCCTGTAAGGTACTAGAGGTCACTAATATCTGTGTCTAATGACTACTAGTGTGTAAGGCGGGAGGGGGGGGCAGCATTTTCAAATTTCGCCTCAGGCAGCAAAAAGGCTAGAATCGGCCCTGGTCCAGCCAACATCAGTGATCTTTCAGACTTTTATTTCGTCAAATTCCATTAGTCCACAGTGTTAATCCATAGTTCCTACGCGTTTCGAACGAACTAGTCGTTCTTAGTCATGTTACACTGCCCTTCTGCTGTCTCAGCACTTCCCCCTGCCTTTGCCTGTTGCAATCACACAGCAGCAGAGAAAGCTTCGGCATAACTTGGGAGGTACAGCAAGGAGGGGCTCTGATAATGCCTTCTCATTTGCACAATTTTAACAGTTGATATTAGAAGGAAGGAGGCCATAAATAACTTATATAAGAAGATTAACAGTCAAGGTGCCTGGATCTACGAGTAAGTTGATCATGATGGACTCTCTGATGGTAGATTTTTGCTTTAAAATTGTTCGTTACTAGGGGGATCTACGACGGAAGTGATGATGGACACATACCTTCTGTATGAAGGCGGCTGTGCTGTACTTCTATCTTTTAGTGTTACATTTACTGCCTTTCATCTCTCCAGACCATAAGTTAACAAGGCAAAGAAGTCTACTTGAATATGTCACCAACAACAGGGGGTTAAACCATTACATGGGTGGCTTGCGGTCGTGCCCGGGTGATAGCCAGCGTGGGCCTTTCATCTCCTGGAGCCAGTAATCAGCTGATTGCCTACAGCCCACCCAGGGAAGCCGCTCTAATGCACAGCTACAATGGGGGGCTACAACCGCCTAACAATGTTATCCAATACACTCCAGGATACAGGAAAGGTCAAACAGCAGCTCATTTGTTAATGCCATGCGAAGTACATGATGAAAAGCAAGTGCTCATAGCAATGATTAGGGTAGGGGGATTGCAAAATACAAAGTAGATGGCTGCCCTTTCTTCCCCTTTGTGCAAATCAATATTATCAATAATCAATCTGACCTCAACGATTATTTTAATAATGCAGATTAATTTCATATATTTTGCCTGCAAAAAAAAAAATAAAAGAGCGAACCCTTTTACACAACATGAAGGAGAAGCCAGAAGAGAGTACAGTATTTTTTGGACTATAAGGCGCACCATCAATAAATGCCTGCTAAAACATCTAGGTTCATATATAAGGCGCACCGGATTATAAGGCACACCTGATTATAAGGATGAATGACCAGCAGGTGGCAGACCTGTGCACAGTTCAAGGCAGCTGTTGTCTGTAAGTACGGTTCATATATAAGGCGCACTGGACTATAAGGCGCACCTTTGATTTCTGAGAAAATCAAAGGATTTTTTGTGCACCTTATAGTCTGAAAAATACGGTATAGATTTTTTTTTCTTGATGGCAGATCTTATACCAATATGAAGATCTGCTATTGATTACAGTACACTTTGTTCCAAAATGTCCAATGTTCCAAAGGGAAAAAAAAACAAAAAAAAACAGGAAAGGCTGCTTTTCACCAAAATTACAAGAAGCAATACAGCACAACACTGTACCCATTAAATATCTTTCACAGGGTTGGGAGGATGGGGTTGATACGGTAGAAACGAATGTATCAAATGCACAAGAAGGCTTGTCCGCAAACACATCCATGCCACGTGTACCCATTATTATGGGGGTGAAAACAACGGGTGGGGGAGGGGGAAGTTCTTCAAAGACCAAGAGACGTGACATTTGTAATTGCTTAACTAGAAGCTGTCAAAGTAGTAACACTTCTGCAGCAGGTCACACGTCTCTTTCTTTATTACTCAGCTTCTTTCGATGACTCATCTGAAAGGTTGCACAATGTACAAATAGATGATCCTATGTCCTTATTATTGCTTTTAATTTGATTACTATAGAAACCCCAAAACGTTAAAAATGATCACCGCCATGGCAATAAACAATCACAAAGAGTAGTCGGCCTTATCCAGATTGGATGAGCTGTAGCGTTCTTGGGTTGTGTCGCCCTTCTGACGTGATCAGTCCTATAATCTTCCTAATACTGAATGGGGGGGGGGGGGGGTGTTCACTGAAAAGATGAGGTAGGAAGCAGAATTTTTTTTTTTTTTAATCACAATACAGGAGGTAGTTATTAATAAAAGCAGATAACGAGTGAATATTTGATCAAAATAAGCCAACACTCTGGAAACAAAAGCGCAGTCAATACAGTCTGATACAACTGGCGTCTTCTACGAAAAATTCTCTATCCAGGTTGGAAAGCATAAAAAAAAAAAAAAAAAAACGGCTAATTTGTTTCCCTCCATTAAAAAAAAAAAACACACAAAAAAAAAAAAAAGAGCCCCTTCATTCCCCGTCATGAGGCAGCGTTCTGTACGGTGACATATGTTTCCATAATGGAGCATAAATTGTGTATTATGACATTCGCTCTCCGCCTAGGGCTTCAATTAAAAGAATCTAAGAACTGAACGGGATGATGACCTAACGTATAAGCCTCACCGAATCACACGATTAAATTACTGGGAATGTGCAATTGCTGTTTATGTGTCTGAGTTTCCTTCCTATTAAAGTCCCTGTTGGAAATCCACCCACATGTGTTTTCAAAGCTGCTTCCCAGCCGCGCAAATCCCCTTTTTCCCCCCAACGTGAGATAGACGTGAGTCGTGGGGGTCAGTGTGATGGATGAGAAGCTGCCCAGATAGTCTGCACCCAAAATGTTAAGGCGCAGAATTTGGTGCCAGACAAATACAGACAGTCCCCGGGTTACATACAAGATAGGGTCTGGAGGTTTGTTCTTAAGTTGAATTTGTATGTAAGTCGAAACTGTATATTTTATAATGGAAGTTCTAGACAATTTTTTTTCTTTTGCCCCAGTGACAATTGGAGTTTCAAAATTTTTGGTGTAATTGGACCAAGAATTATCAATAAAGCTTCATTACAGACATCTTACAGATGATCATTGCAGTCTGGGACTATAGTAAAGCATCCAGAGAGCTTCACCAGAGGTCACAGTGGGCAGAGGGGTCCGTCTGTAACTATGGGTTGTCTGTAAGTCGGGTGTCCTTAAGTAGGGGACCGCCTGTACACTATTATGCAATATATTTCATTACACAAATAGGATGGGGAACATTGTGTCCACTTTTAAATCACAAAATAAAATTGACATTGTGTTCACATATTCTTGTTCAGGCGTGCACTAGGCAAGATCACGGAGCACGGGCGGAATATATCCATAGGCAAAGGTGTAACCGGTCAATACATTTTTCCTTATCCGTAGAGCTTAGTTCTACAAAGAGTACATTATAGGTAGGTGGTCTGGTGTAGATTTTGGGCTCCACGGGGATCCATAGGTCACCCATAAACACAGCAAGCTAAATGGGTGTCCTTTAGGCACACATCTGGTCAGTATGAGAAACTTATCAGGTTTAAAGCAGAAACACAATCATGTCTCTTAAAATGACCTTCAAATCTATTCTGATGATGAAAGCACCAATACTTTATTGATTACTATTGCACCATGTTTTATTGTCTAAATGATCAGACAGAGATAACATTAGAGGGAAGAGGAGCAGAGACACAGATTGCCTCTAGGAGTTGCCATCGCTGTGACCCCATAGTCAAATCCCTGTGTGACATACGTGAAGGTGACAGCGGGACGCTCCGAGCCAAACACAAGATGCCATAAAATGAGAACTGAACTGACCGCTCTCTTCTATCTCCTCATACAATGAGTGGGCAGAGATCAAAGATTACTGGATAAAAGCCTTACATACAGAAAATTAAAATTTTTTACTCTCCAGTATAATTTCCTAGTTTGTGTTGTAGAAGCAGGAATATGTCCACATGAAAAGACACAAAACCGGAAACCCAGGAAAGTTTGATGTCCCCCATATGAATGGAGCAGAATATTATATAAAAATGTATACACTGCTCAAAAAAATAAAGGGAACACACAAACACATCTTAGATCTGTAGGAATGAAATACTCATTGGAAAACAAAAAATCATCAATGGAAATCAAAGTTATCAACCAATGGAGGCCTACATTCATACAATGTATGGCCGCTGTACCGTGGTACAGAACGTTACAGTACCGCACGTGTGCTGTCCGTAGCACTCCCGTACGGCGCCACTAGCCCATTGCAGTGTATGGGGAATGTATATACATCGGCTGTATATACGTCCCCCATAGGTTCGTGTGAATGTAGCCTTAAAGTGTAAAAAATAAACACTCCAGGCTGGGGATTGAGAAGGCCGGTCCATTGCTTGAATACCCTCATCCTACAGGAACTTCTGACCCACTCCGGCCAAATGAGGTCTAGCATTGTCCTGCATTAGGAGGAACCCCGGACCAACCGCACCAGCATATGGGGATCGCATCTCGGTAATGGCAGTCAGGCTACCTCTGGCAAGCACATGGATGGCTGTGTGGCCCTCCACAGAAATGCCACCCCCCACCATTACTGACCCACTGCCAAACCAGTCATGCTGAAGGAAGTTGCAGGCAGAAGATCGCTGTTGGCGTCTCCAGTCTCTGTCACATGTGCTCAGTGTGCGCCTGCTTTCATCTGTGAAGAGCTAAGGTGGCGCCAGTGGCGAATTTGCCAATCCTGGAGTTCTCTGGTAAATGCCAAGCGTCCTGCACAGTATTGGGCTGTGAGCACAACTCCCATCTGTGGACGGAGGGGCCTCATTCCATCCTCATGGAATCGGTTTCTAACAGTTTGTGCAGACAAACTCCTGGTAGCGGCACCAGCCTCTGGACACTACGCTGACAGACGCAGCAAACCTTCTGGCCACAGCTTGCATTTATGTGTTATCCTGGATGAGCTGCACTACCTGAGTTACTTGTGTAGGTTGCCTAAGCGTTGTGGGAGGGCATACAGGCACGTGGAGGCCACACACTACTGAGCCTCATTTTGACTTGTTTTAAGGAGATCAGTTGAATTAGCCTGTAGTGTTTTGTGTGTGTGTGTGTGTGTGTGTGTGTGTGTGTGTGTGTGTGTGTGTGTGTGTGTGTGTGTGTGTGTGTGTGTGTGTGTGTGTGTGTGTGTGTGTGTGTGTGTGTGTGTGTGTGTGTGTGTGTGTGTAGGGGGGGGGGGGGGAACGACTCTAAATCCAGGCCTCCATTGGTTAATAAATTTGATTTCCGTTAATTATTTTTTGTGATTTTATTGTCAGCACATTCAACTTTGTGCATAAAAAAAAAGTATTTAATGAGGCTACATCATTCACACAGATCTAGGATGTGTTATTTGAGTGCTCCAGTTATTGTTTTGAGCAGTGTATATTATATATACACCTTTAAATATATATATTTTAAGAAGCTGAAGTATAGCAGGCCTTGTTTCGTGACATCATTATGAGATGGCTACTTCCCCGCTCCGTGTAGGTGACCGTATGATCCCATCCTATACATGAGCTCATCTAATATACCCCTTAATGGCATGTGTCATGTCCAAGCTGCGGTGACAAGAATAAGTGACATAACTAACGTGACTCACCCGTGCTCATTACAATCACCATTATTATATTTAACCCTATAAGGCTGCAGATTCCTAATATTGCACACCAATGACAAGGATGACCACGAGTAGAGTTTATATGAGAAGCTACCCATCTTGTTTAACAATACACATGCATACATGGCAAAGTGGTGCATGCACTCTTATTTGGGGAAAGAGATAACCCCTAGATTCATTCATTATACCCGCCCTCTGGTAGGAGGTTTTTGCAGAATCTATAAAATAATTGAAAGTAAAATATTTCCATATTCCATCACAAGGTTTTTACGGAGATAAGCAATGCTTTTAGGGGGGAGTATACACTGCCTCGTGGAGAAAACAGATGCCTGCGCTTACCATTAAATATTGCAGATTGTGCATAAACTGTAATAGTCTCGTGTAGATAAAAACCTTACACTGCACCTTTGAGCAGATGGGGTGAGATTCTAGATAATACCGCAATGTCACCGTGTACCATGGTATATGTGACAGTGTCTTAGACATTACAAGCCACTTATAGAATAGGACTGGCCTGTCATAAGAGCGCAGAATGTGTGTTGGTCCTTTAGGAAGGAAAACCCCTGTCTGACCCATCTCTATGTGATGACAGGTTATGTGCTCTTAGTGCCATATTACTGTCAGATTTACAGCTCCTGCTGTCACACAGCGGAAGTCAATTCGTGCCCCCCCCCTCCCTCCCTGCCTTAATGCAGAGCATCACATTTATTCTAACGTCTCTGATGTTTTTTGGATACCACAATGCTGTAAGTTTGGTGACCCCTTTTTTTTTTTTTAATAATAAAAGTTTTATCAGCCTAGTCTCACCTCCTATCACTTTATTACTTTGCTAGTGTTCTGGTTACATAAGCGGCCCATTATATCCTGCAGGAACAGGCCCAGTGTACTGACAGATCTCTACACAAGTCCTCATTGAACAAGCACGACAGGTGACGGGTGACAGAAGACAACGCGCTGACCTACTATCTTTATCTGCACCAGCCAGTACTGTGTGTCTACTGGGATTACTGATAGAGGCCATAAAGGAGACATCACTATTGAGATACATTATGTTCAGTCCACATAATGCAGAATCAGTCTAGTGCTCCTAAAATTTGATTATAGGAAATCAAATAAATGGGAACCATCTTTCTGGAAGAGGCACAAAAAGTAGCTGTGTGTGCCAACATCCATATGGACCAATAAGATAGCTGAAAATATTTCAGTTTCGCTAAATAATTAAGCTTCCCAAAGAAAAAATTATTCTGGAGCGTTCTAGAATCAAAAACAACGGAGGCAGTTTGAGGAGTGTCCAAGACTGTCCAATGAGACAGTCTAACGCCTAGTATCCTAGTAGTTGACAAAAGAAATTTCAGTCTGAGAAACTCGCTCCATGCGCCGTCAGGATTTCCTGGACTGAACCTGGAATCACTGAACTGAACATTACAGTTTAGCGATTCGAGGTTCGGTCCGGTCAATCCTGTAACCGCGCCAAGAGAGTTTTACAGACCAAACTTGCTTGTGGGCAACAGGTTTCAATGTGCACCAGAAAACACTCCAAAATTTTGGGTCACACCTAAGGCTTTGTCCACTGCTGGCTGGGTCATACTCTATTCCAGCTAAGTCATGCTAATATATAAGAAACCAATGGGAAATATTTTTTTTTAAAGTCCAAATTATGATGGAAATCAAGTTAACGTATTTACCATAGCTCTATCAAGTGTTCCAAGAAACCTTGATCCAGATTTCTTAATTAATAAAGAACACAATTACTCATCACCAAGGATGATTGAAGATAGATCTCGCCTCTCTGAAGTCATAAGTACCCACGACTCATCTTACTGGTCAGGCAGAAGACACTTTAGGGATATATACAATGTATATAAGCGATTAATAATCTCATGTCAAAGGGGATAATTATCTTTGGAGGCTTGTGAATTTTTACAGGAGCTGTAGGGACTGTGCTCTGCAAAAATATGAGCCGATTTCTGACTATAAATTACGCTGAAATAGCGTAATCCACTTGATGAGGATCATTGCTGGCTATGCAACGAGAACGGCAAAAGCTTGACCTGGGCAGCTGGCCCCGAGACAACAGGGTCGGGTCTGATTTTCTTCTTTAGTTAACCATAATGGTGAATAAACACTCGAAACCTCCAGCTCACCAGCCATAGCCAAGCTCCACAGTTGTCTTCCAGACAGGTGTGTGAACATAGAAGGCCTGAAAGTAGAAATATTCACAAGCCAAAGGACTAGAGTTACTCGAAATGCGTCAGAACGTGTATGCGATTGTAAAATGTCCTCATAAACTCTGCGGTTTTACAAGAGACAAGTTTAGCACTGCAATAAAGAAGCTTTAAGTTGGACAACCCCTTTAAGGTACAGTCCTGGTTTTGGGTTTCTGGAAGCAAATATTTCTTTCATGAATGGAAACAGCCTTTCATGGTCTTCCACATGGTGATATTTTCAGACTGTTTGTTCATCTGCATCTGTGACAGTGAATCCTGTCGGAGGGAAATAGGAAAGTGTCCTTCCTCCCATGTTATCCGCTCGATTTTCTTTTGCCAAGAGCCAGATGCTTTATCCTTCCCTGCTGCCTGGGATCTCTTCCCACTTTCCCTACTTTTGTAAAAAAAAATATCTTTATATATTTGCAGCTGAAAACATGTAAGTGACCACATCTATCAGAGGCTTTGGAGAAACAGGAATGATGCAGCTTCTCTTGGTTTTGGAAACTAACCCATAAAAAGCACAGGAAGTGAAAAATATTGGATTTTGGAATCTTTAAAATTTTCTCATTGAGGTCAAAATTAAACGTGACATGTTTTGAATTGCGTGCACATAAATCCGCAAAACAGATGTACAATTTCAGTCATTATTGGAGCGATCACACTGCAACGCGATCAGAAGTGCAACAGATGTGAAATTGGAGACGAATGGCGTAAAAAAATATTTCCTAAATAAATTTTGGCGTGCGCTAATATAACTACATACCTTGCACACTTGTCACTCGCTATCTGCTAGCTTGAGTAAACACCACCGCCTTCACCACATAACAAGCTGATGTCGCCCTGTGTGGTAGGCTAAGTTGCCGGGCACGTTGCCAATCTGAGACATTGGCCACAAGACCTCTTTTGTCATAGGCGAGAAATGACCAACGGGTAACATTTATTGCAGGGCGAGTACAGACAATACACCGCATACTGGGTTTTGTGCGTTTCGACAATGCAGCATTCAGCCCGTTGGGCCCACTCGAGTGCTCCGTCACACTGCTATTATGTTCAGTAGTGTACAAGGAAGATAATTAGCACATAGAAAAGTGGTAATTACCACATTAGATAATCACAATAGCTTTCCAATTGTGGATATTACAGGAATACAGGGAAAAAAAAGAAAGTAGGTGTGAGGGTCATACTGATACTAATACACTTATTAGAAGCGTGAGGACTAGGATTGTGGGAGTTATGTTACCATTCACCTTAAATAGTTCAACCAGGACAAGAACTTTTGTGAAAGTTTTCTTATTTTTGTAGAGTTTAAAGGAAACCTACCACTTGTAGTGGCAGGTTTCCGATGGCAATACCGGGCACCAGCTCAGGGTGAGCTGGTGCCGGAGCTTATTTTAGTTAGTGTTTTAAACCGCAGTATCGCGGTTTAAAACACTTTTTAAACTTTATAGCCGGCGCAGGCAGGTACGCACTCGGCGCTTACCGTGCATGCGGCTACATAGGAAGTGAATGAGAGCCGCGTGCACGGTAAGCGCCGAGCGCGTACCTGCCTGCACCGGCTATAACGTTTAAAAAGTGTTTTAAACCGCGATACCGCGGTTTAAAACACTAACTAAAATAAGCTCCGGCACCAGCTCACCCTGAGCTGCTGCCCGGTATTTCCATCGGAAACCTGCCACTACAAGTGGTAGGTTTCCTTTAACCATCCATATATTATCTATCGATATCTATGTATCTACTGATCTATATACCAACCAACAGCAATGGCCGAATATTTAGTGTGTATGAGGGCATTACAGGTCTTCTACATCAGTGATTTTCAAACTTTTTTGAGCCGCGGCACACTTTATACTTAGAAAATCCTGGGGCACACCACCAACCAAAATAGCACAAAATGACACTAAAACAGTCATAAAAGGCCCCCCTTTACCAATTAAAAGGCCCTAGAGGCCCCCCTTTACTAATTAAAAAAAAAAAAAAAAAAAGACCCTAGCGGTGCAGGAGCTACAGAAGATGGGCGAATCGCCGACGCGGGGCTTTTAGGCAAGTATGGGCGCAGAAACAAGGGGGGGGGGGCGGCGGCAGCGCTACACATGGGCATCATAGATCGGGGAACTTTCCCCGCGGCACATGGTTGAAAATCACTGTTCTACATCATCTGCTGTTAATAATAATTCTTTATTTATATAGCGCACACAGATTACGCAGCGCTGCACAAAGCATGTCAAATTTGTCCCTGTCCCATGGGGTTCACAATCTAAAATAACCCAACAGTATGTTTTGGAGTGTGGGAGGAAACTCGAGTACCCGGAGCAAACCCATGCACACACAGAGAGAACATACAAACTCTTTGCAGATGTTGACTTGGGTGGGATTCTAACCCAGGACCCAGCATTGAGAAGAGTCAAGATTTCTGTAGAAGCTGTTCCCGAGGAAATGGGTAGCTTAGGGAAATACACACCACATGCGTATATCCTGCTAAAATTTAGGGACCCCACATATGTTAGATAGTGTTGACACATGCTGATAACAAAGGATAAGCATTATCGCGAGTTCACAGGACATTCTATAGAGCCATATAAATTATCTGTCCAAATTTTTTTGCAGACTTCTTTGTTACAAGTATTAATCCGGCCTATAAAATGGTGGCGCTGCTTATGTCATGTTATAGCTCAGCAATGACACTACAGACGCTCAGGATGCTCAATAGGATATGGTGTCTCTCCCAACAGATTTTATAGCCTTGATAAGTTTTTTTTTTACACTCTTGAGCCACCAAGAGATCTATTATCTACTAGGGTAGTAAACAAGTAGACTGAAATAAAATGGATGGCTGTACATAACAACAAGGTAAGTGATAAGGGTATAATATGACAGGCCGATGGACTCCACCTGAACATTACTGAGAGAACTGGAAAGTTTATACAGACATCTACAGACACTTAAATTGTCATACAAGATGAGAATATGGTCCTAATAAGGTCCTACTCAAATATTTACCTCAGGGATGGTCTACATGCTACTTATTCTACATAGTACATCCTTCACCAGATAGCTCTATAGATACATGATTGTGTGATGCTCCACTTAATAGGTCTAATAACTGTTAACAGCAAAAATAAAGCTATAAAACCACTGCTCATCGAGATCATAGATCTGCCCTTTGTCTACTAAGAGGTTCTGTCACGAGTAATTTCACTTTTAAGAAAAGAAAGCTTTTATATAAAATGGAATGTGTGTGCTTGAGGTATACCACAGCGACACAGGCCGCCTAGAGCGAATATCATTGCAGTACTTAGATCACCAGCTCATGTTGTGCCTTTCAGCGATCCAGTTTCAAGGCTTTTCGGTGAATTCCTTGCAGAATGGAGCACACAGGGCAGCGCGGAATAGGCCGGAGCTCCAAGATGCAGTCGCGGATCGGATTTCCTTATGGAGGCCTCCACCCGCCTGGACAACATTTGTTTAATAACCAACGACACATGTCTTTAAGGTTCCTACACATTCTTTAGGCATCAGGAATGAATATATCACATACAATATGTTATACACATGTGAAAATATGTGGGGAGGAATCCTTCCCCAAACTCCATAAAAGATACTACAGCATGTTCTACTACTGCTCCATCAATTCCTAATCTTAACTCTTCATATCCTTTAGCAGGCGCCATGCTGCACGCAAGATATGTGAATTTGGGCCCCCGATTTGCTGCATAGCAAGTTTTTTTTTTTGTCATCCAACAAGATCCAAAGCTTATATCCACTACACGATCAATATGGACCGATCCCCTATTCTACCGCTAGTCCATAAGTAGGCGCTTTTTTTTTCTCGGTATTTCTGATGCATATTTGTCCGAAGGCCGTGTTCACACGTTGCATTTACGGAATGCAATTCAAACCCAATCGGGAATAAGTTGCTCCAGGAATGCAGAAGCATCTAGCTTCTCGGGAACTAGAAAACACGTATTTGGTGCGCTAAGAAGGCAAAGAAGCTCGCGATGATAGCTTCCGAATGCAAGCGCTCAGGGCTAGACGCTTCTGCATTCAGATGTGCTTATATAAAAATGCAATTGAAGCGAAATTTGTATGGCCCATAAAAATAAGTGCACCCCTTGGCATACTAAACATTTCTTACAGCTCCAAAAAGGTACACACATACATACACATTTATCACAGTTATTAGTGCTTCTGCCTTACCAATTTAATAAACTCTTTAGACAAGGATATAGTAGAAAAGCAACATCGCGCACTTGACAGAAGTCAACCAAGATGCCGGTTACATATTTGTGTATGGGACACAATAGTATTTGTTTTCCCAAAGACCAGACAAGAAAAAAAAAAAAACTTGCTACACAGGGAGGCTTGATCGTCTGGGGGGAGCGGCGTGCACTTCCCGAGCAGTAAGCATAACATAAGGCAAGGCTTTGTTGTCCTGTGCTCATAGCAACTGCGGGGCAGCCTGACCTTTCACAAATGACTGCCAGGAAACCATAGAGCCACTCTCATGCACTACTGCCATTTACTATGTATACACCTTACATACCACAGTTATTTCATTCCCTACTTGTTATATAGAAGTGCACATTTGCTTTTACTATAAATGGTAGATGGCAATGTAAATTATACAAAAAGCACACAAAAACACTACAGACACAAAATACCAAAAATATAAATGGATCTTACAGGGAGCCGTAGTTCACTTTGAGCGTTCTCTACGCTCTCCAGCCCACTGACCATGGATGATTCATGACATTGAGATGTTGGCCTCGATCTGCATGTCTAATTTAAGATTAACACTGTACGCTAAGATAAAACCACACAAACGTGCCAAGGGGTGACGTTTTACTTGGTGGCAGGAGAACGCCAGCTGGTTTATAAGATTTCACACACCTTAGTTCAAAAGGTTATAGACATCTCGCCAAAGGACAAGGTTTTCGAAGGGGTTATCCGGGTATACAAAATTACTTATGGCCGGGCTGGGGAGGGCTATTTAAAAATAACAAACGTGTACTTACCTCCTCCGGCGCCGCTGATGTCCCATGCCGCAGTCCATTTGATCCGTGCCCGTGTTTGTTTACAGGGGCACAGAAGCTTAAACAAACCGGGGCACAGATGAGACGTAACACGGCACGGGACATCAGCGACGCCGGAGGAGGTAAGTACATGTTTGTTATTTTTAAATAGCCCGCCCCAGCCCAGCCACAAGTAAATTTGTATACTCAGATAACCCCTTTAAGTTTTTCATGCGCTGTGAGATCTTGACCAAAGAGGGTAAAAACGAACGCCCAACAAGTGTGAATTTTTGTGTGTCCATTTCTTTTGTCTGCCACATATCTACGGTCCTTATATTTTCTGCCCATAACATCATCCCCATTGACTTTAAGGAGGTCCACTAATGTATGCAGAAAAAATGTCAAAACAATATCAAATAAGCAAGTCTGCTTGACTGGCGCACATCTATTCTGAGGCGCTGACTATGAAAGAACGCATCATGTCAAGTTCCCTTTTTCGACTTTGTGTTAGGTTAAAAAATTTTGTCTGCATCTTAGTAAACCAAAAACGTAATCTGATAAATAAACTTTAAAAAACAGGTGCTAAAGTGACGGTATTGGATGCCATCTAGAGCCCTGAGTGTCCATGCAGCCCTCTCTACAAGCACTAAAAGATGGAAGGTAGAAGCAGCAGTACTATGGGCTGTTTTGTTAAGTAGAAGGCTAATAGCAAAAACTGATAGGACTGCACATCAAAAAGTTTCAGAACACTTAAAAAAATTAGACAATAGTAGACTACCAGCACCGAAAAATTTCGGCTGACAGTACAGGGTAAAAGGGGTTTTCCAGAATAGGCTTCATCTATCCTTGTATAGGAACTGCAGATTGTGCCTTCCTAAGGGTATGTCCCCGCAGAGTTTCTGACAAAGTTGTCTAACTAGAATAAAACCCCGTCACTACTTGCTAAAACAATAAGAGAAATGAATGTATGTACAGACTGGTGTAAACTCACCTAACACCATCGTTGACCAACTAGTTTCCAGTTCCTCCTCCAGAAGTATGGAGAACACTATATCTACAGTAGCGTCTGCTACCAGATTTATGGGATGGAAAGTACACACTGATAATCTCATAAGATAAGATGGAGGGCACAATAGAAAGAGAGTGGTTATCAGAGGCTCTTTGAAGTTGAGTTTTTAGTACAATCCTCCCCCATCATGCTCCAATGAATGAATTCTTTGGACCCTGGCTCATGGCAATTGCACATTATAAAAATGGTCGAGTTGGTAATTTGCAAATATTATATATTATATTTTGACAGTGATTACTTTTGTCCCAGTCATAGAATATATAGACTTGGGAAAGTCAGCTAATTTTATGAAAGATTACTTTAGATTCTCACTATATGTATCCAGGTTACCCCAGCCAAACACAATGAGGCTTATTTACTAAGGGTCCTGCAGCCGCATTTGACGGGTTTTACGACTTTTCGTGGGTTTGCGCCGGTGATTATGTCGCACGCGATCGGATTTTGGCGCATGGGCGCCGGCTTTCATGCAACAGAAATCGGGGGGCTGGTGTGGGTAGGGTAATGAAGACTCTTACCGCCTGTACAAGTACCGTATATACTCGTGTAAATGGCGAGTTTTTCAGCACAAAAAATGTGCTGAAAAACGTCCCCTCGGCTTATACACGAGTCAATACTGGATAGTCTCGATAGTCAATGGACTTAAAAAATAATAAACTTGTATACTCACCCTCTGGTGGCCCCGATGCGCAGCGCTGCTCCCCCGATGTCCGCGCGGCTCGTCTTCTGTCATCCCGGCTCCTCTTCTTGCTTCAGCGCCCGTCTTCTGTAACGTCGTGCTGGGCGCCGCCCACCACGATGTTAGAGAAGACAGAAGACGGGCAGGGAAGACAGAAGACAAGCTGCGCGGACATCGGGGGAACAGCGCTGCGCATTGGGGCCACCGGAGGCTGAGTATACAAGTTTTTTGTTTTTATTCTGGGCAGGCTGGGCGCTACTGGCGGCAGGCTGGGCGCTACTGGCGGCAGGCTGGGCGCTACTGGCGGCAGGCTGGGCGCTACTGGCGGCAGGCTATATGCTACTGGGGGCAGGCTATATGCTACTGGGGGCAGGCTATATGCTACTGGGGGCAGGCTATATGCTACTGGGGGCAGGCTATATACTACTGGGGGCAGGCTATATACTACTGGGGGCAGGCTATATACTACTGGGGGCAGGCTATATACTACTGGGGGCAGGCTATATACTACTGGGGGCAGGCTATATACTACTGGGGGCAGGCTATATACTACTGGGGGCAGGCTATATACTACTGGGGGCAGGCTATATACTACTGGGGGCAGGCTATATACTACTGGGGGCAGGCTATATACTACTGGGGGCAGGCTATATACTACTGGGGGCAGGCTATATACTACTGGGGGCAGGCTATATACTACTGGGGGCAGGCTATATACTGGGGGGGGGGCCTGTGACCAATGCATTTCACACCCTCGGCTTATACTTGAGTCAATAGGTTTTTCCAGTTTTTGGTGGTAAAATTGGGGGTCTCTGCTTATACTCAAATATATACGGGTAGTCCAGTCAGAATTTCCTCCGGAATTTATACACAAATTTATCCAGCTCAAAATCATATATAACCCTATGTATTACAGAGCTCAGCTTTTCTTCCTCTATCAAATCCCATTTTCAAATAGGGCACCAGAAATTTACATCTTTAACACAGGTGATTAGGGAGCGGAGGTTTTTATCAAGGTCTCCACCATGTCCACATACACGAGAGAATTATTTTTTTTAACCAGAAAACTTTTATTTATGCTTTGAATCACAGAATAAAGCATATACATTTGCACATTCCACATAGTGATATATCATAACATTAACAGATATGCTTGATACATACATAACAAACCCCCAACACCAAACCCCCCACCCCCCACCCCCCTAGATCTGAGCTTCTCCTTTCATTGGCATAATAATTCCTTCTCCAGAGGCACCTAGCACCCATGCTATCCTACTCATATTCCTAGCAACCCTACAGATTGCCAACGTTCCCAACTCTGCAGTAACTGCGGTGAGGCCAGTCCTGGACACTCAATCCACTTACTCCATTGTTTTTCCAAATTTCTTACAAGCCCCTCTCTTCCTATACACATTCATTTCAAGCTTAATCGTGTTGTTTAGCATTTTCTTCACCTCCGCAAGAGCCAGCGGTTCCTCATCCAGCCAATGCTTGGCAATCGATTTCCGTACGTGGTAAAGAATTTTGGCTACCGCTAATTGTTCTGGTCTAGTTATGTCTAATTCCCCTACACAACCCAACACACACACTTTGGGTTCGATAGGCACATTAACTGAAAACACCTTGTGTATCAGTCTACTCGCTCTTTCCCACAGGGGTTGTAGTTTGGAACAACTCCAGAACATGTGCATATCATCCGCACCCTCCTCCCGACATTTCGGGCAGTACGAGTCTCCCCGCAGCCCCATCCTTTGCAGCACAGCCGGAGTACGGTACACCTTATGTATAAGGAATAATTGCGATCTCCTACGTGCGAGGAGAGAATTATTAAAACTTACGGTAATCATTGTCAAAGAGGTTGCTGCTTTAATTTCTCATAGGTTTTTGAATAAAGACTTTAAAAAGGGCCTTTTTATAGGTGCAAAGGCAACTTCCAACATAGTACTATATTATTAACTGCAGAGCAGTCTGGTGGTAGCAAAATAAAAGTGAGATTTCTTATATTGGCATATGCTCGGCTTAATATGGAGCTCATCAATGCATTTTATGCAGATTTCCTGCAGCTTCATTCCTCACATACTTAGCCTGGACAAATGTAAGAAAAACATCCCTGAGTACATAAATCTGAATCAGAGAACACAGGCGGCCTTCTTTACTTAACATGAACAAATGAAGTTCATTGAAGGAATGTAACTTTCTGTAAAGAGACTCAAAAGGGGAAAAAAAAAAACCTAAAAACTTGTCAAAACACAACCTTCAGAAGTCCAGAGCTCCAGCCTCCACAAGGTCCCAGCATGAAGTCAGAAATTATAACCAAAGCCATATGGAGTACAGACTACCCAGGGACAAGCCAAGTCCGCCCACAGTCTTGTAAGTGAAGAGTACAAGAACACATCAGCCCATGTATAGTTACTAAAAACCTAGAACATAGGAGTGTAACAGAATGTACGGGTTTGAATTTTTGGTTGGTTTGCAAATATATTGGGGACAAAAGACTCCTCTGGCTCAATTTTTTTGAGGAGCAATTCAGATGACCTTGAGTGATCCCAGAAACACAGGTGTGAGGGTAGGATTTCCTGGACATACAAAGACTCGACTGAACAAAACTCACTGCATCCTATTGATTTATGAGGCTGAGGTTCAGGCCTACCACAGGGTACGCTGTCCTACTGGATAGCTGTGGTCAGCCTGGAACTCAACATTGTCATAAATCACTATCCCACCCATAAGCCATTCGTACTGTGTCAGCCAGTGGTTAAATAGATGAAAGTTGAGAGTCCTCAGTTGTTGATACCTTTTATTGGCCAACTAAAAAAAAAGGGATGATGGCAATTGCAAGCTTTGAAAACTACTTAGGTCTTCCAACCTATTTTTAGTTAGCCAATAAAAGGTATCAACAGCTGAGGACTCTCTTTCATCCAATTATCCACCCCATACACGTGCAAGACCAGCTCCATCGACCATGTACTAATATGTTCAAGAAACATATAGAAACCACTGCCAGACAGGAACAATAGGAATTCCAACATGCCCACCCCTTGTCTCTTCTTAATCCTACAAAACCCACCGAGGTCCCCGTTTCCTCTTGGAAAAGCTCCACAGTCTGATGACGGCAGAGATTGTCCAAAGCAGATCCCGTGAACCACCAGCACTTTCAGTGGAACATCATGTGGACCAGAGCAGGGCAAGTACACTTTGGGTTTTACAGAATTCCTGCAGAATCCCTTAAAGACCCATCACGTCATTATCATTTTAAAATCCAATTTTCGCAAATTCTTTGACAACTAACTAACCCAACCAAAAGCGGGACTCCAAAAGGTGAAGCGGAGGAAGCCTGGGCACACCTCATGTGGTCTTCTAGGCTAACTGTAGGGCAACAAGTCATCATATAATTTTTTTTTTTTACTAAAACCAAAGAACAAAGACATCCAGTAAATGGCAAAAAGCAGAGATCCTAAAAACAATAACAAGTCATTCCATTTGATTACTAAATGACTAAATAACTAAGTTTGATAACTAAATGACTCCGTACACAATAACTATTGTTAAACTGCAACACTCCTTTAAGTGGTTAAACCTGCCGACTAATTTCAACAGCGGGACCCGGGACCAAATAATCCATTATGTGCGAGCTTAGTTTTATCACTCCCCATAAGATGATGTGCACCACTTCTCATTTAGGACAGAACACACAGCGTGATTTGATAAAGCTTTTTCCATTGGAAACAAGGCTAAAAATGGAATGTTTCCCACAAAGGACTGACTCGGACTTGACGGAGATTTCGTCTTGATTAGGATTCAACACAGAATATGTAGACATTTTATAGAGCCAAGAAACAAAATCGCTTCCATGTGTTACGATTCAGCTTATTAGCTGCGCGCTGGACAGCTTGCAGACAAATGACTGAGGTGGGTATGTAAGCACCTCCATATACAGTGCTTAGGGTGCATTCCAATGGCGTATAGGGTGCTTTCCCATGGTGTTTAGGTGTAACTGTGGCTGTGTCCAGGAATAAATCCACCCCGATGCACTTGAATTGCATTTCAAAACACAATTCAAGCAAAATGTGTGAACACAGCCTTAAGGTGGGTTCCTACATATCAGTCACAAGAGGGCTTAGGTACCTAGGTGAGACATCTCTTAGCCACAGTTTGTCAGTATGAAATCAGTGCAGGTATCTGAATTTATAGCATAATAGTCCTCTACGATACTATGAACTACTAAGTCCCATACTGTAATCCAATGGGAATTCTCCAAGTCCCCATACAATGTTCATTTTGGGAAATGTGGCCGACTAAAAGCTGCCCATGGACAGGCTATGAATGTTCTAATAGCAGAGGACATCTTTTATGGACACATAAGCCACAGACCGTCATGTGCAAGATTTAGATCCCACGTATAACGATGAACAGGTTTGTCGCAAGTGGAAGGTTAAAAAGCAAAAGACATTTGACGTCAGTACATTTATAGGCAGCGGAATCGCAGTACAAAAAGGCCAAGAAGATTTTAAGAGCACCAATTACCATGTTTAGGCTAAAAGCAACAAGACACGAAAAACATGTGCGAACCCAACTTGCGTGGATTTCTATTCCTTTCGAAGGGAACTTATAAAATGTTCAAAGGAAGAGACAATTATGCATGAAAGGAAGATTAAGATTCTGCACCACAAGGAAACCTCTAACATGAAAGGCCTGGAGACACTGAGTGAAAGGTGTTTCTGATCATGTCCTATGAAGACAATGGACGATTTATAGAGAACATCAAAACAAAGTCAAAGGAGAGTCTCCGAGATGCCGCATCCTTCATCAATCAAAATTCATTTTACAATCTTGTTGTACGTTTTTGTGAAGCCGCTTTCACACGCACAGTTTCCATGTCACATTCCTCCATGGCATAGGACCAGTGCCAAGCCAGATAAAGCACAGAGGTAGGGGTCACAGAGACATTTCCATTATTCAGAAGGAAGATCGGCTACTTCCATTAAGGACTGCACTTGCTGACGACAAACGTAGAAAGACGGGCATTGTGACAGCGGCAGAGTGGCAGGCCTTCTTATATACTAGCGCCATTGTACTGCCCAAATTCATGGGTGAGGAAAACTGTAATAGCCACTGCCAAAAACAGCCCCAAGCCCAAAACAGTCCTCTAGTCAGATATGTTTGGAGCAGACTTCATTTTCTTCTATATCCCACCCGAGCCTTCAGGACGTGTTCACCCATTCTGGTCTTTAAACTCAATTCAATAAGAATAGGGAGGGGCTTCAATCGCAGTACAAACGAGTACCACGTGTATACTTTTGTTTACAAGTGGCGCTCTGTACCAATAGCACGTGTTTCCGTTGCAACATATATGCGATTGTAACAGGCCCCTCCCCTTTCCGATTGAATTACGTTTCAAAACACAATTCAACGAGACCGCGGGAACCGGAGCCTTCCAGACTGATACATTAGGATGCCACTTCCACTCACCATCCGTGCTCTTTGGAAGATCTTATCTCTCAGACGTCCAAGCCCAGACCAAGAAGACTAATGCTCCCCATTAGAACCAGTCCAAAGTTGCCAATGCTGGCAGGACTGGCTGACCATCTAATCTATAGGAGGTCTTTCCAATTCCTTGTCATCTTTGGCAGATATCGGAGATTATATGGATTCATCAAGTAGGGCTTCAAGTGTCCAATGTCATCATCTTCAAGAGACCGTCCCAACACTTCCCAACCCACCACCCATCTTCATTGTGCCTGACTGATAGTATAGGACTAGTGTATCTGATTGTAATGTAAGATATAAATAATAAGAATATATAGGCCTACAGCTGTGATACCCTCAGATTTATCAATGTTCTCTCAGGTATATAAAGAATATCATAAAAATGACTATTCTGAGCCATTCCATGATCTTGTCCATATTGCAATATTCGGTTTTAACTAATACAATTTTGTGGGTTAAACCGGTATTAAGTTCCCTAATTCAAAGGGAATTAGTGACGTCACAGAAGCCTCACGTGGACTTTCCAGTGAATGGATGAGCAGTAATCCCCAGTTTTATTCATATAATGGATAAAGGAGGAAAGGTGATATCTTTATCTGTAAGAGCTGTAATGACAGCCAATGTTTCGTTCTGGGAGTGAACAATGAAATTTTAAAAAAGTGCAGCTCTGTACATCCTTTAGTGGTTGTGCCTTGTATTGTAGCTCAGATGCATTCAAAATGCAGTATCATGCACAGCCACTGCAAAATATATGGCGCTGTCCCAGGAAAAAAAAGTGAAGTGCAGTAATGGATTCATTCTGTGGATTGGTAGAGGTTCCCTTTAAGGGAGACTCTATACTTCTCACCGACCTATCATAATAGGGTCGTGGCGCAAACATTTAGCTCACGTCACTTTTTTGAGATTTAGGCAAGACATTGAGTATGAAAATATTTAAACTATTCACGCTCAGGACGCTGCTGATGGTCACGAGTAAGAGTCTGCACGTTTCCAAAACTAGTCTAATATCAAAGCTCAATTCTAATAAAGGAGGCACATCCAAATTTTTCTTACCCTGGACCTCCCATTGCTTAATGACAGCAAGTGTCCCCGTATCCATAGACACTGACCTCCCAGCCACTGCCCTGGACTAGAGCTGGTGACAGACATGATTAATTCCCATCTCAAGTCTATGGATAACAAGTTCTGGATGTGATTACAAAGTTTGTCACAAATGTCACTTCTGTAACACAATCTGCCCGGCAGTTCTGTATGGCCTTAGGTCAGTGCATAAAAGTCACAGGGTGATGCAGCGACTTCCGACTTCTGTAATTACTCCAAAGTTTTTTCAATCTTCCAGTGACCTCTGCAGCGACCTGGAGGAAAAATGTTCAACCACAAAGTCCTACCATGTGTCAGCATGCGGTGGCCGGGGACCATGATATATAGCAGGAGAAAACTGGATCCATGTGTAGGTCATAGCAATACAACCAACCCAACTATAACCAAACAAAGACACTTACACTCTTTTCTTTGGGGTAAACCCAGGGCTCTCCCCTACATCACAAAGCCGACCACGTCACTGGGATTAAAAACCCAACGCAGTATCTGTAAGCACCATAGAGATGAACACAGCAGAACATGTGCGGGGCACACCAGACCCCTATTCGCGATAACTCCGCACTGAGACCCCACTGATCAGAAAGTCAGCCCTTATCTTGTGGATAGGGGCTAATTTGTTGTGAATTGTCAACCCTTTAATCTGTAGTTACACTGGAATTCACACATGGTGATAGGGGTCTGGCTGACCAAAATGTTTTATAATAAAAGCTTTAGGTAGTCTCATATATACTTAGTACCCGCTACTATTGCAGAGGTTCACGACTATTCTGTGGACTTGTTTGGGGGAAGTACCAACTATTTAAAGAAATCCTACCATAAGAAATCTACTATAACAAGTAAATCTGACGATAGATTCCTCCCGCCTGCCTATGCCTTAATCTGTAATATAATAATCCTGGAACCTAACCCAACTTGTTAAAAACTTTATTTTAATAATATGTAAATTAACTGCAGAGGCTACTTGGGTGTGTACTAGCCTGGCCCGGCACTGGGAGCTAATGATAGTACACGCCCCAGTAGCCTCTGCAGTTAATTTACATATTACTAAAATAAAGTTTAACAAGTTAGGTTCCAGGACTATTAAATTACAGATTAGGGTAGAGGCATGAGGAATCTACCAACAGCTTTACACTTACCTTTACTGAGACGCATCGGACCCATCTGTTGTGCTCCCCGTGCCTGTGTAGTCGTATAGTGAAGCCGTGGTGTAGTAGGGGCCGAGGTGCAGGGAGCACCAGACCAAGGAAATTATAAAACATTTTTTTTTTTAAATAGTAGCCACAGAGACTTGGTAAAGGGGAATTTGGGACACTATGGAATACAACTCCTGGGATCTCCAGTGATCCAGAGAACAGGGACCTGTACTTTGGGAGTATTGGAAATCTACCAGTGAATGGGATTGCTGGAGATAGTCAAGGGTATGTGATAACAACCCCTTGAAGCATGCACACTATGAGCGCCACCATACACAAACCCAATATTAGCAGGTGAATAGCCTCCAAATCTCACCCACATCAGCATAGAAATAGAAGAATGTACAAAAACCGGCTACGTGGGGACTTTGCCTCAGGGCTCCAAAATTATTTCGTTTTGCTTTCGATTTTAGGTTTCTTCAACTTTCCATGAAAATTAAACCATATTTATTCTTTCATATTCACACACACTTATACGTTCCCTCATTGCATGCGCCTTTGTGTAGAAGAGGTAATTCCGCGGAGCATTACATGAACAGATGTCGACGTGACTGGATTTCCAGGGCATAGTTCTGTAATATTATATTACATCAAAAAAAAGGAGAAAAAAATAAAAAATCTATTGTGTATCGAGGAATTGCATCCAAGATGTGTCCTATTAGGGGTGCGCTGACCCGTCATAGTCAATCCTTTCTGGGGTCACGCACGCAATAAGGGCAGACAGCAAGGTCAGTGATTCTACATAAAGACGACTGTACAGGCGGCGGTACACACGGGAGATTGCTTAAAAGTGACATTTCTAATGCATGGAGGGTGCCCGCTGCATCCCAGACCCAAATGACTGCTGGCAAGTATGGCAGACATCATGTGACACGTTACACTTAGGTGGGGTGTCCTTGTCCCATTTCATTAAGCTGAACATGGTGACACACAAACCCCCGGAAAATTTCCCCCCACAGGCCGCTGGCTAGAAACATAAACAGCTATCTGTGGCTTCACACTTTTTGCATTAGGAGCAGACAGGGACGCCATTGTTTGCCTATTTCCAACGAGGGCAACGCTCGCCTCCACATACAAAGAGCCCGAGGCGATTCCTGACTAGATAAAATAAATGTAGGTCAGGAGCGCACAAACCAGTTGTCAATCTGGCAGCAGTTTAGAAGCGTAATTAAAGGGGTGATTAGTAGCACCTATCTGACCAGAAATACATCACAAGGAAAGCGCTGGCTGAGGAATGACACAATGTCAGATGGCTACCAAAGGAAATCCTCCTCATGAAAATTTAAGCAATGTAACCATGTATCCAAGGATGAATACAATGCCAGAAAATGCGATGACACTAGGGGGGACAAGCACCTTGCACGGTACCAATTTATGTGGTACTTATATAAATGACACCACGTTTTTGAAATGCTGTAAAATAACTCCGCACCCGGGAACAAAATTTGACTATTAGACATCAATAGTCATCATTCTTCATGCCCTCCATTCTATTCTACTGACCTCCCCCATCTGGAATATCAAAACATGTCCTCTGACTTACTTGTGGCAGCTATGCACAAGGTCCATTTCCCTCGAGTGTTTTTTATGTACCATGGCCATCCGTGCCTGCACTAGTGAGCACACACCACAGGCTTTTAATGTGCATTCAAAATAAAATCTCCTTTATTATATGGATCAGAAAAAATGTATATAGTTATGTCTTAACACCTTTATATAAATTCACAAACCTTGAGTTTGTATCGCAGTGTATAGTAGATAGTATTTCTGTGTTAGTCTGAGACTAATTACAGCCATGGGACCTTTAATGGGCACCATGCAGTCATTAGCCAGTCAATTAAAGATGTCGACGCCCAGCTGCAGGTATAGGCAGCACCTAAAAGGTTAAGTGTCCCAGTTAGTGCCATAACCGAACCCAACAGTTTCCGGCAGGAGTCAGCTCGCCGCGTATGGAGAGGGCTTCATCTGTGGTCCCTCTCCATACTCCCCTTCATGACCACCCGAAGTATATTTACAATGGGTGGATGTGAAGGGGTTTAAGGAAATCTACCATCAAAATCCATCATGATAAACCAGGGACACTTGCTCATAGATCCAGGCACCGTGACTGTGGTAATCTTCTAATATTCCATCTCCCCTCAGCACTTCTCCCTCCTCTGCTTGATGTAATCTTATAGCAGCAGAGAAAGTTTCAAAACACAGTGGGAGGGGGAAGTACTCATGTACAGTGTCTGGCCAATTTGCTTAATTTTAAAAGTTGATTTTAGAAGTACCTACCATATAGACTCTTTCAGCGGTATATACAGTGTATATACCTAACATAAGCTTCAATGGAGTATACTGAGCCAAACATGGTTATATGACAATAATACTAAGTAATAAACAAAAAGAAACCCATATTTAACATGTACATGTTTATCCACCTGTACAAAAATGACAATCCTTTCTTAGTGGAGTTCTTAGGAATCCTTTTTTAAATGGAGGGGGGGGGGGGCTGGGCCTTGTTAGAGATGATGGGAGTAGATTAAACAAGAGCAGTACATACAGAGATCAGTGGTGAGATCAGCAGCCACATTATCAATGGTCTGTCTGCAGCTGGATGAGACGCCACCATTATATAATATTAAATCACTGACATTTTATATGAAGCTTCAGATCTCCAGGGAAAGCAGCCGCTTGCTTGTTGTACTTTTCCAGAATATTTTCTTACCATCAGATTACACATGGGGACTAAGGAAAGATAGCCCTGGGAGATAGCCAGCTTACTACATGCCATGGGCAGGATCTATACAGTACATTGTAGGCCGCATATTCAAGACCAAGTCTGTAACAACATGTGATCAAAAACATAAAATTAATTCTTGACTTTCCCACATTCATAACAGCTTTATTTTTGCCAGAGCAAGTTCCTTCTTTCAGTTCATAGGACAATGTCAGGGAAGCAAACAAGTATAAAGATTATCTTATATTAGACTGTAATCTCACCTAGGGAATTTTTTTTAATTAAAAAAAAACATTTAAGGTGAACTTGTACATGTGAAAATGCAGTCTAATCTACTGACAGTATATTGTAGAGCAGGAGGAGCTGAGCAGATAACACTCGATGTAAAACCAGAAGACATGTTATAGAGCAGGAAGAGCTAAGGCAATTGTATAAAGTGCCCTATCAGCAGGCAGCATGTTATAGAGCATGAGGAGTAGAGCAGATTGTTATTTAGTTGTGTATGGATTCAGTATAACATGTTTTTTATGACATGTAGTCCAATGTATTGCACACCAGAGAAAGTTACAATTTTCAATTTAATATAAATCTGCTTAGTAGTGATGTGTCGTTCACGATCAAACCGGCTCTAAGAGCCGGCTCTTGTTCGTGAATGACGGAAGTTGGCTCCCATCAGTGAGCTGATGGTTCACTTAACCCCACCCAACTCACCACGCCCCTTTAACCCGATAAAATCCGGTTAAAAGTGGAGTGGTGTGGGGTGATTTACTGGCCTGTGGCTCCCTATTATGTATATAATACTGAGTTGTTCAGGAGCCAGAAGAGCCGGCTCTTCTTAATGAGCGAAGCCTAATGATCCAGCTCACTAAGAAGAAACGTAATCCCCATCACTACTGCTCAGCTCCTCCTGCTCTGTAAGATGCATCTGGCAGAAAGGACACTATGTACAACCTGCTCAGCTCCTCCTGCTCTATAACATGCTACCTAAAGATAGGACACTATATTCAATCTGCACAGCTCCTTCTCTGCAACATGCTTCTAGCAGAAAGGACTGTATGATCAATGTGACCTGCTCCCTTTAATCACGGTCACTGGGTTACCACTGTTCTCACCAAAATCGTGTTGTTGTAACAACAATATGCATGAAAGCCACATAAACAGACATATCCCATCTACAGCCTTGTGATAAACAAGACCTTGAGAATATATCATTTTTCCCTAGCAAACATAGAGTACACCAATTATTACTGGGAAAGTACACTGTAGGCTGCAGCGATAAAAAAAAAGGAACCACGTCTGAGCCGAGTTATAACAATGAGCAAGAAAAATGTTTCATAGTTTCTTATACTATCAACTTGTGGCAAGAAAAGAATTCGGAAAATTCAATGTAATAAATTGAACGCAGATGTTCCTCAAAACACAAATAAGAATGGTCTCACTTCATGGCAACCAAACAGGTCAGCCCACTTCCTTCTTAAAACAAATGCTACAGGTCCCTGGAGCCTTCCCGTTCCCTTAAAATAAAACATATGTACAGACGGGTCCCCACAATCCGCTCCGCAGGTGGCCATGCAGGCAACTTACTTTATGGTCTCATTTATTATTAAGATTTATACCGTCACCAAAAATCTATCTGAATTTATAGGGTCAAATAGTTTAAACATCCTTTTCCTCCAGACAAAAGTCATCTGCGTTTTTTCAGGGAGATGAGGAGGACGCGGCTTTCCAACACGCCAGGAGGAGAAAAGGCAGGAAATGTGGAAAATCATTCGAAAGAACAGATTTTATTTACTTTTCCTTCATTGTAGGAGAACCTGGGTTGTGCCTCATAAACTATGAGAAGAAGCTGCGAAGACATCAGAACTACACGATGCAGCGGTCACCCACCTAAAAGATTATCGCCCATCCTGATCACATTGGGGCACATTTACTTACCCGTCCCGTTGCGTCCGCCGATCAGGAATGTCCGCCGAGGATTCGGGGCTGCCGCAATTCACTTACAGCGTGCATCCGATTTCTTGAATGTGTCGCTTCCCACTCAGGTACACCGGAGTTCAGAATCTTCTTCCCGGTGTATGTGAGTGCTGATCTTGTGACACAATTTGAATTTTAAATTCCGCGGGTTACCCAATGGCCACGCCCCCCGATTTGTGTCACATGCAACCCGGCGCCGATGGGCCACAATCTGATCGTGTGCGCCAAAAACCCCTGTGCAATTCAGGGCATATCTGACATATTGTATCTTTAGGTCTGACCACCGGACATGACGCCTGACCACTACACGTATTGAGAAAGGACCCATCAAAATTACTCAGGGTCAATGCTCAAACATTGACTTCACTCTTTTTGGTTAATTTGTGCTCCAAATAGACTTTTAGTTCTCGGATTTCTATTCATGTTAATTGGATTAAATTGTGTTCAATTTTTAAATTAAATTACATTTTTATTTAAATAACAAAATCATGAATAATAAGGTAAATTAATTTCAACATTATCCAATTTGAAATTTTAGTTTAGAATGAAGATATTTTTATAAGGAGGACCCAGAGCTCACTATAACAATGAGCCAGATGTAATAATTTACTTCCCCTGTGGAGGCGCTGTTGAAAAACTGAACAATTACTTCAAGAATCAGGGGGAAGAGAAGAAACAGAATTGTTACACAGATTATATTTGGGGTGGTCTAGCTACATGAAGGGCACAGGATAGGGGATAATTTGCTGTTCAGTAGGGGTCCATTGTACTCCAAGTGTATGAATGAGCAGGTCAAATATGGGCACTGCTGCGCCATTCACTGTCCATGGTATAGACACAATAAGCAGAGCACAAGATTATCACCGTCAGAGCCATAGAGCTGAATAAAGCAGCAGGTGCACGTGACACCAGCTGATCTGTTCTTTCAGGGGTATACCGGACCTCCGTTCTCCTGATCTGTGGGACTATCGATCAGTAACTTATCCCCTGTGTATATGGGGAAAGTTTATACGGCTTGACAACCCCTTTAAAAGGACATTACCACCAGGATGAAGGACTGTATGCAAATGAGCCTGAGGGGCTCCAGGCTCCATTAACACCTATGGAGCACGGAGCCCCTCAGGCTCATTTGCCTACAGTATCAGTAGATGACCTTAAAGGCAATTTTTTTTACACTATATGTCAGAACCTTGAACTATGTTGAAAGCCAACAATAGGTATAATCCATTGGGGACGTGTTTAAATTCCCTGCAGCGCCACCACAGGTGATATGAAAGCATTACACAGATATTGTTAAAATCCCCTTTTCCAATGATAAAGATGATTAAATTGTTTTCCGCAATGGGGTATATAAAACGTTTTCCTACACTGGACAACCCCTTTATCTCATCTATGCGAAGGGGGAAACTTCTACATAAAAATTATGATTCTTAAAAAAACTAAACTTTGCTATTCAGAGAGTCTAAGGACCTTAACACAGGCAACAATAAGAAAACAACAAGTTCCTAAATGTTTCCTGTGGATTCTAAACTGGCCACAACTTCTGCCGCAGCAACCATTGGGTGGAAGAATTATCCATCGGATAAGAGAACATTTCATAACGATTATCCAATCACATGTCCTAAGAAACTGCCAGCCATCAAAATATCATATGACCGCGGGTACATCAGGACAAATTAGAGAAGGAGTCAGAACACAGAACTTTCCATTGTTTTATATTGTAAAGAATGAAACACAGGGGATGTTAGTGTTGGTTCTTTGTTGACAATAGGAATAAAAAATAACCAATAAATACATAAAAATGAAAAAACAGTCATGTAATATGACTCTTCTATACAGTGTTCTGCGATTACTCAACAAACCACATGTAATATGTGACAGTGCGCAGGAATGTGGTCCGATGGCAGGAGACGTTGTTCTCACAATACAAAAAGACCCTGAAGGGATCGAAACAGGAGAACCGGAAATAAAAATAAAAAAAAAGGGGGAATTCCAAAAAAAAGAAAAAAAAAAAAAAAACTTCCAACATCTGGTGAGATCAAGGAATTGTGGACCCCACTAATTTCCCAGGGGTAGAAGCTGTGATGTGTGATGGATCTCAGGTCAGAGATCTCTGGAATTTACAATCTGGGATAAAGTATAACTCTGGAAAAGTCCATGATTTAAAGGGATACAACCACAAGGTCTTACATTTTGCTCTTATAATCATCTGTGACATGAAAATTTATGTCATCTTATATCCATTATATGAAAATGAGGGCATAAGTGCATTGTGGGTGTATCCAAGCGCCCATTAACAGTGTAGCATGGGCCGCACCTGTACTTACCACAAGAATAATAATTAGCACATGCCAAGAGCAGCACGACTATACCAAGCATGGGCACAGAGAGTGCCCTAATAAAATATTATTAAAGGGCTTGTCAAAAATCTGCAAAACATGGCCGCTTTCTACCATAAAGCGCTCCACTCACCACAGAGTGAAAGAGTCTTGCAGCTCAGAGGTATAGAAAGAAATGTAGCCGAGCTGCAATACCAAGCCCTACCTATGGACAGGAGTGGCGCTGTTAATGGAAGAAAGCAGCCGTGCCCTTTCAAATTCCAAACATCCCCTTTAAGTCAGTCACTGGTCAGTTGGTGGACTTGAAGGACATCTACCACTAAAATCCGGGGACACTTACTCATAGATCCAGGCACCGTGACTGTGGTAATCTTCTTATATTCGTTATCCATGGCCTCCTTCCTTCCAAAATGAACTTTTAAATGATGCTAATGAGCCAGGAGGGTTCTGCCTGGATCTATGAGTAGGTGCCCCTGGTTTATCATAATGGATTTTGTTGGGAGATTTCCTTAATATGTTTTGCAGAGGTTGAAAATCATGGCTGCTTTGTTCCCAGAAACAGCTCCACACACCTGACCATGGATTGTATTGGTATTACAGTTAGGATGGGTAGAAATGAATGGAGCTCAATACCAGGCACTACCCATAGTCAGGAGGGGAGCTGTTTTCAACCTCTGGACAACCCTTTAAACTTATGAAGAAAGTTTGCTGTTGTCTGGTTCCAAGTTCAACCTCAGATCAACTGGACCATCATGTACCCAAAACATAACTGGGTACACTGACCACCAAATGTACCTAGTAGTACATTAGCTTTTAATCTGAAAGAGCCCATTATTCATTGACCTCAAAAAATGATGATAGATGGAGTTCCCCTTTAAGGATTACAGAACACAAGAGACTTGTAATCAGATGCTGATGTATGATGAGGGCAGATTAGAAGAGACATCTCATTTACCCGACCATCAATATCCTGGAAGCATCATCAGATATGAGCAATGATAGCATCAGAAGAGGACAACTGCTGCCCCCCCCCCCTCCCCAAACCCCTCTCATAACAGAGTATTGTCTAGGGTTCAAAGCAACACAAAAAGCTCTGCAAACACAATGAGCCGGACAGAAGATCCGCAACTTCAACGTAAATGTCTGCGTCTCCCTGACATGCGGCGCGTTACCTCCTCCACACACAGCTCAGGCATTCATTACACCCTGCCAAGGGTGGGGAAGAAATAACACACAGTTTCCTTGACTCCAAGTTCCAGTATCCATTTACAGGACTATCCAGCCAGACAGGGGTGCTGCCTCAGGAATGGAGAACGTCTTGGCTGGAGTTTGGGGATTAGGGAGGGGGGGCTTCAGCCACCCACCTAGTAGAATAACATTACCGTATCCAGAGGTTTTATATCACCCAGGGGGCTGCATTACAGCGCAGGGTCTGTTCAGTCTATACCCTATATAATGCCCTATAGAGCGGTGGCCTCATTCTGCATCGCTGCCATCTCCCTGGTATACAGCGCGGGGCACACACCGGTGTTGCTAGGATACAAGCTGCGTAAAATCTACTATCCTTACGTGAATGGTGATGGTTTGCAGAGGGCATGACACGATGTGTATTGCCGCCTGTGCCCTACCTACCTGGTAAACAAGAACTTTGGGTGCCCCCCCTATGGCACGTGGCGTCTATACTAAGCATCAATGCCATTTACAAGGACATCAGCTGGCGCCCAATCCCTGCCCATCCATCATCTGTTTTAATATTATTACCTACAGCGGGTGCAACTTTTACAGCGTCGTCCATCCAGATATTGCTAAAATTAACCCCTAATCAGAACACTCCGGTACCCCCCCCCCCCCCATCCCCCCTTGGTAAATTGTGTTACGCATGCAGTCTCAACCGGTTAACCATCGCCTCACTGAATCACGAATGAAAAAAAAATAATAATATGACACTTCACCATTAACCCATTCCTCGCCAATGACAACCACTGCTGCGGGTGCATTCTCGTATCGTTATAATTAACCCCTAATAGACCGATATGTACTGAGCAATTGCCGAAAATGATGAAAAATGTATTTTATTTTTTTTTTATTTGGAAAACGTAGGATGGTTTTGGTGCTATATCTACACATTGGTGCTATTGCCCTAATGGGTGGGTGGGGGGTGTCCCTGTGCACCCATGTTTCTCATAGGGTGACATTGGCTGGGAGTGCACTGGTTAACTACCTGCTCATGGACATTTCCTAATAGTGACACATACTAAAGGGCATTAACCCCTCACTGGCCATGCACGGCTGCACACGCCGCAGAAATGACATTTAACTCCCCCGCTGCCGGTGCGGGAACTGCTCCGCTATAACAGCAGCGACACAAGGACATGGCTACTTACCGGCCCCGTCTTCCTCCATTCCGGGCTTATGTGCAATGGATGAGCAGAACCGAAGCGACTATAAGAGTCTCCAGTGATCGCAGCAGAACCTCCTCCACAGTCCTCACTCACTCACAGCCACCGAACCACTGCAACCCGAGACGCAGCTGCCCTCACTGCGTCACCGCCCACCGTCACATGACCAGCCTGGCGCCGCCCTGCACGCGGTGGTGGGGGGGGGGGGGGGGTGTCACGTGACGCTGAGGTGTGTATGTGTGGGGAGTACATAGGAGGCAGGGAACCTGTCATCATGTCATATCACCCCCCATACACACACACACACACCACACACCACACACCACACACAGCTAGAGAGCGGTCTAATAGTTCTTACAATACGTGATCCGAGATGATCTTTTCATCAATTCTCACTGAATCCCCTACAAATAGTTTTTTACAATTGGTTAAAGGGCTTGTCCCATTTTAGTACATTAATATTTCTTATATCATGAGAATATTTACAATTTTTCTCTGCTTGCTGTCATTACATAGAAAGCTTCATTGTTTACCTCCTGTGGATAAACACTGGTCTCTGGTCATGTGATGTCCCACAGGTGCACTTTATGCCCTTGGCCATGTGATGTCACACAGGTGCTTGGCTCGTTATATATATCTAGTCATGTGATGTCACACAGGTGCATGGCTCATTATATCATTGGTCATGTGATGTCACACAGGTGCACGGCTCGTTAAATCCCTGATTTACAAGCGCTTGATTGTACAGAGGGGCACGGGTGAGCCCACGACCTGAGATATGGGTCATGGAAGCACCCATGACACCTAGGTCCCAACCCCAAATTTATTTAGAAGTCTGGGTCCAGATACAGCTCACTCTACACTCTTTGCCTTTAATGCCCACAGGTGTTAACTATTTAGTTGCCACTGGCAAGTTGGCAGTCGCATTTAAATTGCTGTGCCACTGTGATTTAAATGCCATTGGAGACTTTGATAGTAGCAATTCAAGGGTTACCCACCTCAATTGGGTATACTAGTGGGGGTTTTCATAAAATAAACAAAAACGATTATTTGCTGAAATGAGAATGCAGAGTTTGAAGTGTTTCAGGGGGCTCCGGTTCCAGCACAATTAACTAAGGGTCCGCAGAGCACATTTTTGTCGGGTATCCCGACTATTTCCGTTTTGCGACGAATTGCCCCGGGTTTTTGGCGCACGTGATCGGATTTTGGCGCATGCAACAGAAATGGGGGGGGGGGGCGCCGGACAACCCGACGGATTCGGACAACGCGCAAGATTTAACATTTAGAATTGTGTCGCAAGACATGCACTTACAAGCACAGGGAAGAAGAAAGTGAACTCCGGCGGACCGCAGCGCAGAAGCGACGGATACAGGAACTCTGGCACACAATCTTCATGAACCGTGCCAGACTTCATCCTTGTCGGACCATCCGAATCGGGGATCGCGACAGGACCGGGTAAGTAAATTTGCCTCATTATCTACACTCCCTGCCTTATCCAAACCCGGCTTTACTCAGCAACATCACTGTGTTATTACACAAGATCTTGCACCTGTGTAGTAGATCTGGTGGTCCAATGGCTCCTTTGGTCCGTTGCGCATGCACAGCATACACCCAGAAGAAACCTCACCGGAGAAGATTCAGGATCCACTTCAGCGATACTGCATCCATAGATACAACTTTTCATAGGTAAATTTCCACCTCTAATGGAATGGCCCCTTTAGGTCAGGGCTGGCTCATGACACACGAGAGGTGTGGATCCTGCTTTTGGAGCATGTCCTACATGGAACTGACCCACTTCTTGCATCTGGGCTGAACAGAGAGTTTGCTGGGTATACCAGACCAGTCTCTATTGCTAAGGTAGCGTCAAAAATAGGCACATCCTATAGATTTAGCTCGCCAAGCATGCGCGGCAAACTCTAAGTTTCATCCAACTGCAGGAAGGGAGTCAGACAAAACTATTTACACTTCTCTTTAAATGGCACAAAGGACACACACACACGTATGTTGTTATTCTATTTAACACCTAAAGGACGGACAAGGATAAGTGGCTGCCTGAGAATTTATATGTAGCAACACAACACATGTACGATTAAGAGGACACCGACTCCCCCCTCATTTTGAATATCAGTATCCCTTTATCTCACTGGACAACCCCTTTAAAGCTAAACATTTATAGGCCATAATTTCTATCTTATTTTCTATTCTACAATCCAGATGGCTGGAAAAATCAAGACCCTTTTATGTTAAATCTCATGTATACTAAAATACAGGAAATGCATGCTGTACATAAAGGGAAAAACCTTTACACCATAAATTGCTTTGCAGTGCGCTGGTAAATATAGACAGTACTCACGTAATGGACACAGTTAAAGTCCGTTCCCCTTTTTATAGTCTGATTGCATTATCACATTTTCCAACCTCTGAATACATTACAGCAGTAAATCAATAGGAGAACAGAGCATCAAAATGTAGGTTAAAGCAAACGCCATGGGAAGGGGGGATAAAACAAGCTCAGTCTGTTAGCATATGGGAGTTGAAGCGCTGCAAAACAGAGTTTTGCTAAGACTGGGGCTTATTTGTTCACAGTTTTGCAAACTTTTAAATGGTTAACACAACTGACTCCACTTTTGAAAAGTTAGGGTAAAAGAGCCTGTGGTTAGCCAGGCGAGCCAATGTATTACATATGATGTTTTACAAAGTTGCGGCACCTGCAATCCAGTAGGGGTCGTATAGAAAGACAGAAATATTACACTAAAAGGGAGGCTACTCGCTCCTTAATCACTGCACATAAACACCATATTGCAGTGGTGGCGAACCTTTGGCACGGGTGCCAGAGGTGGCACTCAGAGCCCTTTCTGTGGGCACTCAGGCCATTGACCCCAAGGCAAAGTGCACCAAACAGGACCAAATTCACCAAATCTTCCTGCAGTCGCAGGCAATTTAAGAGATGCTGCAAATTTTAAAACTACACTTCATTGGCTGTTTGGAACTGCAGGAAAAGTGAGAAAGTGTTGATAGAACTGCATTATCTTTGAAGTTCATCCTGCTGGACCCACCATCCTTCATGTACAGAGAGACGCTGATGAGAAGCTACAATGATAGTCTGAATTTGCCCTCCTTTCAACTGTATTTATGGCCTCAGGGGGGCGATACGATTGAAAGATGTTGAAGAACAGGTAGCAATAACTGCTTAAAATGCAATGTTGGCACTTTGCGGTAAGTGGATTTTGGTTATACTTTGGGCACACAGTCTCTAAAGGGTTTGCCATCACTGCCATATTGTAAATGGCCATTGTACATACCTCTCCTGTTTCTTAGGGCTCTGCCATTCAAAGGAATTTTCCCATCTTGAAAATCTATGAATATATTCACAGGATAGATGGGGTCCACTGACCTCTTTCCCACGGCCAATCTCCATTCAGGTCTATGAGAAGGCAAAAATTCTTGAGTCTATATGTTCGGCAATGTTCATTTTTCATTTTTGAGCTGAGAGTGGTAATACCATGGAAAGCAAGGGAAACTGGTGGCACAGATCTTAGTCTGGTTGTACCTGAGCCAGTTTGTTAAGACAGATTGGGGCATATTTGTCATACCCCGGGGCTCGTGATGGCCCCACCGTATTATCTGTCCTGCCCCTGCAGGGCCTGGTGTAGAAAAAACACTGCCCGCGCACACGCTGCTGCCAGCGACTTTTCATATGCCTGCGCCGCCCCACTCCTGGCTGGCTGCGCCCTTCGCTCGGGTTTTAGCTTTCCGTTTTCTCCCTTGCTTTTTTTTATGTCTGTGTTTTTGAGGTGGGGTTCCATTGCGTTTTTCAAAGCGGTTGCGTCTTTGAAAACACATGCAGTTGTGGTCTGCGTTTTGAAACTACATGCGCAAACAGCAGGGAAAATAAGATCGCTGCGCTTTTACAAATTCCAGGAGACACAGCTGCCTGCAATTACCACACATCAAGCATTGCGTTTTTTAATTGCACAAACGCAAGTCAACATTTAAAATATCCATGCATAAAAAAGCATTTGTTTTTAAATTCTTCAAAATTGCGACTAAAACACAACAAAAGCGCCACATGTGTTACAGGACTTACTTTGGGGCCTTTAAATGAATGCTCATCTGTTAGGCCGGCGCCACACGTAGTGCTATGTCAGCGCTTGCAAACGCAAACGCAGACAAAGTCGCGCCCACCGGGAAACGCCTGCGATCGGGAACGAGCCGCCGGTGTTTTGCGTAAGGCCGCGGTCACACGTACTGCTAGGCGTCCGTCATAACGCCACGCTAGCGCACAGGGGGAGGTCCTCGGCCTCCAGGGGTTGTTACGCATGTCGTTCGGGCTGAGGACCACCCCCTGTGCGCTAGCGTCGCGTTATGTGTGACCGCCGCCTAAAAGGACCATCAATCCAAAACGGGATGAGTTTGGCACTAAAGAATTGTAAACCAAGTACACTGATATACTGGTGTGTGCCCCCCTCTGGTAGGATCTGCTTTTCTTTTAGCTTCATAGGGCTTGTTTAACAATTAAAAAAAAGGTTTCACTAATTATGCAAATGAGCCTCATGGGCTCCAGACTCTATAGATGTCAATGGAGTTTAAAGCCCTGAAGGCTCATCTGTATAATTTTTAAAACCTCTTTTTCTTAAAAACAAAGGCATATGAAGCTACAAGAAGAGAAGCTTGTGCCAGAGGGGGCACACACCAGTATGTCAGTGTGTTTGGTTTATAATCCTTCATCCTGGTGGTAGATTTCCTTTTTTCCCTGTCAACCTATCTCACCTATTCATCAAGTGCCGGCGCTTGAGTGCCAATGTCTAATGGAAGCCCTGTCCCTCCAGGTTTAGCGTCCTGATGTATCGGTAGGATGACTAGGCCAGAAGTCATTATTTCAGGGCTTCTATGCCAGGTTTCTGGCCCTGATAAATGTTCCCCATATACTGCATACATTGTTGTATATAGTCCTTTATGACTTTCCTAGTCCCCTATATTGTTTACTAGAAGAAAGACACAATCCTACTTTTCTTCCATATACATAATGTAGATTATGACGCAGACATATGAAAGTAAATACCCATAGTGTTTGCTGTATATACAGTTTATATGTATTGTATATATTCCAAAAGCGCAGTGGGACCAAACTTTACTCACATCACAAAATTGGAAACAGACTTTCAGATAAGTTTGCAGTGTAACAGTGCGCGGGGTTAAACAAAAATAAATTAGATTTAGCAAAAGGTTATAGGAAATGTTTATTCCTGGTTCTTAAACCTGCAACATATCATTAACAATAGTTTATTGCATTCATAGGGTATAAGATTTTTCTTATTTTTTATAGGGAGTAAAAGTTAAAAAAAAAGTTTTTTCTTCAGTAAAGAGATATTGGCAGTGCTCCGTGGTGTCCATACCAGGCCATGTGCCCACCTGTTAACCAATTACTGTCACCGATAACCAATATTTAACCAATATACAATATTTAACCCATTCAGTAGATGACATATGCAAACAAAAGGGGCTGCCAAAGATGGGCCAAGTCAGGACACGGAGAGCTTGACTTTTTCAGGAAGTTCTCTACCACCTGACAGGTCCTTTGCATAGATCACGAATCACTCCATACAAGTAAAAAAAATCAATAAGTACAATATTTAATTTAGTTAATTAGTTTAATTTGTATGTATGCAAAGTTTACCAGGGGTATGGCTGTGTCTACTAAATTTGAACAACGATTGTCATCACCTGTAAAGATCGGAAAACATGTGTGCCATCAGGCAGGGCCACACCTTTTGTGTACCTAGAAGCTAATTTACATATAACTAAAAATTTACATTTGTGCCAACTTTGAAAGGTTTGACTGGAAATCAACACTTAAAGGACATCAACTACCAGGATGATGGATTGTAAACCAAACACACTGGTGAGTGCCCCCAATGGCAAGATTTGCTTATTATTAAGCTTCTTATTACCTGGTTTTTTTTAGGCTTTTAAAATTATGCAAATTAGTCTGAGGGGCTTCGGGCTCCATAGGTGTTAATGGAAAATGAAACCCCTCAGGCTCATTTGCATCAATTTTAAAGCTTTTTTTTTCTTAAAAAAGGACATATTAAGCTTAAAGAAGAGCAGATCCTGTCAGAGGGGGCACACACTAGTATGTCAGTGTGCTTGGTTTAAAATCCTTCATCCTGGTGGTAGATGTCATTTAAGGGCAATGCGGGAGCGATAAGGGCATGTTCATTGCCCCGCTGCAAAGCATATGTTTTCAATCAATTTGTGTCAGTTTGTATCCATTTTGTTTTTTGCACGTCAGTATGGTATAGGTCAGTGATGGCGAACCTTTTAGAGACCGAGTGCCCAAACTTCAACAAAGACCCACTTATTTATCGCAAAGTGCCAACACAGAAATGTAATTTGTGATTTATACTCCCTTCTCTGTCTCAGTTTTCATTGATACCAGCACCTGAGGCACCAATATAGCAGAAAATAGTCCCAGGTACAGCTGTCACTTTAATATAGCTCTGTGCACAGCAAGTCCTGGGCTGTCTGGGACTGCAGGAAGATACCTGGAGTCATCTCTGGTGATGGCCTGGGTGCCCACAGAACGGGCTCCGAGTGCCACCTCTGGCACCAGTGCCATAGGTTAGCCATCACTGGTATAGGTTGATCCATTTTTTTCACATCCGCAAGTAATAACTGATAGTTTGCAAAAATTAGATGGCAAAACACCTGGTTCTATAAGCATATTATCAGCTTATTGAAGTGTATGGTTTCCAAATATAAAAAAAATTGCAAATTATGCCCGTTTGGGTCAATTAAGAAAATGGACATGGCAATGACCTCATAGACAATGAAGGGTTAGCATGCTCGACGTGAAAATTACAAATAGTATACTAATGTGAATAACTGATCCGTTGCCCTTAGACTCAGCGCTAGGCATGCCTGGGCAAGTGCCAGGGCTCAGAGCTACTGGGGGGGGGGGGGGGGCCCACATAAGGTTGTATGTAAGAAATCCATGGGGGTGAGGAGGGCTGTATCTAATGAATCTATAGGGTCTACAACCATGAGGGGACTGTGTATAAAATAACCATGAGGGAGCCTTTTGCCATAATAAACTAGGGAATATTTTAAGGAGCAGGAGATTGTTTTTTAGTTGTTTTTAATGCTGCCACGTGAGTTCACTGCAAAGGGGCCAACAGAGGTGCTGTCGCCCAGGGGCCTACTGAAACCTGGAGCTGAACTTGCATATATATGTAAATGAATTTTATATATAATCCTTTATGTTAGTTATGATCCTGCAGTGAATTTAGAAAGTCTGGGAAGTTCTGGTCCAATGAATCCATATTACAGCAGTGTAAAGGGCTTGTTTATGTGTCTGATTTAATGGTCTCAGTTCAAGTCCTCAGTTTTTTGCCAAAAATAAGATTACATGTCAACAGAAAAAAAGGATTTCCTTTTTCCGTCTCCCGGGATCCAGCCCCAATTAGGACAAAATAAAAATAAAGTACAGACGTAAACACGACCCATAACTAAGGCCGAGTGAATGAGCCCCCGTCTTGCAGACTGTGTTATGACATAGCTGCACAGGTGGAAGACTTCTAGATGGTCTTTTAGCCCCTGCAGCTGCTTCTTGCAGCAACAAATGGTCATGTCTTAGCTTTAACACAAAGAGACGATTAAGAAGTACGGTCAAGTAATATCAATCGCGAATAAGATGGCGAAATATAGAAACCGGCCACATCTGCTATGTGTTTGGAGAAAGTTTAATCTGGCACATGAAACACATATGAAGGCTTATGGCTCAACCATTGCAATCTCTGTTCTAGTCCCAATCAAGAAGGATGTCTTTCAGGAAGCAAATTGTTTCCTTAGCGGCATATAATAAACCCAGGAAGAAAAATAAACACTCCCTCATCCACTAGAAGAAACACGGAGTGAAGATAAGAAGGGAAAAATGGGTTTTAACTTAAACATTTCACACAATGATAAAATCTGACGCCCCACAGCCTTCAATTACATTTAGGAGATTTCTCTTATTTTAATAGGAGGTCAACTCTCAGATACAAAGTGTCATATATCAGGGGAAGAAAATCAATATCTAGGTCAGATTGTCAATATTAATAACATAAGGCTAAAACTAATAAGGACCTAGCATTATCCGATGCAAAAAACCTGCATATCGCACATATTCAGTGTGCTGGGCCCCAGTGCAAAATGTTAACAAGCTCCTAACTATAGTGAATTTTTTATATATAGGTCTCTATATATGGGGAAGAAACACCTTCTAACCAACATAAGAGGTGTTTAAAGGACATCTACCACCAGGATGAAGGATTGTAAACCAAGCACACTGACATACTAGTGTGTGCCCCCTATGGCAGGATCCGCTCTTCTTTAAGTTTCTTATGACCTGTTTTTTTACAAAAAAAGGTTTAAAAATTATGCAAATGAGACTGAGGGGCTCCAGGATCCATAGGTGTTAACGGAACCTGGAGCCCCTCAGGCTGGAAGAAACCATGTTTTTTAGAATCCAGATGGCCCTTTTAGGGCTTCTGGACCATGGGACAACCATACACTGTACACCCCTGAAATTATGTCCTTGCACATATCAATGCTGGGAGCCAGCAAGGTGAGGTATCATCAATTGGCAAATTAGTGTGTAACTTTGTTATTGTAGAGCAGGAGGAGCAGATTGTACATATTCGGGCAGATTTACTTACCCAGCCCATTCGCGATCCAGCGGTGCGTTCTCTGCTGTGGATTCGGGTCTTCCGGCGATTCACTAAGGCAGTTCCTCCGACGTCCACCAGATGTCGCTGCTGCGCTGAAGAGCATCGGAACGCACTGGAATACACCGAGCCGGGCTGAGAGAAGGTAAGCGCGTGGAGAGCGACTTTTTTTTTTTTAATGCGGCGGTTTTTCCGAATCCGTCGGGTTCTCGTTCGGCCACACCCCCAATTTCCGTGCATGCCGACGCCGATGCGCCACAATCCGATCACATGCGCCAAAAACCCGGGGCAATACAGGGAAAATCAGCGCAAATCGGAAATATTCGGGTAACACGTCGGGAAAACGCAAATCGGGCCCTTAGTAAATGACCCCCAGTGTCTTATTTTCAGGAAGCATGTTATAGAGCAGGAGGAGTCGCGCAAATTGTACATAGTGACTTATCTGCAGACAGCATGTTATAGAGCAGAAGGTGCTGAGAAGAATTGATATTGTGTCTTATTTGAAGGCAGCAAGTTATAGAGCATTAGGAGCTGAGCAGATTGTACATAATGTCCTATCTGCAGGCAGCATGTTATAGAGCAGGAAGAGCTGAGCAGATTGTACATAATGTCCTATCTGCAGGCAGCATGTTATAGAGCAGGAGGAAAGTGAGCAAATTGTACATAGTGTACTATCTTCAGGGGACATGTTATGGGGGGAAAAATAATATAACTTGTAACTTATTGGTTGAAATCCAAAATCCCTCATACCTAAGGACTCAAGTTTCATGTTTAAATAAGGGAAGACTATCAGTCATTCAGTGATTCCACCTAGGCACCTCCTAAGCATAGAAAAACATCTTATTTTATAAGTTAGTGAACCTGTTCCCATTCTATACTAGTCTGTTCAGTTCCTCCCGCTGTATAGCAGGATACATGTAGATTAAACAGCATTTTCATGGTGACAGATTTGCTTTAGTGAGTTATCATCACAATATCCTGCAGCAGAGAAGTTCATAGTCTCACTGTCTTCCGAATAAAAGATTATCCTACAAATAATACAGCCCTTCTTTCTTCCTGTAGATGTATAGAGGTATAATAGCCACCATTTACAGCAACTGGCGGCAGCAGAGGGGACGTACGGTAAGCTGTCCAGTTTAGGGGTAGTACGGTAAGATGCAATGGGGCACATTTACTAACCTGTCCACGTTGTGATCCCTGATCTGGAATGTCCGACGTTCATGGATTGTGCCACGTTTCACTATGAGTGTGCGCCCGATTTCCTGCATGTGTCGCTCCTCGCTCAGGTCCGCCGGAGTTCACCTACTTCTTCCCGGTGCATGTAAGTGCATGGATTGCGACACAATTTAAATGTTAAATCCCGCGCTTAGTTCGATTCAGTCGGATTGTCTGATGTTTGTGTTGCATAAAAACCGATTGCATGCGCCAAAAACCCCTGCTAAATGCAGTGCAAACAGAAATCATTGCAATGTCCGACCCTTAGTAAATGAGCTCCAATGTGTGACTGCACCCTAACTCCATCAAGACATCAAGTGTAAGATAGAAGATTTACTTATAGTCTGCTGGACTGCTATATACAACATTATGGTCACTGTATTGTGGCATATGGATGTATTCATATTTACTTACGGTATTTTGTACATGGGTCCATTTCTTTAAAAATATTCACTTTAGCAATAACTTCTGCTTTTGTAAAGTATTGCACTACAACATATTACAATGGGGGAGGGGATAAGTGTTCTAGCTTTTTTTTTATATATAATGGGAGGGGCCCCTTTAGGATTCTTTCCCCCGGGCCCTGTTACGCCACTGCCAGACCTTTATACCTACTCCATAGACTTTATCAAACACAGACAATTTTTTAGTCCTCAACCACTCTGCTATTAATGACCTAATTTAAGAATAAAGAACTAACTGTAAGTTAGACATCCACAAAACCTATTGATTTTTGTAACCTTAGTTTTGGGGTCCCTTTAAAGCAGTAGTCCCCAACCTTTTTGTATTTGGGGGCTGGCTGTATCCAACATTTTTCCGAGGGCCTGGAACCATGGTCTCTGGAAAAAAAAATTGCGTGCCCAGCTAATACCCCATATCTAACCCCAACCCATATAATGGGGCTTATTTACTATGAGTCCGCGGACGCACTTTCATTGGATTTTCCGTAGTTTTCGGGACATGCACGGCTTTGACAGGTATTTAACTGGGGATTGTGTCACATGCAATTGGATTTTGGTGCGACACATGCAGGATATCGGGCACAATCTTAGTGAATCGCGGCACAGTGCATTATAGTTGGACAAGGCACTTTCTGTGAACTCCTCCAGACAGTTAAGTAAATATGCCCCAGTGTGTCATTTCCTGCAGCTCCTGATCTAGAATGCCCCCTTTAAGGTGACCCCTTCCTTTTCTGTAGCCCCCCCCCCCTTTATAGTGCTCTTTTATGTAACCCCCTCCCATTACTATACCACCCCTCTATAGTTCCCCCTTTTTTTGTAGCCCCCTCCAGATAGTACTCCTTTTCCTGTAGCCCCCATTTTATACCACATATACTCAAGTATAAGTCTATCTGCATAAGAGTATAAGCTGAGGCACCTAATTTTACCACAAAATAAACTGGGAAACTTATTGGGGCAAATTTACTTACCTGTCCGAGGAGTTCACAGAAAGTGCATTGTTCCAACGATAATGCACTGTGCCGCGATTCGCTAAGATTGTGCCCGATATCCTGCATGTGTCACTTCCCCACTCAGTTCCGCCGGAGTTCACCTTCTTCTTCCTGGTGCATGTAAGTGCATAGTCTTGTGACACAATTTAAATGTTAAATCCTGCGCTTAGTCCGAATCAGTCGGATCGTCCGACGACCCCCCCGCCCCATTTCTGGCGCATGAAAGCTCTAAACACCTGTTCCAGCGGCACAAATCCCCAAAATGTCTGGAAGTAAATAAGCACCACTGACTAAGGCAGTGATGGGCAACCTTTTGAGCTTGGTGTGTCAAAATTCGCTAAAAAACCGAGCATAACTCGGGTGCTGTATCACCTTTAGAAAAAAAATTTATTTTGTAATAACATGTCCAGCAGCGGCCTCCCCTTATTAATAACATGTCCAGCAGCGGCCTCCCCTTATTAATAACATGTCCAGCAGCGCCTTCCTTCCCTAATAAAATGCCCCAGCTGCCTCCGTTTACGAATAAAATACTGCTAGCGCCCTCCCTTTACTACTAAAATACCCCTAGTGGCCTCCCTTTACTACTAAAATTCCCCTAGCCGCCTCCCTTTACTACTAAAATACCCCTTGCCGCCTCCCTTTACTACTAAAATACTCCTAGCCGCCTCCCTTTACTACTAAAATACTCCTAACCCCCTCCCTTTACTACTAAAATACCCCTAGCTGCCTCCTTTTACTACTAAAATACCCCTAGCCGCCTCCCTTTACTACTAAAATACCCCTAGCCGCCTCCCTTTAAATATAATATAATAATAAACGTATATACTTACCCAGTGATGTCTTCTTCCGTGTAGCTTTACTGCAGGTCTGACGATAATGGCGGCTCAGGTCCTCCAGGTTGCACCGCGCGCCTCGGGTCACTTGACTGACGTGACCTGACGTCAGGTAGCCTCAGTCACGTGACGAGCAGCGCACATTGCAGCCTGGAGGAGCCGGAGGAGTTGCAGACAGTGGGCGGACCAACGCGGCGCCGGACAGGTAAGCAGGGGGCAGAAACACAGGGACGCGTGCTGGACATTAACACAGGGGCAGCACATTACACAGGGAGGGGGGCGGACCGCGGACGCTGGGCGGCCGTGTGTCACCAAAAATGGCTACACGTGTCAGCGCTGACACTCGTGTCATAGGTTCGCCATCACTGGACTAGGGAATAGGCCTAGTGTGGGAAATGCAGCGGCTACTCATTAATAAAATTTCCAAAGCAGAGCCCCCTCAAAAACGCCCAGCCCCCAATAGTAATGTCCACAGACCCCCACTATACCGTCTGCAGCGCAGCCCCCTTAAAAAAAACCTGATACTTACCTCTGATGGTCCTCTTCTCCCGCGGCTCCAGGTTCTTCTACGCCCCGGGACATCCCGGCACAAACACACTATGATGCGGCCATAGATGTGCCACTGGCCATCTGCCGGTAAGTTGCAGGGCGAAGAAGAAGAACCTGGAACCACGGGAGAAGAGGAGTGTCAGGGGTAAGTATGGCGTTTTTCTTTTTAAGTTCTTTTGGCCACGGCCCACTGGTTGAGGACCGCTCCTTTAAAGGGACAACCTTACCGAATACTGAAAGGGACAGTTACTGAATATTAACACATATTCTATAAAGGATATTGCCAAATTACAGCCATCAATCCAAGTAGCACAAGTTGTACAGATGTCACCATATGAGTCAATGAAGGTGTGAGCCCAGAGTTAATTTACCTTTTTATTGTGCTGATTCTTAACCCAACTCTATAGATTCAGACTATTTAATAAGAAGATTAATATCAATCCTGGGATTGTAAATGGAAACAGCTTGTACTTTTCTTTGTGCCGACAGAAGCACACGGAGCGGCGTTCCTGTTCTCATTTGTATGATTTACATTAGGCCTGGGACAACTATGGCACAGACAGCAGAAAAGCAACAACAGTAAAATCTGGCGCAGCTTAAAAGCAAAGTAGCAAAACCCCAGTTTTCATAGACAAACACTAACAATTGTGCTTAGTGCAAAAAACTATGGTCCACCCATAGATCTCAGGATACTGACTGCACAATGATCAGCTCGGTGATAAATCAGTATTATCCCTGGTGACGGTTTAGGATGGCGTTCAGCTGCTGTCATCTGATAGTAGAGTTTGGTTAGAAGAGGAAGTTAATGTGATAGACTTCCATGTTATCTCCCAGATGGTGAGACCCTGTATGACTGATACCCTGTAATTGACCCTAGAACTGACAATCATAGTGATTAATGAGAATTGTATTCTGGACTACTAAAAGCTCGGGTTAAGCCCTCCACCAAATCCATTATATCCTTCCAAGGGTGCTGCCACACAGGGTGTTTTTGGACCGTTTTTGGGCCGATTTTAAACGGACTGAAAATGCATGCGTTTTTGTATGTTTACCACGCGCTTGGCTTGTTGAATTGAAGATAAACATGTTCAAACCAGCAAAAAGCATGGTAAACATACAAAAACGCACGGGTTTTTAAAACAGACTGAAAACACATTCGGTTTCAGTCCATTAAAAAAACGGTCCAAGAACGCACTGTGTGGCAGCACCCTCAGGGCTCATTCACACAGGCATGATCCGTAAATGAGACAAAACATGTAGAATGAAAATGGTCAGTATGTTACCTGTGAAAATCTGTGATTCTGAATGAGCGATTTTAGTAAAGTAACTATAGAGGATTTTGGATAACCTTAGTATTTCAGTATATTGTCAGAGTGATCTGACCTCCTAAGCTTCAAAAGCCGGTTCTGGATCTTTGCTCGACAATCTCTATGTACAATCTGCTCAGCTCCTCCTGCTCTATAACATGCTGCCTGCAGAAAGGCATTGGGGCTCATTTACTAGGGGTCTTTTACTTTTGTCGGACTGTTCCTCTTTTTTTTTCCAGGATTGCAGGGCTTTGCCAGGTGTTAAACACGTCTGCGTTAAGATTCTGTCACACACAATCGTTTTTTGGCGCGGCTGCACTGGGCATCATACAACACAAATTAGGTCGCATTTCGGTCAGACCGGATTTATCATGCAAAGTCTGAAAGAAACCTGTTGCATGCCCTATATTAAAGGTGCACAAAAAAAATGTTGGTGAACTCTGTCGGGGCAGTGCAGGGAGCGCCAAATTCATAAAGATTGTGCGCCAGTAATCCAGAATCCGACGGCCCCTGCACACTACACTGGCAAACTGCATTTAGTGCAGTTTGCACTACTCTTCATAAATGTGTCCCATTGGGGTACATTTACTTACCCGGCCGCTTGAATTCACAAGGTACGGAGTGTCCGACGATCAGGCAGTCTGGCAAGATTCACTAAGATTGTGCGCTCGATTTCCTGCATGTGTCGCTTCAATGATCAGGTCCACTGGATTTCACCATCTTCCTCCCGATGTATGTAAGTGCTTGGCTTGCGACACAATTTTTAAGTAAAATCCTGCGGTTTGTCCGAATCTGTCAGATCGTCCCCCAATTTGACAAAATCGCCTACTAAATACCTGTCCCAGTGGCGCAATCCCTGAAAACGTCAGAAAACCCAATGGAAATGCGGCCGCAGGACCCTTAGTAAATAAGCCCCATTGTGTTTATAGGCTACAACCCCAGTATATTCTCATTTTATCTTGTCAGATATTATCACAACATAAAGAAACTACAGGAAGCAAAGATGTCTGCATTTCCGCTCATTCACTCTCCTTTGACTGTACTCATTTAATTGTACATTGATTCATCTGAATGCAGCATCAATAATAACAGACGCCTGCCTTGGCACACATACAATTGAATCTCTTTCCAAAGAGCCTTGATGAGTAGGCATTATATCCATCAATAATGATGAATGCTAAATAACTAAGCCACAATATCCATTTCAAAATACCGGGCTGGTCATAATGACTGCCAAAAAGATTACATTTCCACGAGCTCTCATCCAATCCAGAGTCCAGCAGCTGCTGTCAGATTATGCTATCAAAGACTTTAGTCTATTCCTCCCTATGATGGCCAAAAAAATTACTTTTATTATAAAATGACCTGTGGAGGTTGTACTGTATCTGTGGTGTGATACAGGAGGTTGAGCTGCCGGGATTTCGGTAGCATTGATCAGTTTCTCTGTACCTTTTATCATAAAACTAAAAAGTGACCACTTATATCTGTTAAAAAACAGTTTTGATACATTTCACTGTATGTTGCCAAAGTATTTGTACCCCTATAGTCAAAGGTTACAGTCACGATCTTAAATATATTTATTGATCTTTTAGATGATTACAAAGTATCAAGTATTTTTGAATTGTAGAAAATAATACCTTTTCCAAATTTTTGCAAATTTAAAAATCTTTATTATTTTCCATATGTATTCGGCTCCCTGTACTGTGAAACCCATAAATAAAATCCAGATTGTCCAATTATCTTTAGAATAAAGAAAGTTAGGACCAGCATTACTCAAAATAAATGCAAACGAACGACATGCCACATAAAGTCACATGCAATAACAAACAAAAAAAATATGTCATCTGATGGATATTCTCTTTATTTAATAACAATAATACAAAAAGGCCACACACAAAATAAATAAAATCAATTAAAAAGTTGAAAACTCACCAAAATGACATCTTTAGGAGAAGCACAACATATGATAGTGTGGAGACCTAGCAGTCCAGCTCCCCCCCACCTGGACAATGACCATAGAAACAGTAGATGAATAAACAATTGTGCAGATTTGGTCACAGTATTCATGGAATAGTAAACTATTCACATAGTGCAGGTGCTCAAGAAAGCACAACATATCATCAACACTCAATCCACCATTCACCATGAACGCCCAGAACAATACCATTAGCTGATACATCAAGTGGTCCGTCCAAGCTGGGGTGCTGGGGCAAAACCCCCATGCATATGGCCACCTGAAGTGGCTTCCTCAGGGGTCATTATCTTTAAAAGCCACCTACTGTATGTATACTCGTGTATAAGCCGAGTTTTTCAGCAAAAAAAATGTGCTGAAAAATCTCACCTTGGCTTATACACGAGTCGATAAAAAAAAGGTGAGCTTATAAGTCGTCCGTAGACAATGAAGAAGAGAGAAGCACCGGCAGATTCAGAGTCTAGAGAATTATTTAAAAATTCCGCCTGAGGTAAGAGTGAGGACCAATCGTCCTGTCAGGCAGAGACAAAGTGCCTCAGATAGCAGGCCAGTGTCTGGTTGACTCTCTCCACCTGCCCGTTAGACTGAGGATGATGTGCAGAGGAGAAGTCCAGTTTGACTTGCAACTGATTGCAGAGGGAGCGCCAGAACCGGAAAACAAGATGAACCCCTTGGTCCGAGACAATGGGGTACATTTACTAAGGGTCCGAATCGCGCATTTTCGTCGGGCTTCCCCAATTTTTCCAATTTGCGCCGAATTGCCCCGCATCGGCACCCGCTTTCACGCAACAGAAATTGGGGGGCGTGGCCATCGGAAAACCTGATGGATTCGGAAAAAACGCTGAATTTAAAAAAGAATTTGTGTCGCAAGAATAGCCCTCACATTCACGGAGACGGAGGAGGTGAACTCCGGCGGACTACAGCACAGCAGTGACACCTAGTGGACATCGGGCGCACGACCTTAGTGAATCCCGGCAGAACCCGAATGAGCGTCAGAGAACGCGCCGCTGGATAGCGACTGGACCGGGTAAGTAAATGTGCCCCAGTGTGTAGGGGAAGACCAAGTCAACGGGAAGATATGGAGAAAGAACGGGCTGGCAAAACAAGGAGATGACGGCAGACCTGACAGAGGCACAAAGTAGGACATCTGTTACCACCCAGATAACTATATTACCGCAAGAAGAAGGCAAATCCGTAACAAAGTCCAGGGCTATGTGAGTCCACGGGCAACTGGGTATCGGCAATGGCAGGAGCAGACCTGCTGGCTTGAGGCGTGACAACTTATAACGGGCACAGGAAGTGCAGGAACTCACAAAATCTCAAACGTCCTTGACCAGATCTGGCCAGCAGTAGTAACGAGATATGAAAGCGGCAGACCTCTGCACCCCAGAGTGCCCAGCCACACAAGAGCAATGTCCCCAAGTTAATATCCTTTTCGGAAGAGCAGGTCGGACATAAGTCTTGCCATGAGGAAGCTGACGCAGATCCATGGGAGCCGCAACAACCAGTCGTTCTAGAGGAACAATATGACGAGGAGCTAGTTCTTCTCCAATGACCTCAGAGGCACAAGAGAGAGCATTGGCCTTAACATTCTTCTCTGCTGGGCAGAAGTGTATCATAAAATTGAAACAGCAGAAGAAGAGAGACCAATGAGCCTGTCGAGGGTTGAGACGCTGAGCGGTCTGGAGGTATAGGAGATTCTTGTGATCCATGTAGATACAGACTGGATATAGAGCTCCTTCCAGCAGATAACGCCATTTTTCCAAGGCAAGTTTTATGGCCAGAAGCTCCCGATCACCTATGGAGTAGTTCCTCTCTGGAGCGGAAAATGTCTTTGAGAAGAAACCACAGGTGAGTGTTCGGCCATTGGGCCCTTTCTGGGTGAGGATGGCTCCAGCTCCTACAGAGGAAGTGTCAACCTCAAGCTGGAACCGTTTTTCCTTACCAGGATGCGTGAGAACAGGAGCCGAGGCAAAGGCAGACTTCAATTTAGAAAATGCTTCTTCAGCAACCGGAGGCTAGAGCTTAGGGTCAGCGTTTTTCTTTGTTAATGCCACAATAGGCGACACGAGGGAGGAGAAATCTGGTATGAACTGCCGGTAGTAGTTAGCGAAGCCTAAAAGTCTCTGTATAGCTCGTAGTCTTACTGGGCAAGGCCAGTGGAGATCCGCAGACAACTTGGTGGGATCCATCTGTAGACCCTTGTCAGAAATGATATACCCGAGGAACGGAAGACTCTTCTGGCACTTCTCGAGTTTTGTATATAGGCCTAAGAACTTGTCGTACGTGGGGCTGATGGGATTCGAGGTCAGTAGAGAACAGAAGGATATCGTCCAAATAGACCACGACACAGGTATATTACAAGTCTCTGAAAATGTTGTTGACAAATTTCTGAAAGACAGCAGGCGCATTGCAGAGTCTGAAGGGCATGACCAGATACTCAAAGTGCCCATCTCAAGTGTTGAAGGCAGTCTTCCATTCATCCCCTTCACGGATGCGGATGAGATTATATACCCCCTGGAGGTCCAACTTAGTGAAGACCTTAGTTCCACAGAAGCGGTCAAAGTGTTTTGTGATCAGGGTAGGGTTTCTTCACTGTAACTTTATTAAACCCACGATAGTCTATGCAGGGGCGGAGATAACTATCTTTCTAGGCCCCAAAAAAGAATCCAGCACCAACAGGAGACGAAGACTTGCGGATGAACCCTTTCTGCAGATTCTCCTTGATAAAGGCTGACATAGCTGTGGTCTTGGGTACGGACAATGGGTATACACAACCTTGTGGCGTAGACGTGCCCGGCAGCAGCTCTATAAGGCAGTCATAAGAACGGTGTGGTGGAAGAGTCTCTGCTTGTTTCTCAGAGAAGACCGTATAAGCAGCGGGAAGTCCCACCAGAGGCTTAGAGGATAACGAAGCAGAAATGGTGGATACAGGCCGAAGAACCGACACACAGCAAGACTGGCATTCTGGACCCCAGCGAAGAATCTCCCCAGGCTGCCAGTCGAGCACTCAGTAAACCCTATGTCAATCTGAGTGGCCAGAGAAATGCGATCAGAGTAGAGTAGACAAGTAGACGTCAGAGTAGACGGGAGATCGCGTGCAGACAGTGTGTCTTTTATTTGTCCAGAAAGCCCCTTTTTAATGGTTGTGATCAAAGCGGCTTCATTCCAGGCTAGCTCAGAAGCAAAGGTAAGGAACTAAACCACATAGTCACCAACAGACGAGTCCCCTTGACACAAGTCAACAGCTGAAGATACCCGGGCTGCTTCCTCAAAGACAGACCGGAACTCGGCAAAGAAGGTGGTGATATTAGCCGTGACCAGGTCTTCCTGGTCCCATAGGGGAATAGCCCATGCCAGGGCCTTCCCGGAGAGGAGGCTGATGATGAAAGCCACTTTAGACCGTTCTGTGACAAACTGCGTAGGCATGAGTTCAATGTGCAGGGAGCACTGAGTGATAAAGCCCCTGCACAACTTGGGATCCCAATCATATTTGGAAGGCATAGGGAGTCTCAGCTTCGGTTCTGCGGAAGGCAGATAAACCAGAGTAGCAGAAGGAACCACAGGAACTTGATTGCTGCTTCTGAGTAGCCATCACTTGCTGCAACAGGGCGATGACTTGTCCGAGTTGCTAACCGTGCACGGCAAGCTGTCGGGACTGCTGGGCCACTACGGTGGTTAGATCAGCCAGCACAGGTAGCACCTCGGTGGGATACACGGCCGGATCTTACTGTCAGTATCTCAGGTAGTGGATCCTCTGTTCCACCAATATGGTAAGCTGACACCTGGGACTGGAGTCTAAGTGGTACTCGGTTTTCACCAGAGTCCGCCGCAAAGCAGGTTGGACTCGTTGCGGCGTGGTACCACCAGGTCGTTCCACAGGCGCGACTTTGCCCGTGGTGGCGGCCAAGGCGTAGTACAAAATCGTCAGGCAAACTCGAGGTCGGGGACAGGCAGAAGGTCACAATAACAAATACAAGAAGATTACCACAGTCACGGTGCCTGGATCTAACAGTAAGTGTCCCTGGTTTATCATGATGTTAGGTTTCCTTTAAATTGCTTAGTTTGCAACCCGAGCATCAAAAGACGGCTACCTCCACTGCCACAATAGCTGTGACAAGATACCTTTTTTTGTCTTGTGATATTCACAAATTGTGGTAACCATATTTAATGGACTCATCCTGATTCATGTCCTTAATGTCTTTAGGAAGTTATTATAAGTAATAGCACATATGAAAAGGAAGTAATAAAAATCACAGTGTTCTTCTCAGTACAAAGCAACAAACCACAGATAAATCCCAGACAACAATGTCATTTCACCAATAAGAAATGTTACCTGTGTGACATATGCTATTTGATCTTTGATAGGGATTTTATGCAGGGCCCCAACAGCCCTTTTGACTTTTGTAAGGTGAGTCCTAATTAACCCTTTGAGGGAGGATGAGATTGCTGCCGGCAGCGAGATGACAGAGTAAAATAAAGACACAGTCCGGTCTTTAGATGCACTCAAATCACACTGTTTATTTCAAAAGAACACAGCTGTATTTTAGCACAGAGAAATCAGCATTTGGGGTGTTGTATGAAAGGAGATAAGGCACTTAGATTCTATTGGTCATTATGTGTCTACCAACACATTCTGGGAAAAAATGTATTAATTGTGCTCAGTTCTCAGAGACCTTGTACACAGATATTGTTTATACTAATTTGCTGAGAAGAAGAAGATAAGTGGCTTCAGAATCACAATATAATGCAGCATCAAGGACAGACTGGCTTCTCATTAAATGTCAAAGGGTATTAGCTGACAGGCCAGCAACCAGGTTACATAAAATTAAGTTTGAATCATGACATTAACATGACAATGGTCAGAGAACATGGCCGCTGTATCTAAGATGGCGGACAGTAGTCAAGATGGCGTTCAAAACCAGTGCGATCTCCTTAACAATCGTTCATCATATGAACATGTTTTTATACATTGATGTGCATAAAACCTGCAATTACTATTGTCTATACCCATGCATCATACTATTCACCACAGAGTGATTATAATTAGAGGTTGAAATAACGTCTGTACAAGCATCTATGATACTTGTACAGGCAGTTTTACTCCTCTAAATAAAACTGGGTAAAACTGCATGGGATTACCGTATTTTCCGGGCCATTAGGCGCACCGGAATATAAGGCGCATCAGTCCGATGCGCCTTATATATGTAATAATTCCATATATAAGGCGCATCGGACTATAAGGCGCAGGGTCCGGGGGCGTGGCGGAGGTCCGGGGGCGGAGCGGAGACCCGACGAGAAGAGACGCGACGCGACCCGAAGACGAGACCCGACGAGACGCAGCGACGCGGGGAAGGTGAGCGGGGAAGGTGAGGGGGAGGTGGAGGATGGCAGCGGACCTTACTTAAATATGTCCCCGCTACCGGAGACAGCAGATCTCCAGCGGGAACTGCAGACCGACGCGGTCTGCAGTTACCGCTGGAGATCTGCTGTCTCCGGTCTCCGGTAGCGGGGACCTATGTAAGTATGGTCCGCTGCCCTGCGCCATACATAGGGCGCACCGGACTATAAGGCGCACTTTGGATTTCCAAGGAAATCCAAGGCTTTTATGTGCGCCTTATAGTCCGGAAAATACGGTAGTTTCCCTTTCCCTGTGCTGAGCCACGAGCTGCAATCTCTTCACTCCTGCTGTCCTTGGTCCAAAAAAGGTCTTGTGTCTGGAGCTCGGTTATTCAGTATAAGTGGCTGACCTTTGGTCACATGACAGAACATGAGCTCTGCCTGTCCATTGGCAGTGTGCACTCCTTTACCCAATTATATTGGCAGGATCGAGCTGTCAGTGTTACAGCCCCATCCTGTACTGTGGCAGGGGATGATATCATCATTCACTTGTAACAGAACCCCCAAGAATACAGCGCCCATACTGAGCTCATGCTGTGGGATCCCTTGACTTTAAAGCACATCTACCACCAGGATGAAGGATTGTAAAGCAAGCACACTGACATACTGGTGTCTGGCAGGTTCTGCTCTTCTATTAGCTTGTCAGTGTCAGTCGTCATCTAGTCTGGGTCGTCAGCCATAGTCTGCACAGGGAGGACTGGGGTGTCAGCCATTGTCCGCTTTGTAGGTTGAAATTTCGGAGGAGACAAAAAAAAGTTGTTCACCCTTTATTTAAAGCTAACCTGTCACCCACAATGTCATTTTTATCTGGTGACAGGTTCCAATAGCCTATGCTGTGCTGACTTTACAAATGCCTTTGTCAGGATTCAGATTCATTTCAGTACTTTATAACAGTTTAATTCACATTACCTGGCTCCCTGCGAGTGGTGTTTGGTGAGTCCTGGGGGAGTGGGGTTTGGGAAGCTACAGTAGCCTGAGTGTGCCTGTATCTCAGTCTCCTCATGGTTTCTTTCTCTACTCCACACCATCCCTGTCAGCTGCTGTTGCATGAGTGTGCAAGAGAGGAGACTGGCACACAGGCTATAAGTACACCCCCTCACCAGCTAATGGGAAATAAACATATATAAACTACTGAAATGATTCTGAATGCTGACAAAGGCATTTTTTTAAATCAGCATAGCATAGACTATTGGAACCTGTCACCAATTAAATATGACATTCCTGGTGACAGATTCACTTTAATGACGTAAAATTACTATAATTGTCTGAATTGGCTATAAAAGCACAGAAAACATGGGCTGTAAAGATCGTCTTGCATAAATAGCGTCTATTAACACTATATAAGCCTGGTAGTTATTTATTTGTATTACTGAAAATTTCGTACTCTTACTCAGATAAAAATACGCCTCAAAAATTGTAAATGGTCATACTACTCTTCTGGAAAAATGTTAGTGCGACCTCTGATAATAATACTTTAGCATCTCTGGGTCGTTCTTGTCTATTCTGGTTATGTATATTTGTATTTTCAACCTGCACTCAGTCTGTGTTTTTTATGATGTTGGCAATATTTTTATATATGCAATAATTTTATTTAGTATTTTGTCAGGCAGCTGAAAACCTTCCAGATGATGTTTCTTTCATGACCCAGTGTATTGGAATCGTCAAGAAAATCTACTTTGAAGTGAGATGTAAACTGATTGGGGCAGATTTACTTACCCGGTCCATTCGCGATCCAGCAGTGGGTTCTTCGTCGAGGATTCGGATCTTCCAGCGATTCACTAAGGTAGTGCGCCCGATGTCCACCAGGCGTCGCTGCTTCGCTGAGGTCCATCGGATTTCACTGTAGTTCACCATCCGTTGCTGGTGCAAGTAAGCGCGTGTCAAGCGACACATTTTTAAAAAAAATTCCACAGTTTTTCCGAATCCGTCGGGTTTTCCGATGGTCACGCCCCCCGGTTTCCATAGCGTGAATGCCAGCGCCGATGCGCCACAATCCGATCACATGCGCCAAAAACCCGGGGCAATTCAGCGCAAACCGGTCATTTTTGGGAAACCCGACGAAAAAAAAGCGATTTGGGCCCTTAGTAAATGCACCCCATTGTGTAGAGTCATGGAGATTTTTACACTGAAGTCAAGCTCTCTCTTTCTCAGAAAGCCCCTATGACTGTAATTGAAGGTCCTGCATCCAGAGACATCACTAACCAGATCTCCTGATGTCTGATGCATGATGCATGATGTCAATCACAGAGGAGGAGGTGTTCAGAGCTCCCCACTTCAGTGTTAAACTCTCCTCCTCCTTGACTTTATACAACCAATTTACATCTCACTTCAAAGTTGACTTCTGGATGATGCAACCACATAAAAAAGACACAATAACTAGAAGGTGTTACACTGCTGGACAATAATCTGGAAGTGGTTTATTAGGTCATTTACTGATGACAGTTTCCCTTTAAATGTGTTCTCTTAAATCCTTAAAGGAAACCTACCACTTGAAGTGGCAGGTATAAGAGGGAACTACCGAGCACCAGCTCAGGGTGAGCTGGTGCCGGAGCTTATTTTTGTTAGTGTTTTAAACCGCAGTATCGCGGTTTAAAACACTTTTTAAACTTTATGGCGGAAGCTGCTTCGGCGCAGGGAGGTACGTGCTCGGCACACCATGCGTGCGACCGTGCGCACGGCTCTCCTTCACTTCCTATGTAGCCGCGTGCACGGTCGCGCGCTTGGTAAGCGCCGAGCGCACACCTCCCTGCGCCGAAGCAGCTTCGGCCATAAAGTTTAAAAAGTGTTTTAAACCGCGATACTGCGGTTTAAAACACTAACAAAAATAAGCTCCGGCACCAGCTCACCCTGAACTGGTGCTCGGTAGTTCCCTCTTATACCTGCCACTTCAAGTGGTAGGTTTCCTTTAACAAGCACAGAGTTATACATTTTATAATGGTGTGTATGATCAGTGTTTGCTATTGCACCTTAGGCCATCTGACCCTTTGCACTTTTCTGTTTCTTTTTATTTTGTTATTCAGGGGTAGGGATCCCAAACAACAAATGTTCCCTTTAAATCATCTTAAATAATTGGTCAACACATAAGAGCAAGGTTACCTGTACCTAGCAATTTCAACAAAAGCCAAAATGACATAGGTGGAGTCTGTGCGTTCAGAACTTTTCCTAAATTATGGAGCAGAGTAGATAAATCCATTCATCGGCACTTGGAGACTTTCCTTACAGGAAATCTCTGACACAACAACCCAAACAAAAGACCATTGAAATTAATTGTGCTTAAATTAGAGAGTTATTTTAGAGATTTCCAGCAAATAAAATGAGTGCTTGACCACAGCACCGAATACAGTTTTCTCAAAAACTTCAAAAAAGCAGGTTAGTGCTGACCCCAATGCTATGCCGGGTCTGCCATGCACTGTCAAAGTGTCACCATGTGCTGCTCTCCGGAAGGGATGGTAAGATGTGGGGCACCCCAATGGGAAATAAGTCCAGAGAGTAAGGGGCTGCAGTCAATAGTTTCCTTATTTACCGAAAATTTTAGATGCAAAGCAAATCACAGGGCAGACTCCTCCAATCTCCTCCCTGGCAGAAGAAGGGTTAAAGGGGTTGTCCGAGTTTTGAAAAAAAACTATAGGTGGCCAGGAGCGGGCTGCTTAAAACAATAAAGATGTACTTACCTTCCAGTGCCCTCCGGTATCCAGCGCTGCTGTCGCTCCGGTCCGGGCGCCATGTAAACAAACATGGCCGCCAGAGCAGCGCTGCATTCAGCTTCCGGCCAGACCCGACAACCTTCCGGCCCCCATACACAATGCTGTGTATAGGGACGGATAGGCATACCCGGCCACGGCCGGCCGGAAGCTGAATGCAGCGCTGCTCCGGTGGCCATGTTTGTTTACATGGCGCCCGGACCGGAGCGACAGCAGCGCTGGATACCGGAGGGCACTGGAAGGCAAGTACATCTTTATTGTTTTAAGCAGCCCGCTCCCGGCCACATATAGTTTTTTTTTTTCGGAACTCTCGGACAACCCTTTAATGCTGAGGACAGGCCTGGGCTAGCTTTCTCTCTCTTTCTCAGGAGGGTGATACCCAGTGGAGAAGAGGAAGAATGCATGAGGAGACACAGACTGCAGCTTCCCCACCCCCAGTACTCACCACATGCTGCTGGCAGGGAGCCAGGTAATGTGAATTAAACTTATATAAAGTACTGAAATGATTCAGAATGCTGACAAAGATTTTTTTTAATCTGCATAGCATAGGCTAGTGGAACCTGACACCAGCTAAAAATGACATTCCCGGTGACAGGTTCACTTGGAGGGATGGATAGAGAGGGTTTACCATACAAGCCGGGTGATTTCTGTATTACAGCAAACAGCCACCAGTAACACCCACAAACTACTTTTATCTCTTTTTCCTCTAGATTTAGCATTGGTACAGTACCTTTTGCATGGCCTTGTTGTGCTGTGGTCAACCAAAAAATCGGGAGCTGAAGGTACAGGGAGCTGCAGCTGTGGATCAGTGGAGGAAAAAGACGTAACTCCAGCTTATTATTTTCCTTGCCTGAATTTAGAGTTATATATAAAAAAAATAACATAATTCTTACTCCACATTAACAATTTATAGATGAATTTATGTCTAATTTATAACCAGAGTCTTATTTTTAGCATCTACTTGTAAATTCTTATAAATCGCCAGGAAGGATTTTAGCTTGAAGCTAGAAATCACACCAACGTCTCCCAGGTAGGGAACCATGTCTATAAGTGGTTAAAATGTATTGCTTTGCCTGAAAGATGATGAAGTAACAAGAGCCGAGTCCCTCATGGGGGCTGTCTGAATATTAGATGCAGTAGGGGGAGAGAGGATAAGGCAGGGCATATTCATCACACACTGATTCACACACTTCCACCTACAGCAAAGCGCATACTGTCTGCAGCTGCCCGGGATTTGCTGTCTCATAACAGAAATGAAAGCCCTTACAGTGAATATTTCATTATAAGGGATATTTGTTGTGTCTGACTTATTGCAGGTAAAATTTCTAGTATTGCTCAATATTTCACAGAACGTAAACTTTCTAACCCCACCATAATATTCCATAATATTCCATAATATTGCTAAAGTGAACCTGTGATGTGTATGATGTGTATGATTAGTAGGCAATATAACTTGTAGTCCTCAGCAGGGACGGCGCCAGCACTGGGGATACCTGGGCAAGTGCCGGGGCCCAGAACTGCTGGGGGGCCCACCTAAGGCTGTACATAAGGAATCCATGGGGGTGTAGAGGGGCTGTATCTAATGAATCCATAGGTGGTGAGGGGAGCTTTATGTAAAATAATCATGAGGGGCTTGCTTAGTATGATAAATTAGGGAATATTGTAGGGAACAGGGGACTGTCTTAATGTAACGGTCACACAGACGACAGAAGGTACTTGAGAGTACCCGGGAGGAAAGTCTCTATGGGAAGAGTCCGGAGGGAGGAGTCTGTGGACCAGTGGACCCTCTGGACCGCTGCAGGAGATGGAGAGAGTACTAGCCACAACCCGGGACCGGAGTATAAGTGGCACCCTGGTCTTCACCAGAGCCCGCTGCAAAGGGGGATGGTCTTGCTGCGGCGGGTACCACCAGGTCGTTCCATGGGTGCGACTAGCCCGCGCTGGCAGCCAGGGATGATAGGGATGTAGGCAGGGCCGATTCTAGCATATTTGCTGCCTGAGGCGAATATTAAAATGCTGCCCCCACTCCCTGTTAAGTAAATCCTTAAACTTTACTAACAATTAACAACCCTACAGACAGCTCCCTGACACTGTGTGACTGACTACAAGATCTGGGAGTCATTAGTGGCATCTAGTACCTTATAGATGACAATCTCTTCCATCAGGAGGACTTTATTCCGGGTTCTCCAATCCATGACGTATCACGGCTGAATACATGGGCAGATATCTTCAGCTCCGTGCAGCATCTCCACCCGGCGTCCCTAAAAATACCACAGTCACTTACAGTATAAAGTCTCCTGGAAAACAACACTGCGCTCCTAAATAATATATACCCCTCACAACACAAATGACCGCACGCTACCCCACATATAACACATCCCTTCATTATATAGGGATAAAATCTATATACATATAATATACTGTATCCCATATACAGCCCCTGCAGCTAAGTAATATACTGTACCCGATATACAGCCCCCCCCTGCATAGTAATATACTGTATCCCATATACAACCCCCCAGCTTAGTGATATAGTGATATATAATATATACAGCACCCCCAGTATAAAATAATTCTGGCCCCATATAATATATACTGAATCCCCCCCAGTATAAAATAATTATAGCCCCAAATAATATCTATAGCATCACCCCCCCCCCCAGTATAAAATAATTATAGCCCCAAATAATATCTATAGCATCACCCCCAGTATAAAATAATTATAGCCCCAAATAATATATATATAGCATCCCCCCAGTATAAAATAATTATAGCCCCAAATAATATCTATAGCATCACCCCCCAGTATAAAATAATTATAGCCCCAAATAATATCTATAGCATCACCCCCCCAGTATAAAATAATTATAGCCCCAAATAATATATATAGCATCCCCCCCCCAGTATAAAATAATTATAGCCCCAAATAATATCTATAGCATCCCCCCAGTATAAAATAATTATAGCCCCAAATAATATCTATAGCATCCCCCCCAGTATAAAATAATTATAGCCCCAAATAATATCTATAGCATCCCCCCCAGTATAAAATAATTATAGCTCCAAATCCCCAAATAAAATATACAGAACCCCCCCCGCCCCTAGTATAAAATAATTCTGGCCCCATATAATATATACAGCACCCCCCCCTAGTATAAAATAATTCTGGCCCCATATAATATCTATAGCATCCCCCTAGTATTAAACAATCATAGCCCCAAATAATATATATATATAGCATTCCCCCCAGTATAAAATAATTACGGTATAGCCCCAAATAATGAATAATATAAATATATATTGCATCCCCCCCAATAATAAAGAAATAATTATAGCCCCAAATAAAATAGCATTCCATGATTCCCTCCCCCCCCAGTTTAAAATAATTCTGGCCCCATATGATATATATAGCCCCCCCCCCCCCGCAGTATTAATTATTAGCCACAATTAATTAAATACATGAAAAATAATAAAATCCTACTCACCTGCAGGCAGCTGCTCCCTCGCCGCGGCTCCGGTGTTCACGCGGCTCTCCTGTGAGACGCGGCTCCGCACAGTGACACAGGCGCCGCGCCATGACGTCATGGCGCCTGTGTCACTGCTTAGAACGGAGCGACGCAGCTGCCGGAAAGGCGCTGCGTCGCTCCGCATATAAATCGCGCCTGTGTCTTAAAGAGACAGGCGCGATTTATTTAGCTGGTGGGCGATTCGGGCGTTAATGGACGCCCGAATCGCCCACTTTAGAGCGGCGAATTTCGCCGCCCTTTACAGGGACCCGCATTCTGCCGCCTGAAGCGAGATTTTCATCTCGCCTCATGGCAGATGCGGCCCTGGATGTAGGACACAATCCGAGCCTGGGGTGACAGCAGGAAAGCGGCTTGTAAGGATGAGCAAGCAGGCAGTAGCTGGCACAGGACCCAGGCAGGCAGGAAGGGAGAGGTCCCTGGAGGAGAGTTGGTGGCTTGGAGGCACCTGGGAACGCTGGAGGCAGGAAACACTGAGGCGTCTGGAAACGCTGGAAGAACACAGGGAAATACGGAGGCGCCTGGAAACGCTGGAAGAACACAGAGAAATACGGAGGCGTCTTGAAACGCTGCAAGACAGGAGACACAGAGGCGTCTGGAAACGCTGGAGGAACACAGGGAAACACGGAGGCTCCTGGAAACGCTGGAAGACAGGAAACACTGAGGCGTCTGGAAACGCTGGAAGACAGGAAACACTGAGGCGTCTGGAAACGCTGGAAGAACACAGGGAAACACTGAGGCGTCTGGAAACGTTGGAAGACAGGAAACACTGAGGCGTCTGGAAACGCTGGAAGACAGGAAACACTGAGGCGTCTGGAAACGCTGGAAGAACACAGGGAAATACGGAGGCGTCTGGAAACGCTGGAAGAACACAGGGAAATACGGAGGCGTCTTGAAACGCTGCAAGACAGGAGACACGGAGGCGTCTGGAAACGCTGGAGGAACACAGGGAAACACGGAGGCTCCTGGAAACGCTGGAAGACAGGAGACACAGAGGCGTCTGGAAATGCTGACGGGTTATCACTTCAACAGGAATCGCTGTGGGAAGTGAGGTGTGGTTACCTTGGGAGTTCCTTGTAGAATGCTGAAACAATGCAGAAGATCCAGCTAGGAGTGAAGGGAGGTGCCCTTAAAGTCTGGAGGAGTTGGCATGCGCACGCCCCAGCAGCGGGAGCGTGCGGCCTAGTCGGAGAAGTTGGCGTGCGGCCTGGACGGGACCGAGGCAGCATCAGGAGCCAGGAGAGGTAAGTCCGGGCTGAGGGACAGGCCGCACAACGGAGCACGGGTGTACCCAGGGGCCTACTGAGAGCTGGAGCCGACCCTGGTCCTCAGTTAGATTTCATTAGGGTTTTGGTCAGCTGCTGACAGCCTGACCTGCATAACATGTCAATAACCAAGCAGGACTTCCCACATGACTCCATCACCCAGCAGGACCAAGGCTTTTAATGGCCAGACTTCTGACATAATTCATGCCAAAAAAACAACCTCCAACACATTTTTTTTTTTTTTTTAAATAGATAATCTTTATTAGGAACAATATTCCAAAAATCTACAATAGGTAAAAACACATCATCAATTCAATTCATTATATAGAAGAATTCCATACACGTTATTATCCTTGTATCTTTACCGGACAGAAATCCTTACACACTTATACACATTCTTTGTATCCCCCCCCCCCCTCCCTACACCGACCGGATGAGAGAAAAACAAAAAAACAAAATAAATAAATAAATAAAAAAAACCAAACAAACAAAAAAAAAACACCTTTTTCGCTTTTCCTTTTTCCGCCCTGGAGTTACAAAGCTTATTATTTAATGCGCCATTACCTCCATTTTCCCCATATATTTTCCCACTTCCTCTTACCTTCCCCACCCTGCTTGGTGAACCATAACTTTTCATACAACTTGATCCTGTTAACCATAGTTATCCACCCAGCTATGGAAACAACCTCTGGATTTCCCCAGTTTCTTGCAACACACACCCGTCCCACTTGCATAACTCTGTTCAGCAATTTTTGAGTTCCCTGATCTACCCCCAAACCCTCAGTATCCCCCAAAATCACTACCTGAATCGTGGGAAGAAGTTCCATACTAAGCAATCTTGACAGGTAGGTGCAGATTTCTTGCCAATATTTTCCAATTGTTGGACAATACCAAATGACATGGCAAAAGTCTGCTTCCTCCATTCCACATCTTGCGCACTTATTGTCCTCTTTTAATTTCATTTTATATAGATGGAGTGGAGAATAGTATATCATGTGCAAAATATTATATTGAATTAGTCTGTGGTTCCATCCCAAAGAGCATTGTCTAATATTTCTGTATATTCTATTCCATGCAATGGGGTTATACCCTTCTGCCCCTGCTACCTGCTCCCATTTATCCTGTGATTTGTGCCTAATGTTTAATGCCAAACTTCTCACTAGGTGCTTATACATCTTAGAAATGTGTCCCTTTTTTGATATACCGTTACACACCTCTTCGATACACTCGTGTGAAACCACATTTAATCCATACCTCTTTCTTTTCCTAAATGTCCCTAATGCGTGTACCACCTGTCCATATCTCAAAAAATCCCCTCTACGTAAGTGGTGTGTCTTCCTGAAGTGGTCAAACGATATAAACTTCCCCCCTTCAATGAATTGTGCGACAAACTTAATCCCCTTTCTTTCCCAAAACATTATGTCAGGCACCTCCAATAATTCTGGAATCTGGAGGTTGTCCCATAACGGTGTCATCTCCAGAAAACCGTGTACCCCCAATAGTTTTTTACAACTGCCCCATACTTTCCCCAAAAGTTTAGAAATTGCCCAATGTATCATATCACCACTTTCTAGTGCTCCACTTTCCAAAACCTCGAAAATTTAGCTTCTACGGCTCTTTATTAAGTTCAACAATTTACAACAGCCCGCATTCTCCCTCCATTTAACTAATCTAACCATTTGTGCCGCTATAAAATAACCAAAAAAATAAGGTATACCTAAGCCCCCCTCTTCCACTGTGCTAAGCTTAGCTTCATGCGGACTTTTTTCCGTCCCCATATTAAATCATTCAGCATGGCTTCTATCAGTTTAAAGTGCGCTTCTTCAATCCAGACCGGACTTGCGGATATTACAAGTAAAATCATTTTTATAAGCCCTATTCTATCCGCCCTTGTTAGTGGTAATCTATCCCAGCAATGAATCTTGTCCCTTATCGCTTTTAATAAAGGTATTAAATTGAGTTCTACGAACTTATCCAGTTCCTTTGTCATCCGAATTCCGAGGTATCTGAATCCCCCATTACAGATAAGGATTTTTTGGTCTGACATTCCTTTCCTTACTGCATCATCTAACGGCAATAGCTGTGACTTCTCCCAGTTTATTTGTAACCCTGATCGTTTCCCAAATTCCTCAATAACCCCGATGACTCTTGGGACCGTATCCATAGTTTCCTGCAGATATAAAATCAAATCATCAGCATATAGACAGAGTTTATCTGAAACTCCACCGCTCCCCCCTCCAGCTATCCTGTTATCTTGTCTCAAAAGCGCAGCCAGGGGTTCAATATAAATAGCATAAAGCAAGGGAGAAAGCGGGCACCCCTGTCTTGTTCCTCTCGACAAGGGAAACTGGTCAGACTGAATCCCATTAATTACTACTCTTGCCATAGGGGCCTTATATAGGGCCTTGATCCGTCCAATAAAGGCCGGGCCGAAGCCGAAGAATTCCAGAACTGCCCATAGAAAGTTCCACTCCACCCTGTCAAACGCTTTAATGGCGTCTAATGACAGGATGGAGCGGCACTCTCCTTCCCCCATCTCAATTGCTGAATACAACCAATGGATACAATCATCCATCTTTCGCCCTGGAATGAATCCAACCTCCAACACATTTATGAAGGCTTTTACAGTATTTTTTTTTACTTCTCCAACTCTCCTTACAAAGGGGGCATGGCCTTGAGGGCTTGTTACCACAAAAAGGGTGTGTGTCCAGACAGGAAATAGTCTATGAACAAAAAAAATTTCAGGGTTCACCAGATTGTGGCACACAGTTTAGTTATTATAGTTATGTGTGATTTACACCTAAGGCTTGTATTGGGGAGTTTGTGCAATTGCATTTTTTGTAAGGTTATGTGTTGCCAGGAGGGTTGCTGAATTTGATACCATATGAACGAATTGTCATCCAGATTTTATACTTTATTGTCTGTAATATAGGAAGGCACAGTGGCTCAGTGGTTAGCATTACAGCCCTGCAGCGCTGGGAACCTGGGTTCAAGTCCCAGGGTCAACATCTGCAAAGAGTTTGTATGTTTGTGTGGGTTTCCTCCGGGTCCTACGGTTTCCTCCTACACTCCAAAATATACTGGTAGGTTAGTTAGATTTTGAGCCCCATTGGGGACAGGGGCTGGTTTGGCAAGCTCTGTGCAGCGCTGTGTAATCTGTATGCACTATATAAATCAAGAAATTATTATTAATAATCAATATGTTTCTAAGAAAGATTATATTATTTTTCCATATGCAGATGATTGTGTATATTGCATATTTGCATATTTAAAGTAGAACTGGAAGCTTAGTTTTCTTTTTCCAACCCTGAAAAATGTATTTGCATATTCCTTACCTAGAATCCTATCTACAGCATATATCCGCCACAGTGACAAGTTTGCACTAATTAGCATTTAAAAAAACGTATATTTTTACTTTTCTGAGTCCAAAAGGTATATAATGGGCTTGATTTATGGTCATTTATAAACATATTTGCATGATTTTTACAACTATGACGGTCAATTACGTATGGTGACATTACATGACAATAACAATGACTGATGACATACTAAAACGATCTGATGCATGACAACTTAGTCAAAGTAATTAAGGTTGAAAACAGAGATTCATCAAGTCCAACCTATAATCCTAAATTGATCCATAGGAAGGCGACTAAAAAAAAACTATAATGCTGGAAGGAATGGGAATAGTAGGGAAAAATTCACTTTATCCAAAATCATATAGCAGGTTCTTAGGGAATCAACACTGATTTATTGGAAGATGTTTCTGGACTTTCCCGCTTTATGATTGAATAAAACAGAATGCTCCCCTTGTATATTTCTTGTAAACTGCACCCACCATCGCCTACACACAGTGGGGGGAAGTGGTTTGTGTAACTGAAGCTGTATTCATGAGAGCGCAAACTTTTAAATAAGGAGCCTCAATGATGTCACTTGTTCTTAGTGAGATTCCATAGAATTTAAAATCATTCTATAATATCGGAGTCCTCTAGACCCGGCCAATACAAGAACAGTTATTGTCTTCACTATGTGGCATTTGTCAAATGTTTGATTCTACGAGTAAAATTGTCTATATTTTGTGAGAGAGCTCAAATATCAGATTTAAAGGGAACCTGTCACCAGGAGACCCATTTTTAGCACTCCCCCAGTCCCCACAGAGCATAGTACATACACTGCCAAAGTGTTTTTGTATTAAAAATTGGTTTTACAGAAAAAATATATGTTATATTGTACCTTTCATTAGCATCTGCTGTGTGACTAGGCAGTTGCCTATTGGGAGTGGCTGGAAAGGAGCAGTTCCCCCCCACCCCCACCCTTGGGAAACAGCTTCTCCATGTGACCTTTTCAAATATTTGAAAACACCCATCACTGGGCTTAGCAATGCCCCCTGCTCCTCTACAGCCAATCCTGAGTATGGGGAGTTATTCATATATTTGAAAAGGTCACATGTTTCCCAAGGGTGGGGGGAACTGCTCCTTTCTAGACCCAATGCCTTTTTGTTGCTGTGACCATAATAACAAAAAATAATCAGCAACTTTTTTGATCAAATCAGCAAAAACACATAATTTTCCTCTTTTAGTACAATGCTGTGATGACTTTATGCCGTTCTACTTGTGCACTGGGTGTCTAGCAAGTCATCAGAAAGTACCTTTAAAATGGTAGATGACACATTGGTGTCATTATATAAGATTTGTTTTATTCTAAATGTCAGCTGCAGATTTTGCCCCTTCATACTCAGCTGTACTTATTGTTTGTGTCAATAGGCCTGTTCTTGTTGGCGGGATGACTTGTGCACCACATACACCCACACACTGACATACATTACCCGCGCTGCAGATTTCTGTTCTTTATTAACTTTATGGAAGAGGTCATATTAGTCCAATGAAAGAAATTCTAAATAAATGAGAATTTCAGAGTTCAAAGCCATTCAGTGCTTCAAAAACAGAGCGTGTCTCCGCTAATTAACATTTGGACCAATAAAAACTCGTATCGGCAGAGTTATAAAGCGATATTTATTTTCCATCTGTCTCTGTTTATACATGTACTTGGCTCTAATCTAAGAAGATTTTTGTCTCATTAAAGCTGTATTTTCCTTGTCTGTTCTAATAATAAGCTTCAGACAGCTGTAATTTTCATGTTCAAAGAATAGACCATGGACAATAGTGAATACACCTTGTTCCTCCTTGTTTGGCCCTAATAAAAGTTCCCAATTTAAATCTAAAACTCTTAATGACATGTATAAAGCCAAGGATTTTTTTTTTTAATAATAATAATTCCTTTATTTATATAGCACACACAGATTAGGCGGCGCTGCACAAAGCTTGTCAAATCGGTCCTTCTTACCTTGTTGTCAGGGCAGTGAATAAGAAGGATTGGGCTCCATTACAAACTTTGCAATACTCCTCATAGGTCCCCTATAATCCACTGAAGGGACAATGAAGGGAGAACCTGTCAAAGGGCAGAGAGTGAGGGGTAGGAGCCATACCAGCTGCTATGGGACCCGATGGGGCACATTTACTTACCTGGTCGCTCGGAGTTCCCGAAAGTGCATTGTCCGTCCGGAATGCAGTGTGCCGCGATTCACTTAGATCGTGCCCCCGATTTCCTGCATCTGTCGCTTCCCTGCTCAGGTCCGACAGAGCTCACCATCTTCCTCCCGGTGCATGTAAGTGCTTGGCTTGCGACACAATTTTGTCCGACGACCCACCCCCCGATTTCTGTCGCATGAAAGCCGGCGCGAATGTGCCAAAATCCGATCGCATGCACCGAAAACCCCTTTTAAATCCCTGTCCCTGCGGCGCAAAATGGCAATCGTCGTGATGTCCGAAGAAAGTGCGGTCCGTGGGGCCCTTGGTAAATGAGCCCCAATGTGTCAGGGGGGCCCCGGCATCTGGGGTACTGGGTGTGTATTGTGTATGTACTGTATTTGTATGTATTTGTATATACGTCCTGTATATGGTATTGTATGTATGTGTGTATTTGCTGTGTATGATTGCAACTCATGTGTGAGTACCAAAAATATGCATATTTTTAAAGGGTAAGGAGGGGAAATGCAAACAAGCGTTCCTCAATAGTATAAAACAGTGATGGCAAACCTTTTAGAGGCCGAGTGCCCAAACTACAAGAAAGACCCGCTTATGTATTGCAAAGTGCCAACACAGAAATGTAATTTGTGATTTATACTCCCTTCTCTGTCACAGTTTTCATTGATACCAGCACCTGAGGACACCAATAAAGCAGAAAATAGTCCCAGGTAGAGCTGTCACTTTAAAATAGCTCTGTGCACAGCAAGTCCTGGGCTGTCTGGGACTGCAGGAAGATACCTGGAGTCATCTCTGGTGATGGCCTGAGTGCCCACAGAAAGGGCTCTGAGTGCCACCTCTGGCACCAGTGCCATAGGTTAGCCATCACTGGTATAAAACTACCTGAGTGGATCCACCATGTAGTTAAATGACTCCACCCTGTTTCAAGCAGCTGTGGGTTTCGTTGGGTTTCCCGACGATTTCCAATTTGCGCCGAATAGCCCCGGGATTTTGGAGCACACGATCGGATTTTGGCGCATCAGTGCCGGCTTTCATGCAACAGAAATGGGGCGGCGTGGCCGTTGCACAACCCGACGGATTCGGAAAAGCTGCGGAATTTAAAAAAGAATTTGTGTCGCAAGATAAAGCACTTACATGCAGCAGGACAAAGAAGGTGAACTCAGGCGGACCTCAGTGCAGCAGGACCTTAGTGAATCTCGGCAGACCCGAATCCTCGTCGGAGAATGCGCCGCTGGATCCCAACTGGACCGGGTAAGTAAATGTGCCCCAATATTTGGTGCAAGTCATAGTAAATCTGTTTTTATCTCTAAAGACTCTGTCTCAGCTTTCAAAAAGCAAAATCCATTCTACTTTTCTCAGCAAATTGTGAAAAGTGTCATGAGATTTAAAGAGTTTAAAGTGCTTTACTGTTAAAATTGACTTTCTGCTGCCACCACTAGGGGGAGCTCAGTGCATAAAATTTGACATTGAACTTGATGGAAACTGTAAAAACTTTGCATTGGAATGACAAGATCAGGGCAGAGCCCCCTTACCCTACTGAACCCTTAGTAGCTACATGGTTGGTACACCTCTGATGAGGCATCATGTCTCCTATTGGGCTCTCCCTCCTTTTTCATAGACATAAGAACTGCAGTCTGTCTTTACTGAAGACAAATGTGAGCAGTGAACTGACAGAAGGGTCAGATAAGGTGGGGTAGAGGCATTTTGATTTGATTACATATTAGAAAGTTATTTATAATCAGAAATAATTAAAATATTTACAATTAAAAAATGGAGTAATTTTCATAGGCATCGCAGCTTGTATTCCTATAGTAGAGGCTCTGTGTATATGGAGTATATGGTATAGATACTGTATACCACCTGGAGTGTACAGAATGACATCCTGCCATGTGTATTGTACCTCCTGTAGATTTGATAGACAAGTCATACTGTATACATTATCTTTTCCCGTGTTGTTTACAAATAAGTGACATTGTATAAAGCAGATCTACCCCAATCCCAAAATATACTGTCATTTAAAGTAGGGCACCCGTAGTAATCCGGGGATGGCATGCTTTCACAGGTTCCCTCTCTATAATCCTCTTTTAGTTAATAACCTTGTACTGTTTATATACAAAGTCATCACGATTTTAGGATTTGTGAAATCATGATATTTTTAGTAAATAACAGAAGCAGAATCACTTCTTATATAATGTAGTTAAATGTAGTTAATTTGTAGAGTAATAAGTCCTGGGTTTACGTACAAGATAGGGTCCTTGGGTTTGTACTTAAGTTGAATTTGTATGTAAGTCTGAACTTTATATTTTATAATTGTAACTCCGGACAAAATATTTTCTTTGTCCCATTGACAATTGGATTTTAAATATTTTTTGCTGTAATGGGACCCAGGATTATCAATAAAGCTTCATTACAGACACCTTACAGCTGATTATTGCAGCCTGGGACTATAGTAACATCCAGAGAGCTTCACCAGAGGTCACAGGGGGCAGAGAGGTCCGTCTGTAACTAGGAGTCATCTGTAAGTCGGGTATCCTTAAGTAGGGGACACCCGACTTACAGATATGCCACCAACGGTCTCATTGTAGGGTTTGGATTGGTGCGACCCCCTCGAATGTCTTCATTGAATCAATAACTGACATAGAATTATTTGTTCTGCATCCGTTAATGCAACGTAACCCTTTGGAATTAGACACAGACAAGGGGGTTAACTTAAAGGGGATGTATCGACTTACAAAGCTATCTCTTATCCTGTGGATAACTAGGTAATCAATGAGGGTCCGATTGCTGGGACCCCCATCAGTCATGAGAACAGGACCCCCAGTGATGGAGAGAATAAGGGTCCTTTTCACAATAATTGGTGGATCTGCAGGATAAGCATGTGTTCTGCCACTCCATTCAATAATATGGGAGTATCAGAAATGACTGAGCACTGGACTCGGTTGTTTCCTGCACCCTCATTGACAGTGAATGTGAATGCCAGTGATAGCTGACTGCTTAGCAATCCATAGATGTGAACGGAGCAGCAGGACACATACTAGTCCTGCCGCTCCACCCATTAGTGAGAATGGGACCTTGTTCTCTCGATGACTAGGGGTCCTGTTCTCATGATCGTGGAGGTCCCAGCAGTCAGACCTTTACCATTCAATTTGTATCCCCAATCCTGTGAATAGGGGATAACATCTTAAAGAGAACCCGTCATGCAAAATAACCCCCCTAAACTAAATATATTTTCATAAACTACCATTAGAGAGCATTGCCTCTATCCCTTCATTGTCCCTCTACAGGCCTGTAAACCTAAGCAATGAGGTCCTAAAGCTGTATGCAAATGACCTGTGAAATGTCCAATGAGTCATTAGCATATTCAAGCTGTCCACCTTATTCATGAGTGGGAGGCACAGCCACACCCCCAGTGCATGACTGACAGCCTGTATAATGATGTGAGGCTGTATAATGATGTGCTTCCTGGTGCTAGTGGCCACGCCCCCTGCAGCCTCTGTGTGGATGTGTGTGTGTTTAGGAGAGGTACAGCAGCTCCAGGCAGCCATGTTACAGCAGAACATGTCAGGTACTTGTGTAGCTGATGTCTGTGTCTCTTACCTGTATATATGGAGGATGCAGCATGTCAGCCGATGCAGCACACACACTAGCAATACTTTACTATACATTACACACAGACATGAGCAGGGGGAGGAGAGGGGAGGGGTACCAGGGGTGACATCACTGCCTCTGACCATGTGACCAGCCTCATTTGCATGATAAAAATAGATGATTTTACAATGAATTATGTATGAAATAACTAGATAAAGGCTGGGATGGGATCCTTGTGAGCCGCTCCAACAGGTAGTGGTGACAGGACAAGTGACACAGACCTGATGACAGGTGTCCTTTAAGTTGGTATAACCCCTTTAAACTGCATTTGATGGTGAATGTGGCTGTAACCATTGTGTGTGGCTGTGTCTGGCAGGTCTGATGTGATGACCAATTTAATTGCAATTCTCCATCTTTATGTGTTACAAATGTTGAGAGGATTTGCAGAAGCCGCGGTACAAAATGTGTGTAATATGAGGGACTATAGTAGGAAATGTGTGTAATATGAGAGTCTATAGCAGGAAATGTGTGTAATATGAGAGTCTATAGCAGGAAATGTGTGTAATATGAGGGACTATAGTAGGAAATGTGTGTAATATGAGGGTGTATAGTAGGAAATGTGTGTAATATGAGAGTCTATAGCAGGAAATGTGTGTAATATGAGGGACTATAGTAGGAAATGTGTGTAATATGAGGTTCTATAACAGGAAATGTGTGTAATATGAGGTTCTATAACAGGAAATGTGTGTAATATGAGAGTCTATAACAGGAAATGTGTGTAATATGAGGGACTATAGTAGGAAATGTGTGTAATATGAGAGTCTATAGCAGGAAATGTGTGTAATATGAGAGTCTATAGCAGGAAATGTGTGTAATATGAGGGACTATAGTAGGAAATGTGTGTAATATGAGGGTGTATAGTAGGAAATGTGTGTAATATGAGAGTCTATAGCAGGAAATGTGTGTAATATGAGGGACTATAGTAGGAAATGTGTGTAATATGAGGTTCTATAACAGGAAATGTGTGTAATATGAGGTTCTATAACAGGAAATGTGTGTAATATGAGAGTCTATAACAGGAAATGTGTGTAATATGAGGGACTATAGTAGGAAATGTGTGTAATATGAGAGTCTTTAACAGGAAATGTGTGTAATATGAGGTTCTATGATATGAAATGTGTGTAATATGAGGTTCTATAATAGGAAATGTGTGTAATATAAGGGTCTATAGTAGGAAATGTGTGTAATATGAGGGTGTATAGTAGGAAATGTGTGTAATATGAGAACCTATAGCAGGAAATGTGTGTAATATGAGGGACTATAGTAGGAAATGTGTGTAATATGAGGTTCTATAACAGGAAATGTGTGTAATATGAGGTTCTATAACAGGAATGTGTGTAATATGAGAGTCTATAACAGGAAATGTGTGTAATATGAGGGACTATAGTAGGAAATGTGTGTAATATGAGAGTCTATAACAGGAAATGTGTGTAATATGAGGTTCTATGATATGAAATGTGTGTAATACGAGGTTCTATAATAGGAAATGTGTGTAATATAAGGGTCTATAGTAGTAGAGGTGTATAATTTGAGGGTCTATAGTAGGAGAGGTGTGTAATATAAGGTTGTATAGAAGGAGAGGAGTGTAGTATGAGGCTATGTAGTCAGAGTTGTGTTATATGAGGTTCCATATTAGGACTAGTGTGTAATATAAGGTTCTATAGTGGGAGAGTGTCACACACAGGGATGTGGGAGAGTCTCTTGAGGATAAAGTCTGTGGACTCCCTGGACCACCGCGGCGGATGATAGAGCTAGCCGCAAGCCAGGAGCGGAGTCTTAGTTGACCCCTGGTGTTCTCCAGAGCCTGCCGCAAAGCGGGATGGTCTTGCCGTGGTGGCACGACCTCGGGAAGGCAGGAACTCGGGAAGGTAGGACCTCGGGAAGGCAGGACCTCGGGATGGCAGGACCTCGGGAAGGCAGGACCTCGGGAAGGCAGGACCTCTGGATGGCCAATGAGATACAGGACCGCCACAGGAACACAGGACCGCCACAGGAACACAGGACCACGGGAATACCACAGAAACACAGGAAACAAGGAGGCGTCTGGAAACGTTGTGGAAACACGGAGGCGTTTGAAAACGCTCAGCTGGCTTTTTTACTTCAGTAGAATAACTCCAAGATCCGGCAGGGGATGCTGGGTGTCGCCGGATTATGTAGCAGAAGTGGGAATGCCAGCGCCAATTAGGCAAGCAGCAGGAGCGCGGCCTAAAGAGGAAGCCGGCATGGGACCTGGACGTGACCGAGTATCCGGAGCCAGGAGAAGTGAGTATGGGCCCGGGGGGGTGGCGCCACATCAGAGGACACGGAAATAGTAGAATAATATTTAAAAATCCTCAGAGGAGAAATTTCTCATTACCTTGCACATAGCAGGTTCTAGTGGTTTAATATCTCCACATTATACACATCTCTCTGTCACGGATGACCCCTCGATCCATGTCTCGGATCGCGGGGGCACCCGTGACAGAGAGATGTGTATAAAGGCATTCTATAGTAGGAAGTATGTGTAACATAAGGTTCTATAGTAACAGAGGTGTGTAATATGAGGTTCTGTAGTCGGAGAGGTGTGTATAATGCAGTTGTATAGTAAGAGAGAAGTGTATAATGTGGAGATATTAAACCTCTAGAACCTGCTATGGGCAAGGTAATGAGAAATATCTCCTCTGAGGATTTTTAAATATTATTCTACTATTTCTATGTGTGATGTGTATTTCTATTTTATCCCTCACTCAGGTATAATTTCTCCGATCTAAACCAGATGGATCTGAGGCGATATATATCAATCTGCACTCTATTTTATTCTTTGTGGTTTAGCCCTTGTGGGGCCCCAGATTTATATACTTTGTGATTTGTGGTAACATTGGCAGGGCTCCAGGTTTGCTAATTCTGGCTCCAGACTAGCTCCATTATTGATTAAACTCCAGCTGCTTCTCTTAAGCTACAGGTCTACAGCTATTATTTTCCTTAGGATTAATGCTATGGCTGTATCTACCATACAAATGAAGTAAGACTACATAGGGTTTTCTAATATGAGAAAAAATCCCATATACTGATTTCTGTGATTGGCCTGTGAAAAACGGAGCATGGGCGAGCTGGATTTCACGCACCAACCAACTGAATTTAAGATTAGGGCACATGAGGAAGAAGGGGCTCCTTGGGGCAAATCTACCTTTGTCTTGGTTTTGTGCTCCTGGCTTTTCTTTTTCTGCTTTTCTGCTGGTCAAATATGTTGTTGCCTTTTTAATACATCTAAGTTAAGGCGAATCTGTCACCAGGTATGTAATTTTTGACTGGTGATAGGTTCCATTAGCCTATGTTGATTTTAAAAATGCCTTTCTCAGCATTCACTACTTTATAAAACTTTATTTTACTTTACCTGGCTCCCTGCTAGCAGTGTGTGGTGAGTCCTGTTGGGAAGGGCAGCTGCATCAACCTTTGTGCCTGTGTCTTAGTCTCCTTATGCATGCTTCCTCTACTCCACAGAAAGCTGGATGAGGGTGGAGGTGAGGAAAGTTACACACAGGCACATATACTGCAGCATCTGCCCCCTGGGACTCACCACACGCTGGGAGCCAGGTAATGTGAAATAAAGTTTTATATTGTGGCAGTCTTCAGAATGCTGACAAAGCCATTTTCAAAATACAACATGGAATAGACTATTGGAACCTGTGCCCAACTAAAAATGGCAGGTTCTCTTTCAGGTCTTTTGTGGTTTTGTGACTTTTTTTTAACAAAAGCCGCAAACAGCATTTCTGTGCCTGACAACAGCATGTATGGATTTGTGACTTTTTATAAAAAGACGCACTTGGAATCAGGAGGAACACTGCAGAAAACTACACAATGGCAAACATTGAAGGGAAGTTGTTTTAAGCACACAAAAAGTTTCAAAAGAACACACATACCACAAAAAGTAAAAGAAAAGAAAAAAAGTAGAAAAAGCCAAGCTGGGATTTAAGTTCATTGTGTCAGGATCAGTGGTAGTGGACCCTCTGTACCACCGCGAGCGATGACGTAAGCTCACACCTGGGAGTGGAGTCTTAGTGGAACCCAGTTTTCACCAGGGACTACCAGGTCGCTCCACAGGTCGCCCCACAGGCCCGGTCCGCGATGGCAACCAAGGCGAAGTACAAAATCGTACAGCAGAATCGCAGTCGGAGACAGGGAGGAGGTCAGGACAGGCAGCACAGGATTGGAGTCGGGAGCAAGGCAAAAGGTCAAGGCAGGCAGAGGCGGAGCAGAGTCAGGAACGGAACCGGGATCACAACGGGAATTCAGCAAACAGTCGTAAGGCATATGAATAAAGCTTTCTCTCAGGCAGGAGGCACAATGATCCGGCATGGGTGTGCATGAAGAGGCTGGTTTATCATGGATTCCGGGAATGGCCAGCACCAAGCGATGGTGCGCTGGCCCTTAAAATCTTCAGGGGCCGGCTTGCGCCCTAGGGGACTCGCACAACAGACCCCCAGAGCAGGAACAAGGACGGGCGAGTTAGACCACTGGGGCGCTGGGACGCAGAGGAGAACACAGGTGAGGCCCGCGACATGGGAGGGATCACACATGATAAATTCTATGGAAGTTTACATATGGATGTGATATGCTCATCTGTAAGAGTCCTGATGTGAGAGGAAGAAAATATTCTCTACTTTTGTGAATGTATTTTTTTAATGAATTTTTTTTAATTGAAACTTAAACAAACAGAGCCTTATTTTTAAAGGGTTGGCCCGTTTTAATCTGTATGTTAATTAAACAGTTTGTAGCACTCAGGGCGGGCCCTCAGCACATGGAGCACTGCTGTTCCTGTCTGCACTACTACTCTCTCCATCCGATAGGCAGGAGATTGATCTTGTGAGAAGCATAGAAGTGGAGTGAAGTAATTTAGGTGGGAATAACAGTACTCGAGGTGCTGAGGACCTGACCGTGATACACCAACTACCTCATTAGCATAAGGATTCAACTGGGAATATCTTGGAAATGGCTAGATGAGAAAAAGTAATAAAGGTATATTGATAATCATATTGGAATCCTCTACTAATTGCAGATTAACAGATTATAACACCATGTGGAGGTTGTAGTCTCCCGTTAAGGGATAACTTCAATATAGGGACATTTTTATCAATGTATAACTTTCCACTACCAAGGGTGTAGTTATATAATGTCTGTGTATAGAACACACAATTTCACATAATGAAGGACTCGCAGGAGTTGGCTTGTTGTATTTGGCCAGCTCGGCAGGTTTAGCCTAAATGAAAGTAATTATTGCAAAAACAATTAGTGAGACATAGTTAGGAACTAATGCATCTAGACGGCTTGGCTAGATTGCTGGGGGAATAGAACAGCTTGCCTTCTTTTTATTAATATTAACCCCACATATATTCAGTACGAGCTTGGCTGGATGCATTGTGACTAAGCCGCCTCTCCTGTGCACACGGCCACTTCCATTGCTTATTACATGATAAGTAGTTATCAGTATATCAGTTCGCTTCCTTAGTACAGTAGATAAGGGCGCCAGGCGCAGTAGGTGAGCTCAGCGCATTAGCCCTCTCTATAGCCGCAGATTGAAATCTCGAATATTAAATTACAGCTTCTGGATGGTACAAATAAAGCTTCACCTTCCCTGCAGCTAGGGAATCGCAAGGATTCACCAGTTTTCAAAGCAGAGAGAATCCACTATGTTCTGTGTGGCCTCCTGATAGTTCTGAATAATGTAGTTCTGCTTCTAATTTTCATTAAATTAGAAGTAATTTATCCCATATCCTCTGGAGATGATCGTGAGGGTCCAACTGCTGGGACCTTAACTGGTCATAGGAACAGGACCTTTGGAGAATTCTCTCTAATGAGTTAAACCGCAGATTTCTCTATTGCAGGAGTGTCCGAAATTGGCAAAAACTTAAGCAGTACACAAATGTGCTTGGTCCACGGAAATGGGACTATGTGCTTGTAGAATCTCATGGATGGAGTGGAATGCAGAGTATAATGAAATATGATGCAAGGAGTCCCTGTCAGGCAACAGCAGCAACAATATCATATTATTAAGGAAACTCTTCTGCCCCGTGAATTGTACTTGATCCGTGGGATCTGACGAGCACACAACCTGTTTCCAATAACCAAGCATGTTCGTGTGAACAATATGGGGATATATATTAAGACTGTCTGTCTGCCTATATAAAATCTATAAAAATCCATCATGATAAACCAGGGACGCTTACTCATAGATCCAGGGCACCTGACTGTGGTAATCTTCTTATATCTGTCATCCATCCTTCCTTCTAAAATCAACTTGTAATGTTATGCTAATGAGCCAGTAGGGCTCTAGGGGGGAGGGGGGGGGGTGTTACCAGATCCACTCTGTGCTGTATCTTCACAGGCTGTTATACTCTCTTCCCTCCTGTTCACCCAGCACTGCCCTCTCCCGATGCCTGGTGTAATGTCACGGCTCCTATGTATTACTAGAGACCCTATGTGTTGCATCTCCCACCGGTCAAACCTGTTTAGACCAAGTCTGACCTGGTGGAGATTTCAGCTATAGTCTCATTCATTCATGCCACCCTCCGCACCTTCACACCCACAGTGCTGTGTGGGGCAGAAAATATGAAAAACAATCAGAGATGGGGCTTTATATAAGGAATATATAGGGAATAGTATAAGGAATAGTAGGAAAGGGAGAGCCTGAGATACAGACCATCGTGCAATTTCAAAACTCCCATATGATTGAATGGGGTAACAGGATGAGCTTAGTTATCTCCAGCATTTTTATTGGCAGGGAATAGGTTCTCTGGGGATAGCAGGAGGAATCCTCAGCAATCTCCAACCACTCCCAGAGAACTGAATGGAGCTCCAGCTTCCTGAGGTCCGGTGCCTGTGATAAGTGGGGGTTTCAGAAGTCAAGAATTAAGAATTTTGTAGGCCCCATCTAAATTCTTCTTAGTGTTTCTTAAAGGAAACCTACCACACGCGCGCCTGCGCAACTTAGCACGGGGAAACAGGCCGTGCTAAGTTGCGCAGGCGCGCGTGTGCCGGAGAGCTCGGTGACGTCACCGGCTCTCCTGCACTTCACAATCCGGCGCACGCACGGGCGCGCGCATGGTGCGCCGAGCCCAAGTGCGGTGCGCCGAGTTATAAGTTAATATAACTTATAATTCTAACATAGGGGCTTTGTTCCCTTAACAAAAATATGCTCTGGCACCAGCTCACCCTGAGCTGGTGCCATGTATATGTGTATAAACCTACCACTTTTAAGTGGTAGGTTTCCTTTAAGAGCCGCACTATAATACTAGCGGGCAGGTAGTGAATGAAATGTGCTTTCTAGAATCCCCTCTTTTATGGAAAATCTAACCCATTTACATATAAAAAATCTCCCCTAAAGTTGAGCAAATATGACTTTTCTTACCTCCAGGTTAGTGGTTGCAGGGGTAGTGTAACTCCAAATGTTCAGCTGTCCCTATGCTTGGTTCTATAGTACCGTATTTTTCGGACTATAAGGCGCACAAAAAATCCTTTGAATTTCTCAGAAATCAAAGGTGCGCCTTATAGTCCAGTGCGCCTTATATATGAACCGTACTTACAGACAACAGCTGCCTTGAGCTGTGCACAGGTCTGCCACCTGCTGGCCATTCATCCTTCATCAGGTGCGCCTTATATGAGAACCTAGACATTTTAGCAGGCATTTATTGATGGTGCGCCTTATAATCCGGTGCGCCTTATAGTCTGAAAAATACGGTACCTAGAAACAAGCTTTTTGTATCCTATTAAAAATAAGAATTTCATCTTTCAGATCGAATCAAGCTTACAAGCTACAGAACTGGACATACAGGCAGTAAAAAATAGCCAGTAAATGGTTCTTTATCTGCAGCTTGCATTTTCAACTTTGTATTTAGCTACTTGACACGAGCAGAACGTTTCTAGGCTCTACAGAACAGAAGATAGAGGATTCTAAATTGACATTACCTCTGATATCACCAAACTTGACTCATCTCATGTGATAATTAGGTGAGAAGAGTCATATTTGCTTGACTTTGATTTTTTTGGGAGATTTTTTTTTATAGGTAAACAGGTGAGATTTCATGTAAAAGAGTGAATTTTAGAAAGGACATTTCAGACCCTGAGGGAACTGGTAGTTTACTGGGGCAAAATCTGGTGACACGTTCCAGGTAAGAAACACAAATACAAAGAAATATACAAAGAAATACAAAGAAACAGAAATACAAAGGGTATTGTTTTTAAATGTATATCTCTGTTGAGGAAGAGGAGACACAGTAATCAAGTAGAAGAAGTAAACGAATGTAAACAATATGATAGACAGTATCATGTCCCTTTGTTTTTCAAGATAGTGACATCAATTATTCACTCCTGTGCAGCACCCAAAAGTATCTAGAACAGTCTCTATATCACTGTTCTTACCCATCTGTGCCGCTCATCTCTTCCTCAGCCTTCTTCTTCCAGATTGTTCTGCAGTGACATCTAGTGTAAAGATTAAGTATTGCAATGAAGCTTTAATTACAGGGGCTCATTTACTAAGGGTCAGCGGAGCGCATTTTTGTTGGGTTTACCGACGATTTCCGTTTTGCGCCACATTTAACAGGGGATTTTGGCGCACACGATTGGATTTTGGCATATTGGCGCCGGCTTGCACGCGACACGGACGGGCCGTCGGACAACCCAAGGGATTCGGACTACACGTGGGATTTAACATTTAGAATTGTGCCGCAAGGCACATACTTACAAGTACCGGGAAGAAGGGGAACTCTGGCGGACCTCAGTAGGAACCCGGGCACACGGGCTTCGTGAATCGCGCCGGACTTCATCTTCGTCTGACTGTCCGAATCGGGGATCGCGACAGGACCAGGTAAGTAAATTTGCCCCACAGTGTTTCTCTAATAAGGCAGTCCCCGAATTACATACAAGATAGGTTCTGTAGGTTTGTTCTTAAGTTGAATTTGTATGTAAGTCGAAACTGTATATTTTATAATTGTAACCCCAGACAAAATTGCCATAATGACTAAGATTAACTATAAATATTCATTGCAGACACCTTTGATAACAGCTGATCATTGTAGCTTGGGACTAAAGTACAGTAAATTACCAACATCCAGAGGGCTGTTTGTAACTAAGGGTCGTCCGTAAGTCAGGTGTTCTTAAATCAGGGACCGCCTGTAGATGAAAGTTGAGTGTTTCTCCAAAAAATAAGACAGGGTCTTATATTATTTTTTTACTCCAAAAATTGGTTACGGCTATTCCAGGGGATATTTTCTCTTTTTCCATTGACAAAAATCAACATTTATCCAAATCTTGTCATCATCTTTTGGAAAATCATCATAACTCTCCTAACTATAAATTCTATTTTGACTTTCTTGTCAATCACTTTAGAATCACTGGCCCCAATTTCTCATGTCTAGCAATGTCCCTCTCCTTATGTGATCCCCTCTTGTCCATGTAGCTGCGCAGAATGGAGGGGGACACAGACTCTAAACACTATTACCTTATATACTCGAGTATAAGCCTAGTTTTTCAACACAAAATTTGTGCTCAAAATCCCTAATTCGGCTTATACTCGAGTCAACTAAAAAATAAAGTCAAAACTCACCTTTCTGACCTATGGGGGACGTCGGAAAAATGAGTACAGTGTTATTTTTTTTCCTACTAGAGGGGCTGGGCAGGCTGTATGCTACAGGGGCTGGCAGACTATATACTGGGAGGCTGTAACCAATGCATTTCCCACCCTCGGCTTATACTCGAGTCAATAGGTTTTCCCAGTATTTTGTGTTGAAATTAGGGGTTTCGGCTTATACTCGGGTCGGCTTATACTCGAGTATATACGGTATTTATTTGCTGTAACTTCTGGTGTAATATTAAAGAGAACCTCCCCTTCAACATCACAGAAGGATTGTGTTTCTAGGTGCCACAGAACCGGAGAAGTCAACTGTTAGGCTACATTCACACTGCAGTATGGGGGACGTATATACGGCCGACGTATTTACGGCCGATATACGTCCCCCATAGACGGCAATGGGTGCATGGCGCCCAACGGGAGTGGTACGGTGCCGCACCCGTGCGGCACTGTACCACTCCGTACCCCGGAAAAAGATTGGACATGTCCTATCTTTCCCCGTAGTACAGCGCTGTGCGCCATAACTTCCTATGGAGAGGGGCAGGGGTGAGCCGCGCTCACCTCCTCCTCCTCTCCCCGTGCACTGTCGTTGCCCGATACGGTACGGTGGGCAACGGCAGTGTGAATATAGCCTTAAAGTTACAGGAAATGGAAGCTGTATATGCAAATCACACTGACAAATGTAACAGTTCTTTTGTGATATTAATGGGGATATTCTCCTCTTTAAAATACACAATGATTCTAGGTGCCACGGTTCAGTTTATAACTAGGGTTTATTTTTGGGTTAGGTTGAAAATCATATAGATAAGTGTCACTCACTTCTACAAGCTATCTTACTAGTGGCACATGCAACATCCCCCACCGGGGCCTAGCCTTTTCTTGGGGCCTGGAGACAGCCTGGGCCCGCAGTACCTGAGTGGCTGGCGGTTGCGGCCTAAGCACGCTTGTGTCACGGTGCTTGGTATGGGGACCGGAGGGCTGTCCTACAGCCTGGCAGGTCTCCAGCAGGGTGGTGTTGGCAAGAAATGATGAGGGAGAGGCTGCTATAGTGGATCTCCGTGGGGCAACCCTTTGGTGTCTAGAGTATGAGTCTCTGTGTAGTGGACAGGGTGCCCGTGATGGTGTAGAGAGTCCCTTTTGTAGCCGGGCCTCCTATGGGGAGATGTTGGCCCTCTGCAGTGAGGCCGGACTGTACCCCAGCCGGGGCTAAGGGAGATATAGTGACAGTCACTGTGATATAGGCCCTGGGGGCCATGGTACTCACATCCACGGTGGTCCTAAGGAGGTCCGGAATCGGAGGAGGCAGCCGCTGTGGAGAATCCGCCATTGGAGACTGCGTACGGGAGACAGCAGTAAGCGGTGCAGCAAAGGAAGGTGCCCAAGGCTCGTGGGCAGGCCATGCAACACTTGGTTCTTCATTTCGGAGGCTGTGCGGCATGTCGGCAGGACAGGAGACAGCACGTGGAGAAATCCAAGATGGCCGATTAACCTCTCTGATGCTGGATGGCGGCTGCGCTGACTCTGAGGTACCTCGTGGGATCTCACTGGCGTTGCAGCGCGGGAGAGTTTCGCGCCAGAGGGCGGAGCTTGAGTCTTTCCCGCCAGGAGCTGTGGCGGGCTGAATTTTCTTCTGCGCCACAGCGCGCTGAGGCAGGATTCGCGCCATACACGCAGGGGGCGGAGCTTAGCGATGCCTCTGGGTTTTCCCGCCAGTGAAGGTTTTGGCGGGCTGGAATTACTTGCTGCGCCACAGTCTCTGAGGTAAAATACTTCAGGCGCGGCAGCACCGGATGTAGCAGAGCTGACAAAGTTCTTTGCAGGGTTTAACCTCTTGAGTGCTGGAGCGGAGCTCGACAGCACGTGGCAGCAGTAATACAGTTCAATGTGAAACACACAAAGTCACTTGGGCCTATACCCGAATGGCAGCAGGGTTAGGCAGTACAATCGTTTCTTAATAAAGTACAGTCTATAGTGCCAGAATAAGGCACAGAAGTATATATCCTGTGATCGTGACGCCACTTGCAACATCCCCCACCGGGGCCTAGCCTTTTTCTTGGGGCCTGGAGACAGCCTGGGCCCGCAGTACCTGAGTGGCTGGCGGTTGCGGCCTAAACACGCTTGTGTCACGGTGCTTGGTATGGGGACCGGAGGGCTGTCCTACAGCCTGGCAGGTCTCCAGCAGGGTGGTGTTGGCAAGAAATGATGAGGGAGAGGCTGCTATAGTGGATCTCCGTGGGGCAACCCTTTGGTGTCTAGAGTATGAGTCTCTGTGTAGTGGACAGGGTGCCCGTGATGGTGACAGCCGGAGTAGCAGGGACCAGACGGAGGCAGACGTTGAACAGAAACACTTACAGTTCTTTATTGGAACCGACAGGAACCGCAGCAACGTGCCTTTAACAGAGTGATGGAGTGCTGAGATGCTTTTGGAGGGAGCCTCAGGAGGTAGTTCGCCAGCCTGGATGCAGGGGCAGGCTGGGAGGCAGCTGTGTCCTAATAGGAAGCTTCAGCTTGTCCTGGAGTGCTTCAGGTATCACCCTTGAAGGTAGGATGATACCCCTTTCCTCACTAACTCTAATCTATTAGCTCCACTTCAGGCAGGGGCTAGGCTCTTCCTGCTCTTATCTGGTATGGTCGCTGAATAGAGTCTGGACTGGGGTAACCCAGTCTGCTTCTCTTCTCATCTGAGCTAGGCTAAACTAGTCTCTAGCTGTTCTGATCTTGTGCCCTGCAGACCCAGAGGGTCTGACTGGAACTGGTCTCTTCTCCCTCCTGGGAGAGACTGCCCTAGTTCTGGAAGTTTCCTGACAGGGTCTTGTAACTCCCCTGGTCAGGTGGTGGCTGCTCCTCCAATTACATCTCAGCTTACAGAGGACAGGATGTAACACAGATCATTGGATAATAGAATCTTACATCATACACAGATTAACTTCTGCCTTGCCAGGCAGAATTAACCACTGCAATGTCCCCTGTGTGATGTGGTGACATGCTGTGGGGCTTATTCGCAAGCACTCCTTCGCCATTGCATCGGCGAGGGTGTTGCACACACATTATCTAGCATATGCAGTGGTTGGACCCTCACTGTGGATAGGGGATAACAATAAAATGTTGGACAACCTATTTCATGTGTAAAATACAAATAAATCAATTGAAAAAATACAAAACAAAATTTAAAAATAATTGCAACAAGGTATAAAAAATATTAATGGTGCTGCTACAAGAACAATTGTATTCATGTAGATCAGGGTGATGCGATCTTACTCTGCACGGGAGATGTGCGCTATCTAGTGGGGAATGTAATGACATGCGCTAGTGTTATATCTCGTACATTATAATGACTGGATTCATCAAAAGTAATTTACATTCTTTACAAGGCAAATTAATTACCGGATATACTCGAGTATAATGCGACCCTAATATAAGCCTAGATACCTAATTTTGCCACAAAAAAACATGGGAAAACTTAAAGGAAATCTACCACCAAAATGATGGATTGTAAACTAAGCTGACTTACATGCTGGTGTGTCCCCCTCTGGCAGGATCCGCTCTTATTTTAGCTTCTTAAGGTCTTCCTTTTTACCCAAAAAAATTTCAAGATTTTGCAAATAAGGGGCTCCAGGCTCCATTGACATCTATAAAGCACAGAGCCCCTCAGCCTAATTTTCATTATTTTTAAAACCTTCTTTTTAGTATAAATAAGGGCTTAAAATGGTTTTCCCATGAAAGAAAGTTCTCAAATTTCAATTCCCTAGTGATGTTTACAAAATGAACATAATTTTTAACCCATTATTTTACAATTGCTTTTTTAGCTGTAAGATTCCAGAGTGTGGGTGGGGACTATCTAAGCAGACGCATAATTATCTCTATAGTACTGTCAGATGATGTGTGCTGACAATGTGCTTAGATTGTCAAGGTACAAGGTTTATATACACTTTCATTTACCTTCTGAACATAGTACTAGTATCTGACGCCAGACTTGACACCAATTAACATACCTAATGCCACTTAAGAGACCTGACATCACTTAACAGACTTGACGCTTCTTACCAGACTCGACTCTACTTACCAGACTAGACATTACTTGCCAGATTTGACGTTACTTGATCAACTTGACTATACTTACCCGATTCATTGTTACTACCCTGACTTGACACTATTTACCAGACTAGACGTTACCTGCCAGACTAGACGTTACCTGCCAGACTAGACGTTACCTGCCAGGCTAGACGTTACCTGCCAGGCTAGACGTTACCTGCCAGGCTAGACGTTACCTGCCAGGCTAGACGTTACCTGCCAGGCTAGACGTTACCTGCCAGGCTAGACGTTACCTGCCAGGCTAGACGTTACCTGCCAGGCTAGACGTTACTTGCCTGACTAGACGTTACCTGCCAGACTAGACGTTACCTGCCAGACTAGACGTTACCTGCCAGACTAGACGTTACCTGCCAGACTAGACGTTACCTGCCAGACTAGACGTTACTTGCCAGACTAGACGTTACCTGCCAGACTAGACGTTACTTGCCAGACTAGACGTTACCTGCCAGACTAGTCGTTACCTGCCAGACTAGTCGTTACCTGCCAGACTAGAGGTTACTTGTCAGACTAGACGTTACTTGCCAGACTAGACGTTACTTGCCAGACTAGACTTGACACTTCCACCAGAATGATATTACTTGATCGACTTGACTCTACTTACCTGACTTGATGCCACTAGACAGACTTGACGGCACTTACAGACTTGATGCTACATACCAGACTCTACTCCACTTAACAGACTTGACGTTACTTGCCAGATTAGAGATTACTTCCTAGACTATACGTTACTTATCAGTCTTGACACTACCAACAGACTTGACGTTGTTTACCCGACATGACATTACTTGACTATACTTTCCAGACTCATTGTTACTACCTAAATTCAATGCTACTTACCAGACTGGACAATACTTACCAGACTAGACGTTACTTATCAGTCTTGATACTGCTACAAGACTTGACGTTGTTTACTGGATAGATATTACCTGATCAAATTGACCCTACTTACCAGAGCTGACATTACTTACCAGATTGGACATCATTTACCTGATTTCACATAATTTACTGGACTTGACGTCACTTTTCAAACGTAATGTTACTAACCAAACATGAAGTAACCAACTGAATTTTTCATGACTTCATCATCTTGACTGCCAGTCCTGACCATAACATCCTGTACCCTCTCAGTATAACAAGCTCATTTATCCTGTTGTTGCCTGTGAAACAATTTTTTGAATAAATATTGCACTTACCCCCAATCCATTGTGTGTTACTTTATAATAATAATTAGGGCCCTACTTAACCGGTTTAGACTTGGGGTGTTTTCATCTTCAGGACCAGACACTGGACTAGCCACATGATTTTTGCATCGTTTTTTGAGGGGAGGGGGGATGCAGGATTCTTATTTAATTATTTTATGGCCTGAATCTTTACTTTTACATTTTTAATTTAAGATTTAGCAGCTAAAAACATTGCAATATTTTTTAGTTTTTGTCTGACTGTTGCAATGACTTGTAGGGAAAACACTTTGGGTGCTATATATATTTTTTTACAATTTACTTTCCACTGTGAAAAGTGTGCTTTTAAAATGACATTTTAAAGTGATAGAACAAGCAGCAGCTTTTCAAAAGGTTTGAATTAAAAAAAAAATCTATTAAAAATTTGGTATTACAGGCAGTCCCCGGGTTACGTACAAGATAGGGACCGGAGGTTTGTTCTTAAGTTGAATTTGTATGTAAGTTGAAACTGTATATTTTATAATGGTAGATCCAGACAGAAAATTTTTTGGCCCCAGTGACAATTGGAGTTTAAACATGTTTTGCTGTAATGGGACCAAGGATTATCAATAAAGCTTCATTACAGACATCTTACAGCTGATCATTGCAGTCTGGGACTATAGTAAAGCATCCAGAGAGCTTCACCAAAGGTCAGAGGGGTCTGTCTGTAACTATGGGTTGTCTGTAAGTCGGGTGTCCTTAAGTAGGGGACCGCCTGTATTGTACACAATTCAGACGGAAAACTAAAGAAAGCACTATGGAGGGTGTGAAGGACCCCAGAAGGGTACTGTCACACTTGAGGAGGGAAAGTGTGTGGAAAAGTCTCTTGGAAGAGTCTGTGGACCCTCTGGAGCACCGCGGGAGATGGTATGAGGCTCGCGGTGGCAGCCAAGGTAGTACGGCAGGAAACAGTCCAAACCTGTGACAGCAGGAACACAGAGGAACACAGGTAACACTGGCACGGATTGGAGACACTGCTGGACTGGAGCCCTGGAAGGCACAGCAGGAGGCACACAGGCAGACTGAAGACTTGACACAGGAAGGTAGGAGCACACGGAGGTACACTTGTAACGCTGGAGACTGGAACACGGAAGCGTCTGGGAACGCTAGAGACAGGAACATGGAAGCGTCTGGGAATGCTGGAGACAAGAACACGGAGGTATCTGGGAATGCTGGAGACACAGGGAAGCCTGGTACGGAAACCATAGGAGATCCTAGGAGAAGATCCGCCCGGGAGTGAAGGGAGGTACCCGATTATAATGGAAAGCCGGATTAATAAGAGCTGGCGTGCACCGCCCGCTCTAGCAGTGGGAGCTTGCAACCTAGCAGGTGTACAGCCAGGAGCATGGAGAGGTGAGTCCAGGCCGGGGAGCGGGACAGCGGCAGCGGGGACCATGGCACATAGAGGGGCAGGGGTGTGCCCATGATCCGCAACAAGGATCGCGGGTGCATCTGTGACAGGTATGTATCACTTAGTCATCCTTTCTAGACACTCCCAGAACGCACAGGTTCAGAAAGTCTCAGGAAGTGATTTAAAGTTGCCCATACAACTTCCGGATATGGCACAACAATAAATCCCAACCCTGAATAGCTATAAGCCCTTTTTAACTAGCCTCACTGAGAGAGGACCTTATCAACCCAATTAAGCTGCCTCCAGTTCTCCTGTAATATAAGCTTGGTCCGTACGGGATTATATAGGGTGAGGAACCAACCCAATTGCATGCATATAACGAGACACTGACATTAGGGTTTGTGGATCAAGATAAAAGAGCAACACAGGTTAAATTTTATATTTAATTGCCTTAAGGGCATACTAGGCAGAGTACAAATACACAGGTAGAACTGCAAGTATCAGCAATCCGCATGTAAGTTACCTTATGTGTGGACCTAATGGAACCTGATAGTCCGCACCTTAAGATCTTTCCTCTGCACTTGATGGTAAATGGTTTCCCATTCAAAAGACGAAAGCATCAGGGGTGTTCTGATTGTATTAGGTGCAGACACACCCAGGGGCGGACTGGCCATTGTACCCACCGGGAATTTTCCCGGTGGGCCGGTCGGTCCTGGGCCGGTCCGGCGCTGATCCGGGCCACCCGCACTCCCTCCGTACAATTTTTGATTTAATGTATAGTACCTGCATCGTACGATCGTTCGATGCAGGTACTATTAATCAGTACACAGACGCAGCGCCGCTGCTTCTGCATCTGTGTATACAGGCAGCTACACAGGTTGCGCAATCGACGTCATTGCGCGACCTGTGTAGCGTAGGGGAGGCTGACACTCACCAGACGTCAGCTGTCCGGCCCTCCCTGCAGCTCCGCGGCTTGGTGTGGAGGCGCGGAGCAGTGACGTCACTATCCCGCACCTCTACACCAAGCCACCGAAGACCGAGGACAGGAAGAAACCTGCGCCAAAGGGGTGAGTATTATGTTGTTTTTTTTTTTATTATAAAAAGGGGGACATTAATTACATGTCTGGAGCAGGGGGGGGACACATTATTCTGTATCTTGGGCCCGCAGGGGGCAATAATTATATGACAAGGGGCATTCTATATCTGGGGCTGGCAGGGGCATTATTTATGTGTCTGGGGCAGGGGGGGGGGACATTATTCTGTATCTGGGGCCCGCAGGGGGCATTAATTAAATGACGGGGGGCATTCTATATATGGGGCTGGCAGGGGCATTATTTATGTGTCTGGGGCAGGGGGGGGCATTATTCTGTATCTGGGGCCCGCAGCGGGCATTAATTATATGACTGGGGGCATTATTCTATATCTGGGGCTGGCAGGGGGCATTATTTATGTGTCTGGGGCAGGGGGGGGGACATTATTCTGTATCTGGGGCCCGCATGGGGCATTAATTATATGGCGGGAGGCATTATTCTATATCTGGGGCTGGCAGGGGGCATTATTTATGTGTCTGGGGGGGGGGGGCATTATTGTATTTCTGGGGCAGGCAGGGGGCATTAATTAAATGTCTGGGGTGGGGGGGCATTATTGTATATCTGGGGCTGGCAGTGGGCATTAATTATATGTCTGGGGAGGGCAGGGAGCATTAATTATATGGTGGGGGCATTATTGTATATCTGGGGCAGGCAGGGGGCATTAATTCTATGTCTGGGGCAGGCTGGGGCCATTACTTCTATGTCTGGGGTGGGCAGGGGCCATTCATTCTGTGTCTGGGGTAGGCTGGGGCCATTCATTCTGTGTCTGGGGTAGGCTGGGGCCATTCATTCTGTGTCTGGGGTAGGCTGGGGCCATTCATTCTATGTCTGGGGTGGGCAGGGGGCATTCATTCTATGTCTGGGGTAGGCAGGGGGCATTTATTATATGTCTGGGGTAGGAGAGAAAGAAGAAATAAATTACCCTTACCATTACAGTGTGTTACATTATGGGGCACTATTTGTGTGGTACTAATATTGTAGGGGGCTCTATTACAGTATTTGGGGCACAGTATTGGTGGTAGCAGAAGAAGGGACAATGGGAAAGTGCAGAACATAAGACGTCTGTGTGGTAAACTCTGCAGGAAAGCTGTGTACCTGGAGGAAGAGACAAGGTGATGGTGGAACTAATGGAGAAGAGGAACGAGTACAATCCGAGGAGACGTCACCTGATGTCACTGGATGCAATAGGTGAGGATCTCGTGTTTTCTGTAGCTGTATATGATACATACTGATTTTTTTTCATGTTCACTTCTGTGTAAATATGTAGTATTATAGTAGTTATATTCTTGTACATAGGGGGCAGTATTATAGTAGTTATATTCCTGTACATAGGGGGCAGTATTATAGTAGTTATATTCTTGTACATAGGGGGCAGTATTATAGTAGTTATATTCCTGTACATAGGGGGCAGTATTATAGTAGTTATATTCTTGTACATAGGGGGCAGTATTATAGTAGTTATATTCTTGTACATAGGGGGCAGTATTATAGTAGTTATATTCCTGTACATAGGGGGCAGTATTATAGTAGTTATATTCTTGTACATAGGGGGCAGTATTATAGTAGTTATATTCTTGTACATAGGGGGCAGTATTATAGTAGTTATATTCTTGTACATAGGGGGGCAGTATTATAGTAGTTAAATTCTTGTACATAGGGGACAGTATTATAGTAGTTATATCCTTGTACATAGGGGGCAGTATTATAGTAGTTATATTCTTGTACATAGGGGGGAAGTATTATAGTAGTTATATTCTTGTACATAGGGGGGCAGTATTATAGTACTTATATCCTTGTACATAGGGGGCAGTATTATAGTAGTTATATTCCTGTACATAGGGGGCAGTATTATAGTAGTTATATTCTTGTACATAGGGGGGCAGTATTATAGTAGTTAAATTCTTGTACATAGGGGACAGTATTATAGTAGTTATATCCTTGTACATAGGGGGCAGTATTATAGTAGTTATATTCTTGTACATAGGGGGCAGTATTATAGCAATTGGCTTGTATATGGGAGAAGGTATTGTAGTAGTTTTATTTTGTATATAGAAGGCAGGACTGATTGTGTTATTCTAAATGTGTTATTGTAGCATTATTACTGTACATAGGAGGCAGTATCAATATATTCTTTCTCTGAATTGTACATGTATGGCACAGGGGAAAGGTATGTAAGGCTTATCGGGTCATGTGTTTGCATCATTTACTGATCGACAGGTCACATTCCTTGTACATTAGATTCACTTACTAGCAAAAGATGTTCTTGTTTTGCATTAAGGCCATCTACCAACAATTTGTCTGTTATGACCCCACCCACATCATCTGACCACACCCACTTGTTTTGACTCTGACCATAAAATGGGGCCACTTTTATAGTTTTTTTCCAGGTCCATTTTAAATTCCCAGTCCGCCCCTGGACACACCTCAGCCCACCCCCAGGAGGGCTCATAGGTCCCTCCTACCTGGTAAGTCCAGAACTTTGGAGAAGTCATAGCTTCTCAAGGGGAAGTTGTAGGGTCAGGGTTCTGGTATCATTGGATCCGGGTATATCCCTGGATAGCATTGATACCAAACCTGACCCATTTGCTATGGTCCTATCCAGAGATATTTGTATCTCTGGATCCAAGGGTACTAGAGACTTGGGAATTGGGGCACTGTGATCCCCTGACGATAACAAATCCAAAAAACGTAGTTCCCCTTGGGCTGAGATGGATCAAAGCTCCATAATCAACATATTGGTCCGAAAGTTTTATGACTCCTTGTCTCCTGTTTAAAAACTGGAGGGAAGCCTCTGAGAGTCGATGTGGCTGGGGAAATGAATGCTTTGAAGCTAACTCTCCTGCAGTGATAGTTAACAAATTTTAATTTTTTTTTTTTTAAATAATATCAACCCTGGTAACAAATTTAGTAAAAATGTCCAACAGACTTATGTCAATTTGTCCTAGATCATAGGCTGTACCATTTCCCACAATGCACTCCTCGAGCTTGTCTGCCAGTGAGTTATGTTAGACTTCTTCCTTGTTTTTTTATTCTGTTATTATATTTTATTTATTTATCTCCAGTACATCGCTATCACTACCTGGGAACAAAGTATACACTACATACAAAAGACAAATCACACATTCTATAAAACCTGACATCTTTTACAACAGCCATTGAAAGCAAAGCTCCAAAGCTTGTGTCAAGCCCAGGGGTTGTGGATTCCCTGGACCACTGCAGACGATGACACTGGCCACTACTTGGGACTGGAGTCTAAGGCTACATTCACACTACCGTATGGGGGGCGTATATACGGCCGATATACGTCACCCCATAGACGGCTATGGGCGCACGGCGTGCACTGTACCGCTCCGCACCCCGGAAAAAGATAGGACATGTCCTATCTTTCTCCGTAGTACGGTGCCGTGCACCATAACTTCCTATGGAGAGGGGCGGGGGTGAGCTGCGCTCACCTCCTCCTCCTCTCCCCGTGCACTGCCGTTGCCCGCTATGGGCAGGCAATGGCAGTGTGAATATAGCCTTAGTGGTACCCGGTTTTTACCAGAACCTGCCGCAAAGCAGGTTGGACTAGCTGCGGCGTGGTACCACTAGGTCGTTCCACAGGTGTGACTTTTCTGCAGTGGCGGCCAAGGTCGAGGTACAGAAACGGCAGACAATCTCGTGGACGGGTCCAGGCACAAGCTCAGGGCAGGCGGCAGAGATGCAATGTCAGAGTCCAATCCGGGGTCAGCAAAGGGAGGTCCAAGCAGATGGGTACGGAAACACTGGCACACAGAACACAGCAGCACAGAGGAACACTGGTAACACAGGAACACTGAGGGACTTGAACGCAGGAGACACAGGAACGCAGGATAATCGCTATGGAGCTTTCCCTGAGGCTGTGAGGCACAAAGATCCGGCAAGGCAGGAAGGAAAGTGCTGGATTTTTAAAGATGGAAGTGATCAGCCAGCACACCAATCAGGGGTGCGCTGGCACTTGAAATTTCCTGAAGACGCCCCGTGCATGCCCTAGAAGACGGGGACACGCCGCGCCTGCGAGCACCAGGGAGCACGGGTGAGCCCGCGTCCCGGAAAATGGGTCGTGGGACCACCTGTGACAGCTCGTTTTACAGAATGTTTTGTTGGATATAATAAAAATAATGCTATAACTAAATTATCCCATTTTTCTCTGATATATAAAAATATGTCTACAATCTATGCAACATTTTAAAAAGAGTCATCTTTTTCTCCTTTGATGGAGCTATATAAATAAAGATTATTAGCTCAATTAGGCTAATTAAGCTGAGGCTGGGGGAAGTAAGGGATATGGATGGAGGATTCACAGATGATATGATGAGCAGGACAATATCTGGCATGCAGATCTCCCTTGTTCATCACAGAGGGGATTAACAAGCCTTGATATAGCAGCAATTCCTGGAGCATGACCACAACTTGCGATTACTTTTGACACCACATCCACACCAACTTGGTGCGGAGAGGTATGTAGTTGGCTGTGCCTGGAAGCGGAGTGGGCTAGAATGGGGTATCCATTAAAGCGGACCTCATTTAGAAATTTTCTATGGGGCCCAGCCTTTTCTGGTTACGCTCCTGATGGCACACCATGTTAGCTTTTTCCAGCCATGACTAATATCTGCAGATTTAGCAACACAAACGTGTTAGGTTTCACAATTCATAAACATCTTTTCCACCTTCTGAACACAAACTTAACTTTTGGTAGAGATAACTAGTTTTATTATTTTTAAACTGCCCAAATTATTAAATAAAAAGAGGCTATATAAAACTATGTATAAAAACAAAAAAGGCTGAAAGGGTTAAAGGTAATGGGGCTTATTTATTCGCGCTGCTCACTTTAATTTAACAGGTGTCTGCGCTGGGATTGTGTCGCACATGAGCGGCTTTCATGCAACACAAATTGGGGGGCGTGCCGTTGACAAACAGACTAATTTGGACTGAGAACAGGATTTAACTTTCAAAATGTGTCGCAAGACAATGCATTTACATGCTCCAAGAAGAAGAAGGTGAACTCCGGAGGACCTGAGCGGGGAAGCGACACATGCAGGATGTCGGGCGCACGATCTTAGTTAATCGCACAGAGTGCATGATCGTCTGACAATGCACTTTCAGGGAACTTCAACAGTACATGTGCCCCAAAGTGTCATGAAAATATAAAAACTAAATATATACATGCATAAAAGTAGTTTATATACAGTCTTTGGTTGTAGGAAATATCAAAATTTATTATACAAAATGTTAGTATTTCCTATTTTTGACCACTTTACCCTTTCAAAGAGTCATAAGCATAATTTTTCTACAAAAAATAATATTACATTAGTCGTATTAAAATATCGTTAATAAACTACACCATTCCAAAACAAGTCTACAACAGCAGCAGATATGTTTCCAGAGACCACAGATTAGGAAAGACAGTGGTCTCCAACAAAATGGCGTTCAATGACCTACATTGAAGCGGCGTTCGCTCTCTAGTAAGCGCAGAATCTTCGCGCATGCCTCATCCAGCCATACAACTTTAGGTCCGCCCACAAAGATTTTATTCATTCCGCCGAGTCCAGTAACCAATAGAAAGCACTCGTGGGCGTGTTTTTTTTGGTGGCGCGTAATCTGCTTTGGCGCGAAACTAGTCTTTTCGCGCGCTTTCCGCAGTTGGAGAGGTCGCCATTCTCTGCACGCTGTGCCCTGTTCTCCGCCATCATGTCCGGCTTCGATGACCCCGGTATCTTCTACAGCGACAGTTTTGGAGGCGAACAGCAGCCGGGAGATGATGGACAGGCCAAGAAGTCGCAGCTGAAGAAGAGATTTAAAGAGTTCCTGCGGCAATACCGCTATGGCACCGACCGCACCGGCTTCACCTATAAATACAGGTGTGAACTGAGTCATACAGATACATATAGCTATCATAGGATAATGCATGCAGGTCCAGTACAGAGATGATTGGGTTATTAAATATTGGTGTTACTGGGTCACTGATCTATTTTGCAATTGTAATTTATAGAAAAATAGACAACCTGTCCATTACCTGCAGTCACTAGGGGTTAACCTGACCCATTCCAACCCGAAATACAGAAGTGTTTTCTTCTTTTCTCTTTATGATCTTTATTTTTGTTTGAAAAAACTAAATCTGAATTGTCAGTGTGAATTTACCTTTAAATAGATTGCACAAACTTTACAAATTATCCCCTATTCGGGCAAAGTGATTTGATGGGGATCTGGCTACTGATCACAAAACAGGGCCCTAATCCAAAAATGGGGCACCCCTTCTCACTAATGGATAGAGAGAACATGTTGTTCATGTGTCTATTCAATACTATATTGTGTGCATCCTGACCCTGTTGCTCCATCCATTAGTGAGATCTGAGCCCCAATTTACCGGATTACTGGAGGTTCCAGCTTGCAGTCACTTTCAAGTCTGCTACGACCGCTTAATTCCTGTTATATGAACTATACAGTGGGAGTAAGGCTGGTGCCACACATAGCGCTTTGTCTGCGCTTGCAAAAGCAGACAAAGTCGCGCCCACCGGGGCGGGCCGAGGCCCGATCGCATCAGCGTTTCTATGGAACCGCCTGCGATCGGGAACGAGCCGCCAGTGTTTTGCGTTAATTTAACGCAAAACACCGGCGGCTCGTTCCCGATCGCAGGCGTTTCCATAGAAACACCAGCCTAAGGATGTGATGGTTGTGCTTGTGTAGCTGGCGACCTACCACAATATGATTTTGGCCCGTAGAGTTTTCTTACAATCAAAATGTAGATGACTCTCCAGCATGGTAGTATTTTAACATCTGAAGCCGTGATGGCAAACCTTTTGGAGACTGTGTGCTAGCAAAGTGTCAACATGGCACTTTAAGTAGTAACTTATTGCTCCCTGCTCTGTTACAGCTTTCAGTTCTGTTGGCGTCCTGAGGACACCAATACAGTAGAAAGAAGGATTATTGTAGTATACATCCAGGGTCCCCTGAACACAAAGGATAGTGGGGGTCTGGAGCAGGAGCTCTGTCCGCACCTTTTAACTCCTGTAGTCCGAGGCAGCCAAGGATATTTTGCTTTAAAATGGTGCAGAGTGCGTCAGAGTGGGATTGCAGGAGGAGGTCTTGAGTTCTGACACTGTGCTGGGTTGAAGATCTGGGTGCCACATCTAGCAAATTTTGTATAGATTTGCCACCACTGATCTAGAGAGAACAGCCTGGAGAATTTGTTGTGCTCTATGCCGTTATTCCGTTGGTGTTGTAGTTATATTAGTATAGAGTCTTCACCATATATTTTTTGCTGTCTTGATTTCAGAGATGAACTTAAACGTCACTATAACCTTGGAGAATACTGGATTGAGGTGGAGATGGAGGATCTGGCAAGTTTTGATGAGGATCTTGCTGACTATCTTTATAAACAACCTACAGAACACCTCCAGCTAGTAAGTAATAACTGATTAGTGCAGATAAACGCTTACCATTGTAGAACAAATAAAGTATGTTGTCTGTATAGGGCTTACAAGTTTAACAGAATAGTGAGTAGAAGATGCATAGAGATTTATGGTGTTCTTACTGTTTCTGATGAACCTGACTGCTAAATAAAATGTTCTTGGGGAAGGTGTCTTTCCTTCAGGAACAAAGCTATAGAAATTAATTGAACCCCAAATATCCAAAGCATGTATCAATATAATAGCTGCTTAACCAACTGCACCTGAATCTCCATTCAGTCTAGACAGAAATCTGTTGAGAATCAGCACTAAATAACATTCTGCCTCAAATCCACAGCAAAACATTGACAGGCTGTACATTGTTAAATGCACAGTATATTTTTATAATCTTGCAGACCCCATGTGGCGAGGTCATTATACGTATTGTTGTATATAAACCCCCAAAGACAGCATGACAATGTAAAACTCTCTGCAAGTATTGACTATGACCAAGAATGTAGCCCTATTTTCTCATACTCTTATTTCTTGCTGTATAAAGAGCATAATACCATGATTCTCTTTTAGTTGGAGGAAGCGGCTCAAGAAGTGGCAGATGAGGTCACACGTCCACGTCCAGCAGGTGAAGAAGCTGTGCAAGAAATCCAGGTCATGCTGCGCTCTGATGCTAATCCAGCAAACATCCGGAGTCTGAAGGTATTTACATTGTTAGGACTACACTGTAACATCACACCTTCGTTTTCTATAGTACTGAACATTACAAAATAATAACATTTTGGCAATATTGCCCATGGTTGCATTCCAGTTAATGTAAAGTTTGCTAAGATGTGGTGAAATATATTTACTCTGTTTTTCTGTTCATAAAGGACATTATTGGTGTATGGCAATGCCCTTTTGTTAATTTATATTTTTTTTAATTTCTTTTGCAGTCGGAGCAGATGTCTCACCTCGTGAAGATCCCTGGTATCATTATTGCTGCTACAGCAGTAAGAGCCAAAGCTATAAAGATTTCAATCCAATGCCGCAGCTGCAGAAACACAATCAGTAATATTCCTGTGCGGCCTGGCTTGGAGGGTTATGCCATGCCACGGAAGTGCAACACGTATGTTCCCCATACCAGTCTTAGTTTTCTAAATACTTTCTTCCCCAAGCTTCTGTACTCAGGTTCTACGTCTCTTGTCCACAGGGAGCAGGCAGGGCGACCCAAGTGTCCCTTGGATCCATATTTCATCATCCCTGACAAATGTAAGTGTGTGGATTTCCAGACACTAAAACTGCAGGAGTCTCCAGATGCTGTGCCCCATGGGGAGATGCCCCGCCATATGCAATTGTACTGTGACAGGTAAGATCACAGTCTATTACATATATATGGTTATTTTAATTTTTTTAAGCTTGCAATTTGTGTGAATATGCTAACTTTTACCTTTCTGCAGGTACCTGTGTGACAAAGTTGTACCCGGAAATAGGGTGACCATTATGGGGATCTACTCCATTCGTAAAAGTGGAAAAACGTCCAATAAAGGACGGGATAGAGTAGGAGTGGGTATTCGGAGCTCTTACATCCGTGTTGTGGGTATACAAGTGGATACAGAAGGCACAGGTGAGCTATAAATACTTTGCCAGCCCTTGCATTATAAAGGACTTGTGAAAAAGATGAAAAATGTGACTGCTTTCTTCTCAAAACAGCTCCTCTCCTATCCATGGGTAGTACGTGGTAATGCAACTCTGATCCAATCAGCAGATCTGCAATGCTAGGACAAACCATGGTTGGGTGTGGGCCTGTTTAAGGAAGAAAGCGACCATGTTTTTCTTCTGGACAACCCCTTTAAAGTGTGTTCCATGTTTAAGGTGTAGTATTGCTTCTCTCAGGATCTTAGTACCATAGCCAGTGGCAGACCCCCTACAATATGTTGAAATGTCAGTTCAGCCACTCCAATATCTGTTATTTTAACATTTTTCAGGAAGAAGTGCAGCTGGAGCAGTGTCTCCTCAAGAAGAAGAGGAATTCAGACGTCTTGCTTCTAAACCTGACATATATGAAACTGTTGCTAAAAGTATAGCTCCATCAATTTACGGCAGCAGTGACATTAAAAAGGCCATTGCATGTCTACTGTTCGGAGGATCTCGTAAAAGGTGAGTTTCATGCACTATTCTATGTTTAAAACTAAGGTGATAAATGGATATTGTCACCAGATGTGATGTTGGGGATAACAGTATTTTCCCTTTATGTATTCTAGTATATAGTCTGGATCTCAGATGTAATGTTCTTTAATCTTTTCCCAGGCTTCCAGATGGGTTGACTCGTAGAGGAGACATTAACCTGCTGATGCTGGGAGACCCTGGAACTGCCAAGTCACAGCTTCTGAAATTTGTGGAGAGGTGTTCCCCCATTGGGGTAAGAGGCATCTATTTCTAAGCAAGCAGTGAATACCCTTCCTTGTGTAGCATATGTATAAGTATGATTTATTCTTGGTCATATTTGTATAATTCTGCCATTTGCAGGTCTACACATCTGGTAAGGGCAGCAGTGCAGCTGGTTTGACTGCTTCAGTCATGCGAGATCCTGTATCCCGTAACTTTATTATGGAGGGTGGTGCCATGGTGTTAGCAGATGGAGGAGTTGTTTGCATTGATGAATTTGATAAGGTAAGTGTGGGAATTATTCCAGTATCCCAGTAAATGTTTCTTGCAGGTTATGATATAACTTAATTAATTGCAAGTACAAGTATTCAGTTTGAGTAAAATGTGACACAAGAAGTTAACCGTGGAATTCAACTTCCAGATGCGAGAGGATGATAGAGTCGCAATCCATGAGGCTATGGAGCAGCAGACCATTTCCATTGCAAAAGCTGGCATCACTACCACCCTGAACTCTCGCTGCTCAGTACTTGCAGCTGCCAATTCTGTGTATGGAAGATGGGACGACACCAAGGGAGAGGAGAATATTGACTTCATGCCCACCATCCTATCAAGATTTGATATGATCTTCATAGTCAAAGATGAACACAATGAGCAAAGGGACATGGTGAGAATATATTGTATAAATTCAATCGAGGGCTTTCTGACAGCACCAAGGCCTATTTAGGTTTTCCTATGTATATCGCAATGGTGTTTTTTTATTCTTTGTGACTAACTTTCTGTCCTCTTCTTCACAGACCCTTGCCAAACACGTAATGAATGTACATCTCAGTGCACGGACACAGACTCAGTCGGTAGAAGGAGAAATTGAACTTAACACGCTTAAGAAATATATTGCGTATTGTCGAACGTAAGTTATGTCCATTTTTTCTTTTATACGTATTTTATACATTGGCATCTTAATCGGAACTGTTACAATCTAATTTATAATCCTACAGTGTTCCCTATTTATGACACATCCAAATAAGGACACAATGGGTATAGGTCTCAGAGGTTGACCTGCAGCCCAGCTGAATGGAATTTGCTACTCCTGCCCCTTTTAAGGGGACATTTTTTAAATATAGCAATTACAGGGAACCTGCCACCTCTTGTAACTCTTGATATATTCAAGGAGGTCTGGAAGCTCGACTATGCAGTCAAGCTAACTTGCCTCCTGATGGCCGTTTGCTCTGTCCACGCCGCTTCCTGCCACCAACGTTACTCTCTGGCTCAAAGGAGATTATATGCAGTTTGCCAGCTTCCCCTTACTGCAGTGCTCCACACCTATGAAGCTGGCAGAATGCAGCGCTTAGATTGCAGACGGGTGCGGATGAACCAGAGAGTCACCTCCGCGATGGGTCAGGATGCGGGGGTGGGTTTGATTATTTTCAGCATGAATAAAAGCCGTATTTAGTCATTCAGAAGATATTGGCAAGAGATGAGACCACAGGGGTGCTTTAAAGCAAGATACTATTTTTTAATATAGATTTATATATTTAATTGTAACATTTATTCTTTGCATTAGAAGGATATTTCTGAACTCAAAAAGAAATATATTAGTGCTTGGTGAACACTACACTGCCACGTATTGTCGCTTTTAAAACAGCGGTACACGCCAACGCCAACTAAGGTTGTAAGGAATCACAGTAGTGAACAAATATCCTTTTAATGCAAAGAATAATAAGTTACATTTTAACCATCTAGTTTTTGGTAAATAATTTGTAAATCTTTAGAAAGATAATGTTGTAGAGCTAATACTTTCATAAAAGCATCCTGATTCCTGTTAAATGAATCATGTCATCTTGTGGTTAGGACTTCCATTGTCTCCTCTTACAGTAAGGCCTTATGTATACTACTGTAATGTGAGCCATTGGCAAAACAGGGGTTAATTTGTTGAAGTTCGTTGACTTCTAATGGGAGTTAGCCCGTGCCTTACGCACCGTGAAATCTCGTCGGCTACAGAAAATGGTCTTTTCATGGTCTGAAGGTATAGGCAAGTGACTTCAGTTTCATGTTCTTATACTTCTATAGTAAGTGTGGACCTCGGCTGTCAGTGGAAGCAGCAGAAAAACTTAAAAACCGCTACGTCCTCATGAGAAGTGGCGCCCGTGAGCATGAGAGGGAGACAGAGAAGAGATCCAGTATCCCTATAACTGTCAGGTAAGAGAAGGAACTGCAAGATGTAGAAGCTAATATACAACTCATAAAATCTTTTAGAATTTTGGAAAACTCAGTGAAGTCCTGCCATTTATTTATCTGTGCCAATGATTTATTTACAGGCAACTGGAGGCCATTGTTCGGATTTCTGAATCTCTTAGCAAGATGAAACTGCAGCCCTTCGCTACAGAAGCTGATGTAGAAGAGGCGCTGCGCTTGTTCCAGGTCTCCACACTAGATGCTGCCATGTCAGGTAGTCTCTCTGGTAAGTGAAATGGGAGAGAAAAACCTGACTTTATTGTGTAGTTTGTTTTGTGGTGGTCATGTATAGTATAACTGGAATTGTTCCCCATGTTTAGGTGTGGAAGGATTTACTACACAAGAGGATCAGGAAATGCTGTCTCGCATTGAGAAGCAGCTGAAGAGGAGGTTTGCCATTGGCTCACAGGTTTCCGAACACAGTATCATCCAAGATTTCCTTAAACAGGTGAGAACTGTTTAAAAACTGACCGGATGGTGCCGGACTGATGCCTAGGCATGGAATGGATTATTCAAACCAGTTACATTGTCCCTGGCATTAAGCTCCTAGATGTCCCTCGTTAGCGGTTTACAAGGATATTGCCTTATACTATGCTATTATCAGTTGGGGAGGGGAAATAAAATAAAACGTTGTCTTTTATATAGATTTTTGTTTATGGGTCAATGGTTTATTGATAACAAAATAACAGTATAATAACAATACAAGTAGCAGATAACCTACAAAGCGGTCAAAATGTTCAGGACGCAGCCCCATAATGTAGAGTAGAATAGAAGCATGTAACACTTTTGTAGGCGTCCCAAGATTTTTTGTTTATAGAACCACATTTAAAGTCTCAGAAGTCTTTTGACAAAAGTTCAGAACTGCTTTAGTGTGTTCTGGTTCCAAAACTGGTCTTATACTGCGGTCATATTGGAAAGCCTTTACACTGGTTATTGGAGGTTTAAGGAAAGGAGATTACAAGATAACCACCTTAACATGTGATTTTTAGCTAGTAATTTTTATCTGCAGCAATGTATAAAAACAAAAGGAAAAAAATAAACTTCTTCCGGGCTCTTCCAGTATCACCTGTTGTTTCAACCTTTTGCCTGTCTCAGCACGTTCTGTGATGTCAACCCCATAGCCTATCACAGATGTAAGGGGTGACTTCTGAAAAAACTACATTTCACTTCTGACACACAAATTAAGGAAAATTCTAATCGGAATGTTTAATTTCTTCTTTTCAGAAATATCCAGAACATGCGATCCACAAGGTCCTGCATCTTATGATGAGACGTGGAGAAATCCAGCATCGTCTGCAGCGTAAAGTCCTGTTCCGCATAAAATAAGCCACAGGTCATGGACCCTGCGTTATAGCCGGCTCGGCTCTTATTTGATGCTACAGTATTGAAGCTGTGTGACTTCATGTTACTGCAGATGTATATAGGCTTAACAGTAGCTGCAGGAATTACAACCTGTAGGTCAGAGGGGTTAAACAATGTACATAAATGACCCATTGGAGGAGTAAGGTGGAGAGTTGTCTTTTGTTGGAGATAACATTGGATAATCATTGTTCTAATGTATGTACGAGTTATGCTTCATGGTTATTTGTGAGCATCTTCTCAAATGTGGCGTTCTTAAGTAAGCAGAAAAAAAAGTCTAATAAAAATTTTATATTCAGAAAGTTAGTTCTGGTTTTCTTTTCAGTTAGCCCATGACTAGTAAGTGAAGGAGTGGTGTAGCCCCTTCCTTGCACCATTTCATGGCTGATAAAGTATTTGCCCCATCCTTCTGCTGGTGCATGGTGGAGGAAGTGTTATGGTTTGTTTTATGCAGCAGGAGTTGGACCTTTTGTACATCTACAAAGTGAATGCAAGTGTATATCAGGACCTTCTTCAACCTCGTATGGTTTCTTCCTTGTGTTCAGCCAGAAATATTTTTGCAAGACAATGTCCGCAGTCACACAACTATGAAATGGCCAGAGTGGATGAAGAGTGGACCAAAATCCCAGCAGAGCAATGTGAAAGACTGATGTCCTGTGGATGAAGTCATTAAAAGCAAAGGCCTGTGTATTCAGTACTGATTGGTAGCTGTTACCATAATTCCCAACAAGTCCCTGGTTTGACAGGACAGTCCCAGGTCTTCACCGCTGTCCCTGCATGTTTTGCATTGTCCTGCCTAATGGTCTTAGTCGTGACAAACTAGAGCTGCAGAGATAGGACACGGGATCAGTGTCCAACTACCTCCTTACATGCATGGTCAGGGGCATCAATCTTATACTATGCTTCCTGGTGGGACAATGGGCTGGGCAGTGGTTTAGGGGAATAGGGAAGGGACTTTATGTCTCTCTAGCCCATAACTAGAGAGCAATGTACACTAAAACCTTGCATATCATCCTGGGAAGGAGGTCTATGAAAACATGTGATAATATCTCCTTCACCACTACCATTGTTCTCTGGCCCATCATGACCGAGCCCGTTTGTGTAGAGGTGCCGCTTCCGTCTGACTACTTGCACACACCTCATACATATTGAAAGTTGTGCTGTATCGGGCATGCAGAAGTTTTTGGACTGGGGCAGCGCCGTGAGGCTTTGCTCACACGTTCCATTGCAATTGCATTTCAAAATGGGAGGGGCTTTGCCTAATTGCATGTCAACAGAAATGCATGCAATTGGTTGTGAGCAATCAGTGTTTTGCTTTGTTTAAATCCAAAACCATGTGCGCTCTTCACTGTTATGAGAATCAATCAAGACCGCGTGTGTGAACACGGCCGCACTGGAGTACCGTACTGTCAACAGGAAAAAGATAGAGCATGCTCTATCTTTTGCTGTATGTACGGCCTGGCTCCATTGCTCCATTGCCCCCCAGCTGAACATATGCTGCGGCCGGGTCCTGTCCGACTGAAGTATGTCGCATCCCCTCCAAAAACGTTGATGCACCCTGCACACCCCACAGGCAAGTTGCACACTTTTTAGTAAATGTGCCCATCATGTTTACAAAACACATGCATTTTGTTAACATTACATTAATGTCTTCATTTAGTAAACACAATATTAACAGCAATGTAATTAGTCCTACTCCTCAACTTTTGTATGTGTTCACACCACGTGTGACTGCACCCTCACAATGCAGGGGCGGAACTCTGTTAGGTCTACAGTATTCCAGAAGATCCAACTCTCATAACATCCGTACCGGGCCATTATTTCCTGCATGGTTGAGCGCTGGCAAGAGAACTGTAGCAGCTGCCGCCAGAATAGCTGTAAAGAGAGAAAAGCTCAAACTAAGGCTACATTCACACCACCGTTGGGGGTTGTAAATTACAACCCCAAAATGTCCCCCACAGGCCAGCAATGGGTGCACGGAGTGGTACGCCATGTATCTCTATGGAGTGGGGTCACCCCTCCTCTCCATTACAACAAATGTATGCCCGCTGTGCTACGGCCTGGTGGGCATATGTTACAGTAAATGTAATCTAACACACTTATATACACTTGCTCATGCATATAAACATACACATATGTTCATACACAGACAGTAATATACACATTCATATGCATCTAAATACACACACATTTGTATAAACACAGGGTCATATTTAAACTTCTCATATATAGACTCTCACTCATATGTGAGGTACCTCTACACCATCCCAGTAAGGTGAGGAAACATTACACTGCAGCAGAGCCACCATCACCCTCCTCCCCTCTATGCACTGACCTGACATACAGCTAGAGTAATCTGCATTCACATTGAGGAGGAGGGGGGGGGGGGGTGCCCATTCCACCAGGAAGCCCCCACATTCTCACTCTGCTCGCCAAGTTCTAGTCCTTCGTTTGGGGACCTTACTTTGACATCAGATGGTTACATCTCAAATTTAAATTCCCACGACTGTAGATCTTTCTGTCGGCTCTCGGGTCTCAGAGACTAATGTCCTTGTAGTTCACCTACAATAAAAGTACCATATATACTCGAGTATAAGCCGCGTTGCTCCGGCATCGGCTCCGTGTCCCTGTGCTGTCCGTACAGAGGTTTTTTTTTTTCATGACTCGATTACAAGCTGGGGTGAAGTTTTTCAGCACATTTTTTGTGCTGAAAAACTCTGCTTATACTCGAGTATATATACGGGGTATGGTTTTTTTTTTTGTTTTTTTTTTGGTGTGGGGGTTAAAATCTGTAGTTTAAATTAAGTATAATATTCATTTTTACTAATAAGCATTTCAGTGCCACATGGGTGTAGCTATAAGGACCAGTGCAGCCCCTCTACTAAGTGTCCCACCAAAATCTTCATTGCCAGAGGCCTATTTTTCCCTATGGATGTAGACCCCAGATGGTCCAGTAAAGTATCACATTTATGGCTGTTCTATGTTGTCCCATATGAGTGGCTTGAAGATTTTTTATTTTTTTTTTTCTTTAATCAGAACATTATAATTATGGTTTGTTAAGTGGGGTATATCCTTTGGCCTCCCTTTGATTGCCCAGCGTTAGTTTTTCATCATGTTTGCGGGTAAGTGTGCAATAGTAAAATTAATTTTTGGATACTGGAAGGTACCTCCGGTTTATGCTTTATTTTTTCTCACTGCACTGCTGCCACTTTACCCCCCCGGTTTTATTTTTGATTGAATCGTAAATACTGCTAATATACTATTAGGACCCTGGGCTAATAGGGGTGGCCACTGGTCTTCTGTGCTGCCCTATATTCATCTGAGGCTACTTGTGTCCCCCCCATATACTGTATTATGGATTTTCCCATTTGCGGGATATATGTAATTGCTTTCAATAAAGAATATTATTTTATATAGAAAAAGTGTTTTGCTGCTCTGGTTCTTTTTGGTTTTTCTGTTTTTTTTAAGTGGCTTGAAGAATTGGTTAAAGTAGTTGTCCAATGGTTGTAAAACATGGCCACTTTCTTCCAAAAATTGTGCTAGTTAACTGTACTAACCAGGGACCCCATGTCAGGTGTAGACCTGTTTCGCGGAGGGAAAAAAATAAAGTAGCCACATATTTCATCCACTGGCCAACCTCTTTAACTTAGAAGGGGCTTTAGTACTACATCTGCCCCCTTTGTTCTCTGTATCAGTGGGGACCCCAGAAGTAGGAGCTCACCATGCACTTGTGACAGGTCATAACTTTAGAAAACCTCTCGTCTTCTGTAGTACGTTCACCAGCAAGTTTCTTCTTCCCGGTCGGCGCTCACAGGCAAATCCATTACAAAGAAAGAAAAAAACACAACCCACAAGTTTCTCACTTACGAACGGACAGTTTATTGGAAGGTGTAAACTTTTCGCTGTGCTAGTTTTAACTCATGAGAAGATTCTAGATCAGATTTTTCTCTGTTGCACATTATTAGCAGCAGCATCTGTAACCCTTTAGGGACCCAACCTGTCTATGACAGCGGGAGCCGAGTCAGGCACATTGGTTGATAAAGCTACCTCCATCTTCCCCATATAAAAAGGCACCTCCTCTGTTCATTGGGACATTCATAGATGAATAGTAGCTTGTTAGACCAAACACACATGAATTACTAGAACTGAGTTAATTGTTTTCATGACCCTTCAGGTCAGCAAGATGAACAGATTCCAGTGGCAGTGAGAGATGATCAGTATCGGTACAATTAAAACCCATACAAGGAGTAGTTGTTGTCAGACTTCCCATAAAAAAGCTGAGCGAGGGCAATAATCAGCTTGGCTGTCACCTGAGAACGATACAACGGCCCAGTGATAACATTGATAATTCTAGGGCAAATTCTTAAAGGAGCTCATCAGTATTGGACCTTTCAGACATTGTATGATGTGAACTAATAGATTTCTTTAAAGCATGTTTTACAGAGATAAATCCACCATACAAATGCATGGCCTACACTGATACAGACATGCTTGTATAGGACGTGAACAGGACGTGGAGTGTAGTGGCTGCCCCGGATCACTACAGGTTCAACTCCCATTGAGTTGAATAAGAGTAGTGCTCCAGTAGGGGGGGGGGGGGGGGGGGTTGCTACACTATGAATGTTACAGAATCCTTCTAGCCCTGTCCCTTGTGTACCGGCACCATTGCACTCAGCTGATCGCTTGGAACCGCACACCACCAATGCCTCATATGATGGATTGGCCATTAATAGTTAAGGACCTTTTATATAGGTTTTCCCATAGACAACAACGTTCCAGGATTAACAAAATGGGTGGGGGTTTAATGGACTGCCTACAGTGATGAGAACAGGGGTCCCAAAGCATCACATGTGCTCGTATAACCAACACTATTGACTTCAGGGTGGGAGAATGACAGGGTGTGGCCATCTCAATATGTCAATACCCATATAACAAAAACAGAGCAGAGCACTAGTTAGGCATGTACACTTAAGGACTGATCAGACCCCTACTACATATCCTATGTATAGGGAATAAGTGTTTGTGGGAATAAGTGTTTGTGGGAATAAGTGTTTGTGGGAATAAGTGTTTGTGGGAATAAGTGTTTGTGGGAATAAGTGTTTGTGGTCTATGCAAACATGGCTACTTGTAGTTTCAGGACATTAAGAATACAAAGGCGCAATACTTATTGCGTATAATTAAAGTAAATGCAGTCACACAGAACTCCAACAGGGTTCAAATTCTGCTGACTGTCAGGTCACAATATAGCGAGTCCCTTCACTATTTTTAGGTCCAATGTAGCAGCACAACTTTGTAACCTTATGTCACAAGTCTACAAGTTCCCATCTTGCCCTGGCAGCAGCGATAACAGAGAATCCCATTATTACGCTTATCGTTTTGCAATGACGCTCCAATCCTTTTGAACCCAAAATGTTGTAAAACATTCTTTTTGGTATAAAATATATAAAACTAACAAAAGAAACAACAACTATTCGCTATCATTTCACTGTCAAAATGTTCACATGCATCTTTATCACTGGACTAATTGCATTGCATTTTCATCTACGACTGAGAACATGCCAAAAAAAAAAGTCAATAATTAAAATCAGGATTGGCACTCAGCTGTGTTATTTTTGCTATAGTACTCCTCTAAATCATTAAAAATAATAAAAATAAAAATCAAGTATTCTGGGAGGGTCACAGAGAAGGTATGATGGCCTATACCAGTCATAAACTTAAATTCATTATGAATAAAATACATAAAATTATCTCTGGGGAAGCATAGCAGCACTTTCCTATACTCAGGGGCCGTCCCGGAGACTAGAGCTATAAATAAGAAATAAAAGTCCTTAAAAACCTGACAAAATAAAACGTCTTCAGTCCAGAAGGAATAAGCGTGGCAATTCCTGGGCATTGCACAAGCGCCATCATTCCTGAGGATCAGATGAATAATGTCTCTATGTAAACAGGAAAACATGGATTCCAGAGAAGTGCGCAGAAGTGAGCAGGTTTCCAGATCTTTGCATCTCACATCTTGGGGCAAGTGATCTGCTCCTTGCTGCCAAGTGTCGCTGGTGTTCTCTTTACTTCTTGTAGGACGAGGCCATGACACCTCCATAGTTGGCCTTTCTTTTTTGATGAAGTGGGTGCTAATGAATTTCTATGTGGACCTGTAAGAAAATCAAAGCGATATTTAGAAAGAATTGATTCAGTGCAGAGAGCTGGGTGCACCAATTCACTCACACAGGTTCATTTTCCCCGTTAATGAATGATTACAAATCAACTCCCAAAGTCATGTCTAACAAACCTCCACGCCATCATGCTTTTTTACATAGGGACACTAAACCACTCACAGGACCTTATGGACCAGTGGTTTAGTGTCCCAAAGGCCCTTTACCAAGTCCCTCCATGGCCACTATAAAACTTGTGCAGTAATGCAATAAAGCCAAATCCGAACACCCTGGCCAAGCACTGTGACGACAGCACATGCGCAGTGAAGCCAGGGAGTGTAGTACACCAGCTTCACTACGCGGGCGGCAGTGGAACAAGGTCAGTATAAATTTTAATTGCGCTCACAAAGGGTGAGTTGGGACACTAAACCACCATAAGGACTGGTTTATGGTTTAGTGTCCATAATCACCTTGACAGCTCAAAAAGGTTGGTTTATGCCCAAAGACAACAAAATCTTTACAACCTAGTGAGCTCCCATAATCTTAGAGGGTAGATACCATATTCTCTTTCTTTGTGCAACCATCCCCACCCCTCCATTGTGTGCCTGACCCCTTCTTGTTTGCCTTTTCCTAATAAACCTTGTATTAGGCCTTTACCCATTCATCTACATGTCTGCCCTGTGAAGGGTATCTGTTTAGTAGTGTTGCCAAACAAGAGAAAATAGTGGGCAGGACTGCAGCTGATCATATGTGTGCCATGGAATTGATTCCACAACATGGAGGTGTGACAGGGTACATCCCTGGGGAGGGAGAAAGCTGCACATCAACTCCCAGTGGAGCAAAGCAGTGCAGTAGTTGAGTGTAGAGGAGACCCCCGACTTTCACGACTGCAACTGTGGTAATGTAACTTGAGCAAATACTTAATTCCACAGCGGCAGGTCATCCATCACTGATTCTTGTTTTGTGACCTAGATGCCTCCTATTATTAGTCAGTAGGTAATAACTCTACTGTATAAATAGAAACAAGTTAGCGCTGAGCTCACTCCTCCGGCACGTCACAGACTCATTGATGGAGACTGAATGTACATCACAGGCTTAGAAAAAATAATTTCCTCTAGTTCTGCTGTGTCTATCCTGTGATTCTCCAGGAGTGAAGCTACCAGCTCCTTATGCCGGATTCAGATGGGAGTATTCACACTGAGATATGAACTCTACGTCAAGCATGATTTTCTGCACTGAACATCCATCAAGAACCCATAATCAAACTAAGAAACTAAGCCAAACAGCCTGCTGTTCCCTAAAATATTCCCTTGTTTATCATACCAAACAGCCCCCTCATGATTATTTAATATAAGCCACTCCTCACACCCTATGGATTCATTAGCTACAGTCCACTCACCCCCCATGCCAGGACCCTCCAGCAGCTTTGGGCCCCGGCATTTGCTAGGGTAAAACCAGTGCTGGCGTTGGCCCTGTGTGTATGTGTATATATTAATATTGATTATTGTCCACGGGGGTATGAAAATAAGTGAGCTTGGGCAGCCACTACACGATGGAGCTGAGAGTTCAGCTCCATCATGTATGTAGTAGTAGTACTGTAGGTACTCCCCTAAAATCCCCAATTAATAATCTACGCCAGGGAGAGCTCAGTCATTATAAGCATTAGCCTAAGTTCCCACCACTGCTAATGGTATCCATTGCTGTATTCTGCTATGGGATAGAACATGGGACACCTAGAACCGATAGCCTTCCGTTTATCATCCGTTAAGCTTCCAATATTCGTAACAGCAAAGAGATAGCGCTACGTCTAGTAAATTTCAGAATTACAATTACAAAAACCTTAACAAGTACAGTAGTGGGAACTGGCCGCGCCGATTCAGAGGCATGTTCTGTGAATTAAGTCACTTACTGCAGCGATCACACGGTGCGTTTCAAGACGCAATCGAAAGGCTCAGTTTGTCATCACATGCTGAGACAACATTGCACAAATCTGAAGGATATGCAATGTTACCTCAACATGTGATCACAGGGGAAACCTTTGGATTGAATCTCAAAACGCAGTGTGAGAACAAGGCCGTCACAGAAAAGTCCAAGGTGTGAACCCTTATATTTTATCTATAGCAGGAGGGAGAGACATAAGGGAGGGGGAGTATAATAGGGAGGAGGGGGATTAAAGACAGATCAGGGGATAAGGAGAGACTGCAGAGGAGCAGGATAGACTGAGGAAGGGGGCAACGCCAAGACTGTGGGGGGACTCTAGGGACATAACCCTAAAAATATACACATACATACACATACAAACACATACATGTGATCTTTTTACAGTCAGCCTTATGAGATGATCGAGCTACACAGGTAATGTACTTGTACTAGAATACAGCACTGACAGTGTGACAGGCAGAATTATCATAGGCACACAGCTGCTCGTCCCTCACCTGGAGCCTGATGTTAAGCATCATGGAGGCGATGACATACAGATAGGGGAACTTGATCCGCAGCCTCCAGGCCAGGTTGAAGAAGATGAGCAGGGTGCGGGTCAGGCCCTTGGAGAAGACCCCATAGGAGCGGACAGCCGCGGACTGGGAGAGCCAGAGCAGCAGCTGGGACAAGGACGCCATACACCCCGCCGGGCCCGGAGGAGAGGAGGCCGCGGCTCACTCACAGCGCCTGCAGCTGGACGCAACCATAGCACCGGAGCCCATAGAATGTACACACAGCTGACCCGGAAGCGTCTCCCTAAGCGCCGCCTCCTTCCCGGTACGAGGGTCGCGGCTGAGGGGGATGACGGGAGACGTCGGTGAGTCACAGCTGTGCACTGCCAGGCCTGCTCTATGTCTATTAGAGCGAGGCGGGGTCTCCTAGCGGCCAATTACGTGAGACTTCACATGCACTAAGGCCGGTGGGAAGACTGAAACAAGTGATGTGATTGGTTCTTATGGGCTCCTCATTATTATACGCTGTAACCCTTGACATAGTGACACAGAACCAAACCTGTCCCCAATTAACCCCTTCAGGAAACTGTAAGCTTTAACCCCTTCAGAACCAGGCAATTTTTTTTCCCGTTTTTGTATTTCTGTATACCTTTACATTTACGGGACAAACTGTACTGCCTAGTGCCAACCTTTAACCCCTTCAAGACCAAGTATTTTATTTTTTTTAAATTTCTGCTTTTCACTTTGCTCTTTCAGCAATCCGTATGTTTTTTTTAATTTTTTCGTTTACAAAACATGTTATCTCCGAGAAAAGTTATATTTTATTTTATATTTAATATCTTATGCCAGCTTTCAATGTGCAGTCTATGTGACCCCTCTCTTTTAGTCTTTAGATCACTATAAACGCAGAGATGCCAAATAGTTTAGTAGTCTAAAGCACTCTAAGGGTGGCGTTTTGAACGCGTTTTTGGTCCGTTTTTAAGCAGTCTGTTAAAAAAACGCATCCGTTTTTGACAGGTTTGACCGATTATCTTAATTCAAACCGGTCAAAAACGCATGCGTTTTTTTTACGGACTGCTTAAAAACGGGCCAAAAACACGTTCAAACTGCCACTTGTGCCATCACCCTCAAGCAATGGTCTTCAATCACCGGGCCGTGGCCCAAAAATGGATGCTCTCCTCTGGCGCTCTCTCTTCACCCTCTGCGGCTCCGACATCATCTCTCCTCAGATTCCCGGCAGTGCAGGCAGAGGCACGTCTAATAAGTCCAGCAGCGGCCTCCCCTCACTAATAAGATGTCCAGCAGTACCCCACCTCCCCCCCACACTAATAAGATGTCCAGCAGCGGCCTCCCCTCACTAATAACATGTCCAGCAGCGGCCTCCCATCACTAATAACATACCCAGCAGCGGCCTCCCCTCACTGATAACATGTCCAGCAGTGGCCTCCCTACAGTAATAACATGTCCAGCAGTGCCCTTCCCATAAAATGTCCTCTGGAGTTCTCCACCCACTAATAACATGTTCCAGCAGCAGACTCCCCTCACTAATAACATGTCCCAGCAGTGGCCTCCCCTCACTAATAACATGTCCAGCAGTGGCCTTCCCTCACTAATAACATGTCCAGCAGTGGCCTCCTCTCACTAATGACATGTTCAGCAGAGGCCTCCCCTCACTAATATCATATCCAGCAGTGGGCTCCCACCACTAATAACATGTCCAGCAGTGGCCTCCCCTCACTAATAACATGTCCAGCAGTGGCCTTCCCTCACTAATAACATGTCCAGCAGTGGCCTCCCCTCACTAATGACATGTTCAGCAGAGGCCTCCCCTCACTAATATCATATCCAGCAGTGGGCTCCCACCACTAATAACATGTCCAGCAGTGGCCTCGCCTTACCAATAGCATACCCAGCAGCGGCCTCCCCTCACTTATAACATGTCCAGCAGTGGCCTCCCCTCACTGATAACATGTCCAGCAGTGGCCTCCCCTCACTAATAACATGTCCAGCAGTGGTCTTCTGTCACTAATAACATGTCCCAGCAGCAGCGTCCCCTCACTAATAACATGTCCAGCATCGGCCTCCACTCACTAATAACATGTCCAGCAGCGGCCTCCCCTCACTAATAACATTTCCAACAGTGTCCGTCCCCCCCCCCTTTAAAATGTCCCCTGGAGTGCCCCACCCACTAATTAAAGAGGATCTGTCACCTATAAATTGGGCACTAGTGCTTAAACAAACGCTGCAGTGTTAGAATGATAGCATTACTGGAAACCTCCGGTAACGCTATCTAACACTGAGGCGGAGTGTCAGGCTTGCAGGTGTGGATCCTCTGGACCACTGCAGACGATGACACAAGCCACTACCTGGGACCGGAGTCTAAGTGGTACCCAGTTTTCACCAGAGCCCGCCGCAAGGCGGGTTAGACAAGCTGCGGCGTGGTACCACCAGGTCGTTCCTCAGGCGTGACTTGTCTGCAGTGGCGGCCAAGGTAGAAGTACAGAGACAGCAGACAATCTCGTGGTCGAAGTCCAGGCACAAGATCAGGGCAGGCGGCAGAGGTGCAATGTCAGAGTCCGGTCCAGAGTCAGCAACAGGAGGTCCAAGCAGGAGGGTACGGGAATACAGCACACAGGACAGCAGCACGGAGGAACACTGGTACACGGGAACACGGAGGAGCTCAGGTAACACAGGAACACGGAGTAGGTCAAGTAACACTGGAACACGGAGGAGGTCAGGAACACGGAGGAGGTCAGGTACACAGGAGACACAGGAACGCAGAAGACACAGGAACGCAGGAATCACAGGCAAATCGCAGAATAGCTTTCTCTCAGGCTGTGAGGCACAAAGATCCGGCAAGGGCTTGCAGAAAGAGGCAGGCTTATATAGAATTAGCTAAATGGCCAGCGCCAATTAATGGCGCAATGGCCCTTTAAATCTTAGCGCCCTAGGAGACGGGAACGTGCCCGCCGAGCCGCGGGAACAGCAGAGGACACCGCGGGAGCCGGGGAAGGTGAGAGAAGCCGGCCACCGCCCCCGGGGAGGCCCGGGTGCTCCAGCGATCCGAGACAGGGATTGCGGGAGCACCCGTGACATGGAGTACAATGTAAACACCGGAAGCAACTCTGCATTCACTTTCCTCCAAACACAACAAGTTGTGTTTCTACCAAACAGTTCTACTTTCATCTGTCCATATGACATTCTCCCAACACTCTTCTGGAACATCCAAATGCTCTCTAATAAACTTCAGACGGGCCCAGATATGTACTGCCATCAGCCAGGGGACACGACATGCACTGCAAGGTCCCTGGTGGCCTAGTGTGTTACTAAAAGTAGCCTTGTTACGTTGGTCCCAGCTTTCTTCAGGTCATTCAGTAGGTCCACTGTGTGGTTCTGGGATTTTTGCTCACTGTTCTTCTGATCATTTTGACCCCACGGGATGGAGCTCCTGATCAAGGGAGATTATCAGAGGTCTTGCATGTCCATTTTCTAATTAATTGACCTCTGATTAAATACTTTTTTCCCTCCATACATTTAATAAATTTTGATCACTCAACATATTATAGAATATCCTACCTACAGTATAGTTTCTCCCTCATTAATTCATATTTAGCACCTCCTCATTGATTTAGTTAGAACAGCAGCCCCCCTTAGTAATGTAGGCCAAAATTCCCACATAGTAATATAATACAGGACCCCCATCAGAGTAATAGAGCATAGGACCCTTCTTGGTCATGTAGCACAGAACCCCTAAGTAATATAGCACAGGACTTCTTATGTAATGTAGAACAGGATCCACTGAGTAATGCAGCATAGGACCCCCTTAGTAATGTAGAAAAGGACCACCTTAGTAATGTAGCATAAGAAACTTAGTACCAGACACCCCCAGCATCGTGACCAGTAAAAAAAATCAATAAAAGAAATATTAATATTATATCTGCAGCGTCCTTCTCAGCCCACGTTCTTCTTACACAGGATGCTGGCAGAGTGATGATACTGCTGCCAGCGTCCTCTCTATGAAACAAGCAGTGCCAATGACATATCACCTATGATATGTAAAGCGCTACGGAATATGATGGCGCTATATAAAGAATTTTATTAAAGACCTCATTGCTTTGTTTATGGCGCCACCTTGGTCGCGCAGAGGGTGCAAGGCTGAAGCCTGTCTCCAGCCTGCACAAGTGCTGAGGAAGCAGGGGAGAAAGGTAAGAAACTGTAACAGTCTGTAAGGTCACATTCACACTGAGCTTTTTTTGATGTGATTTAAACGCAATCCAAAGGTTCCTACCGTGATCACACTCTGAGGTTACATAGTGTTTCCCAATGGAAACAAAATGTTATGTCAACATTTGATCACGGTTGGAGCCTTTGGATTGCATTTCAACGGCATAAAAAAGCAACATGTGAATGTGTCCAGAAGCACAATCACAGAGGGGGGAGGGTAGCCCATCAGGCTCATTACCATAAGTTTGAAAGTTAATTTTGTCATAAATAGTATAATAGTATTATATTTGAAGGGAACAGAGATCTACAGGAAGAGCACTGGAAGGTCACATGTGACCACAATCCATCAGTCGCTTATCACCAGAGCGGTACATAATTCTGTAAATATAGTAGGAACATTCATACTTTTATCTCATATGTGCAGAAGTCTGTACACATTCCTTGTACAATACAGTCTGAATCATTCTTTCCAATGATGACACTAGGTGACTTGGGCGTGAACACATAGCAGAGGCTGTGATGTGTGCAGATACCCATAGGGAATAGGTGGGCTTTCCCTGCAGCTACAAAGCATTCAATCACTGTCCCAGCAGGATTCATCCTCCACAATAAAGACCCCCCCATTCCTCATTCCGGAAGCACATTCTGTCCTCTGATGTCACATACAGTTGTAACCCCCTGTCAGGCACCCCTTAGGCTGTATCTACTGTACATGGTTATATTCATCGCCTTGAGGTCGAGTGGATACATTCCTGAATCTAATGTTGAATGATGTTCCTGGGGCTCAGCAGAGGAAATCATAGGACCCACCCTCCTGCTATACTGAACATCATAAACTCTGAAATCCTATGACTAATGAAGTTGGCTATTGATGTAACCAGTTGTCCTATACGACATTCCCATCTACTGAGAAAACCTTAAGGCAGAAAACCACAGGATTACTGCGACCCACAGTATTAGCAAAGTTGTATTAGGTTGTAAATGAATGGGCGATCATATATACCTCTTACACCCTCAGAAAATATACATATTTGTATACTAGCACACATTTATGCACTGATAAATATGCTATATAATGGTGCACATCCCTCATTCTTTAGTGTCAGGTCAGATGCCGGGGCCCCTGACACTATAATAATAATTCCTTTATTTATATAGCGCACACAGATTACGTAGCGCTGCACAGAGCTTGCCAAATCAGTCCCTGTCCCCAATGGGGATCACAATCTGATCAACTTATCAATATATTTTGTAGTGTGGGAGGAAACCGGAGGACCCAGAGGAAACCCCTGCAAACACGGAGAGAACATAGAAACTCTTTGCAGATGTTGACCCTGAGACTTGAACCCATGTCCCCCGCGATGCTGTGGGCCCCATAGCAGCTGCTACTGCTGTACGCCAATAGTAGAGAGACCAGGGGTAGTTAAGGAAGAGTAAGTGTGAATTGATCTACTAAACCACACCAAAATATTGTCAAGCAGTGTAACACCTTCTGGTTATTGTTTCTTTCATGTCCCAGTGTGGTGGCATCATCCAGAAAATCAACTTTGAAGTGAGAAGTAAATTGGTTGTATAAAGTCAAGGAGGCGGAGAGCTTAGCACTGAAGTCAAGATAGGGAGCTATAAACGCCTCCTCCTCTGCGATTGACATCATGCATCAGACTTCAGGAGATTTGGTTAGTGATGTCTCAGGATGCAGGACCTTCAATTACAGTGAAGGGGACTTTTTGAGGAAGAGAGAACTTGACTTTAGTGTTAAACTCTCCGCCTCCTTGACTTTATACAAGCAATTTACTTCTCTCTTCAAAGTAGATTTTCTTGATGATTCCTCCACACTGGGTCATGAAAGAAACACGATCTGGAAGGTGTTTGGCTGATTGACAACATACTGCTAGTGGTTTATTAGGTCAATATGTAATCTGTGTGTGCTGTATAAATAACAAATTATTATTATTATTAATATCTGACAAACCTCCAAACCTGACTTAAAAGCATTTATTAGTAGGGCGCATATCATTTGCCATTTTTACAACATATCATATCACCCACGTTTGTTTATTCCGAATACATTTGATGATTTATCTCGATTTACTATAAAATTTGAGGTGTAATTTTTGTAATTTTTTTATTAGTGTATTGACGTGGAGACATAACGCCACCATCAGTGTACATGGCGGCAGAAAATGAGGTGCGGTGAGCCCTCTCTCTGTGTCTCTGAGGTAATAACCATATCCCCCATCCACTACTTCCCCGGGAAGACGCCCCTTGCCCGCGTTTTCCCCTATGACGTCATTCTCTACACGTGTGCGCGCCCGCGCTCCTCCTCCTCCTCCTCCTCCTCCTCCTTCCCCCCCGGGGCGCACCCATCCCATCCATCGCGCGCGCACACGCGTCGTTTCGAGGCGCGGCCGGTAGTGACGCGGGCAGTGCGCTTCCTGTATCTTATTATTGAGGCGCTCCGGGTCCGCTGCTCAGGGTGGTGGCCGCCGCTGTCTTCTCTCCTCCGCTCACGGTGTCCTCCTCGCTGTAGCACCAGGGCAGCAGCAGGCGGCGGGCGCGTGCTCAGCGGGTGACCCCTCGTAGCCTCCTCCGGCCTCGCTGCTCGGCGCCGCCCTTTTTTTTTTTTTTCCTCTTCATTTTTTTTCCCGCTACCGGGAGCATCGACGTGTGAGCAGCCATGCAGGCCATCAAGTGTGTGGTGGTGGGAGACGGGTGAGTACTGCGCCATGTCTGCCGCACCGCGGCCTCCACTCATCCGCCCACCTCCTGCGGCCTAGGAGTCTATGGAGGAGGGAGGGAGGTGCAGGCCGGGGCCATACATGACATCTACCCGGCTCTTGCCCCTGACCTCCAGGGCATTAACCCCTCTGCTACTGCACAGGGATGTTACTACAATGTGGGACAGATCCATTCACAATAATGGCTGTGACAGATCAGCACCCTGTGTGTAGTGTCATAGGGTGTAATGGAGGCTTCATCAATGTGATGCTCTTATGTATATCCAGGGCAGAGGATGCAGGTGACTAATATAGGAGGAAGCACTGTACCCACAGTGCTAGTACCATCACGGGGTTCATTGTATAGACCATATGTAGTCCGCGATGTGGAATGTAGTGTCCTTCCCATTTAGAAGAAATTCTCAATATCTCAGCCTTTGAGATGGGAAGATAAAATGACACAGTGGTTGGGGCCATTAATACTATTTTGGTACGGCACAGAATCGATAGAATGGACCTTTAAATCAAGCTCTGTTTTAGACCCCAACATATGAATGTTGGTTTTATGTTTTTTTTTTTTTTTTTTTTAATTGATGACACTGCTGCATTGATTTTTACTGGATCTATCCATATAACTGTGTGGAGGATTTAGAAAACCCACCTGCCCTTGTTGTCAATTCAAGCCTTTCCATGGGAATCTGTTGCTTTTGGAATATCTATACTGCTTTGGCTTTAATAATAATAATTCCTTTATATAGGACACACAAATCAGTCCCTGACCCCAATGGGGCTCACAATCTAATTAACCTCCCAGTATGGTTTGGGTTGTGGGAGGAATTTAATCTTATCATTAGGCGTCTTGAAAGTTGTACTTGATGTTACAAGGTAGCTAAAGAGGCAATGTCTTTCTTTTTCCCATCCTGGATAATGTATTTGTATATTTCCCCTAGACGTCTATGGGAATGTGAAAAATAGTGATGTCTCGCATGTCTTCTGTATGCAGGCCATTTTTGCGGATCCCTTGACCCTTCAAGGGTTTGGGACAATCTAGGGACATCAAAGCCTTCCAGTTCAGCAGAAATGGATGACACGTGGACTGTTTTTGTAGACCTACTGCTCAGGAATGGATAACATGCTGATGACATGTGGCCTGCTATAAAAAAACAACTTAGATCTGTTGTTTGAGGCCTGAGAAATGCACACATTCATGTGCAGGGAGCCTTAGAACTATATGACTATTATTAAACTGGGAAATCTGTATTGATTGTGCGATGCCAGGGTTTTGACATAAATAGTATGCGTCTTTCATTATGTTTTATGAGACACTTAGCTGCGTATTAGGGTAGTCCTTCAGCAATTAAGTATAATGAATGTACTAAATATAATACGCTCCTTAATTACTCCCTGATCCCCACCCCCGTTGCTCTGGTGTAGGCACTCTCTGGGTACCCCGGTGTCCAGGGATCATGGGAAATGCTTAGAGGTGGTGGCAGAGGCTGGGATTGCCTCCATGTATTTCCTGTCTGTGATGGGAGACACCAGGAAGTGACGTGCAGCAGAGATCCTGGCAGCATCTAATTCACAGATGCCCAAAACACTGCAAACCTTGTTCAGGACAGTGACAGATTCATATAAGGTCCATAAACTTGCTGGCAGAATGCACTTCATTGCAAGCTATTGCTGGGGCACTTATACTGCTGCTTGTGGTGATGATGTACCTGACTTGTAGGACATTGTCCAGGCTATTAGAAGGACTGACAAGTGTGACCTCATTCAGGTCATCTGAAAGCAGCCTTCTAATGTTTCTTTTATATATGATGAATCTCCCAGAATATAGGACAACGTGATTGTCAGCAGTTCCTGGCAGGTGAGGAGGCGTTTATCATCCTAGGGTCATGGATTGGGAAGATCCATTTCCTAGTCCTGTATGTGATGGATACTGTCGGTGGTGTCTGTATTCATGTGGGTAGTATGACAATGGCAGTGAAGTAGCTGTGCAGCTTCTTTCTGAATGTCTGCCCTGTCACTCAGTCCTTGGGCAATGCAGGATTATATCTCCAGTCATTGCCAATTCTTTCCTGTCTACTGTATCTCAAACAGGCTGAGAATTTCCCAGTGAATTTGGGCAGAATGGAAAGATTTGGAGCCGTTTCAGATGGACGTTACTGTAGTGTGTGACTACTCCAGGAATAATTCTTCCTCGTCTTATAGGAATAATTTCTCGTTTGTTTTAATGACGGGCTCTGTCCATAACTTTTTCAGGCGTCCAAAGCTAGCCCCAATATTTTCCTTTATTTCTTAGCTACTGGATACCTACAGAAAGGACATGAGGAGCTCTTTAATAGTCTCTATACTAATGCTGTGCAGACCTTTGCCATAGAGGTGACAGAGTGGTCGCTAGTAGTTGTCTTTTACATATGTTTTTCCTTTTACGCCCCTGTAGTTATGTGACTCGCTGGATTGTGCATTGTAGTCATCATTGCCCTATGTGGAGGCCTGGCATTTCCTGGGCAGTGCCTGCTGTGGGGCTGTCAGTATTCACTATTGGCTTTTAGTTGCACATGGTGCATGGTACCGGATGGTAGGAAGCCCTGCATTCACAGTATTATATATGCATTAGCCAGGTGCTGGATACAAGGTCGTAATTCATCACGTATTGTAGTCATTGTCATGAGTAAGCAGGTAGAGCTGTGGAGGCCTGTCATGTGCACATCTGTGCAGGTATGTGGTCCTCCTGCTCCACTTCTCTTCTGCTCATTCTCATATTTCACTCCCACGGAGACTCATAAATGTCAGTTCCTTTATTATTGTGATTTAAGTATATTACTAAGAGCAAGGAGCTGCTTTAAAGGCTAAATTCTGCACCCGGGTCACCCCACAAATAAAAATGCTGCATTGTAGGGCAAATTATAAATGTTACAGGCTAACGGGTTAAGCTGTTTTCTTCTATGGAAGTGTCAGTCCTTGTGTAAAGGAAGATTGTGAGGCGTTGCTAGTAGACAGTGCAGAATACAGAATTATGTGTGTATGATTGAAAGCCAAATAACCTTGTGTGTTGTGTACTTCAAGGAAAGTCTCTTCTCCCAAGTACACACATCTCTCCTGAGTTGTATCTCTCTGTGATAGATATACGTGTAATCTATTGCCCGCAGTGGTGTATAGTGTCATATTGTGACAGCCTCTCATTACATTGCGCTACAAACATCGCCTCATGTCACAGCTTTTTGGGTAATTGTATATTGCACAGCGAAATCTACATGTAAATGAAGGCCTTGCCTTACTGTCTTGAATATAAATTGTTCTAAAGAAAAAGTGTTCCTTTCTAAAACAGCCCGGAGGTCACAACCAGGCATAGCAGCAATTCTTTTTTCCTTTAGCGCATTATTTTCTGAGATTTCATAAATGCCTAGGTGCAGCCGTTTAACAGCTGAAATGGCACATTTTATGTAGTTAGCTTATAGCTGATCTAACCTGACAAGTTTGTGGCATTGACTGACATGCTCGATGCTTTGGTTTCCAGTGAAGGTAAGCGGCAACTAAATGTGCAGTCCAGAGGCTTACTCCCACTCCCCATACCCAAGTGTGCATGTATATGGGGGACTATGAAGGAACTGCTGCCAACTGGATGATTGTTTGGCTGAGGGTTAGTGCCGGTCTTTTGCCAGCTGTAGGGTCACACACCGGCAGACCTTTCTTGTGAACTTCACTAGAGTAATGAATCTGCCTGTATTTCCTCATCAGGATGAAATCGGGAACATCACTTGGCAAGGAAAGTTGTCCCCTGCTGTTCCCCGTTTTTACATTGTTTGCCTTAGAATTTATTGGATGAGTCTATTCTATTTGGTTACGTTGCAGCAAAACATGATATACACCCAGCCCTAAACCCTTTTCACAGTGTAGCCTTTAGCCTCGATTATATCAAGTATGTGTTGTTGATGTTTTTTTTTCTTCCTTTTATTAGATGTAAACCCAGCGGCTAATCCAACTACTTCTATGCTACTGCGACTATTGTTCCCTTCTCAGTTTTGTTTTAGTTACCCATATGCTTTAAACGCTAGATACTTCTTTACCCTGCCAGATAGTGTAGTGAGACCCATATACATTGGATGCTTAAATTTGTCAGCTTGAGCGAAACTTTGAGTATTGCCTTAAAGTGGGGAATGGTATAATGCAGTTGCAGTCCTGTGTACATCTGTTTATACAACCTCTTCACAATGAGGAATAGGCACAGTACAGGTATCGTCATCATGGGCTGAGCTTGGTATGTGGCACAGTCAGCGTCTGTTCAGACGGCCCCATTATGTGTCTGTTTCCTCCATTTAAAACCATCCATAAGGATGAGAGAACCCAGCATAGGGGAAAATCTAGTGACTATTTATTTTTTCTTTTTACTAAAGCAGATCTATTACAAAGTCTGTTATATGGTGTGCTATAGATTTTGCGTTTAGGACCACATTGTAGTAGACTGTTGTATTGTTCCTCAGGTGAAGTACTGTAGGCCTCCAATAATATCTAATGTGGTTTACATGTATTATGAAGCCCAGAGCCATAGGAATTCCTTCTGTACTGATTCCTGATAGCCCTAATGGCTGCACAGAGATAGGAAACGAGCTGTTTATCCAAATGTCTATCCTGTTTGTAGCGTGCTGTACCATAGGGATGGGCAGTACGGTGTCTGTTGTTAGCGTTACAGCCTTGCAGCGTTGGGGACCTAGGTTCAAGTCCCAGGTTCCACATCTGCAAAGAGTTTGCATGTTCTCTCTGTGTTTGCGTGTGTTTCCTCCCACACTCCAAAACATACTGGTAGGTTGATTAGATTGTGAGCCCCATTGGGGACAGGGACTGATTTGGCAAAAACTCTGTGCAGCGCTGTGTAATCTGTGCGCTACATAAATAAAGGAATTATTATTAAGGATACTGCAATGTTTATAGCATATAACCTTTAGCAAACTGTGGAATGACACTCATAGCGTTTATTCTTCTTCTTCTTTTCCAGAGCTGTGGGTAAAACCTGTTTGCTGATCAGTTACACTACAAATGCATTCCCTGGAGAATACATCCCTACTGTGTAAGTAGAGATCACATCCCAGCATATTGCAGAAATCTCATCGACCACCTTCATCCATTCCTTGTGTCTAGTAATAAGAACTAAATATTATCAAGCTCTGACAAATACAACCACAAGATAATTGTGTGGTCACTGTGGTTCTCACTGAGCCTTATAATGTGAAAATCTTGTGTCTAAACTATTGATCATGTATACAGACTGCTGCTCTAGTGCTAACACTGGGCTTGCCCCATCAGACTTTGGCTTTTTGAGTAAAGCAATGATATATATGCATTAACAGAACTTCATACAAGCCGCTTGATCAGGGGATGTTGGACCCCAATTTTAGTTATTAGTGGTGAGCATCTGGTCTGCATAAAAAACCTATGATCCACCATTAAATATTAGTCTGAGTCTACTCATGTCGGCTGTCCGGATGTTGTGCTGCTACATCCTGCCCCATAGGTCATCAATTGGAGATCACGTGTGTAAATTCAGTGCTCTCTGTGTATGTGTCAGCTCTGAGAGTATATGGGCAGGTTTTAACCTCTGGCTTCTTTATCCAATGATCTTTAGATTTGACAATTATTCTGCCAATGTAATGGTGGATGGAAAACCGGTTAACTTGGGATTGTGGGATACTGCTGGACAAGAAGATTACGATAGATTGCGTCCATTATCTTATCCACAGACGGTAACTATCAATTCTTTTTTTAATCTTGATATTGCTAGATTATTTCCTAATTCCGGTGTAGTACTTGCACCCTTTTAGCGCTTGTATAATCATACAAGGAACACAATATTAAACTTGGCAGGTGCTTAAATTTTGAGCGTCTTTCCATCATTCCTCTTACTCATCGTCGAAATGTGTGAGTTAACTGACAGCTTGTTGTTACCATTGCTTCTGACATGTCTGTGTCCAGCAATGAGACCCCCTTTTTAACAGAGGTTATACATGTCTCTACAAGAGGAATGGTACTACAACACAGATATAGATCAGGGGTTACTGATGTGTATGGCCGGTTATTGTTACTGAATGCTAGAGCCTTGTCGTCTGAAGAGTGGGTGTTCAATTTATTCACTAATGTTTAGTAGAACCAAACCCAGAAGGCATTAGGGAAAAATTCTCCGGAATGGTTATAAGATAATGAAAACAGACATGACGGCTCCTTGTTGTTTTGATATTGCACTTTTTTTTTCAAGACTTTATAATTTGCATAAAGCAGAATTTACCGCTTCCATCTGTTTTCATTCGCGTTGTCTTCAGCTTTGTATAACTGGTCAGTGTAGGCTGCATTGCCGGAAAAGGGGGTAGTCATTTCTCCCAGATATAAGGTGGTAGAAGAGCATCTATGAAGCGCTAAACTCTGCTTTTGAATCTGAATATTTTTTGTTAGGCTTTAAGCCCGAGCCCCAAAGCTTCCAATGTTTCGGTGAGTTAATTAAACCTGCAGCTAATGGAGCGGTCTGCCAATTCTCTGTCATGTACGTCACCTTCTGTCGGTGAAAGCTGCAATTTGTGGAAAATGTCGCCTTGCTTGCCGAGCACGATTAACGCTTTTATGTCCCTTTTGATCTGCAATCTAAACCACAAGTGACTGGGGAAATAGAGGAAGAATTAATTCCGTTTTTATGTTCTTCTTCCATGTTTGCACTACCCTGATTCTAAATTTGGAGCACACTTTACCCTTCAAAATAATTTTTTTGCTTTTCTGATCTTGTTGCAGAGTCCAGTTCGTGTCTAAATCTGTATTAATAACCACCCGTTGACTCTTATTCTTCCTTGTTTTTTAGGACGTATTTTTAATCTGCTTTTCCCTTGTGAGCCCGGCTTCCTTTGAAAATGTCCGTGCTAAGGTAAACACGCTTCCACTGAGGGTTTGCTCCAGTTACAGGAATGTGGGGATGTTTATACGCAGGGAGTTGGAGAGGTTTTGTATTGGGGGTGGGGGGAGGTGGTTGAGAAGTTCAGAGTCTGGTGAAATGAAACCCTGACCTAAATAGGGTTATACTGGAGCCTCTAGTGTTTGGACTGGAGGTCTGATTTATGTCATGGTGTTACTGTTAAGCTGTTTCATTGTGTAGCAGGGGCTTGTGTGCTTATTACTGCAGACATGACCGAGCTTTACACAACTCCATGACGCAACTGCTTATCTTATTTGCTCTGGTTTTCTTGCATAGTGGTACCCGGAAGTCCGGCACCATTGTCCTAACACTCCCATTATCCTCGTGGGCACAAAACTTGATCTGAGAGACGATAAAGACACTATTGAGAAGCTGAAAGAGAAGAAACTTACACCCATTACCTATCCTCAGGGACTTGCCATGGCAAAAGAGATTGGTAAGCAAATCTCCCATCTCGCACATAAGACATTTGTAGCATAATCTACATGCACACGTTGCAGATGGTTATGCTGGAATTCTGCATCAAATACGCACAGTTTTTACGTTTTTTTACTCGAATTGCATTTTTCTGCATGCTGCTTTTTTTTTTTTTTTTGTTTACCTTTTGTGGGGGGGAATCCACATCATCTACATTACTTTTTCCAAATTTTAAGCATTAATTTAATGCTACTGTATCACACTGTGGACTTTCCACATTAAAATCCACAACATGTGCATATGACCTTATTGGGGAGGCTTATTTTTATAACCACCTATTTTGAAAGCCCACGTCCTGCGACTGCTGTGACTAGAGGTAGCCGTTCATGTATCAACGTTGTGAGATTTCTGAATATATTGCAAGTGGCGCGAGATGGATATTCCCCCTTTCAAAATCTATGTTCTTGTTTGTCTGAAAGTTTTGCAAAGTGATACTTACCAGCATTGTAGGTTAATGACGTCTAGAGAAACTCCTGCAATTAAAAATAAAGGCTTTTGTGTATCCAAATTTCCAGTGTTTGTCCAAAGCATCCGTATCATAATTCATTTTCATTGCTGCTTTGGAGAAGTATCTGCTTGTAAGAGGTAGCTAAGACCTTTTTAAATGCACCTCCCTTCAGTTTGTAATGTAGGATCCACTAATCTGTTGTGATCTACAGATGCAAAACGGGAAAGTCCTGTGAGCAATATTCTATGATCATGTAAGATCCTGGAATAAATGCTCTGAAAGGACCTTTGAGTCATATTGATCCACATCATGAGGAAATGGAGAAGGACCATGTCTGCTGTCAGTTTCTCTTCTTGTTGGTTACACTAGACACCGCCTTAGTATCCTTCTTGTTTCTAAATTTTTTTTAATTTTTGTCACCCTCTCCACTGGAACCAAGACAGTAATTGGCTAAGGGGTCTCTTTGTGTGTTTCAAGAGGGACCAACATGTAGAGCCCAATAGGGATCCCAGCAGCATTGAAAAGACACTGGTCTGAGAATGTAGTAAATTATCCTGTTCATAGAATCTCAAATATTAAGTATACTGCAAAATCTACAAAATGCGATGTATGAATGTGACCTAAAGGAGCCAATGTTAAAAATATCCAATTTCAGATTGGGAAATGAGTGTTATTTTGTTATCTTCCTCCGTGCAGGTGCGGTGAAATACCTGGAATGCTCAGCACTTACACAGAGAGGACTGAAGACTGTGTTTGATGAAGCAATACGAGCAGTTCTCTGCCCACCCCCAGTGAAGAAGAGGAAGAGAAAGTGTCTGCTTTTGTAATAACAGCACTCCTCCTCCTACCCCAGTCCTAGACTCCAACAATGCCAACCCCCTCCCCCTCCAGTCCTATTTGTAATAATTCATTCTCTGCCTATAATCTTGAATCTACAGAATACTACATTCATTTTTCTCCCATACGTGACCTTCCTCTTTTCCACAATCTACTAAATCCTTTCCTAAATGATGGATCAATCTATTCTATTTTAACCTTATTTCCTTCCCGTAAACGGTTTTTCCTGTTTTTTTTTTTTTGCTTCCACTAATTAAAATGTTGCCAAACGCCCACTCAACCCGGTTCCATACCTTGTGCTACAAACACGAGCCATTAAACCTCTAATAAAGAGCTGACTTTTTACTCAGATACGACCTCTGACTACAAAGAGAAAGCAACCATAGCTGTTCCTATATTGACAGTGGGCGCGGGGCCTTACTGCATATATTAAAAACACTTTATTAATCTTCATCCACTGTATTGCATTGTAAATCCAAATGGTTATTTAGGAATGTTAGAGATATTATGTATCTTTTTACTGCTTGGGTTACAAATAAAGTTTTGGTTAAAGAGTACTAATATGCTCTTTTGGACGTAAGAAAAAAAATTTTACTTTTACGACGACAATGTAAAATAGGTTTCAGGGTTTTAATAATAAACAGAAGCAACAGTATTTAAAGGGTGTCTGTCTGCTGTTTTGACCTTTTTTAAGACTGCTGATGGTGCTGCATAGACAGTGGGGAGAGTAATGCAAAGATACTTTGGGGTGATGGAATCTGTTTTAATGTCTTCTCATTTGGCGGCCAGAGCTTCTGCTTTTAGTCACTGCTCCGGGAGACTGCTAGAGAAGCCGCACGTGAAGCGGTGGCCTCCTGGGAACACGTGATAGTGGTACAATACAATGTGAATTACTGGCATCACCCCTGATATACTTGTGCTGCTCTCCCTACCCCCCATGTAACACCGATGAGGGGTTAAAACTGCTGACAGACTCTATTTAAAGGCAACACTACCGCTTTGTAACTAGGTAAATTAATGTTATGAATGCAGTAGGAAAGGTAACTTTAGGGCGAGTGTCCCAGACGCCCTGTTCCATAGGGTGATGAATCCTCCATCTTGTGGAGCACGTATGTAACAGGCGTGCACACAGGTATTACATGATGTATTCCATGTGAGTGTGTACTAGTCCCCTCCTGGCAGGGACGTCCTTACAGTATAGAGCCGTCATTCCCACAGATTCAGAGATGTACATGCTTTCCATGTTGTCTTGCATAACTTGTATTCTAATATCTGATTATTGTAACTCTTGCAATTTTTTTTTTTGTAGTTTTATGAAATTATATCTAATACTGACATATTTCCTCTTTGTTAATTTTGCTTAAAAGGTGTGCGCTTCAATGGTTCTCTTATAACACTAGGTGTACAAATCATGTGAAATTGCTAAACCAGTGTAGACCTTCTCCTCGCATTTGGTGACGTTCTCCGGAGCGGCTGCGCACATGTAATGACGAATTCTTCTGCCTGTCATCTATATATATATTTTTTTTTTCCGTTGTAAATTTTTTTCAGCTTTGCCTCGAATGGGTTCTGCTCTCTAGGGTCTGTGAGGTCTTAATTATAGGGCGAGTATTAATGACGTGGTTCACATCCCTAACCGCAACACAATTAGAAACGACAAACGACTTGAACCTTTCTACGACACGAACAAATTCAAAGCGCATTACAGAATGTTGCAAAAATGAAAAGAAAAAAAAATTGTGAACAGTGTTTTTACATTGATCTTTTGCTAATGCAATTTAGTGTTTTACATGCATGTTTGAATTAATAAATCCTTAAACTACAACCACCGGAGCACCGCTTGTTAATTTATGTTAATTGGGGCTTTTAATTATTGCATGAACTTGTTATATGGTATTCATCAGTAAGGCAAAGCAGGCTGTAGTAATTTATCTCCTGATTATTTCAGTTTTGTTTCTTTGGTGTGTTTTTGGGGGTCTAATTTTCCTTTTCTCCCTCACCCCCACTAAAAATTATTTTTGGGTATAAACAAAATGGTCTAGTGTAATTTTTATTAACTTTTTTTTTTGCAAATTCAATAATAAAACATTGCATGACCTATAGGATGCCCATGTTGTAGATATCACCTGAGTTGGAGCCTTTACAGCCGCTGCTCCCTTTTGGAAAGCTAGAACAGGGATAGACAAGATCTTCACCCATGATCACATGTTGATCCATCATGTCAATGCAATGGTAACCTCAAAATGGGATAGTGGGTGGAGCCTTGGGATTGCAGTTCAATGCTACATGTGAACACGGCCTTAGGCTAAAATATCCACAACTGCACTCGGTCAGTGGATAACTGATGACCAGATTGTTTTTACAGCTTTCTACTGTTGTATTGTGTGGAGGAAGGGGCTCCTTATATCATCACTATGATGCACTATCCTCAGTCCATAAAATCTGACCGGGCACAGCCCATGATTCACAGACTGACCATGGTTGTTGTCTTTCAATCGTATTTACATATAATGGTTGCGCTCCTGAATGGGGGGTGGGTGCCTTGGATAGGAAGCCTACTCCAAAAGGTAACATTTCAACCTCCCTGAGGCCTTGGATAAACACTAATGATACATCAAACATATTTACATTATATACATGCATACATAATATTTACAGATGACATGTCAAAAATGACATCGAAATTTATGAAGACAAGGCAAGTAGAGTCCAACGTATATTCCTCACGGTTATGTAAGAGGTGAAAAGTCAGGAGTGTCTCTCCTTTAACTATCCTGCTAGTGTTCTGATTACAACTCAAAAAAAGTATTCCCTGATCAAAAACCTCCCAAAATGAAGTTTGAATATAAAGTTTTAGGAACAGCTCTTCTTTATTTCCCCATATATCATATTTGGCCATAATACAATGACCTTCCCAGGTGGGGGGGCGCTGCTGTATAACACGCTGATGTAGTACAGAAACCATCTCCGCAGGTTTCTTTCCTGCCTTGTATTACAGGATGTGACAGCTCTGTGCAAATATAGAAATAGGAGTGGGGCGGGTCAGTTCTTCTTAATCAGGTCAACCCCTTCATGCTTCAGTGATGCGTTTAATTAAAGAGACCCTGTCATTAATTTGCAGTGTATGTGGCATCATAGGGCACTGTTACCTGCTCTCCTGCTCTATAACATACTGCATGTAGATGGAGCTGGAAGGGGTCAGAGCACTTTTTTCTGTTTATCTACAGGCAGAATGTTAGAGCAATGTGAGCTACACAGTTAATAGGGAATGAATATCTCATTAGATAATTGTTAGCCCCATTGGGGAGAGGGTCCAATTTGCCATGCTTTGTGCAGCGCTGCATAAGCTGTAGGCGCTATAGAAATTAAGAATTATTAATATTAGCGTTATCTCCAGGCACTATGTTATAGAACAGGAGCAACGGAGCTGCTCTTTAGGGCGGATGATCCTAAGGTGGCTAATCATGTCTGTTGGGTGACATGTCTGTTGGGTGATCCTAAGGTACACTAATCATGTCATGTCATTGTGTAACCGGGGAAAAACATAGGCTCTGTTCACATCTGTGTTGGAGCCTAACGCTGTACCCTGTGTAATCCATCGTAACTTCCTCCACTACTAGAATAACAATTCCCCAAAGTGTGAACATACCCCGAGACTTCCTAAGTTCCCTTGCACTGTGAGTCAGCCAGATCATGGAGCAATCTACAAGCATCCCAGTGTTTATTGGCAGAATACAAGGAATACTATACACCATTCTTCTAGAGGGGAGCAGTCGAAATGTTTTTTTTTGTTAACTTTTTCTTTAATCCCTTGGCTTGTTTCCCTGTTACTGGCGCTCTACAATCTTACTCGCCGGCAATCCTGATGGTAAGCAGATGTGTTCTGCTCAAGCAACAAGACATAACTCGAATGGAATTCGAGTGTCCGTATATTCCAGGAGAAACTCACGGGTTACACGTTCATGGAGCTTGTGAAGACAACATTCCTGCTTGTAGCACGTGGGCGGAAGACTCCGGCTGTTCTGAGAGATTTAAACAGGTATTTGGATTTAGTATAATAGGAAATGTGTAATCGTGTTTATGAACTATGACTGTAGTACTGCTGGCAGCAGGAGGGGGCGTTTTATATAACGTGAACCCTTGATTTCTTTTTATCTGAGAAGACATGGAAGAGGGGCAAAGGTGGTAAACAATGGGAGTCCTAATTACCCTGCCCGCATACAGTGATTGACAGTGAGTCCTGATTACTCTGCCCACACATAGTGATTGGCAGTGAGAGTCATGATTACTCCTCCCACACACAGTGATTGACAGTGAGAGTCCTGATTACTCTTCCCACACACAGTGATTAACAGTGAGAGTCCTGATTACTCCGCCCAAACTGATTGACAGTGAGAGTCCTGATTACTCCGCCCACACACAATGATTGACAGGGAGAGTCCTGAATGCTCAAGGCAAACAAATAACGTAAAAAGTTAGCCGCTCACCTGCATCCTTGCTCGTGCTCTGGAGAACGTCCGGACCTTGACGTGTGCGTAAATAGGAAGAAAATTTTATCACTCCGGCACAGAGAGCTTCTTTAAAACTTGTAGTTTTTTATTGATCCATAAAGTCAAAAATAGTAAAAATTAGTTGCAAACATCCATTGTGTGGAAAAAGCAGAGCCTACGCGTTTCAGGTGTATACTACACCCTTAGTCATGGCATACTGAAAGAAATAGGGTGTGTGTCTAATATGCCAGTAACTGGGTGACGTAAAAAACGTACATCCGGAATCCGCAACTAAGCCCTAGAAACATTATAGTAAAATACAATACAATGTGTAAAATCAGTAGACAAAATACCCACTGTGTATTACATTTCTGAATAATAGAGCACAAACGGTCCGAGAACATAGAATATATATATACCAATCGGGAAACCCTCCCTTGATTTGTGCGGTTCAGATTCTTACGGAGGACTGCAGGTCACAGCCGGTCAATCAATACTGCATCTACTACGCCTGCATTGCACTGTGGACTTTGTTTGCAGTATCTAGGAAACTACCCAATCCTCAGTTCAATGGGGTTATCGCATTCAAACTGCGTTGTGACAGGTGCGTGTCAGAGGAAACCACATAATCATATGCCCACAATAAGAACTGGAAAGGGAAAGATATATTGAATGATAGACAAATCTGATAAATACTACGTGGAACCGGATGTGTCTTTATCACTCTTCATGACATGTAAGGTGGATGATGGAAAAGAACCACGAGAATAGTTTATTACATGGGTGTGGAATGGGAATAAGGATATAAATATTTATATAGATGACGGGGAAAATGACAATAGAAAACCAATGAGGAAAAAATCAATAGTGGAATAAAAATTCATGTCTATAGTTTAAACCTTTTGGTATTCTTGTATCTAAGTGGAAGATCCAGAATGCCTCCCTGTTTCGTAGTGTTTTCTGTCTGTCACCCCCTCTTCTTCCTTTGTGTATCTGTTCTATAGCAAAAGTTTCAAGACTTGAAACGTTACCTTGATGAACCTCGGTGAAGTGTTTGACGGCCCCTGACATATGTTTGATGTGGGAGTTTCCTCTTCTGATGTTGGTGATATCTCTGAGATGTTCTGTTAGTCTTTCTTTGAACCTCCGTATGGTGCACCCAGTGTACATAACCGCACATGTGCTGCATCTAATGACATAAACTACATAATTTCTGTTGCAATTGAGATATTTATTAATATCATGTGTCATTGTGTTGTCAGTATTCGAGAATTTTTTCGTGATTTTAGCAAATTTACATGTGGTACACACCCATGCACTACATCTGTAAAAACCTTTGGTAGCCAACCAAGTGGGGTTGCTGTTATGCCCTAAATCTTCATAAAACAAACTCGGGGAAACCTGATTCCCTAGTGTCGGAGCTCTGCGTGGTACCACTTTACATCCGTCCCGTAAAATTTGGGCTAATTTGATATCATCCATGAGGATGGGTAAGTTTGGATGCTCAGTACGGATTCCGACTATGGAAACACATATATCATTGGGCCGAGCCCCACTCCTGGGCGCCTGCCTTGTGCATCTAAACACCCCCATGTGACAGCACCCACCCATCCAATACACAGTAGTAAAAATAAAATAGCAGCAGATCCTACAGGCTAAAACATTGCAGTGGTCATGTGTGAATTTAAGGTACCACGGTTTTTGTTTGTATCTTGGAATGCTACCATTTTTTTTATGTGAGTGTAACTGTAACATTTTAAAAATTAGGAAAAGTTAAACGGTATGAATATTTTTGCAACACATTGCTCTATCATGTAAAATATCAAATATTTATGAAGGGTAACGGCCATCATACATAATGCCTTGGCAAATTTTAGCAGATTGAAAAACTGAAAAGTATAGCGTGTACATATTTTCAGCCCCATGCTCTCTGATGCCCATCACAGATCTACCTAATAAGGCAGGTTCTGGTATTCTTTACAAGTGCTATGCTTATTTTCATTAGACTTTTAGTGCCCCAGATCAGTGTTCCCTTTATAAAAATCATATCTTATATAAGCAATTTTTTTTCAAAGTTACTGGGTAGTCTCAGTAGCCTCTTTTGATCCCTTCTGTCTTCGGCGCACACCTCGCCCAATGGTTCACGCGCCCAAAGGAGCAGAGGTCGCAGAGGCAGGGCAGCAGCGGGCTGGGGATGAGCCAGTGGGAGTTATGGCAGAGGATACGGGGGAGTGAAGTAGCCTCTGCTTTTGCTACCCGGAGAGGCTACTCCACGCAACCGCAGCCTCTGCCAGAGATAGATTAGGGTTTAGAAGGTCACTGGGAACCCACCACCAGGCAGATTTCGGATGGTAGGTTTCCTTTAAAAACTTAGCCAAAGCATCCTACATTACCAAATGGAAGCAGCTAACCTACCAAGATATGGCCATCTCCCTAAACTCATTGCCTAGGCAAGGAGAAGCAGCCAAGATGCCCATAGGGGGGGGGGGGGTTGTCTACAGAACAGATTAGTTTTATACGCCCTTTATGGAAGAGGGGAAAGAGGAAAGCCATTATTTGAAGTCCTGCCATATGTAGGGGAGGCAGCAGGTATATGGTCAGATGAAAACAAACTGAAACTTTTTGCCCTATATGCTAAATACTTTGTTTGGAGGAAAGCCAAAACTGCACTTGCATGGTTTGGCAGCATTATTCTGTGGGGATACTTTGTTTCATCGGAGACTGATTAGAATTGATGGGAAGATGGACGGAGCTAAATATAGGCCTACCGTGGAGGCAAGGGCATAACTAGGAGAGATTGGGCCCCATAGCAGATTTCTGAATTGGGGCCCCTTCCCCCTTAAAAATATACATATTATACACCCATATAGACACACATTAACATACTTATATATACAGTATGTAGACATACAACATAAACATACATATAGTATACACACCATATATACACGCATATACACACATATACACACATATACACTCACCGGCCACTTTATTAGGTACACCTGTCCAACTGCTCGTTAACACTTAATTTCTAATCAGCTAATCACATGGCGGCAACTCCGTGCATTTAGGCATGTAGACATGATCAAGACAATCTCCTGCAGTTCAAACCGAGCATCAGTATGGAGAAGAAAGGTGATTTCAGTGCCTTTGAACGTGGCATGGTTGTTGGTGCCAGAAGGGCTGGTCTGAGTATTTCAGAAACTGCTGATCTACTGGGATTTTCACGCACAACCATCTTTAGGGTTTACAGAGAATGGTCCGAAAAAGAAAAAACATCCAGTGAGCGGCAGTTCTGTGGGCGGAAATGCCTTGTTGATGCCAGAGGTCAGAGGAGAATGGGCAGACTGGTTCGAGCTGATAGAAAGGCAACAGTGACTCAAATCGCCACCCGTTACAACCAAGGTAGGCAGAAGAGCATCTCTGAACGCACAGTACGTCGAACTTTGAGGCAGATGGGCTACAGCAGCAGAAGACCACACCGGGTGCCACTCCTTTCAGCTAAGAACAGGAAACTGAGGCTACAATTTGCACAAGCTCATCGAAATTGGACAGTAGAAGATTGGAAAAACGTTGCCTGGTCTGATGAGTCTCGATTTCTGCTGCGACATTCGGATGGTAGGGTCAGAATTTGGCGTCAACAACATGAAAGCATGGATCCATCCTGCCGTGTATCAACGGTTCAGGCTGGTGGTGGTGGTGTCATGGTGTGGGGAATATTTTCTTGGCACTCTTTGGGCCCCTTGGTACCAATTGAGCATCGTTGCAACGCCACAGCCTACCTGAGTATTGTTGCTGACCATGTCCATCCCTTTATGACCACAATGTACCCTGTAACATCTGATGGCTACTTTCAGCAGCATAATGCACCATGTCATAAAGCTGGAATCATCTCAGACTGGTTTCTTGAACATGACAATGAGTTCACTGTACTCAAATGGCCTCCACAGTCACCAGATCTCAATCCAATAGAGCATCTTTGGGATGTGGTGGAAAGGGAGAATCGCATCATGGATGTGCAGCCGACAAATCTGCGGCAACTGTGTGATGCCATCATGTCAATATGGACCAAAATCTCTGAGGAATGCTTCCAGCACCTTGTTGAATCTATGCCACGAAGAATTGAGGCAGTTCTGAAGGCTAAAGAGGGGGTCCAACCCGTTACTAGCATGGTGTACCTAATAAAGTGGCCGATGAGTGTACATACAGTACTATGAACCTCCATGCAGCATATACACACATACAGCAAATACACACATGCATACAATACCATATACAGACATACAGCATATACACACACATACTGTACATTAAATACACACCACACACCCATAAAGCATACACCCAATACCCCAGATTCCTTGGCCCCATAGCAGCTTCTAAGGCTGCTACCATTGTAGTTACGCCCCTGCGTGGAGAAAAACGTGTAAAAGACTTACGACTTGGGCAAAGTTTTACCTTCCATCTAGTTGACCTCCCTAAAACATACAGCCAAAGATACAGTAGAAGGGTTTACATCAAAGCATATTCCTGTGTATGAAATGTCCAGTCACTGTCCAGACCTAAATCCCATGGAGAATTTGTGACTTTACAGAAAAATTGCTATGACCAATCTGACTGAGCTAAGGCCATGCTGCAAAGAAGAGTGGGCAAAACTTTCATCCTTTAGATCAGTGATGAGAATCGCTGCAGGACACACAGAGACAGTGCCCAAACTTCAACCAAAATCCACTTATTTACCGGGAAGTGCCAACATGGCATTTTAAGCAGTAACTTATTGCTCCATGCTCTGTCACAGCTTTTAATCATATCAGCCCCCTGAGGCCACCAATACAGTTGAAAGAAGGGGGGCAAATTCAGTCATCATTGTGGCTTTTCTTTAGGGTTTCTGAACAGGAAGAATGGAGGGTCCAGCAGGATGACTTCCAAAGATAATGCACTTCTGTCAACACCTCACTTTTTCCGCTGTTGAATATGAAGTGTTGAAAGCAGCATCTCTTAACGTACCTGGGACTGCAGGAAGATTTGGTGGATTTGGTCCTGTTTGGTGAACTCTGTTTTGGAGGGATTGCCTGAGTGCCCACAGAAAGGGCTTAGAGTGCCACCTCTGGCACCCGTGCCATAGGTTCGCCACCACTGCTCTAGATGAAGACTTCCCCCTACAGACTTGTCACTGAAGCTGAAGGTGGTCCTACAAAGTACTGACTAAATAATAGAGGGCACCAGACTTTTATAGTGTTTCTGCACTTCTATAGTTTTTTTTCTATACGCTTTTTTAGCGTATTTCTACGCATTTATATTGCGTTTCTACGCTTTTTTAGTGTGTTTCAACACTTTTATAGCGCGTTTCTACGCTTTTTTTTTACACTGTTTCTACGCTCTTATGAATACAAACACACAGTATGTTCACCTATACAGTAGCTGCACTTCGTCCTGGCTCCACATGATAAGATTACCATATCCATCATACGTCACTCTGGTTTTCTCTTTTCAACCATTGATCAATAACTTTTTTGTGTTGGTTTACCTGGGTGTGCAGGTGTAGGAGCAGACGACGGCTCTTGTTTTCTCTCTACCTCATAGATCACATGATTCATCTTCATTATTTGTGTTTCTGTCTATGAGGAAGTAAGGAGAGAAAAATGTAGGCGGTTTAGATGTCTTGTACCTAGAAATGTCAATAACAATGACTGTAATTCCCGTAAAAGCTCAAGTAAACATTTCCTTGTTCCTCTGGCCTCCAGGGGTGTCACATCTACCCCTTGTAGTTACATAATATACAGGTTATATGTCATCAATAACTCATGTCAGGGCTATATTCACACAATGGGGGGGGGGGGGCGACATTTATCAGGGCTTCTATGCCAGACAACCGAAATAATCGCAATGCCTTGCAAATTGTGTTGCGAATCCCTCTACAGCATCTCCACGCCAAGGGGGCATGGAGGGGTGAGAAGGCAGTGGTACTTACTAGAGATGAGCGAACATGCTCGTCCGAGCTTGATGCTCGGTCGAGCATTAGGGTACTCGAAACTGCTCGTTGCTCGGACGAATACTTCGCCCGCTCGAGAAAATGGCAGCTCCCGCCGTTTTGCTTTTTGGCGGCCAGAAACAGAGCCAATCACAAGCCAGGAGACTCTGCACTCCACCCAGCATGACGTGGTACCCTTACACGTCGATAGCAGTGGTTGGCTGGCCAGATCAGGTGACCCTGGGATAGACTAGCCGCTGCCCGCGCTGCTCGGATCATTCTGTGTCTGGATGCCGCTAGGGAGAGAGCTGCTGCTGGTCAGGGAAAGCGTTAGGGTGTTCTATTAGCTTACTGTTAGGCAGGAGTGATTCTCAAAGAACCCAACAGCCCTTCTTAGGGCTACAATAACGTTCTACTTTTTTTATTTTAATTTGCATCTAGTACCATTTTGTGAGGAATTAGCAGGGGGACTTGCTACCGTTGTGTTTAGCTCTTAGTGGCACACATATCCATAGCAAAGACCGAAGTGGGAAAATTTAGTAGGGGTTGGATTTCAATTAGGCACTAACTCAGTGTCATCTCATCTGGCATAGTAGTGTGCTTTGATACTTGGCTAGAAAATAGCCATAGGAGAATACAAAGAGCTTACTTACGCCTACAGTAGCGTTCTATATATTTGATTTCTGGTTGATCTGCTGGTGGCTGTACTTTCTGCAGTGCATGTACTAGCCAATTCTGAGCAATTTGTAGTGAGACTTGCGACCGCTGTGTTCTGCGCTTAGTGACGCACATATCCATAGCAAAGACCGAAGTGGGAAAATTTAGTAGGGGTTGGATTTCAATTAGGCACTAACTCAGTGTCATCTCATCTGGCATAGTAGTGTGCTTTGATACTTGGCTAGAAAATAGCCATAGGAGAATACAAAGAGCTTACTTACGCCTACAGTAGCGTTCTATATATTTGATTTCTGGTTGATCTGCTGGTGGCTGTACTTTCTGCAGTGCATGTACTAGCCAATTCTGAGCAATTTGTAGTGAGACTTGCGACTGCTGTGTTCTGCGCTTAGTGACGCACATATCCATAGCAAAGACCGAAGTGGGAAAATTTAGTAGGGGTTGGATTTCAATTAGGCACTAACTCAGTGTCATCTCATCTGGCATAGTAGTGTGCTTTGATACTTGGCTAGAAAATAGCCATAGCAATAGGATAGCATTGTTTGGTTTTAAAAACTCAAAAAAAAACAAAAAACACAAAAAAAAACAAAAAACACAAAAAAAAACAAAAAAAAGTTATAACTCTCATTTTAAAAATGTTTAACCCGAGGGCTAGGGGTAGAGGACGAGGGCGGGGACGTGGGCGTCCAACTACTGCAGGGGTCAGAGGCCGTGGTCCTGGGCGGGGTGAGACACCACCTGCTGATGAGGGAGCAGGGGAACGCCGCAGAGCTACACTCCCTAGGTTCATGTCTGAAGTTACTGGGACTCGTGGTAGAGCACTGTTGAGGCCAGAACAGTGCGAACAGGTGATGTCGTGGATTGCTGACAATGCTTCGAGCAATTTGTCCACCAGTCAGTCTTCCACGCAGTCCACCCATGTCACCGAAATCGCCACTCCTCCAGCTCCTGCACCTCAGCCTCCTCCCCCCCAGTCTGCCCCCTCCCAGGAAAATTTGGCATTTGAACCGGCATACTCTGAGGAACTGTTTTCTGGACCCTTCCCACAGTCACAAACCACTTGTCCGGTTGCTGCTGAGCAATTTTCCGATGCCCAGGTTTTCCACCAGTCACAGTCTGTGGGTGATGATGACCTTCTTGACGTAGTGGAAGTGTGTAAAGAGGTGTCCGACGATGAGGAGACACGGTTGTCAGACAGTGGGGAAGTTGTTGTCAGGGCAGGAAGTCCGAGGGGGGAGCAGACTGAGGGATCGGAGGATGATGAGGTGACAGACCCAAGCTGGGTTGAGAGGCCGGGTGAACACAGTGCTTCTGAGACGGAGGAGAGTCCTCGACCAGAACAGGTTGGAAGAGGCAGTGGTGGGGCCAGACGGAGAGGCAGGGCCAGAGCTGGTGCATCAGCGCCAAATGTGTCAACTAGTGAAGCTCCCGTGGCGAGGGCTCTTGCGGCGAGGGCTAGATCTTCAGAAGTCTGGAGGTTCTTTAAGGAAACACCGGATGACCGACGGACTGTGGTGTGCAACATTTGCCAAACCAGGCTCAGCAGGGGTTCCACCACTACTAGCTTAACTACCACCAGTATGCGCAGGCATATGAATGCTAAACACCCCACTCAGTGGCAACAAGCCCATTCACCTCCGGCCGTGCACACCACTGCTCCTTCCCCTGTGTCAGCTGCTAGTCAGCCCCCTGCCCAGGACCCTGCCACAAAAACCCCATCGTCGCCTCCACGATCCTCCACAGCATCCACCAGCGTTCAGCTCTCCATACCCCAGACGCTGGAGCGGAAACGCAAATATAGTGCAACCCACCCGCACGCCCAAGCCCTTAATGTGCACATCTCCAGATTGCTTAGCCTGGAGATGCTGCCCTATAGGCTAGTAGAGACCGAGGCCTTTCGCAACCTCATGGCGGCGGCCGCCCCTCGGTATTCGGTCCCCAGCCGCCACTACTTTTCCCGATGTGCCGTCCCAGCCCTGCACCAGCACGTGTCAGACAACATCATCCGTGCCCTGACCAACGCCGTTTCTGACAAGGTCCACCTGACCACGGACACGTGGACGAGTGCTGCCGGGCAGGGCCACTATATATCGCTGACGGCACATTGGGTTAACTTGGTGGAGGCTGGGACCGAGTCTGACCCTGGGGCTGCTCATATACTGCCGACGCCGAGGATTGCGGGGCCTACCTCGGTCCAGGTGTTTCAGGCCTACTATGCCTCCTCCTCCTCCCACCCCTCCTCCACCTCCTCCTCCGAACTACCATCCGTGGGCACGGCGCCATCAGTCGGTAGCTCTAGGCACAGCAGCAGTGCCGTCGCTAAGCGACAGCAGGCGGTGCTCAAACTGCTGAGCCTAGGCGACAAAAGGCACACCGCCCAAGAGCTATTACAGGGCATCACGGCGCAGACTGATCTGTGGCTGGCACCGCTGAACCTCAAGCCGGGAATGGTTGTGTGTGACAACGGCCGTAACCTGGTGGCGGCTCTGCAACTCGGCAGACTGACACATGTGCCATGCCTGGCCCATGTGTTAAATCTGATAGTTCAGAGTTTCCTCAAGACATACCCCAATCTGTCTGATTTGCTCACGAAGGTGCGCCGCATCTGTGCGCATTTCAGGAAGTCCAGCCCAGATGCTGCCACTCTCAGGGCAGCGCAGCGCCGCCTCCAACTGCCCGCTCACCGACTGTTGTGCGACGTGCCCACGAGGTGGAATTCAACACTGACCATGTTATCCAGAGTTTACCAGCAGCGCAGAGCGATTGTAGACTGCCAGATGTCAACTTCCACCAGAAGTGGTAGTCAGGTCAGTCAGCTTCCTCAAGTCTACAATGAGGAGTGGACGTGGATGTCTGATATCTGTCAGGTGCTGAGTAACTTTGAGGAGTCAACACAGATGGTCAGTGGCGATGCCGCCAACATCAGCCTCACCATCCCGCTGCTTGGCCTGTTGAAAAACTCTCTGGTCAGCATGAAGTCGGAAGCTTTGCGCTCGTCACAAGAGACAGGGGAAGAATATTCCCTTGTTGATAGCCAAAGCACCCTCAGGTCTGTTTCTCAGCGCATATCGGAGGAGGTGGAGGTGGAGGAGGAAGAGGAGGAGAATGTTGGCGAGACACAAGAGGGGACCATTGTTGAGTCCTTCACTGTTCAGCGTGTATGGGCAGAAGAAGAGGAGTTGGAGGAGGAGGAAATGGACAGTCAGGCCAGTGAGGGGAGTGAATTCTTACGCGTTGGTACTCTGGCGCATATGGCAGATTTCATGCTAGGCTGCCTATCCCGTGACCCTCGCGTTCAAAGGATTTATTCCAGCACCGATTACTGGGTGTTCACTCTCCTGGACCCAAGGTACAAGCAAAATCTTCCCACTCTCATCCCTGCAGAGGAAAGGAGTGTGAGAATGCATGAATACCAGCAGGCCCTGGTGCACAAGCTGAAACAGTATTTCCCATCTGACAGCGCTAGCGGCAGAGTGCGTAGTTCTGCGGGACAAGTAGCGAGGGAGAGTAGGCGAGCAGGCAGCTTGTCCAGCACTGGCAAGGGTACGCTTTACAAGGCTTTTGCCAGCTTTATGTCACCCCAGCAAGACACTGTCACCTGTCCCCAGTCTCGGCAGAGTAGGGCTGATCTTTACAGAAAGATGGTGAGGGAGTACGTAGCTGACCATACCATCGTCCTAAATGATCACACAGCTCCCTACAACTACTGGGTTTCAAAGCTGGACATGTGGCACGAACTGGCGCTGTACGCCTTGGAGGTTCTTGCCTGCCCTGCCGCTAGCGTCTTGTCCGAGCGGGTTTTCAGTGCAGCTGGTGGCATCATCACCGATAAGCGTACACGCCTGTCGACTGACAGCGCTGACAGGCTGACGCTTATTAAAATGAATAAAGGCTGGATTTCTCAGAATTTCCAATCTCCACCAGGTGAAGGAAGCTCAACCTGAATAATTGATCCACTCCTCCTCCTCCTCATTTTCCTCCTTCTCCTCCTCTTTGTACAGTAAAGCAGAGGAAAATGGCTATTTTTTGACAGGGCCCACTGGCTCTTGCTATAGTACTTCATGCATTTAATTTTTCTGGAGGGCCACCTACCCGGTCCTCTGTTTGAAACAATTTTTGTGAGTGCCACATACAGGCACTCAATCTATTCCATTTTACTGCAGGGCCACCTACCTGCTCCTCTGGTTTGAAACATGTTTGGGACTGCCACATACAGGCACTCAATCTATTCCATTTTACTGGAGGGCCACCTACCTGCTCCTCTGGTTTGAAAAATTTTTGGGACTGCCACATACAGGCACTCAATCTATTCCATTTTACTGCAGGGCCACCTACCTGCTCCTCTGGTTTGAAACATTTTTGGGACTGCCACATACAGGCACTCAATCTATTCCATTTTACTGGAGGGCCACCTACCTGCTCCTCTGGTTTGAAAAATTTTTGGGACTGCCACATACAGGCACTCAATCTATTCCATTTTTCTGGAGGGCCACCTACCCGGTCCTCTGTTTTAAAAAATTTTTGGGACTGCCACATACAGGCACTCAATCTATTCCATTTTACTGGAGGGCCACCTACCTGCTCCTCTGGTTTGAAAAATTTTTGGGACTGCCACATACAGGCACTCAATCTATTCCATTTTACTGGAGGGCCACCTACCTGCTCCTCTGGTTTGAAAAATGTTTGGGACTGCCACATACAGGCACTATCCAAATTAAATTGTCTCCATAGCAGCCTCCACACGTTGTCTCCATTGCTACCTCCAAAAGTCGTCCATATAGCTGCCTCCATACATCGTCCCTTTATCAAACGAGGTGTGTCAGGCAGAAATTTGGGTTGTTTTCATGGATTCCACATCAAAGTTGTTAACTTTGTCGCCACCCTGCTGTGTTATCCACAAAATATACTGGCAAACTTTTACCATTTAGGGATATTATTTCAGCGCTTCTTGCGCATCTGTTTACATTCCCCTCACCCGGCATATCCTAAACTTATAAGAACGCTACTACACTTGATCTTATACAAAAGGTTCTTAGAAGTGCTGTTTGGGGAGTAGCCTAGAGACAGGGGCTTGGATTGGCGAAAGCTCGCCTGGCAGCGGAGCGCCAGCTCCATGCGCATCATGCGCTTCTTGCGCATCTGTTTACATTCCCCTCACCCGCCATATCCCAAACTTATAAGAACGCTACTACACTTAACTTGGTGCAGGCTGGGACCGAGTCTGACCCTGGGGCTGGTCATATACTGCCGACGCAGAGAATTGCGGGGCCTACCTCGGTCCAGGTCTCAAAGGCCTACTATACCTCCTCCCACCCCTCCTCCACCTCCTCCTCCTCCGAATTACCATCCGTGGGCATGGCGCCATCAGTCGGTAGCTCTAGGCACAGCAGCAGTGCCGTCGCTAAGCGACAGCAGGCGGTGCTGAAACTGCTGAGCCTAGGCGATAAAAGGCACACCGCCCAAGAGCTATTACAGGGCATTCCACATCAAAGTTGTTAACTTTGTCGCCACCCTGCTGTGTAATCCACAAAATATACTTGCAAACTTTTACCATTTAGGGATATTATTTCAGCGCTTCTTGCGCATCTGTTTACATTCCCCTCACCCGCCATATCCTAAACTTATAAGAACGCTACTACACTTGATCTTATACAAAAGGTTCTTAGAAGTGCTGTTTGGGGAGTAGCCTAGAGACAGGGGCTTGGATTGGCGAAAGCTCGCCTGGCTGCAGAGCGCCAGCTCCATCCCAAGATCCAACTAACATAGTTGCAGCACCTTTAATCTACTACTAGTTCACTGCCTCCATAATAATAATAATAATAATCTTTATTTATATAGCGTCATCATATTCTGTAGCGCTTTACAAATCATAGGAAACAAATACAAATGTAATGTAACAGAGCACAACATTTGTATGGAACAACAGGAGTGAGGTCCCTGCTCGCCAGAGCTTACGGTTTATGAAGATGATGGGGTAACACGAGGTAAAAGAATATTTAATGGTCAAGCCATTCTTCTTAGGGAATAGAAAAAAATATAATAAATGGAATTGCTGTCGCTTGAACCACTCAGCCGTCATCTTATATACCAGGTCCAGGGTGAATGGGACTGCAGAGAAGTCTGGTGCCTGTTGGTTGCTGGATAACAGATGGGAGGACGACACAGGACGGGTTAGTAGAAGAGTTAAAACTTCATGCAGTTAATGAGTGTTATAGGCTTGCCTAAAGAAATGGGTTTTAAGAGCACGTTTGAAACTTTGGAGGTTAGGTATTAGTCTGATAGTCCGGGGCAGAGCATTCCATAGAATTGGTGCAGCTCTAGAGAAGTCTTGGAGACGCGAGTGGGAGGTCCGCACTAGGGTAGAGGTTAATCTAAGATCACTGGCGGATCTAAGAGCACGGGTTGGGCGATAGACTGAGATAAGAGAGGAGAGGTAGGGGGGTGCAGCATTATACAGAGCTTTATGGATGAGGGTTATTATTATTTTAAACTGTATTCGAAAGGAGACTGGCAGCCAGTGCAGCGACTGGCATGAACTGTAAGCATACATGGTCCCCTTATCAAACGAGCTGTGTCAGGCAGAATTTTGGGTTGTTTTCATGGCTTCCATGTTAACTTTGTCGCCACCCTGCTGTGTAATCCACAAAATATACTGGCAAACTTTTATCATGTACCGATATTATTTGAGCGCTTCTTGCTCACCTCCTTTGGTTCCTCTCTGCCACCCATTGGTTTGAAGCCTGAGTCCATTTAGGGTATGTCGCCATGACACTCTCTAGCCTGCTGCCGCTGCCTCTGCATGCCGTCCCCTATAGTGTCAGGGTCAATTATTGGATGTTTTAGATGCTATCTAGCTTCATTCTGTCACTCTGTCATGGCCATGCTGTTGCCCATAATTTTGGCATAATGGTGCGATTAAGCAGCCTCAGAGGCATCCATGCATGCTGCCCCTGCTGTTTCCTGTCCATTTCCGTGGTGTTTCCATCCTTTTCTGAGGTTCCCAGGTGTTTGGCCAAGCTTCCCTGTGCAGAGCCTTGGTCCCCTTGAAAAATGCTCGAGTCTCCCATTGACTTCAATGGGGTTCGTTATTCGAGACGAGCACTCGAGCATCGGGAAAAGTTCGTCTCGAATAACGAGTACCCGAGCATTTTAGTGTTCGCTCATCTCTAGTACTTACCTAGACCATGTGAACGTTCACCTTAAATGTTTGCATGGTAGTTTTGCCCACCGACAAAGCCACCTGCAAGATACATCAGGGAGCCTAAGCCTCCTGAGCCAACTTTCTTGTTAAAGGGAAACTATCAGCAGAAATTAACCTGATAAACCACTACCAGTATGTTGTCAAGCTGAACTGAACACCTTCCAGATCGTGTGTCTTTCATGACCCAGTGTGGCGGCATCATCCAGAAATGTACTATGAAGTGACAAGTAGTTTGGTTGTAAAAAGTCAAGGAGGCGGAGATTTTAGCACTGAAGTCAAGCTCTCTCTTCCTTAGAAAGCCCCTATCACTGTAATTGAAGGTCCTACATTCAGAGACATCACTAACCAAATCTCCTGAAGTCTGATGCATGATATCAATCACAGAGGAGGAGGCGTTCAGAGCTCCCCACGGTGACTTCAGTCCTCCTCCTTGACTTTATACAACCAACAAAAGTGAAAAATAATCAAAATGTATTTAAAAAAAATGTAAAGTTCAAATTATCCAATTTCCCTAGATCAGAATTAAAAAAATGAAATAACAGGTTAGGTATCACCGTGTCCCAAAAGTCCTGATCTAGCAATATTAGATGGAAAATAATGTCCTAAAAAACAATAAAGGAAAATAACGTCCAAATCAACGCTTTTTCAACACAAAACTTTGGCTAAAAAGTGATCAAAAGTTGTACAGTCCCAAAATGGTAGAAATGCAAATTTATCTCAACCTGAGAAAAATGACACCTTACACAGATCCGTATAGTATGAAAAAGTGATTGGCTTCAGAATATGGCAAAATGAAGAATTAATTATTGTACAAAAGGTTTTACATCTTTTAAAATGTACTCAAACATTTTTATCGCTGTGATTGTAAAGACCCCAAAAATTAAGGGAAGGCGTCATTTGGTGCACACAGTGAAAATTGAGCCCACAAAAAAATGGTGGTTTTTTTTTTGTTTTTTTTTGTCAATTTTGCCAGCATTGGGAATTATTTTCCATTTTCCCAGTACACAGCATGGAATTCTAAAGAAAATCTGCCATCAAAATCCATCATGATAAAACAGGGGCACCTACTTACAGATCCAGGTGCTGTGACAGTGGTAATCTTCTTATATATGTTATCCATGTCATACTTCATTCTATAAACAACTTTTATCATTATGCTAATGAGCCTGAGGGTGTTACCAGAGCCCCTCAGTGCTGCAGATTCACAGGCTGCTACAATGAGTACAACATGCGTCACCCAAAAACCCCGCTCTCTCCCTCAGCCTGTCTGCCTGTCTGTCTGATCTAGCAGCAGTAGGAAGAGCAAGTAAGAGGGGAGACCCCTGCTCATTGTAACAGCCTGTGAAGCTACAGCACAAAGGGGCTCTGGAAATATCTACCAGAGCCCTTGAAGCTGGCAAGTAAAAAGGACACTGGCAGCAATGGGGGTTAATAAGCTCATCAGTTTTATATGTGGGACAAAATACAAGTTATAAATACAAATATATATGTTATAGCTTTCCTTTTTTAAAACTATAAAGAACTCTGATCTACTTGTACTGCACCTTCTCCTACAACAAACTCAGTCACCTCATGATAGGTTACTGAACAGGGTGACAAAGGTGGACGGACAGATAAGAAAAGCTTGGAGCGCAGTATACAGGCGGCTGACATTGGTGAACTTGTCAGAGAGATTTTAAAGGGAACCTGTCAGCAAATATAAAATGCTGAGTTATATACTACTCCATTCCATTTGAATGGCATCAATTAAAAAACTTATAAAATGGTCATTCCCTGGCAGCCTGCAGCCACCGTCCACTCACTTATAACTCAGCCGCAGACTCCCCCTAGTGATATCCCAAATGTTAACTTCAGCCCTTGCAAGGGACTAGGAAGGAAGTCATTCTGCGTATGTGGATTACAGTGTTAAAGGGGTTGACCATGTAACTTCAAGTTTTTGTTATATATACTGTATTTTACGCACTATAAGGTGCACCAGAGTATAAGGCGCACCATCTTTGAATGCCTGCTAAAACATCTAGGTTCATATATAAGGCGCACCTGATTAGAAGGATGAATGACCAGCAGGGGGCAGACCTGTGCACAGTTCAAGGCAGCTGTTGTCTGTAAGTACGGTTCATATATAAGGAGCACTGGACTATAAGGTGCACCTTTGATTTCTGAGAAAATCAAAGGATTTTTCGTGCGCCTTATAGTCCGAAAAATACGGTACAAGGGGCAGGATATTAGGCAATTAGCCAATACTTATATATACCCCGGAGATCAAAATTAGAGAACAATGTATGATCACTTGATTATTTTCAGAAATAATGTAATCTCCATGGATTAAGATTTGATGGATTTTTTGGCAGTGTTTTACAAAATTACCAAAGTAAATGAACATTTTTGTTTTGCAAATAAATGTGATGATGACAATTAGAGAACATCAATGACTGTAGCACAGAGAAAGATTATAATTACATTTTCTGAAGGTCCCACCAGTCACCAGCTGTAATTGTCTTCAGCACCGGCCATGGGATATCACTCACGGCTCTGCTGGGATTCTGCGCCTTCCAGTCTCTTCCAGAGTTCTGTTGTGGGTTTCTAGGCCATAACTTTGTCACCAAGGATTTTCCAGGGGTTTTCTATTGGGTTTAAATCAGGACTTTGTTTCAAGGAACTTTATATTCTTTATATGTTTTGCAGTGGGAGGGGACATTGCATGAAAATTGCTGGCTGAGCAAAGAACGCAAGGAAGGGACCACATGTTTTTGAAGGAGGTTCTGTTACACCCTTCCATTCACTGCCATGTAGATGTATGAGAGGTCCAACTCCTGCTGCAAAAAAACATTGCCCAAACCATGACACTTCCTCCACCCCCTTTTACTGACAGATTTTGGGTTCAGTCTTTCGACAGTCTATCAAGGAACATAATGGGGGTCATTTACTAAGGGCCCGATTCGCGGTTTCCCGACGTGTTACCCGAATATTTCCGATTTGCACCGATTTCCCCTGAATTGCCCTGGGATTTTGGCACACATGATCGGATTGTGGCGCATCAGCGCTGGCATGCATGCGACGGAAATCGGAGGGCGTGGCCGAACGAAAACCCGATGGATTCGGAAAAACCGCCGCATTTAAAAAAAAAAAAATCTATCGCGGAGCTTGCACTTACCTTCACTCAGCCCGGCTCGGTGAACTCCAGTGCGTTCCGATGCTTTTCAGCGCAGCAGCGCCACCTGGTGGACGGCGGAGGAACTGCCTTAATAAATCCCGGCCGGACCCGAATCCAGCGCAGAGAACGCGCCGCTGGATTGCGAATGGACCGGGTAAGTAAATCTGCCCCAATGTCCCCCAGCAGATCCAAAAAAAAACCCCTTTAATCTTGCTTACATCACTAAAATGAAATGAACCACTCCTCATCTGTCCACACCATAAGCTCCCCAGCAAAGGATTGTCCAGCCTTTTGATTATTTCTGCTAATGAGAGGTTTGGTCACTGCAATGGGCTTTTAGTTCAAATGCTACTAAACTTTAAGAAACTGTACAACGAGACAGATCCTTACCCTGTTCAGTGCTGGAGCAATTCCAGTTGCATCATTGAACAATTATCCTTTCCTTTCTTGCATTTGTCTTCTGGGAGCAAGCAGGGGGACTTGAATGAGTTTGTGAAGTTGTAAAGATGCAATATTCTAGAAATCACAGACTTGGAACAACCAACTTCTCTTGCTATGGCTCATAGGGTCACCCCTTTGGCCTTCATCTGGACAACCTGCTGCTGTTGTGTTTTCAATCACTTTAGAATAACTCACGATTTTGGAAAACTGGAAAGTTAGGGTGTATTCACATGAATTTTGAAAGGCATTACAACAGCTGAGAAGAGATGATTTGCCCAATTACATCACTGGCAACATTGCATTTACAAAACGCATATGTAAACGCAATGTAAACACATGCGTTTACACAGAGTTAACAAACCCAATGTTAGCACAGGTAACATTGCATTTACAAAATGCATGTGTTAAAAGCAATGTAATTAGGCAAATCTCTTCTCAGCTGTTGCAAGGCGTGAAAATGCACGTGCTGACGCCACTTGTGAATACACCAGTTTATGGGCAGGAATTTCTGGCTGATGAGGTAAAAAGACAGGAGGCCTCACTTATCAGGAAAGAGGAGCAGAATTATTACTAGATGTATATTGGTAAATTACCTAATATCCTGCCCCCAAGACATTACAAAAAGATGAGGTAACGTGGTCAACCACTTTAAAGACGCAGGGTTTAAAAAACAAAACAAAAGACCCTCCCATCACAGGGGACGTGTGTGACCCTGCAGCTACTCTGCCCCCACTGTCTGCATCCATGACACCAGAACCAGAGGGGAATGATGTTCCTGGTCAGGATAGTTATGAGGCACTTGTATTACCATGAAAAAGGAGAAATAAAGACAAAAACGTTTTAAAAAATATTTTAATGTGAGATCTCAGCGGCATATGAAATGTTTATCCAATAGAAGCAGAACATTCACAATGTATATACATACAATATGCACTTAGTATTTTATAGGAGACACAGTCCAACATTCTCATGTCACAAAGTAAAGCAAACAGAACACCGACATGTGGAGGGTCCAGAAATAAATAAAAAACCTGTTTATTTTAATCGGGGTGAATAATTATGTAATTGTATATAGAAATAAGAGCCCTGATTATAATACAGATCTTCAACTCTAATATTTGTAGTCTGTAAAGATGCTGCAGAAGCCAGAAAAGAGGACCGCTGGAGGAGCCGCTACCTCCACATTACATAGACAGACCATGTAATACTCCATGTCACCAGTGGAGGTGCTGTGGAGATATTCAACACTTGCTGTTAGGTTCTTTCACGTTACAGCTGATCACTGGGATACTATCTCCATTCCCTATAGGTGATGGACTGAGTAAAAAAATTCTACTAAAAGGACATGTACCACCAGGATGAAGGATTGTAAACCAAGAACAGCGACATACTGGTTATGCCCTGGTTTTTTTTTTCTTTTTAATAGAAAGGCTTTCAAAATTATGCAATTAAGCCTGAGGGACTCCATAGGTGCTAGTGGAGCCTGGAGCCCCACAGGCAGGGTTATTTGCATAGGAAACTTAAAGAAGAGCGGATGCTGCCAGAGGGGGGCACACACCAGTATGTTAATGTGCTTGGTTTACAATCCTTCATCCTGGTCGAAGATGTCCATTAGTTATGTGGACTTTACAGCTTTATCTACAAAGTAACTACTTTTCTCTCTGTTGATAAGTAAGATCCCATTGTAGCCAGACCTGGATGTATTGCTTTTCTCCTGTGTTTGTTTCTACAGCTCTGAGCTGCGAGTTTTAACCCTTTCTGCTTTCTCTCTGGTAACAGTGGTCTGTGAGCAGTTCTCTCTAATATAATTGTCTCTTTCCCAATTTCTTTCTTTCACTTTCAACTAGATGAGAAAAGATCTGCTGAGCAGGGAGATCATCAATAAAACAGCTGTGTTAGAAAATAGTGCTGGCAGAATACTATAGCCAGACAGGGAACGGTATTAACAAAAACAGGGAGGTACCCACACACTATACAGACTAGAATACAGGATCTCCTTATCAACGGACATAAAACCTGTTACCAAGAAGGGACTTTCCAAGCAGAATTTCTTCATAAACTAGAATAGAAAAACATTCAGAACACTCCATCCCAGGGATTAGGGGATTTCCACTACCCTTTCCTTAAACTTGCCTCTCCCCTTGCTCTTGTTCAGACTCTGCATACAGGGATCGGTAGTGAAAGATTGCACAGAGGCCATCATTGCCTTCGTGACCACTGCCATGGGCCTGTTACTGCCCGAAACTAACGCTATAGCAAGAGCTCGGCTGTGGTTGGGACGGCACTGCTGGCCTCTATACAGTGTGTGAATGGGAGAGAGGCAAGTATAACAGATATATCATTATAATACACCCCCCAGCCATATATCAACTTTTTTTCTAATCCTGGACAACCCCTTACAGATGCACAAGTTGGTCGTCAGTGGTAGACGCTATGGTGCGGGTTATAGCAGTACATCCAGTCCTGGAAAGGTAATAGCAAAGCAAAACCATACAATGTGATGTAATTATTACTATTATGTCTGCTTGTACCAACCATGAGGTATTTTACATACTACAGATATTCCTTCTAGCCAGGGCTCTATTTGGTTCAATAGAAACCAAAAATGACTGAAGTTTTGACACCTATTACTGAACATTGGATGTGCCCATTCCCCACAATATAATATCTATACTCTAAGAGCAGATCTTGTGGACTTAGTCCATGGGGGCTGCAGTATTATTTCACATAGAGGTTGAAGGGCTGGACTCACAATTCACCTTACAGTGTCCTTTATAGAATTCCTTTAAAACAACATTCATAGAACATATATAAAAACTGGTGCAAAACAAAAAAAAAGGTGCTACAAGAAGTTTTGTGCTGTTATTTTCCAAGCACCAACAGAGAAAAAGCAGAATCTTACCAACATGCACCTTACACACACACACACACACACATTTATATACAATATTACACACACAACGGTATAACACTAGACACACAACAACCTGCAAGGCGGACACGTACACTCCATCCCGTTGCTTACTTAAAGGGGTTTTCTGCATTTATTCAAACAAACCTTGAGCGCAGGTTACATGAAATATTCTGCAATTCTGTAGTAGTCTTTATGGGATATACGTATCAGGACTTGTACAAGCCCTGAAATAATCGTATCTCCTTTAGCAATGCCAGGAGTTGCGATTATCTCCATACTTGGCATGGAGGGGGCCGGCATTCCTGTCCCACGCCAAACACTATCTACGGCCTGCGCCTGTTCAGGCGGACACAACCTCCTGATATATACACCGTGATGGAGGACAGGGGTGAACATAATATACCCGCGCACGGGTATGATATATAGTCCCCATTATGTCTCAATTCTTTAGCATGTGCTAGATCACCGCTTGCTTACAGAATTTAAAGGAAAAAATAAAGATCTCCGCTTGCTTTTATCAGAGGAGTCAGTTGTGTTGCTCCCTGTCGAGGCAATCCTCAGAGAGCGGACAGTCTACATGTCAAACATTTAGATTGCAGAAATCTAAGACTTTTTATATTGTATATATTCATCACAGTCAAGATCTAGATGTGTGCAAGAATGGTCTAGCTCACTGACGGGAAGCAGAGATCTTGAAAATGATGAAGAATTTAAAATACAGAATTGTTGAACTATTAATTGTTAGATTATGCTTTATTTGTGCAAAAATCCCCTTAACAGGGAAACTTCCACCAGGATGAAGGATGGTAAACCAAACACACTGACATACAGGTGTGTGCCCCCTCTGATAGGGTCTGCTCTTCTTTTACCCTTCATTTTATGAAAAAGGGGCTTTAAAATGTTTATGAATGAGTCTGAGGGGCTCCAGGCTCCATTAAGATCTATGGAGCATAGAGCCCCTCAGGCTCATTTGCATACTTTTTAAAGCTTTTTACAAAAAAACAAGGATATAAGGAGCTAAAATTAGAGCAGACCCTGCCAGAGGGGGCACACCCCATGTCAGTGTGTTGGGTCTACAATCCTTCATCCTGGTGGTAGATTTCCTTTAAGTACATTAAGTATGTGCTATTTAAATGGGCATTACCGTCTGACAGCTCCGATTACTTGAAGCATTTTCCCAGCTCTATTAATTAATGGAGTAATGGACTCCCCACTGATCAGCAGCTGTGCTCCCATTTATGTCCTCTGGGTATATTCTGGCACTTAAATAGGTTGTCTGTAAGTTACAAGGCATGGCGGCTTATTTCCAAAAACAACACCACATCTAAACATGGTTTGTGCTGGTATTGCAGCTCATCTGTTTAGAGAAGAAGGAAAAGCTTAACTGAAATATCAAGCGTTACCAATGGTCAGGTGTGGCGCGGTTTATGGAAGAAAGTAGCCAGGATCGTCTGATTCAGGGGTTCTGTGTGTCCTCCTATACTACCGCAGCTACAATTCATCTGAATTGGAACAGAGATGCAGTTTTTTAGGATACGTTTTCTGTCGTAGCCCGAATTATTTGATCGATTGGCTCCCAAGCATCCAACCCCCCTCTCCCCACTGATCTGATGCAGATGAACTTTCCTAAAAAATAGGTCATCAATATCAAAACCCCTTCACATCTATAGGATTCACACAAGCAACAAAAACAGCCCCTTAGTTGTTTCCATGCTCCTGCCACAGAGGGGAACACTCCTATAAATTTGACATACCTTACATCTTTACTTTTTTCCTTCTATTGCACAGGAGACACATAAAATACAACACTCGCTTGTCCAAAGAAACAAAAAGGGGTAGTGCAAAAAGCAACCAACATCATTCCCCAGCTGCCGCATCATTGTCCTGTAGTAAAGGAAGGTTACTGTGTTATTTAGAGAACGGCTTCACTAGCGCCCCCCATATTCGCAGAGGTGAAGGTGCACCGCTTGCAACATAGCAATGGCTTAGACCTGATTTGTGCGTAAAACATGCGGTGGAGTCTGACAGGGACCACAGCCGCTCCTCTCCTGGCACAGGCTCCGCAGGGCGCTCAGTACAATGTCCGGCATGTGGTCTGTGATCATCCGGGGGCTGATGTAAATGCTGCTGAATGCAGTCTCTTTCGACCATCGTGCGTTGTATTTCACATCCGAGAAACAGAGCCTGTAAAGAAACAGATAAGAATCAGAAAAAAAACAGTAACTTGGTTATTTTTGGCGCCCCCATAGACTATAATGGAGAGTGGTGCACATGCTAGACAGAGGTTGGTTTCCAGTTTCTAACCATACAAGTTATACAACGCTCTATTATATTCCTTTACCAATTTCAAGATCACTGCTTGCTCACTGTTTACATCCAGAAGACTTGTCCAGACTTAAGAGGCTCTTATCTCGTACACTGCAGAAATTGGAGCAGCACCAAGTCAGACCAAATCATTCAGGGTCTGGGTTTAGTCAATGCAGGTTTACACTCGCTGACTGTAAGCAGAGATGGTGATTTTTGAAAAGCTGAAAATGGAATAACTTCTCTTCTTATTAAGAGATGTCCAATATCATTGGTCATAGGATGTGGATTAGAAAAAAAACTTTTTAAAACGTGCTGAGCAAAGTTCACAGCTCACGGTTTTCAGCCATCTTGAGCTAAAAAGAGAGGCTGCCGAGCATGTTCTTTAAAAGGGATTACTGACAAAAAGTGGTCACTTTCTTAAAAATCAGCAAACTCAGAATTCTGCAGGGATTTTTCAGTTGCACCTGGTTAAGACTTTGTATAGTAACATTGAGAAACTGACAATTCCACCGTTCTCTGAATGCCGTACAGTGAAGGTACCTACCATCCAGACCTGCTGTCTTCTATAATATGGATGATCTTCCCTGGTAGATACAGATGGGGATATCTAGGGGACTCCGGGGACGACCCATCAGTCAGAGTGTTGTATGAGGAGGATTTCTGCACCAGTAAAGTCTGCTCAGCCAGCAGCGGCTGTGTTAGCGATGCCATGTTTCGTCCATCCAGTTCTGTTGGGAAGTCATCTGGATTGCCTCCGAATATTTCATACCAACATCCATGCAGCAGGATCTGATACTGAGAGAGAAGTTGTAAAAATGTAAATATATGCAGGTCTTCCACCATCTGGGTTCCTCAAATATGTCTTTCCCAATATAAACCGGGGTTTTATCTGGAGTTTCTGCAATTGGCCTATTTCCTAGAGGCCCAGCTCCAAAACTTCAAGGGTTGGGTGGTTACTATTAGGACAGGTTTCATTAGTTGTATATTGCAGCATCTACGAGGAGCAAACTGCATCTCTCGCTTCTAGTAGCACACAAGTTCCTCCTGTAGCCGGGCCACAAGCCCACATTGTGTCTAATGCACTTGGTAAGGTGGAAGTGCTATAAACATGCATCACAAGGTATACCCCAATTTGGTGCAATCCGTATGGGAATTATACCAATTGGAGGGAGTCTAATCATGGGTACAAAGGGGAGTGCTCTTTGTTGCTCATGTGGATCAGTGGACATTTGGAGCCTCCATTAACAGTTTTTCAGATATTTGCAATTGTGACCTGCTGTGGAGGCCCAAGGTTAGGCCTATTATCTGGAATTGCATTCATTTCTTTATGGTCTGGTCAAAAAAAAAACAGAAATGTAGATATCTTTGCTAATTTATGAAATATTTTCCAATAATCAGAAGAAGTGCACAACAAGGCTTCCCCTTCTCTCCCAACAGTCACTTACCTTGGGTCGGTTACAGTTGACCACCATCCTTAATATTCGGTTCTTCAGATCTTCCATGTTGGGTAAGCTCAGTCTGTAGTGGATGTAACATGACAGTGTTGGAAACAAGCAGTTATTCCTAAAAGTTATTCATAGATAATTTCTTGAAGTTCTTACCTCGGTACAAGATCTTTCCCCACGATTATTGAGATTATGAAATTCTTTGAATAATCAGCAAGAGCTTTGCTAGAAAAAGATTTTTAAAAAATTGAAATGAAAAGTAATGAATGAAGACAAAAGAAATTTCCCATCCCACTGACAGCAGATATGAATGTGGCATCAGACCAAAGCTGCTCATTATTAAAAAGCGGTTCAACGATAATTATATAAGAAATTCTAAAGAGATAGGAAATAAACCTGCAAGTTATGAGGAAAGTATCAGAGAAGGACACTGTCCTTGCACTCTAATCCCCTGCCAACTGTTACTTCTCTTGGTTAGTCTTCCCTGCACCCTTCTATAGTTTAGCCTCGTTCTTTTTTATACATTGGGGCCCAAACTACCGTATTTTTCAGACTATAAGGCGCACAAAAAAATCCTTTGATTCTCTCAGAAATCAGGTGCGTCTTATAGTCCAGTGTGCCTTATATATGAACCGCACTTACAGACAACAGCTGCCTTGAGCTGTGCACAGGTCTGCCACCTGCTGGTCATTCATCCTTATAATCCGGTGCACCTTATAGTCTGAAAAATACAGTATACACAATATTTAATGTGGGGAAATTTTGAGTTTTAAAGCAGTTGTCTGACAGGAATAGCTCATGTTTCCCCTATACGCCATAAGAACAGGTAGGGGGCCAGAATGGGGCAGGGACTTTTGGGTGTAACTATAGCATGCACCAGCTTCCTGGCACAGGTTATAGTGCAGATGTATAGCAGGCTGGACCTGGGGTAGAATGAATCCAGGAGCATCACAAGTCAGTGTGTCCGAGTGTGTGTGTGTGTGTGTGTCCGAGTGTGTGTGTGTGTGTGTGTCCGAGTGTGTGTGTGTGTGTGTGTCCGAGTGTGTGTGTGTGTGTGTGTGTGTCCGAGTGTGTGTGTGTCCGAGTGTGTGTGTGTGTGTGTGTGTGTGTCCGAGTGTGTGTGTGTGTGTGTGTGTGTGTGTCCGAGTGTGTGTGTGTGTGTCCGAGTGTGTGTGTGTGTGTGTGTGTGTCCGAGTGTGTGTGTGTGTGTGTGTGTCCGAGTGTGTGTGTGTGTGTGTGTGTGTCCGAGTGTGTGTGTGTGTGTGTGTGTGTGTGTCCGAGTGTGTGTGTGTGTGTGTGTGTGTCCGAGTGTGTGTGTGTGTGTGTGTGTGTGTGTCCGAGTGTGTGTGTGTGTGTGTGTGTGTGTCCGAGTGTGTGTGTGTGTGTGTGTGTCCCCGAGTGTGTGTGTGTGTGTGTGTGTGTCCCCGAGTGTGTGTGTGTGTGTGTGTGTCCCCGAGTGTGTGTGTGTGTGTGTGTGTCCCCGAGTGTGTGTGTGTGTGTGTCCCCGAGTGTGTGTGTGTGTGTGTGTGTCCCCGAGTGTGTGTGTGTGTGTGTCCGAGTGTGTGTGTGTCCGAGTGTGTCCCCGAGTGTGTGTGTGTGTGTGTCCGAGTGTGTGTGTGTCCGTGTGTGTGTCCCCGAGTGTGTGTGTGTGTGTGTGTGTGTCCGAGTGTGTGTGTGTGTGTGTGTGTGTCCGAGTGTGTGTGTGTGTGTGTGTGTCCGAGTGTGTGTGTGTGTGTGTGTGTGTCCGAGTGTGTGTGTGTGTGTGTGTGTGTCCGAGTGTGTGTGTGTGTGTGTGTGTCCGAGTGTGTGTGTGTGTGTGTGTGTCCGAGTGTGTGTGTGTGTGTGTGTGTCCGAGTGTGTGTGTGTGTGTGTGTCCGAGTGTGTGTGTGTGTGTGTGTCCGAGTGTGTGTGTGTGTGTGTCCGAGTGTGTGTGTGTGTGTGTGTGTCCGAGTGTGTGTGTGTGTGTGTGTGTCCGAGTGTGTGTGTGTGTGTGTGTGTCCGAGTGTGTGTGTGTGTGTGTGTGTCCGAGTGTGTGTGTGTGTGTGTGTGTCCGAGTGTGTGTGTGTGTGTGTCCGAGTGTGTGTGTGTGTGTGTGTCCGAGTGTGTGTGTGTGTGTCCGAGTGTGTGTCCGAGTGTGTGTCCGAGTGTGTGTCCGAGTGTGTGTCCGAGTGTGTGTCCGAGTGTGTGTCCGAGTGTGTGTCCGAGTGTGTGTCCGAGTGTGTGTCCGAGTGTGTGTCCGAGTGTGTGTCCGAGTGTGTGTCCGAGTGTGTGTCCGAGTGTGTGTCCGAGTGTGTGTCCGAGTGTGTGTCCGAGTGTGTGTCCGAGTGTGTGTCCGAGTGTGTGTCCGAGTGTGTGTCCGAGTGTGTGTCCGAGTGTGTGTGTGTGTTGGGGGGGGGGGGGGGGGGGTGCTGGGGTTGGAGTATCATGACTGGTGTTTACCGCGCCCATTCAGGATAAATCCCCCCTATTACGAGGCCTGATCAGTGATTTGTATAATCACAAAACTATGTTCTCATCATGAGCATCTGTGCCTCCCTTGGTACATAATAATATCTGCTTTGGTGGCAGCCGCCTGGCACTGGATGCTGAAGTTTAGTTTATTGTCTATCTGGTATAGTAGATTACTGAGTTTCTGTGATGGGGGCAAAGAAATTTATATAGGAGGCCCCAAATATCCAAATTAAAGGAATGCAACTTTATACTGCTACATGCTTACTACCAGACAATTTTCCAATACTGTATACTTTCTGTATGAATTCATCATTGTTTTCTAGATCTCTGCTTGCTGTCATTCTATAGAAATCTTTTATATTACTTTCTGTGGATATAAATCTTTGCATGGTCATATGATGGACATGCAGGTGTACAAGCCATAAGCACCACACAGCTTTTAATTACACAAACAATATCATTAACTAAAAATGGACAACCCCTTTAACATCAGGAAAAAGAGGAATATGGGGACACTCAGTGTAAAAAAAACCTCATAATGGGATTTATTAGAGGGAGGAATGGTTGGAGATTTCTACTGTGTCCAGCACAGCCGGGATCTTCTTTAACCATTAACAAGAGGAGATAAAATATTACATTAAAATTATTTGCTTTATGGGTTATATATTCTAGGAAAATACCATCAATGTTTACTAGAAATTTGCCCACTGTTTAAGTGCGGCCAGGAGATGGCAGCAGAAGCATCCTGATCATATAAGAGGTCGCAGTCTGGGAGAGTCAAGAACAATCCAAGACAATAAGGGAAGGGTCATAAGTACAAAGCAACACCCTGCACAGTATATAACAAGGCATGGGACTTCCATTAGTTTGGTGAGTAGGGACGTAGGAGGTGGAATTAGGGGTTGGTATAACGGATAAATGGTTGCAGATTTGGTCACTTTACCTGAAAAGGCCCCCTGGTGGTGAAAATGCATAGCACTTGAGGGTAGGAAAGGAACTCCGAAGCTGCACTGCCAATACAGAAGCTGCCCCGGCCCCTAGGCTATGTCCTACAATGACAAGCTTGTATTCCTGGCAAGATAAAGAAATGAAGAATTGTTGGAGAGGGGAGATGGGGATACGTGTTGATTTATAAAAATGTTAAAAAAAATCTATAAAAAAGAATTGTCGGAGAGAGAGTATAGCAGCGTCAGAGCAATAAATTAATGACCACTTACTGGTGCGACTGTAAACGCTTGATTCAATATGCCGTCATTTATAAGCCTTCTGTAGATGTAACTGGCAGCCTGGCATATACCCTGAAAAGAAGTGGATTTTTACAAATCAGGAAACCAGGAACATGGAAAATTAAAGTTTAGCTTTCTTTAAAAGCCAAATAAAGTCACCAGGAGCCATGTAATCCAGCATCAGCAGCCTAGATCCCAACTCCCAAGATTTACACCAGATTTCACTCTGTTGTATTGTATTGTACCCGTGAGCCAAATGACAATCTCAGCTCTGCTGAATCTATATCTACTCTTATATACTGCCTAAGATTTCATGTATTATCAGAAATTAGAAAAAGTTCCTTACCTTATGTGAAAAGCAATCTCCATCCACCCCATCTGTGTGCAGGTTCTCGCAGTCTGCTGACAGGTCGGTCAGGACATCCTGCAAAGGGCAGAACTTGGGGTTAGTTCAGTAATATGGATGTATATAAAAAATGTGAAGTTTGTTAATAACAGAGGGTGATAAGCTAGTGCATCATCTCCAGTACGTCACCTGATCAATTGTTATGTTGGCCATACGGCCTTTAAAGGGGCGAAAACAAAAATCAGCGTTTTGGTGGTTGGGGTCAGACCATCAATGCTTAAATGTCAGTGGTACCAGGCTCAGAACCACACATGTGCTTACATTGCTATGCTATATCGATATCAATGAGCGCCATATAATGCTTCACCTGTCATAAGGTGGTGCTACAAAGAAACGACGCAGTTGTGTCCATGTTCCTCCCACTATTACAGCAGATCACTGGGGGTACCAGCAAAAACAGATACGGTACCAGTAAACAGTAAACTCCATTAAAAATGGTCAAAAAATGAAATAGAAAATCCACAACTTGCATATGAAAGCAAACAAGTGTGGATAATCTATATACGTACAGAAGTGTAAATGTTCACGGATCTCCAGTTACCTCAAGGGACAACGTTCCTCTAATGGCAACCAAGATGGCTTCTGTCTTGTGATCAAGGGCAACAAAAAATGGGATTTCATAGATCTACAAAATAATATGAAAAACGTCTTAGAGGGGCATAGAAATACAATGCACTCGCTCCTGGGACATGATGGTCATAGTCTCACCCGGTTATGAAAGGAGATATGGATGAAGTCCCGGTACTGGAGGCCTGTGGTTTGTAAAATGGAGCCAAAATGGCAGTTCAGGTTATCACCGCCTACAATGTCATGCTGGGCTCTGCGGCTCTGGCAGCTGGAATAGGAAAAAGAGATCATTCAGATCAATTTGGTAGTATAAAAGGGGGTTTCACATGTAGCTGTTAATCACTCAGAGTAGGCGGGGCAAAGGACAACTGGGTTTGCTGTCGGAGTCCTGGTAGTAATAAAAAGTATAAAAACTTTAGATTGTTGTATCTACATCTATAGACCATACAACATTCATTACATACAAAAAAATCTAAACCTCGAATGAGCAGACACTCACCATTCTCCGCACAGTTTGCATAGTCCAGTGACCGGGTTACTATATACATAGAGGGGCCACCCATAGGCGGCGGCTGCAAACTGCATGTAGTGAGCGGCCTTACCCAACTCCACTTCCAGGTCATCTCTCTAAAATAAAAAGACAGGGAAGACATAGGAAGATCCGCTTGATTTAGGCGTAGATAACCCCCAGTAACCATTACTATGACTGACCACAGGATGTGATGGTGACTGGGATAAAACTTCATCTGGATCGCGACTGAGTTCAACTTTGTCTTGTTCCTGGTGAAGAAGGGTCAGGCCAGCAGCGATGTCACTGGGAACCAAGTCTGTATCCTTTAAAACATATAACCACATTTTAAGTATCCCTAAAAAAGGGCTGTCTAGCTGCTAAAGTGAAATTTCAACCCCCCCCCCCATCTAAAGGTTAGGGGATAACTTAATGATCCATGGCTGTATCAGTGATGGGACCCCGAAAGATCACAAGAACAGGGGTCTGCTGTACCCTGAATGCACTCTGCTGCTCTATGAGCTTCTATGGCGCTGACGGAGAAAGCCAAGCGTCATATTCAGCCATCTCTGTCAGTGCCATAGACAATGGATGGAGTGGCAGAGCACATGTGCAAACAGACAACAGACCCCCATTCTTGTGATAACGTTTTATGACTGGACAACCCCTTTAAAAGACACCATCTAAGATTTTGCTGAGACTTGGAGATTACTCTATGCTGCCAAAAACTCACGGCTATGTGTACAACTGAAAGACCAGTGGTTCCGGCAGGAACCACCCCCCATTAACAATGAAGGAATAAATCTACAACTTCCTTATTTGTACAGAAAAACTTACAGCAAAGTAACTGGTGAGGAGTTGTGCAATGCTGGAGAAAGCCACCCTGTTGTCATTGTCATTGCCTATGCAGCAGCAGAGCAGGCGGATGCGGGTCTCCCACACCCTGGTAGCGGTCTTCTTGAAGTTGTACAGTAGCTGATCGGACTGGCTGCTCTCCAGGTTGTGATCTTCATCCCTCACGTAGTATAAAGCTTTCTTGCGTCCCAGCGGATCAAACACGATGACAATGGCTATAGTGGTGAACAGCATGATGAGCCAGCTGCGATATACAAGAAGAGAGTGGGACACCAGGATTAGGCTCATACTAATATGAGAATGTTGCCAATAACAACTACATCAAAGTGCTTGTACCAACAGCTTAAAGTTATCTCCTATCCACAGGATATCAAGCTGATCAGTGAGGGTCCAACTACTAGGACCCCCTGCGAACCAGAGAATGGGTGGAGCAGCAGGTCAACCAGGTGTCTGCTCCACCTAAAGGGGTTTTCCCACAAAACAAGTTTAGCCCTACCCACAGGATAGGGCCTAACTTGCGGATCGCCAGGGATCTTAGTGATGAGACCCCCCACAGATCACGAGAAGGGGGGGGGGGGGTGTCCGATGTACCCCTATCACCCCTTGGCCGCATGACAGGGCTGCCCTGTTTATCTCCAGAGAGCTGACAGATTGCCGAGCACCGAGCAGTAATTGGAAATCTCTGTCAGGTGCTTAGAGATGAAGGCACCCCATCGGACATCCCGTTCTGGTGATCTGGACCCCCACTGATGAGCAAATTAGGCCCTATCCTATGGAAAGGTCCTGTGATTGGCAGTTGGACCCTTACCAATCAGCTGGTTATCCTGTGGATGTGAGATAGTTTAAACAGGGGGCAATAGATGGGCACAGGGCATACTGGAAAACAACAATCCACATCGAGAGAGGGGTCTCTGCTATTGATGGGAAATCACAGTATTAACCAGGAAAGTGGGTAGGATATAGACTGCTAACTGCATGTAGTCCATATCTACCCACGTCTCGTCTCAAACTTGTCTCAGTATAGTGACAATACACAAACCTTTTTGCGTGTATAAAAAAAAAAAAAAGAGACAGTGGATCTTACCTAGCAATGACGGTAAGTAGGATAACATGCACCACCGTTTTGTCACACTGGACCCCATTGTCCGACACCCAGATTGCCCCCATAATAGCCCATGCGAATTCTGGGATATAAAGGGCCAGGCGGATGTACACCAGTTTGGGCATGCACTTTCTGGGACCTGGGTTGGAGATTGTACCTGGAAAACAGCAGATAAAAAGGTAACAAAATATCACTATAAAGTACCACTTGTTAAAGGGGATGTCCACGTTCTGTAAAATTGGAACAGGATGCTAATAGATAAAAAGCGTCACAGATGTCTACAAGCCGACTATCCACTATGGATCTACTGCATGGGAATAGGAGCATTAACTTGGCCCCTACTCATAGAACTGAGCTGATTGATGGTGCGGTTGGGTGTCGGACCCCCACAATCTGATGCATTAAGCTCCATCTTATGGAAACATCATTCATTTTAATAAGCTAGAAGACGTGACAATAGCAGGACCGTTCAGTGGTCTTTGCACAGATGAAGGGCACATGTATGAGCATGTAAGATATTCCAATACAATTTTGCCCGCAGCTCTTCATGTACATGCGAGATCTCCTAGATCAGCCCTAAAAGTAAGTTATCCCCCAGGCAAGTGAAGACTTGCAGAAAATGAAGGACTACGTAGAAAGGTGAATTTCCTTCCTTGTTCTGTACTGTAATGACCTCCCATCTTGGAAGGACTTTAGACATTGCTCATCCTTATCTTTTTGATTTAGGAATGGAAAGTCAGGACTGCTGTGACCTGTGCACAGACAGAGCAGTAAGAGGCAAGAACCCAGGGGTGAAAATGTACGACTCTGTTCACATTTGTGTTTTCACGCTTGCTGCAATAAACTGGCCCCAAAAATAAAGATGTTAGAAGGAGAATGCCCGACCTTGCATACTGATATAGACGATGGATGACATGCAGCAGATGACTGCACCCAGCATGACCAGGAGGACGATGAAGTAGCTCTGCAGCAGGGCTCCCCCCAGACAGTCAAAGTGCCCTTTATGGACCGAGTACAGGACCAAGACCCCAATCCACCTGGAAAACAGATGAAGTTACCGTATTAAAATAAAATAACTTATAATAGCTGTAGTTGCATGTGGTTAATTTGCAAGTGGCTGAGCTGAACCTTCACACAAAAGCAAGTCCCAACGAAAGCTCTCTGAAAATAAGTGGAAACTTCCTTAAAGGGAATCCACCATGAAAGTCTATGCTGAACAACCAGGGTCACTTATGCATCTTCTTATATCCGTCATCCATGGCCTCCTTCCTTCCAAAATGCTAATGAGCCATAAAGGCAATGAATGTGTTACAGAAGCCCTCTCTGTGCTGTAGCTTCACAGGCTGTTACACTGCGCAGGAGCAAATGGTGGTCTCACTGTCCCCCATGCACTTCCTGTAATCTTAGAAACAGTGGGGGAAAAGCTCCAGCACAGTGTAACAGCCCAAGAGATAAGATTACCACAGTCACTTTGCCTGGATTTATCATGCTTCATTTAGACGGTAGATTTTCTTTAAAGGTGCATTCCCTATCCATAGGATAACTTAGATGTGGTGTGGGTGGGGCTGACCATTGGGACCCCACAAATCAGAAGAAAGAGGGATCAAAACTCCCTCTGTGCATGAGGTGGTACACATCTATGATCAGCCATTCATTCATTATGGGGCGTCACTATACCAGCAAATCTATAATAAATGGACGAGGGTCCCAGCGATGTCTAACTTATCCTGTGAATAGGGAATAAGTTCATACAGTGGAGCAGCCCCCCTTAAAGGAAACATACCATCAAAGTCCATCATGATAAACCAGGGACACTTACATATAAGATTATTACCACAGCCACGGTGCCTGAATCTATGTGTATTATCCATGGCTTCCGTTCTTCTGAAATAATTTCTTAAATATATGATAATGAGACAGAGTCCTTGCTTACTCTATCTTCAAAGGCTGTTACACTGTCTCCCCTCCCCCTGCTGCCTTAGCACTTGTGCAGTAAGATTACAGCAGAAAGTGCTGAGTAAATAAGGGGCCTGGTGAGACAGTGTAACAGCCTGTAAAGCTAGATCACAGTGGGGCTAGGGTCGGCCCCTCAGACTCATTAGCATTATTTAAAAAGTTGATTTTTATAAGGAAGGAGGCCAAGGATAACAAAATTAAGAAGATTACCACAGTGACGGTGCCTGGATCTATGAGTAGGTGCCACTGGTTTATCATGATGGATTTTCATGGTAGATTTCATTTAAACCCTCAGGCCCCCGGCACACAGAGAACAGAGCAGAAAGTCCAGCTTCATTATATGTGTGGGTGCTAGCCCCGGGATATGAAGCTCCTATACAATGCTAGAGGCTGAGTAGATGCACCCTATAAGGCCTATACAGAATAGACATTTGTTTGCTTATATCACGCAGTTGGATGGATGACATAAATCACTTCACTATTGATAATAATTCATTTATTTATAGCGCACACAGATTACGCAGCGCTGCACAGAGCTTGCCAAATCAGTCTCTATCCCCAATGGGGCTCACAATCTAATCAACCTACCAGTATGTTTTGGAGTGTGGGAGGAAACCGGAGGAAACCGGAGGACCCTGCGGAAACCCACCCAAACATGGAGAGAACATACTAACTCTTTACAGATGTTGACCCTGGGACTTGAACCCAGGTCCCCACAATTCTCAGAAAATCAGCACAAAGAAAGCCTCTGATCAGAAGGAGTGACACAGATACAGTGACGGGGAGGGATGACTGACCAAGAATCGAGTATCTAATGGGAGAAGCTAGAGATAAAAAGTAGGGATCTCGATGTCTATCCTCTTGAGATTCCCATCTTCCAGGAGCCCTAACCCAATCCTTCATTTTTATTCTTATAAATAGTGAAAGTGATCCCTCAGATGCAATGATGCAAATGTTAATGGTCCATGATTTCAGCAGTCTCCTACCAAAATAAAGATTTAAAGGAATCTACCATCAAAACCATGCAGGATAAACCAGGGACACTTACCCATAGATCCAGGCACCGTGACTGTGGTAATCTTCTTGTATTTGTTATCCATGGCCTCCTTCCTTCTACAATCAACTTTTTAAATTTTAGATTGAGACTGAAGTGCCCTGGGTGTAGTTACCAGAGCCCCGCCATGCTGTAGCTTCACAGGCTGTTACACTGTGCAGAAGTGCTGACCCCCCCTCCGGCCCTTCTCACTGTGCGAGATTACAACAGGGAGCAGAGGGGGAGTGGAAGTGTAACTGTCTGTGAAGCTACAGCACAGAGGGGCTCTGGTAACACAAGGAGCCCTTCAGTTACATTAGCATAATTATAAAAGTTGATTTTAGAAGGAAGGAGGCCATGGATAACAAATATAGGAAGATTACTAAAGTCACGGTGCCTGGATCTATGAGTAATGTCCCTGGTTTATCATAATGGTAGATTTCCTTTAACACCTCCATAAAAGGAGCATTGCATACTGATCCTTCCACTGTCATACAACGTACTGTGACAACCTGTTGCTTAATACCTCTTGCATGACTACAACCCCATCATTTCCTGACACTTATTCACAATTTTGTCGAATTGCTTTACATATAGGACAAGATAAAGCTCTTTGTTTCATCATTCAGTCTTCCTATGATTGTATTTCACAACGTGTTTGTGCTTCCGGCTCTGTGTACATTGTTTAGTCCTGGCTTCAGGTAGAATCTGATTGGTGGGGGCGTCAACAACCTAAGGGTACATTCAGAGATCGCATTAACGCCTCACCAAGCGTCATAGACGCATGATGAGGCACCATTACTCCCCGGAATAATTACCAAGCGTAAAAGTACGCTTGGCAATTATCCCTGGTTGTAGTGTGTGGCTGAGCGGTCCGGAGCGCACAGCAATGGTGTGCAGGACATTACACTGGCAGCGCGCGGGCCGGCACTGCTCAGCACACACTACAGCGCTGGTAGCCTCTAGAATGGAGCTGCTCCGGGTAGCCGTGATGTCACGCGAGGAGGCGGAGCCTCCGGGAAAGGGGCGTGGCTTACTAAGCAGTCTCCTCACAGGAAGTAGAGCTGTAATGGCTGCCTGCTAGTAGAATGTGTACAGGTACTGTGTGCATACCTGTGTATGGAGGGGAGGGGGCTTGACAGGAGTGGATGTGATAAGGTCACGGAAGACCTGTATGTTACATGGGACTGCATGTCTTGCAGGTGCTGAGTTGGCATGAGGTGTATTTTACATAGGACTGCATGTCTGACAGGTGCTGAGGTGGCAGGTGTATTTTACATGGGACTGCATGTCTGACAGGTGCTGAGGTGGCATGAGGTTTATGTTACGTAGTACTGCGTGTCTGGCGGGTGCTGAGGTGGCAGGTTTGTGTTACGTGGGACTGCATGTCTGGTGCTGAGGTGGCATGAGGTATATGTTACGTGGGACTGCGTGTCTGGCGAGTGCTGAGGTGACATGAGGTGTATGTGAAACAGGACTGCATAAACAGTAAAAACACGTAAAAAATGACAAAGACACAAATTCAATTAATAAAAAACCTAAAAAAACGCCTCCCCCCCAACACAGACACCAAAAAAAAATAAACCAAAATTTCTTTTTAAAAAAAGCATTTTACAAAGCAACTATCATGGATTTGCAGTGTCTGCTGCAGTCTGGCCAATGGGGCTCGGCGGGGGCTGCCACAGTCTGGTCACATGGGGAGAGGGATACATTGTGCGTTAGCCACAGTGTGGTGGTGGGAGGTTTCGGCGGGCCGCAGTGCGGTGGTGGGAGGTTTCGGCGACTGTGGTTGGGGGGTTGGTGGTGTCAGCTCCAGTCTGGTCAGTGCATGATGTAACATCACTATAACTGCCTCCATTTGCTATTTAAACACAGAAGATACTGACACATGATTTTCTTATATAATTAGCGTCTATCTACATTATATACTTGTATTACTGAAAATTTCATACTCCTTCCCGGCTAAAAATACTCCTCAAAAATAGTAAGAGGAGTATTATTACCCTTCTAGAAATATGTTAGTGCGACCTCTGGGTACATTCACACAAAGGTATGCCCACCGGGTGCTGGAGAGGAGGAGGTGACCCCTCCATAGGAAACAGCGGAGCACGGCCGCAGACATAGGGAAAGAAAGAGCACTCTCTATCTTTTCCCCCATATACAGTGCGGATCGGTGCCACATGTGCCACCATTTTAACCTTCGTTAAACTCAATAAAAGCATTCATTGTCCCTTATACACATCTCATTCTCTCCAGTTTTTGTTTAAAGCTACATATGAAGCATTACATGAAGAACCAAGGACATTCTTATCTACATTCTGCTATGTATATTGAAGTACATGGGTCACCAGTGCAATTATAAAAATCAAGTCTCGGGAAACTTCACTGTAAAAAGTCCATCTACTATAGAACATTGTCGGCTTGTTCCTATGACCACTCTCTTGATCAACTCTCCGGTACAAAGCCCTTTAAGACTCCTCTCTCCCCGACTACTATCTCTCAGAGAACAACGGGATTAGGAGTGTTGAGATGTAAGAGCCCAACAATTGGTACTAAGGGAGGCTCTGAAAGGACCCCATACACATTACATCAAAATCAGCATCATTAGGTTCTGGTACAACAGGTCTAATATGCCCCTCACCCGGTCCTTATGTGTTCTGTTTAAAGGGAGTAATTTTACACCCTAAAGTGTGTTGGTTTTTACTTGATGTTCCAATAGATGCTCTGACTCCGTGTCCCTGCACGCTGCATCGCACACCCTGACGTCAGCCGCTTGCTGCATCATAGTGTGTGAGCCAATGGCATATAGGAACAGCATATCGAAGCAATAACCTAGAAAGACACTTTCCAATCCTCCTCTTAGTTGACTGCAGGACTGATATGGGAATATAATAACCATGATATTAAAGGGGTACAACGAAATAAATGCAGCCCCTACCAAGAAAAATACACCCTACAGTAGGGCAGTCCAACTCACTAATAATTCATATTCCTAGGATTAATGGAAATGGCTTATCTTCTCCTCAACAGTCCCATAAGGACCTATGTACAATCCACAAGTGTATCTACAAATAGTGGTCTCACTGATCAGACACTTCTACCCTTCAGATAAAACTTAAAGGGGTTTCCCATTTTGTGAACACGACATTGAGGCAATGTGTGTGACTTCATCTCTTCAGGTCTGAAAAGGTAACGGATAAACAAAATCTCCTTTAATTTGTGTCTCAACCCGTTTCCAGTGATCCAATAATACAGTGCGCTATAGAGTAGAGTCATAGCTTTGTATCAGGTTCACATTTTGTACTGCTAGCACCTCCTCACGGGCATCCAATCCCCGGCCGGGCATGTGCTGTCCCTCCACATTGATCTATAGGATAGCACGCTCCTGCATTGCCTATAGACTGGTCAGCGGGGTACAAGGGGCACCCACAATGACACAATGCACCCCCATGCCATGCCTGGATGCAAAGTTACCTGAAGAATAGTTACATTCAGATGTAGCCATTACAGGGGAGTAATGCTACCAATACTACAAGTCCCAGCAGATGCAGACATTACAGATGCATTGTGGGTGTTGTAGTCCCCGGGACATCTTGTTTACTAACGACCTGTCACGTGCTGGCAGGTGTCACGTGACAGGTACCGCACACTACAAGTCCCAGCACAACCATACACAAGGGGGTCACCTGACCAGAAGCCATCACTCACCAGATAACCCGGACCAGCAGCTCGAAGGCTCCGGGGAACACCAGGTCATCACTGGCTATAGCCCAGCGCCGGCCGAACAGCTGTAGCCCCGGCATCCTGACAGCTGCGGCTCCGGTGCGGATATGGCAGATCGAGGGTGAGACGGAGGAGGAGGAGGGGAAGGAGGACTACCCCACTGCCACCGGCGCGGCCACACACCGCGGCATCTCCCCGTCACTGCGCTCCGCGACTACTGTGCACCGCTCAAAGCGCTCCGACCGGAAACAACGGAGCCCGCGTCACGTGCCCGCCTGTCCCCCGGATGTGTCCGTCTTTAACACTGAAGAGATTGCTCTCCACATTATTCTGGGACTTGTTGTGTTTTATTACATTTTAATTGCTGTAAAATATATTGTTCTCACGCTAACAGTACAATATATATTATAATGAAATGTTGTAAAATACAGAAAAGACTATTAATGTGGAAAAAAATAAACCACCCCTGGCCACAGGTTGTGTGTGGTATTACACATATGTCCATCGAGTCCAACCGAATGATTGCCAAAATGTTTTTTTTTTCTCAGAAGATTTGATATTTTCCGCAATAAAAATGCCCAGGTCCCTCTTGAATAAAGTATCCACCATAACAACAGAGAGAACCATAGTCTCACTGCTCTTACAGTAAAGAATCCGCGTCTATGGAGATGGTAGAACTGCCTCTCCTCAAGGTGTAGAGGATGCCCCCTGTCTATGGCGATGGTAGAACCACCTCTCCTCTAGGTGTAGAGGATGCCCCCTGTCTATGGCGATGGTAGAACTGCCTCTCCTCTAGGTGGAGAGGATGCCTCCTGTCTATGGTGATGGTAGATCTGCCTCTCCTCTAGGTGTAGAGGATGCCCCCTGTCTATTGTGATGGTAGAACCTCCTCTCTTCTAGGTGTAGAGGATGTCCCCTGTCTATGGTGATGGTAGAACTGCCTCTCCTCTAGGTGTAGAGGATGCCCCCTGTCTATTGTGATGGTAGAACCTCCTCTCTTCTAGGTGTAGAGGATGTCCCTGTCTATGGTGATGGTAGATCTGCCTCTCCTCTAGGTGTAGAGGATGCCCCCTGTCTATGGTGATGGTAGAGCCGCCTCTCCTCTAGATGTAGAGGATGTCCCCTGTCTGTGGTGATGGTAGAACTGCCTCTCCTCTAGGTGTAGAGGATGCCCCCTGTCTATGGTGATGGTAGAACCTCCTCTCCTCTAGGTGTAGAGGATGCCTCTTGTCTATGGTGATGGTGGAACCGCCTCTCCTCTAGGTGTAGAGGATGCCCCTGTCTATTGTGATGATAGAACCGCCTCTCCTCTAGAAGTAGAGGATGCCCTCTGTCTATGGTGATGGTAGAACCACCTGTCCTCTAGGTGTAGAGGATGTACCCTGTCTATAGTGATGGTAGAACCTCCTCTCCTCTAGGTGTAGAGGATGCCCCCTGTCTATGGTGATGGTAGAACCTCCTCTCCTCTAGGTGTAGAGGATGCCCCCTGTCTATGGTGATGGTAGAACCTCCTCTCCTCTAGGTGTAGAGGATGCCCATGTCTATGGTGATGGTAGAACCTCCTCTCCTCTAGGTGTAGAGGATGCCCCCTGTCTATGGTGATGGTAGAACTGCCTCTCCTCTAGGTGTAGAGGATGCCCCCTGTCTATGGTGATGGTAGAACCTCCTCTCCTCTAGGTGTAGAGGATGCTCCCTGTCTATGGTGATGGTAGAACCGCCTCTCCTCTAGGTGTAGAGGATGCCCCTGTCTATGGTGACGGTAGAACCACCTCTCCTCTAGGCGTAGAGGATGCCCCCTGTCTATGGTGATGGCAGAACCACCTCTCCTCTAGGTGTAGAGGATGCCCCCTGTCAATGGTGGTGGTAGAACCACCTCTCCTCTAGGTGTAGAGGATGCCCCCTGTCAATGGTGATGGTAGAACTGCCTCTCCTCTAGGTATAGAGGATCCCCCTGTCTATGGTGATGGTAGAACCACCTCTCCTCTAGGTGTAGAGGATGCCCCCTGTCTATGGTGATAGTAGAGCCTCCTCTCCTCTAGGTGTAGAGGATGCCCCCTGTCTATGGTGATGGCAGAACCACCTCTCCTCTAGGTGTAGAGGATGCCCCCTGTCAATGGTGGTGGTAGAACCACCTCTCCTCTAGGTGTAGAGGATGCCCCCTGTCAATGGTGATGGTAGAACTGCCTCTCCTCTAGGTATAGAGGATCCCCCTGTCTATGGTGATGGTAGAACCACCTCTCCTCTAGGTGTAGAGGATGCCCCCTGTCTATGGTGATAGTAGAAATCCATTCTCTTCTAGCTGTAGAGGATGCCCCCTCATCTAGGTATGAAAAGATCTTTGAAGAGATCCCTGCACTGCCCATTTGGGTATTAATACCATTGTAATGAGATGAATAACCATAAATTTAGTAATCTATTTAGTAATCTAGTATTCTAGTCCCTTCATTCCCCTAATAATCTTGGTTGCTCTCCTCTGCACCCGTTCCAGTTCTACTACGTCCTTTTTATACACTGGTGCCCAAAACAGTGCATAATATTTCATGTGTGGCCTGACCAGTGATTTGTAAGGGCAAAACTATGTCCGTATAATGAAAATCTATTCCTCTCTTGATAAATGCCGTAATTTTATTTGCTTTAGCAGCAGCTCCCTGGCGTTGATCACCAAAATTAATTTTATCATCCTCCAGTATCCCCAAGTATTTTTTTCTGCTGTAATTTTACCCAGTAATTGACTGTCTTGAACATACAGTAGTTGATGGACGGGGATGGCACTAATTTTTAGGCTACCTGCACACAAACGTGTTCAAAATGCGAACAACAGACCCATGGTCAGCTATTTCATACAGAAGATCTTAGGATATGTACGGTAGTCAATATTCAGATCCATGGGAATCTGACACCCAGTGTCCATGTGATCAGCTGCTCAAAATGGTTGAAGCTTAAGGGAACCTTACTTGTTACATCACATCTGTGTGTATTATCCCTGTACACAGCTTGCGACATCATCTCTAAGATTCCCCACCTGCATTATTCCATAGTTTCCATGTTGGAACTTGCCGTTGAAGATGGTCAGCTTGGAGTTACAGTCCTGAATTTGGGGCCCTAAGATTATACCCCTGTACCTTAAATCTTTTTTGAACTGAGGTATAGTCTCTTTAATGACAATATTCAGGAGGATTGTACAGTCACCACTTAACCAGCACCAAGTTATGGCTTCCACATTTTACATTACCATGAAGTCATTGGCAAGAAGGGATTTTACAGGAATTAACATCAGAGCAATATCCGATCGTATGGAAACGTCTCTCGCCTAGTGGGGATCCTAGACAGTGCCGTTCTTCACACTCACAACACATTGGCAATGAATCATTATGAATGCAGGATATGTCATGATGTGCAGGAAATAAACGTGTGCTGTACAATTAACAGTGATTAAACCTAATTTATTCATAGATATAATTTGTGCATAAATTAAGTGCCAGGTACACAGAAGCCAGTTTGGATGCATTACTAATAGATGTATAAGGATGTTGCCTAGTATCAGAAAGTGGTTATTCAACGATTTTATATCATGTTTAAGTTGACATCCTGACTATCCCCATGCATGGCACATTTAAATATCTATTCCTCTGTCCTTAATGGAGGTAGGTGGTCACCAGCTATTAGTATTTATGGCCCCAGTCACCCCAAAAGTAATACATCTCCTATGAGAAGAAATTATTACTCACTTTCTGCATCTTTCATTAGGCGACAGCTAGGACACACTTAGGCCCCCTACTAAGTAGCACGTGTACAACTCACATCACATTCACAATGTGTGCTAGCTGGAACATCTGGCCTGAATACTCACAACCAGAACTGAACCCAGCATGTAAATTCAGTTGTCTGCATTCGGGTTGGATGTCCCAGCCAGCACACGCTGTGAGTGTGGTTCAAGTTAAATTATTCATACTCGCTAGTGTATAAAGGGACCTTCCACTCATTAGATGGTCAGTTGGAATGTGCATACATAGAATATACCTTTCTATCCAATCCATAGCGCTGGCTGATCGATGCCACGCTGTGCCTGTACAGTGGGCAGAGTCAATGCCCTTTGGGAAATCACCGGCTTTCCCTTCTTGTTCAGTGTCTGCACACATGACAATGAACAGCCTGGTGCAAGATACGCATAACTATTCAGGATGTTAAACTTGGGCCCTTTCAGCAGCAGGTTATGATTGAAACAAGGATCAAACCAACGAAGTCTATCGAAATAAATGTACTTTCCCCAACAGACTTACAATAAACTTGTTGGTATGGCAACCATTACAGTATTCTTTGAAGATTTTGTGGTTTGCAATAAAAAGACAAAAAGAACATCTTTTATATAAGCAAACTCAGGGGTGGAAAATCCGTAAGGGAAAGTTTCCATCAGGGACCTTCTCCAAGTATAAAAAGTGGGTCTCAGATTGTGAGTAGTGCCCTCATTCATGTTCTTTCATATGACCAAGTTACTCTCTGTATTGTAAACCCCATGATCTGTAAAGTGCTGCAGAATATGACAGCGCTATTAAAATAAAAATGATTTGCATCCAGTTAATTAGCAATATGTCAAGAAATATTTTATTGGCATGAACCAACAACAAAGACATAATTAAATTGGCGCCAGTGCACAGTGTTGGTCCAAAAGCTGACATGTTGGCACCAAGTTATACATTCCAATAATTCTATCCATATCCGACACATCCGGTTTATTTCACTGACTCATCAGATAGGTACATGATAAAGCATCCGATAGCTGGGAACTACCACTGATCACAAGAAGGTGCCATTGAAATGGTACCAGGATATCAGACTAGATGGTCAATGTGAGAATTACTATCGTAATACGGCTTGTATGCATCTCAGACCCATTCAACCTAATACAATACCAATGACAGCCACTATACTGCACATGGCAGTGTGATTTATGGGATGTGAAAAATTGGACCTCACGTCTGAACTCGTGCAGTCCCATTTCACTCTATGGATCTGAACTGTCACGCGCGGCTGTCTGCTCCATTAGTCTGATGGCGCTACCTGGGACCCCATTGGACCCCTCGTTTTCATGATCTGTGTGTGTGTGGGGGGGGGGGGTGTCTCAGCACTAAGACCCCCACTGATCAGCAAGTTAGGCCCTATCCTGAGGATAGGGCCTAACTTGCATTTGTGGAAAAACCCCTTTAAGTCAGGAAAAGCAAAATGCATTTGTTATGCTGAAAAGAAACAAGGGGGAAAAAAAATAAAAGGAAACTCCAATTTGAACATATATACTTTTTACTTCAAACCATTGATATTTCATATCAATTTCCTTTTTAACACAGAATGTACTGCATGGTTAGATTCCAGAAAACAGTGAGACATCAGGAATGGCTATGTTGTGGCTGAGAATATTATCAGAGGCCAGACACCCAAATGACACCTGTAGGGATGCTGAGAGTTGTAGTTCCAAAAGCTGTAGTCGAAAGCAAGCCCCTGGCTTCTTAGAGAGTGTGAAACGGCCGTGAAATTGGACACGGTTTATCCGTGACAGGTCCAGAACTCAGTGCCTGCACCTATAAAGCCATCGTCCACCAGCACCGGCGTCCTAACAATCATTTTCTAGGGACAGTCACATGAAAAGAAAAAAACTGGACGTTTCACAATTCCTTTTAGTATAAAAAGGTACAAGGTTCGGTTCAATCATTTAATGGCACTTCTCTTTAGCAAATCTTTCCGTATCCTTTAAGATGAATAAATCCAAAAGAAATCTACACCTACACTTCCCGACATGTATAAAATGTGATTTTGTGATTTTTTTTCCCTTATAATGGGAACTATGCCCATTTGCTGCAAAGCGACATACTGCGATCCATACACTTTATTCTCAGAACCTTTCATGAACGCGGCTTACGTGAGGCAACAAAATTCCTTGAGAAAAATCAATCATTTCAGGGGAAAAAACAAAAAAACTAATTTCTTCCCCAAGAAAAAAAGATAAATTATAGTGGAATGACTGGAAAATATTGGAGTCATTAAAAACAGAATAATAGCCAAAAAAAAAAAAAAAAAAGCTGTAATTGGGGAGAAAAATTATTTTTGATAAATTTGCACTTAAACCTAGTTGTAAACTGCACAAAAAAAGTTCTTTTTTTTTCCTTTTTCTTTTTATACACAACTATTGAATGGAAACTGCGCTCTGGATCTATTGTTACAGTATACCTTTTAAGTAAAAAAAAAAAAAAAAAATATTTATACATCATAATAAAAAACCAAGGAAGGCAAGATGCGTAAAACAAATCAGCTGGTATCCGAGAGTCATCAATGAAACCACTTTGCTGTTGGAGGGGCTGGCCTCGTATTCTGTCCCGGGGGCCTCTCCGGCAGCAAATAGGACAAGTTCTGCATAAAAAAGTAGTGTGTCTGACTCTGCTTCAGGCATCTTACACCTTCGCTCATAGTAAGGATTGTTCTGTCCAATCGGTGTGGAGGACAGCTGCTGGTCCAGATCTTTGGCACTTATGCTGGCAAACTCAACTTCTTTCCTTTTAGTACTGCAAAAGAGAAAAAAAAGAATTTAAAAAAAGGTTACATTTTAATAAGACATTTTATATCAAAGTACTACAGGCATCAGTGAGAACATCACCCACTTAGTGAAGACTTCAGTGATCCAGTGCTCAAGCCACATTTCAAGGGCATCTACCACCAGGATGAAGGACTGTATGCAAATGAGCCTCAGTGGCTCCATAGGTGTTATTGGAGCCTGGAGCCCCTCAGACTCATTTGCATACAGTCTTTCATCTTGGTGGTAGATGCCCTAAAGAAGTCAAACCACTACTTATCACATATTGATATCGGATTTTACCCAGTCAAGACGTTCACACACAGGTAAAGTGTACATATCAGAGTGATTTGGGACACTAAGGCACCAACAAACCCACAAGTGTCCAAACTTGTCCATCATCCATGGCCATAATGAAAATAAAAGATAAAAAAAAAACAACAAACAAACAAACCCTGGAAGTGCTCATCAGAGCTTTGATCCTTGCACTGCCTGTATGTTGCTTAATGAAGTCAGTACAGGCATTCCCCTACTTAAGAACACCCGACCCCTAGTTACAAACGGACCTCTGTATGTTGGTAATTTTCTGTATTTTAGCCCTAGGCTACAATAAATGACTATAACAGTTATCAAAAGGAGTTTGCAATTAGCTCTTATTGTTAATCCAGGTTCTGATGACAATCCAACATTTTTTAAATCCAATTGTCACAGACACCAATTGTAACCCCACCAATTGGCTGGGGTTACAATTATAGAATACAGTTGCGACTTGCATACCAATTCAACTCAAGAACAAATCTTGTGTGTAACATGGGGACTGCTTGTATAGGACACCCCCGATTTCACTGAAAGAATGTGCATTCATGCATTGTGAACCAAACCTGTGTTGAGAATGCTGCAGTGACACTGATGCAGAAACATATCTCGTTTAATCCCTGAACTGAGTGGTTTTGCTTAAAAAATAATTAAAATTAAGGACATTGGGAAAGCTGGGTGCAGACAGGCAGCTCTACATAAACACAATTATTTCCACATACACAAGAGCTTTCTGTACTGTCCAGACATGACTAATTAACCTGAGATGGATGACTCATACAGCAGCTGGGGGATGATGCAATTGATTACTTCTGCCTGTCAGGGACAACACAGTGATAACATCATTCTCTGAAGCAGTGCATGATTAGGGCAAGAGGAGAAGCACCAGGCCAGCCACATGAGCAATAAAGCCTCATGATTATAATTTTATTATTGTTTTTTCAGCAAAACCACTCATTTCAGGGATTAAACAAGATATGTTTCTGCAACACCCCCCCCCCCCCCCACACACACACACACACCTCCCCCATTAGTCTTAAGTGGTTTCTCCCAAAAATGATGCTTCCATCTTGGAGGAAATGGACTCACCTTTTGTAACATACAAGTAGAAGAAGTCGCAGTACAGGATGGTCTGCACAACACCGGCCACTATGGCAATAAGGTCAAAGAAGCCTTCGAAGGAATAGCGCCAAATCCAGTTGAATAGATACAAGGCACGGTACAAGCCCAAGAAGAACAGGTAATGGGTAGTGATTGTCTCCGCTTCTCCTGTTTTGCTGATCATGAAGAGCTGAGGCAGGATAGCCACTGACTCCAGGTAGATCGAAAAGGTCCAAAGGATCTGCAAGAAAACAAAGAAATTAGTCAGCGAGTACATTATGACCGCTCCTGAGCACAGAACAGGTCATCATAGGTCCAGTTTATTATAAGGAGGATTACACTGGCTGAGATGATGCTGGTGTTTATCTGCAAGAATTAAACAATGTTTATCTGCAAGAATTAAACAATGTTTATCTGCAAGAATTAAACAATGAAGCCTCTTGTTGCATGACAGCAAGCAGAGATCTTGGAAACCATAAAGAATCGATACAGAAAGTATATTAGAAAAATGTATAACTTTCCATTACACAAACAATATCGGTTATTTGCTGAATGTGCCTAAAGTGGACAACCCCTTTAAGGCAAAAACCCAATCATGGGAAGCATAGCAGTCTACAGTAAAACATTAACCAATTAAGCCACAAGAGGGCGCATCAAGCTAAAAGCAAATCAAATCCAGGTGAAAGGTTCCTACCAAAAAAACAAAACACAAGGATGGGCACACAAATGCTACATAACCTCCTGCAGAATGGGTGGTACATGAACCCCATCCACACCCCACAGGTTTGGAAGCTACAGCAGGATGATGGTACGAAAATGAAATCTTTGTAATAGGAGGGTTGAGCTCATTCTACTGGAGCTTCCTGATACTTCATTGCATTGTGTGGATTCAGGGTTCTTTCGTCTGCTACACTGTCAATACCGTTGCAAAGATTTTCAAGCAAACAATCTTAATTAAAAAATCCTCCCGCTTTATGTACACAGCTTTCGCACAGACAGTAGCCGCAGGCAGTAGAAGCTGGTATAACTACTTAGTCATGTGATATATTATACTTCATGCTAGTTTCTAGTTGCAAGCTTAGGCACGGGGTCTGTTTAGTGACAAGTTCGCATAGAGGCCTATTAACTGACACCTTTCTTTTAGCTTAAAATGGTTTCCCTCAGATCCACATAAATCAACACTATATTATATTCAATCATTAAGGCTTCTGCTGCTCAACCGGATGCTCCCATCTACTACTCCTAATGTCCCATGCTACTTCTCAGCAAGTCATGTGACCAGGATGACATCATCACAGGTCCTTGAGCCTCCTAACATTAGCAAACTGTACACCATGCATATATCTGATCACATAAAATAACAACAGCCTGGACTCCTTCCCATCCTCCATGGAGGCATGTTGTGTTAATTTTTGTGATCAGATATATACATTGGTTAAACGTTGCATTTTTAACAGGACCTTAGATGAGGTCATCCTGGTCACAAAACATTAAGTGCTCAATGATGTAACAGAGAATATCACAGCCTGTCAATCAGGAACAAGTACATTTTAATATGTGTGACTCAAAGGGCATCTACCACCAGGATGAAGGACACTATGCAAACAAGCTTGAGTGCTTCATCCTGGTAGTAGATGTCCTTTAAGTGTGATGGCCTCACATCAGGTGAGTTGCATATAAATGTACAAACTGATTTTTGTAACATTGCAGCCATGGAAAGGAGCCATTTAGGGATAAGGGCAATGCTTTTTAATCATAGTTTTTAATGAAGCCTTTATTTTGGGTGGGTTAATTTGCATGACAGGTTCTCTATCACTAATGTAAAGGTTTGATCTATAATTCACAAGATGCATTTCACTCCTCAATATTAATAGTAACTTCAGGAGTGAAATATTCAGTACACACTCGGTAAAAGAGCGAAACCCACATGTTCACATACTGGCAATACAATGGTGGATGCATCAGGCCATTGCTATTCTCGTACAAATAGATTTTATTTGGGTCGTTTTAGGAGACTACCTCGAGAGGAGAGAAATCATGATTGACGAGGACAGCCAAGCCACCAACAGGAACGACAAGGAACTCCACACGGAAGGTGTCATGGTTCCCATCATAGGTGGCCTTGAACTTCATGTATATCAGATAGACTGTTGCATAGGCGCAGGCAATATAGATGAGCTGGAAGAAACCAAAACATAACATTAGGTAACATTAGATGCTGTGTGTACATGCAGTTTAACATCTCTACAATCTCAGATTGTAACCTCATGAGCAGAGCCTTTGTTTCATGCGACTAGGTTATTACTTTGTATACATCTGTATGGATTTGTAAAGAGCTGCAGAATCTGGAAAGACCAAACCAAGCTATGATCCAAAAACCATCATAATCTTTGAAATTTTGATACCCTTTCCTCCTCAGCTGAAGCACGAGAGTGGTCTTTTTTTTTTGGCAAACTTTTGTCTGTTCCTGGTAGTCTGTATATACTGCAGTATAAGCTATGTTTTTCAGCACAATTTTCGTGGTGAAAAAGCCCCACTTTGCGCATGCATATATATAATTAAGTTAGTACTGACCCCCGGCGTCGTATTCTTCCCGCGCTGGCAGATGCACGTCTATGAGATCTACCGGCACAGAAACGATGAAGCGGCAGTGTCGCCCCCTGCTGACGCCATAGTTCTGTGCCACCTGACCGCAGAGAGGTACATCTTCCAGCCCAGCCGGGAACCCGAAGAGGTTTGTAAAAACATCCTTTAAAAGAAGTTTCCCCTATTTGATCGAATATGAAATTAAATTAAATGTTTACATCTAGACAGACTCTACTGCATTTTGTTAATACAATAGTCATCTTGCACAGTCCTTAATAGTCTACTGTCCTCAGGTCTTCCACCATGCCCAGGTCTACAATGCTCTTACTTAAACAATCTGTATTCGGTCCTGAACAGTAATCCGATACAAAGAAAACAGTCTCCGAGAATGTGGTGCGGCACAAAGCACGCATTGTAGGAGCTGTGACGACCCGGCTGTGACAGGTTACAGGGCATGTAAAGCTGTTGACGGCTTCCAGCAGAATTGTGAATGCAGCTCAGGGGTAAATTTTAGGCTGTCATTCAGTACGACTAGTACAGCAGCACAATACTGGATACAGCCCATGTACTGGAGTGTTATATATGGAAACAAGCTTTTTTCCCCTAAATTTCCTATGGAAACATACTGCACAATGTATGTAGCATCTTGATAATCTCACACTGTAAACTGCAGCAGATTTTCTGCATGTTAGTCCACAGAATATCTATTGCATACATCCCCCTGTGTAAGGACCCTTAGGCAGCATATGTTAAAGGGGTGTTCCCATTTTAGCAAATTAATGTTATTGTATGTATAAAAAGTTATACAACTTTCTGTATCAATTCCTCACGGTTTTCTAGATCTCTGCTTGTTGTCACAAGCAGAGATCTAGAAAACCGTGAGGAATTGATACAAAAAGTATATTGGAAAGTTGTATGACTTTTTATAATACATACAATAACATTAATTTGCTGAAATGGGAACACCCCTTTAAGTGGTAAAGTTAAAATAAAAACCACCTTCCGATGCAGGATCTGCAGCAGGAATGGACACGCCACAGTCATAAGATCTGCACCAAACGTTAGTTATCCCACAACTTGTAGACGAGATTATGAAAATTATCCATTTCGGCACAGTTCTGCACCAGCAACCTCATTCTAGATTTGTAGGTATTGAATGTGGATTAGCACAGCACCAACCTGCAGATGGACCAGCTATTGCAAGTACAAGTGTAGTGGGGGAAAATAGCAATAAACTGCAGGTACCATGTGCATGACAGCAAATGTATAACAGTATAACTGGGCAATTACTTCCTTAAAAGGGGTTGTATCTCCTTTCCTCGGGAGCCAATTGCTGAGGGTCCAACAACTGGGACATACACCAATCACTAGAGTAGGATGCCCAGCAATCCCGAGAATGGGGGTCCCATTCCGCTTTACCTGCCACTCCATCCATTCAATAGTAAGCAGTGTTGGAAATTGCAGAGCACAGTTCTCCCATTCACTGTCTAGGAGTGACGGAGATACCAGCGTGCAATATCTGTCACTCATGCTCACATAGAATGGAGTTCCACCTATTAGTGACAACTGGACCCCCTTTCTCTAGATTGATGTGGCCCCTGTGCTAGTGATCAGTGGGAGGACTTCCCTGATCATCTTGCTATCACAAATACTGTAGGTAGGTAATAAGTTTTGGCAACCCTTTTACTGGTACTATACTTGGGCCTATCAAGAGAGCAATGCCATAGAAGCCAATATGTATATTGGCTTCTACACACACACACACACACCACACTAATATGGAGTCCATGGATGACTAAACACATTAAAAATGAGGGGGTTGTTTAGTTATAAGCATTGAGTTATTCTATCCAAAGACAAATGTGGCAGGAATAGGTTTTTGTCCCATTATGATAAATCAGAACATTTCTGCTAAGAAAAGCAGTAACATCTATTTCAGCGAAGTGACATTATGAAGCAAAACTAACGCTCATATTGCTGTGCAGCCAACCTAACATCATAAGAGCGTATTGAATAGCTATTGGGAGCAGCGAGTGAGTGATGACTGCAACATCCTCGCAAGATTCCTGATGAGCCGGCAGCCTTACGTGGGGATCATGTCTACACCCATTACAGGATCAGATACAACAAGATCTGGACGTGACGAGGTTACAAAATTTGGATATACGAAATATCTATAAATAGTAGATATGCTGTATAACTACAGCAAGTCCCTTTTGCAAAAGTGAAAACCCACCCGATTTCTGCTGCTTGCAGGTGGACACGCAGAAAAAAATCTGCTGCAAGAAATTCCACAGCAGCTCCACTAGTGTGGCCTTGGCCTGAGGGTGGATTCACACGAACGTGTGCTCGCACGGCCGTACACGTCAGTGGGCTGGAGAGGAGGGATGAGCGCTTTGGGGGTGCACCTGTGCTTCATTTAAATAAATAGATTCAGCTTTCACTAAAGTATATAGTGATGGGGTACGGAAGCCACAAAAAAAAAAGTAATATGGCTGCAGTTATGCTGCCAGGACACATCATTAAGGCCCATTTACATGACTATAGGGTGATGCATGAATGGCCGCAATAGACCGGCAATGGCCGCACGGAGCGTTACAGTGCAGCACACGTGCGGCACCATACCACTCCGTACAGGGGGAAAAGATAGGACATGTCCTATCTTTCCCTGTGCTACGGGCCATACGTAATGCATTGCAATGGAGAGGGGAGCCTCCATTGCGGCTGACGTATGCCCGTCCGCCCATAGCCGGGCGGGCATATGTCAACAGGTTGGCAGCGTGACTGGTATATTTCCTTTAAAGGGATTACCCATTAATGACAAGGCCCTAACAGGGTCACCCATTTTGTACTTACCCTGGTAAAGTTTGTGTAACGCCACATGTCCTGTTCTTCTGGTGGATGGAGGGGGCGCACACTCATAGGTGTCTGCACATCCCCCCATCATAACCAAGGGGTGTGCCAAGGACATCTCAGTGCCTTCACACAACATGTACCAAGCTAATGCTATCTGGGCGACACTATTTAGGTCTTGTACTTATCCTAGTAAAGTTTTGTAATAATGGCCAACCCTAGGATTAGACAATGAATTTAAAATTCCACATGCACTCTGAAAGTGTAGGAGGTTACGTCCCTCGCACAAGTACACCAATATTCTGGGAGAGAAAATCTGTGAGGACATCCCCTTACCTTCATAGAAGTGTTATACAATGAAATGAATGATGTAAAAAGATCCAGGTACCGAGTAGTGAACACCAATGCAAAAAGGAGCTGACTCTTTCCAGAAATACCTGCAAGCAACAAAACCAAAAAAAAAAAAATTATATAACTGGCTGATCAGTGGGAATCAATCTTAGATTAATGACCTTAGAATAAGCAAGTCAATTAGCGCAGTCTCCATTTCTTTTTACTGTAAATGAGTGCGGTTTTTAAGACAATGGTTATCCAAGCAAACAAACTACTTTTTTCTGATGGACTCTGGCCACTAAGTACGTTTTTTCCCCTTGGGATTCGATGCACCAATGTTCTGTACAGCCATATTGGAATCAATCTGGATCAAATACACAGTTGAAGGTTGTGGATGGATTCAAACCCACACATGTTCACACTAGGTATGGTACATGACAGTATTTGGTGCCAAAAAAAAAAAAAAAAAACACACAGAAGAGGAACAGGTCTTCCAATTCTACTTTTAACTCTCAGCTTTGGCATGCACATGCTAATCACAATAGCGGCATGGGAAAATGACCCAAAGCAAAAGGTACATCACGGAAATTCAGAAGGGGTGGTTTTTACTTTCCACTTCTTTCAAAGGTCAGAAGCGGCAGGGAAAACCAGCAGCATCATTGAAAAAATTGCAGGTTCCTGCATATGGAAAAATCCTATGTGTTGGTTTAGTGAAATCCCATCTAACATTCTGCAACTTCACCTCATATGGAGGCACCTCACAGCTTATGTGATGCATAGTAATGGAGTAAAACTTACTTATCGGTGGTAGAAACCCCATGGATCATGGGAATGGGGTTCCGCTGTCCCCGCAAAAGAATATGGCATGAGTGTGCCCGCTGCTCCATTCATTACTACAGTTACTCCATTCATTTACAGTGGAAAAGTAAATAACATGAGATTGCAATAATGCACTATAACATTGCTGCAAATAATAGTGAATGAGGTTGCATCCGTTACATTGCCCGATATTAGTTGTAGATGTTTGCTACAGCTAAAAACGGCAAATTATCCTTAGAATAAATGACTTGCAAGAATAAGAAAATAGTGATGATGATGTGTACTGCTGGATAAATGGGGGACATTTCGGTCCCATCACCTACATACACAGAGAATCTGCTCCTGAGTTACTAAATACATCTGATACAATAAAACTAAAGCAAATTGTAAATTCTCTGTATCAGATGAGTTGTTGCACTGGGATCCATTGTAACCTCACACTGTGCTGACACTGCAGCAGGTAGGCAATTCCTCTCCTATCAGTTAACCAATAACAGAGGTGATGATGTGGCTGCATCCTCCTCCGCCGCACGCTCAAAACTAACATTGTCACACTATATCTGGTACAGATCTGGAAGAAATCCAAGTCTGGGAGATGGGTGCCCTAAGGGGGGTGCTCCAACAACTATCCAAATCAGCTCTAGGGGGGAGAAGGGGTTAACAGCTGACATGTAATAACGGATTATGCTCTCACCACGCCTTACAGCCGGCTGCCACGTCAGATGCACACACACATACAGTTCAGGTCCCAGCCTATCATTAGGAGCCAGGCACTGATTCATCGACTTCCAGCACATGCATCAAGGATAAGTCAGGACAACTAAGCTCATCATGGACCGGGCTTCATCTATAAGGATGTATCAAATGAAGTCCAAATAAATATATATATATATATATATATATATATATATATATATTTGCAGGTTTGTTGCGGAGAGATAAAGAACAGGAGCAGGATGGGCTTAAGCCATCAGGATGTATGGAATGAAGTGCAAATATTTATGTCAACTTTGCAACTTTGTTGCAGAGAACTATAGACAAAAGATGACAGAGATAACCAAGAGTGACATCTAGATGATCCTTATAAGATCTGTGCTAATAATAGACACCTAGACGTAACACGGATCACACCTCCAAGGTGGTCATGATGCCATCTCCTGGGTAGATTTAAAGATGTATTTTTTTTGGTGGGCAGAATTACATCTATTTATTGCCATTTTGGCAACAAAAGAATTAATTTCTGCAAACAAAAAAAGATACAGTCATAGAAAGTGGTGCAACAATTCTGATGAAGATGCACCTGCAGATGATGACGGCTTTATTAAAGGGGCTGATTTAAAAACGACGCCACATCTGAACGTGGTATGCGTCGGTATTACAGCTTAGCTGCATAGAAATGACAGGAATTAGTCACAATACCACTAACTACTCATAGCAAAGTGTGGCGCCGATTATCAATCCCCAGAGATTCCCTTTAAATGATCATATGGGGGACCATGGTGCCCCCCACTTTTTATTGGAGTCAAGAAACACTAATAAAAGTCAGTGTTAGACTGTGCACTAGGTTGATTGATAGATTAACAATATGGGGTAAAAAAATTGCAATGAATGAATAAAATAGTTAAAATTGTGCAAGACCTTGCAGTGGGCATCAGCTTATAGGCAGTATATAAGGTAATACAGCAGGAGAGGGCACAGCTGGCACTGCCCAGTGCAATGTGCACAGATATGTAAATCAGATAAAAGATCTAAAGTGCAGAGTGCATCCCTGGCTGCAGCCGAGCGTGCACCAGGGCATAGCAGCTCCAGCATCACTTACCGGCACAGGACCGGGTCTTCCAGATCTTCAGCAGCAGGATGATGATGGCTGCCAAATGGGACAAGTCCCCGCTTAACCTGAAGATGTTCATTGTGCGAGAAGCTGCGGGATAAAAGGGTCTACGGTGACCGGGGAGGGAGAAGAGAGGGCAGAGGTGACCCGGGGACCGCGGAGACGAGCTGTGCCGCTACAGCCGCTGACTTCAATCCGTTAAAATGGCGAACAGCGAGCTACGTGGCCCGGGGACGTGGCCTAACTGCAGCGGCCGCACAGCATGCCGGGAGACAGCGCTCAGGCAAGGGTGACGTGGACTAACCCCGCCTCTGAACAAGCCCCTTCCCTACCGTCCTGCCACAATGCCCCGCCCCTTAAAGGCGGCCTGTCCTAGAATGTTCTCTTCAGCAATTTTTTTTTTTTTTAAATAATTTTTTGAGCCCCTCACAGACAGCAGTGAGGGAAGCAGCTTCTAGAACCATCCTTGGAATGTCTACACACTCACTCCTGTCCCTCTCATATTACTCTGATAATGAATGTCTTTCATTAGTATTGAATACACAATATTCTCCCCAAGAATGTGAGACAGGCAATTACAGGGTTAAATATGCTTACCTACAAATAGTCCAAAATCCTTCAAAAGGTTTCTTTGAGCATTTACATAGTTAAATATTCTTATCTGCAAATAGTCAAAATAGTCCAAAACTCTATGGGACACATTTACTAAGAATGTGGGAAACTTTACTAAAACTTCTTTTCCCATGTATAATGCTGGGTGCGACAGATTCACTAAGAATGTGCGCCAGAAATCATGAATCTGTCGCTTCCCTGCACTGGCCCGACAGAGGTCACCAACTTCTTTGTGGTGCACCTTTAACATGGGGCTTGTGACAGACTTTGCATGTTAAATATGGCGCACAGCCCGACTGAGCACCGGAACGCCCCCTAATTTGTGTTGTATGGCAGCTAGCGCAGCTGCGCCACAAAAGGTTTGCTTGCGTCTATATAGTGGGGCGGTCACTTCTTAAATACATGTGCAAGCAGTTTTCACCTGAAAGAACGTGCAATGTCCGTCAGAAAACTGGCGCAAAGCCCTTACTAAACGTGGCCCAATATGTATATATATATATATATATATATATATATATATTATATATATATATATATGTATATAATGGCACACCACCTCCATTCTTCTATGTAGCGGGTCTGATGGCTGGGTCCCCTGACACTGTGGGCCCCAGTGCTACCACTGTAGTTACGCCCCTGGACACTATACAATCTGTTCAGCTTCTCCTCCTCTGTAACAAGCTTTATGCAGATCGGACACCATGTACAATCCGCTCAGCTCCTCCTGCTCTATAACATGCTTTATGCAGATCGGACACCATGTACAATCCGCTCAGCTTCTCCTCCTCTGTAACATGCTTTATGCAGCTCGGACACCATGTACAGTCCGATCAGCTCCTCCTGCTCTATAACATGCTTTATGCAGATCGGACACCATGTACAATCCGCTCAGCTCCTCCTGCTCCGTAATATGCTGACCTCAATTTGCACTACATTTTCAATGTGATGGGTTTCCTTTAATATGTTCCACATACAAATACAATGTACATTACAGAAAACAACTGTCAGCAATTTGTGTGGCATCGACACTAAAGCCCATGGGACTTGTATACAAGTCAATAATCAATTCCCTCCTCCTTATTCACAGAATAGTAAGGATCAATTCAATGAGGACCCACACCAAAAAATAAATACAGCTGCACAAATGTCATCTTCTCTGTACAATGCCAGCACCACCGCAATGTTGCTTCAGACAAGATGGATACATCATCAAAAAAGTCTTCCAATAGAGAACCCTTGGAGGCTATGATCCGCTGAAACCTGAATGGGAACCCCATGATAACTACTGGTGGCGGCACAGTGGCTAAGTGAGTAGCACTTCTGCCTTGCAGCAGTGGGGTCCTGGGTTCAGATCCCACCCAGGTCAACATCTGCAAAGGGTTTGTATGTTCTCTCTGTGTTTGTGTGGGTTTCCTCCAGGTCCTCTGGTTTCCTCCCACACTCCAAAACATACTATTAGGTTGTAGGTGCATGGAACTGCGATCCAGTTGCAGGGATTCATAATAAACTGAAAAAATGAGGAAGCAGCAGCACGCCAAGTATTGAAGCATGCATGAGAGAGACTCACAGCGAGTCCAGCGCTGCGATTATGCCATTACTTCTTATGCCACTTCAATACTTGGGGTGCTGCTGCTTCCTCGGTCCCCACTGATTGTTGTGCGGAGTCCACCCATGGGTAGGAGGCACTGTCTCCTAGTATAGGAGTATAGGGTTTTTCCTAGTATAGAACCCTACTATAGGATGTCTATATGTCCCTATAGGGCAGTGATGGCAAACCTTTTAGAGACTGAGTGCCCAAACTACAATAAAGACCCGCTTATTTATCGCAAAGTGCCAACACAGAAATTTAATTTGTGATTTATACTCCCTTCTCTGTCACAGCTTTCATTGATACCAGCTCCCTGAGGACATCAATAAAGCAGAAAATAGTCCCAGGTAGTCCTGTCACTTTAAAATAGCTCTGTGCACAGCAAGTCCTGGGCTGTCTGGGACTGCAGGAAGATACCTGGAGTCATCTCTGGTGCCGGCCTGAGTGCCCGCAGAAAGGGCTCTGAGTGCCACCTCTGGCACCAGTGCCATAGGTTAGCCATCACTGCTATAGGGTATGTAGATAGTGATTTTCGGAATGGGGCATTTCCTTATATCCTATAAAACTGCACGTAAAGCAAATTCATCTGATCACTTTTTGATCCTATTGAAGTACTAAGGCTACCTGTACAGGAAAGTGGCCAAAATCGGGTGATCTACTTTAGAGGCCGTTTCCACGGAACCTTATAAAGGTGTGTTCCAACTTCCAGTTTTTCAGATGCAGTTTTTGGAGCCAAAAGCGGGTGCGGATGATAATGGGTGAGACAAATAATTAAAAGGTGTTGCTCCTCCTCCTACTTTTACTCCATTCCTGGTTTGGGCATCAAAAACTGCATCTGAAAAATGGAACATTTGATCGCACCCTAAATAATAGCCCAAGGGTTGCCCTTTTCTTTAATTTTTTCAGACTTTTCATGGTGCTTGTGCTCAAATTTTTTTCACCTAGAACAGTTTTCCTTCAAAGACTACCATTGTCTAGTTTTTGCAACGTTCCCTGAATAATCACCTGAATCCAGATGTAAAAGTTGCAAAAAAGTTGAAAATTTTGTTGAAAATCTGCAGCTGCTCTAGACCAGGAATAGAAATTAGCTCAGAACTGGTTGCAAATTTTTGCAACGTTTGTTTTAAAAAGTAGCAAATTCACCAAAGACCAAATGCTGCATGTATCCATAAAGAAAAAACAGCAGAAAAGCCAAGAAAGGTACCAAAAAACTGACGGACAAAGCTGGACTGATATATGTGCCCCTAAGAGTGATATGTGGAAAACTGTTCTGACCAGCACATGCTCTACTTTTTAACCCCTTAGCGCTCTGCGCCGTAGCTGTACTGCGCTGAGTCCCGCGAATAGCGCTCAGCGCAGTACAGCTACTGCGCAGAGACGATGCCGGTTCAGCGCTGTATAGCAGCCGAACCGGCATCGTTAGCCGCGGGATTTCAACGGTAATCTACCGTTGACATCCCCGGCTAACACCCGCGGTCGGAGTGGGCTCCGATCGCGGGTGTTTAACCCGTTAAATGCCGCGGTCAACGCGACCGCGGCATTTAACATGCCTTCTGGGGGTCTTTACCCCACGATCGGCCCCCCCGCACCGTTTTCGGGGGGGCCGATCGCTGTTTTGGCACCTCTGGGGTCCGATCGGGACCCCAGAGAAGCCTGGAGGGTTTACCTTTAAGATGGCGTCTGTGACGTCATCTTAAAGGCAAAGTGTCAGCCTATGCATCTGCATAGGCTGGCACTGATAATACCCTGCAATACATTAGTATTGCAGAGTATTATCAAGAACAAGCAATCAGATGATTGCTTGTTCATATCCCATGGTGGATCATGTAAAAAAATGTAAAAAAAATGTTTTTCAATAAAAAATTACTTTATAAATCACTAAAAATGCCCATAAACCCCAAAACACATAAAGAGACATATAACACTCAAAAAAGTCTAAATCATAACACAAACCCCACATATATAGTATCACCGCGTCCGTAACAATCCATAGAATAAAACTAAATAACTATTGAACCCATATGATGAACGCCGTAAAAAAAAAACGTTAAAAACCCGCCAAAAATTATGATTTTTACCTATTATATCCCACTAAAAATGCAATAAAAAGTGATCAACAAAACATATGTACTCCAGAATGATATTGTTGCAAAGAACAACATGTCCCGCAAAAAACAAGCCATCAACCAGCTCTGTAGCCAAAAACGTAACAATGTTATGCCACTTGGAAGACGGCGATGCAAAAATGATAGATTTTTCCCCACATTAGGGTTTTATTTGGCAAATTTAGTAAAACATAAGAAAAAATATTCATGTCTGGTATCCCCGTAATCGTATCGACCCATAGAATAAAGATAACAGGATTATTAGGCTATACGGTGAACACAAAAAAAAAAAAAAGTAAAAAATCCAGTACAGAATTGATGCTTTTCTACTCATGACCTCAAAAAAAGTTCCAAAATTTTCAACAATAGGTGATACCAACCCCAAAATGGTAACACTGGAAAAAGCATCTCGTCCCGCAAAAAAAATGCCGTCACATGGCCCAAATAACGGAAAAGCGAAAATGTTATAGCCTTCAAAAGGGGGCAACCAGAAAACTAAAATCCTGGCAGCTGCAGGGTGCTCCTTCCCTTCTGCGCCTTGCTGTGCCCCCATAACACAAGTAATGTCCACATGTGGGGGGTCGCTGCACTCAGGAGAAATTGTAGAACAAATTTTATGGTGAGTTTTCTCTTTTTATCTTTTGGAAATGTGTAAATTTTAGGGCTAAATGAACGTATAACCGACAAAATTTGACCATTCTAAATTTCACCGCCATTTTGATTCAATTACTATGAAGATCTCAAGGGGTTAACAATCTTTGTAAATGCTGTTTCTGATAGTTTGAGGGGTGCAGATTTGAAAATGGGTTGGTTATATAGGGGGTTTTGTTGCTAAATATGTAAAATTTGATTTCAAACAGTATTTATCCCCAAAATAGTCAATTCCGAAAATACGGAAAATCGCTATTCGATTTGTAGGCCGCGTGACGTCAAAATAAATTATCCAAACATTTCAAAAATTATGAAAATGTAAAGTAGACAAATGGGAAATGTTATTCTGCAAGTTATTTAGGTGGTAAATTTATCTGCCTGAAAACGCGGTGATTTTGAATTTCGAAAATGGCAAATTTTTCAAAAAATTCATCATTTTTTTCTTTTTTTTGTAAATAAACGCAAAACGTATCAGCCAAAATTTACCACTAAAATGAAGTACAACATGTGGGGAAAAAACAATCTCAGAATCGCTTTGATAAGTAACAGTGTTCAAAAGTTATAACCATATAAAGAGACGCAGGTCAAATTTCAAAAAAAAGTTGCGAGCCTTAACCTGCAAACAGGCTGCGTCCTTAAGGGGTTAATGAGTGCAATGATTCATTGAAAAAATATGACATTTAGTGCATTTAGCCGATTTTCATTGTCCTGTCCTTCCCCAACAGTTTATGCTATTCTTCCTCTATTTTGGTGCACATTACTTTTCAGAATAAATCCATCTCCACCATTACACAGGCTTTGGAAACATCTGAATTGATATTTTGTATACTAGTAGATAAATATAACTAAAAAAAACAAAGCACCATTTAATTGGCAGAACTGGCAACAGCGTTCAATTCTATTAGGATAAAAGGAGTTGTCATGGTAACTGCCAATTCCACCATAATCCCGAGGAGAGAAAATAGCAAAGTGATGAGAAGGGAAGTGAACTGAAAAAGAGTTAAAGATCCATCAATACGATATTGCCAGCAACCAGTTCTTATATGTAAATGAAATCAGATACTTTCATTGTTATCCAAGACTTTAGTTGTTATATTAGGGAGTTGTATTATTGGAAATTCCATATTGTATCATCAATATAAGACTATTCACTGTTATTGGACTAATCACAAGTGGTTCAATAATAATAATTCCCTGCAGGGGTAAAGGTCATTCAGATTTCTTGCTGTTGCATTGCTTCGAGACTCTGTCAATACTGTCCTACGAGTGGCAGAGGACGTTGTGGTATCTGCTAAGGACTGCTGAGCATGCCGACAGGGAAGTGGAGAGGAATTTGATCCCTTGGCAGCCATTGGGGGTCATTTACTAAGGGCCCGATTCGCGTTTTCCCGACGTGTTACCCGAATATTTCCGTTTTGCGCCGATTGTACCTGAATTGCCCCGGGTTTTTGGCGCACGCGATCGGAATTTGGCGCATCGGCGCCGGCATGCGCGCGATGGAAATCGGGGGGCGTGGCCGAACGAAAACCCGACGTATTCGGAAAAACCGCCGCATTTAAAAAAAAAATTGTGTCGCGAAAATTTCACTCACCTTCATCCTGGGTAGGCCGGTGTATTTCGAGGCATTCCAGCGGACTTCAGCGCAGCAGCGCCACCTGGTGGACGGCGGAGGAACTGCATTGATGAATCCCGGCCGGACCCGAATCCAGCGCAGAGAACGCGCCGCTGGATCGCGAACGGACCAGGTAAGTAAATCTGCCCCATTGACTTGTTATTGGAATCACGCCCACTTATTACGGAAGCAACTTCAGTGATTATGCTACATCATGCATACATGCTATATGTGGTTACCCTATGAAAAACACTTAAAGGGAACCTGTCAGGCCTAATTGGAACATTAAACCACCCACATGTCCTTTTGGGCTGGTGGTTTAGTTTCCCAAATTGCCCCCTACACAGTAACATAAAATAAGACAAACGTTTAGACTTACCTGAGCTCCCAGCTCCTGAGTGCTGCAGCTAGTGAAGCCGGGGTAGTACAGTCCAGATTCACTGCGCAGTGAAGCCAGAATAGTGATCCAGGAACATCATTGATCTACTAATGTGAACTCAATGGGGGTCATTTACTAAGGGCCCGATTCGCGTTTTCCCGACGTGTTACCCGAATATTTCCGTTTTGCGCCGATTGTACCTGAATTGCCCCGGGTTTTTGGCGCACGCGATCGGAATTTGGCGCATCGGCGCCGGCATGCGCGCGACGGAAATCGGGGGGCGTGGCCGAACGAAAACCCGACGTATTCGGAAAAACCGCCGCATTTAAAAAAAAAATTGTGTCGCGAAAATTTCACTCACCTTCATCCTGGGTAGGCCGGTGTATTTCGAGGCATTCCAGCGGACTTCAGCGCAGCAGCGCCACCTGGTGGACGGCAGAGGAACTGCATTGATGAATCCCGGCCGGACCCGAATCCAGCGCAGAGAACGCGCCGCTGGATCGCGAACGGACCAGGTAAGTAAATCTGCCCCAATGTGCCTCATCATACTCACATCTAGGCCATGCAAAGATGAGATGCAGGTCAATTTGGTTGATGGACCCGTAATGGGTTTAGGGTCCCAAATCTACCTGAAAGGTCCTCTTTAAAAGTGAATATAGAAAAACGTTTTGATCTTTAGGGCTTTAGTGGGAACCGCACAAATTAGAAGAATGGGTCCCTTGTGGGTTACACATGCTCCTTCTGCTGGAGATAGTTGGGTGCAATATTCTCGTGATTGGTTGCACTCCCACCAGTCGTACTCCTACCAGTCGTACTCCCACCAATCAACAAATAATCCCCTATCCAGCAGATAAAGGTAGACTTGCTTTTTTGGAAATACCCCTTGAAGTTGCCCTTATGTCAAATTCTGTCCTAAAAGTGTATCAAAAACCAAGCTAATAGGTGGTGTAAAGTTACACAAAAGAATATAAGGATGCACCAAATTGTTCAATTTTGGGGTTATCTTTATCTGTCTACTAATATCTATCAATCTATTGCATACTTATTTTTCTATCTATAATATTTACCATTGATATAATGAACCATTTAGATTCTTTTTTTTTCTTCATATTAAATTTTATTCAGGATTTTTAAACAACACAAAAACAAAACAACCAGAAATAGGAATAGATCAACAGGTATGCACATCACACTGATTACACCATGTCTACATATGTTATTGCTGAAGTGTTACACATCCCAAAGTATTTTCATTGAAATGTTAACATCATTATGAAAAGAAAAAAGCATGAGTATCGGTATGTTCCTGTGAAAGAAGAAATAGAAACGAAGAAGAGAGAGATGGAGGGGGGACGGAGGGAAGGAAAGGCAGGGGGAAGGGAGAAGAGGGTAAGGGAGGGAAAGGGGCCGCACCAATTACTGCCATTCAATCAGCCAGTTGTGCGGGAACCGTACCCATCAGTTCCAGGTAACGGGAAAACAGACAAAAACAGACCAAAGCGACCAGGTTTTCCAAAATCGTGCTGTCCTCTTTTTGTCTGTATTGAAGGGACTCTCCATCCTGTGCAGTTAGCGCACCACCACTGGTGTAATGAGGGAGGGTCAGAAGTGCGCCAGCTGACGTGGATACAAGCCTTAACCGCGTTCAGAAGATGAAATAGCAACGACTTCTTGTATGTGACAAGGGAAACCTTGTGGTGGTGTAATAGGACCCAGGCAGGATCATCTCTCAAGTATCTACCCGTTACCTCACCGATCACCTCTAACACCGAAGTCCAACAGGGGACAAGTTCAGGGCAACTCCAGAAAATATGGAGGAGGGTCCCCTCCTCTCTTCCACAACTCCAGAAATTTGGGGAAACTGTGGGAAACATTTTGCAGAGAACGTGAGGCACGTCACATTCCCATTTGGCCATGAATGCTGTGCAGAGGCTACCGATAGGCTGTATGAGAGTGTTCCCCTAGCCGGGCCCTTCTGCGTGCATATTCCCTCAAAGTTCGTCAGGGTACTGCTTAGTGAAGGGGATTGAGGCGTAGAGCTCAGTTAGTTGCGATAGCTGAAAACCCAGCCACTGAGGGAGTCTTGACGGGTCTGGTGGAGCTAGAAGGTAATTTCCAAACATACTGTTAGGTTGATTAGATTGTGAGCCCCATGGGGACAGGGACCAATCTGACATGGTTTGTGCAGCGCTGTATAATCTGTGTGCGCTATACAAATAAAGAATTATTAGTATTTCCTCTACACCATTTCCCATCTTTTTTTCTAAATTCTTTATTCATAATTTGAATTTGGGGTATTTTATAAACTATGATATATGTCATAGATATAAGGACCCCCAGAGGAGGCGGGCGGCAAATGCACCCAGGGGTGTGCGCAGTGGTGGTTGATCCCACATTGGATTGTATTTAGAGTAGGACATTGGGTCCCTGTCATCTATTGGATGACTTAGCACTTTATGTGGCTATAGCTATTTGCTTGGATTTATGCACAGGTGTTGTATATGATTCCTGGTATATACTATTATTGTTGATTCTTACCTATATTGGATATATTATTGTTGTACTCGTGTAATCAGCTTTATAAGTGCATCTTTGGTACATTTTTTGGCATGTAACATCATTATTGTGACCCTTAACCTGTATTGGATATGAGATCACCACCACAGGGTTTTTAATATGTATTTTTAGGTCCTTTTGACCGCTGGTATATATATTTTTTAACATTCTGCCTCAGCCGCCTCACTGCACATGTATGGCTTTTCCCCTTCCGTATGCGCAGAGAGGCGGCAAAGGCCACAGACCGCTCAATGCTCATGAAAGCCGCATGCGGCTTATGCACAAGTGCGAGAATTTGGCAAGTCAGCGAAGTGACATTTCGGAAACAGGAGTGGAATGAGAAGGAGTTGATGAGTTGATGACTTGCTGAGGAGGCAGCCGCTAGACTCAAGCACGAATATACGCCCAGTCCGACTTGCTGGATTCTCTGCCTGGAGTTAAATACATGTGCAACTCCAAAAAACACCCTTTTAAAGAGCAAACAAAGACAAAAAACTGGCGCAGACACAATGATATATCTGGGCCAATGTCTTCAAATAATTTGTGACACTGGTTGTTATAGGCGGCATTTATCTACCAGGATGCAATACCACATATATAATGACTCGTGTAAGTCAGTAATGTATGGGTTGTCACTTGTGTAGACACCACCCATAACTTCCACATGCCGTGTCATTTATTCCTATGTCAGCCTTACTTAAGATGATGTGTCCTTACATCCCAGACACAATGTTGATTCAGCTGACATGGAATAGTCCCAGGGTGAGGCCACAGAAATGTCACCACAGTGCAAACACATAAGATTACACACTGGAGCCAATCTGGAACACCTCCGGCATCTGCTCAAATCTCAGAGCTCTAATTGAATTAAAATGTGTTCAGTAATTCATTCTATCCACTATGAGGAACCAGGGGCGTAAGTAAGAGAAGCCGGGCCGCATGGAAGGCTTCTGCATGGGGCCCCCCTTCATTTATATTTGTACACATGCAATCACACACATTTATACACTTTTACACATGTATACAGTCATATGCACACATTTATGTACTTATATACACATTTATATAGTCTTACATAGAGCAATAAAACATAGTACAGTATATACACATTATATAAATTAAATAAAATTCAATTAAATATCATTGATGGTTCTGTTTTATAGAATTGTTTCCCTTAAATCCCTTCCTCATCCAATCCCTTCCCTTCCTTGGTTGAACTTGACCGACATGTGTCTTTTTTCAACCGTATAAACTGTGATACTATAATATACACACATACAGTATAGAAACATTAAATACACACACACAGTATATACACATTAAACACCCACACATTCAGTTTATATACATAATATCCTTGTACAATGTGCAGCATAATATGTACATTACAGTGCAGATCTGGGGAGTAACTAGGAAAGGCAAGGCCCGATAGCAGACTCCTGAATGGGGCCCCTCTTTGCCACTTAAAAAATATACATATTTGTATACTAACACATGCGAGTTATAATCACACATTTATACACTTATGCGCACACATATGTAGCGTATACACACACATACAGTGCCATATAAAAACATACAGCATATATACACACACCATATAAACATACAGCATATGCACATCACAGACACAGCATATACATCATATATGTTATATACATATTATGCTGTACAATGTGCTGCATATTATGTATATAACGGTGCACATCCTTCACTCTTTAGTGAGTCAGGTTGGCTGACATTGTGGGCCCCATAACAGCTGCTGTGGCTGCTACCGCTGTAGTTACACCCCTGCGAGGAACCACAAGTATAATCTTGGTAAGGACTTATTCAGATGTGTTTTTCTCATCTAGCATTATTTTTGTGTCTTACACAGTTTCATAAAATACATGAAATAGGAGCAAACATGGCTGTAGTTTATTGTCCATAGTGCCTTGACGAATCAAAAGTTATTGAAAATTTAAGCACATACAAGTTTGTGGTTTGTTTACCAGAATACTCCATGATGACCAACCTTATAAAAAACTGAACTTACTACACCCCTGGGGTGCAAATAGGTAATAGAGTGCAGTAGACCTCCAGGATGGGGGTTCATTGCGCACCTTTTTAAGAACGCAATGGTTACACGTTCTATTTCATGTCTATTGGATTGGCAAAAACTGGCTTCACCAGTCCCATAGAATTTAAATGGGGGACCACTGCGGCATTCAAATGGGAAACACTAATTTGGTATTGTGTTCTCAGTAGTTGGACCTCTACAAATCTAGAAGTTTTTTCCTATGCAAAAGATACATGATAATTTGTTATTGCAGGAATACACTTTTAATTTTTAATTTGACATCACTATTCCCTATTGCACTACACACTCATTTTACATTTTGGTTCCCCTTACCGAAAAAGTTATATTATGGAAAATTTGGGCCATCTATGTAAAATTTTAAAGCTTGCATTTATGTAATTACAAAAAGAATCTATAGCTTCCCGACGTAAACGGCTCCAAAGTAATTAACTACCTCCTGGAAATAATAATACGGACTTTCACTATGTTTGCTTTTAGGGAGGCAACGCAGGAGTCTCCCAAGATCTCTTCTATGATTAGTAATTGCAGATTCCACACTCCGGTTTGTGAGAATTGACTCGAAGTAACAATGTTTGTGGCTTTCCCTTTAAATCACCTGTTAGCCTCAAATCCCTTGTCTGCCGGATACATATCCTGTGAGACCTTCATGCACCTAGCAACAACTCAGGCTCAGTGGTTCTCAAATTTCTATCCTAAACGGGTTTTTCTGAAACAACAAGATGAGAAATCTTACTTACGGTGCAGCTACTTCTGTGTACAGCAGAAATATCCAGATAATACAGATCATAAAACACAACAGTCATCAAACATTTCATTGATATTTTATAGCCTTTTTTCGCAAAAGATAAATTACCTAAAAGAAGCCTTTGCTACTTTCAGGCAGTCCCCGAGTTACATACAAGATAGGTTCTGTAGGTTCAATCTTAAGTTGAATTTGTATGTAAGTCGGAACTGTATATTTTATAATTGTAACCCCAGACAAAATTTATTTTCAATAAATATTGTATTTCAAAATGTTGAATTGTCATAAGAACCAGGATTAACAATAAAGCTTAATTGTAGACACCTTTGATAACTGTTACAGTTGATTATTGTAGCCTGAGTCTAAAGTACAGAAAATTCTCAACCTCCAGAGGTCCGTTTGTAACTAGGGATCGTCTGTAAGTCGGGTGTTCTTAAGTAGGGGACCGCCTGTACTCATAACACCCCCATAAAGATACACTGTACAATTATACAAATGTTGTGAATGGTCGGGAATCTGCATAAAAGCGCATGTATTCTATACACCTAAAAGGATGGCCTGAAAAGGCAATAACCATTAAAGGAAACCTACCACTTCTGAAGGTAGGTATGAGATGCAAACACCGGGCACCAGCTCAGGGTGAGCTGGTGCCGGTGCTTAGTCTCGTTAGTGTTAAAACCGCGGTATCGCGGTTTTAACACTTTTTAAACTTTATAGTAGAAACTGCTTCGGCGCTGCGCGCGACCGTGCGCGCGCAACGCCTGCGGCATTTCCAATGTAGGCGCGCGCACGATCGTGCGCACGCAGCGCCGAAGCAGTTTCTGCTAGAAAGTTTAAAAAGTGTTAAAACCGCGATACCGCGGTTTTAACACTAACGAGACTAAGCACCGGCACCAGCTCACCCTGAGCTGGTGCCCGGTGTTTGCATCTCATACCTACCTTCAGAAGTGGTAGGTTCCCTTTAACAGAATGAAATCCTTCCTGACCTTTGTCCAGGGTCTCTCAGCTAGACAATTGGGTTCCCTATGCAGTACTCATGAGATGCAATAACATCAAAACGTGCATATGTTTTGAATGACGAGAAAGCAGAAAACTTTTGTCCCTTTTCCCCCCTCTAAACACTAGAGGCTTATCTTCAGCAGATTGCATACTCCTTAGCCAGAATCCCCTTTGGAGAATGCATAGCTTTTAAGGTGGTCTGCAATGGAAATTTCCATTAGGAATATAAAATTCTGCCTGACCTGCATCCATGGTCTCTCACAAAGAGACCATGATCCATGCACTGTACTGGTGAGATGTAATAACATCAAAACAGTACTGTCCACTAGGATTATTTCAAACTATCAAACTTCGTTGGTAGACGGAGTTGTCTTTTTTTAAGATACCACTAGAGGCATAATTTTCCTTTTCCAATCCTGGAAAACTTTTTTTTTTTTTTTGCATATTCCTTACCCATGATCTCAAGCAGAGCATGCAATCTCCATAAGGAGAATAAAGTACACTACATCAGGGAATTTAGGTTTAGCTCATAAACACTTACCAAAATACCGTAATGTAAAAGTCCCCTTCCCATCTGGATGTGTTAGAGATATTGGGGCACATTTACTTACCCCGTCCTGCGCGATCCCCGCTGTGCGTTGTACGACGAGAATGAACTTTGCCGCGATTCACAAAGATCGTGCGCCCAATTTCCTGCATCTGTCGCTTTCTCGCTCAGGTCCGCCGGAGTTCACCTTCTTGTTTCAGGTGTATGTAAGTGCATTGTCTTGCGACACAATTTAAATCCCGCACTCAGTCTGAATCCGTCGGATAGTCTGACGGCACGCCCCCGATTTCTGTTGCATGAAAGTCACCAAAATCCGATTGCGTGTGACACATTCCCCTTCTAAATAGCCGTCGGCTAAATGTTGGATTGTCATCAGAACCAGGATTAACAATAAATAATTGCAGACACTAGTGATAACTGTTACAGCTGATTATTGAAGCCTAGGACTAAAGTACAGTAAATTGCCAACATCCAGAGGTCCATTTGTAACTAGGGAACGTCTGTAAGTCGGCTGTTCTTAAGTAGGGGACCGTCTGTACTGTAAAAGAATTTAGTTGCAGTGTAAGTTGGGCAGTGAAGGATATTCCCATGCTCCTAACTGAACAAGAGACATCTTACAGTCACAGTGTAAACACAGCAATTAGAAAACATCAAAGTAAGAACAGTGTGCTATGGAGAAAGCGAGGTCCCCAAAGGTATTATTCATCTCTGCGTCCCTTGAGCATGGGCGCCTTTTATGACAAAACAAAGATGCCAAGTCATATGTTCAATGCTGCTCCTTGCACTATAATCATTATTACATGCTATTAGAGATGAGCGAACATACTCGTCGAGCCTTAGCGTACTCGAAACTGCTCGTTGCTCGGACGAGTATTTCGCCAGCTCGAGAAAATGGCATCTCCCGCCGTTTTGCTTTTTGGCGGCAAGAAACAGAGCCAATCACAAGCCAGGAGACTCTGCACTCCACCCAGCATGACGTGGTACCCTTACACGTCGATAGCAGTGGTTGGCTGGCCAGATCAGGTGACCCTGGGATAGACTAGCCGCTGCCCGCGCTGCTCGGATCATTCTGTGTCTGGATGCCGCTAGGGAGAGAGCTGCTGCTGGTCAGGGAAAGCGTTAGGGTGTTCTATTAGAATAGTGTTAGGCAGGAGTGATTCTACAAGAACCCAACAGTCCTTCTTAGGGCTACAATAACGTTTTATTTTCCTTTTTTTTTGGTTTGCTTGTGGCTGGGCTTGCTGGCATTAGTAGTGCAGCTAGTACCATATTGTGAGGAATTTGCAGGGAGACTTGTGTTTAGCTCTTAGTGACACACATATCCACCTCAAACACCGAAGTGGGACAATTTATTAGGGGTTTGATTTGAATTACGCTGAGTCTGCTGATTTATTTTTTTTTACGTTTATTTCTTTTTAGAACTCACAGTAATCTGCCTAAGCAGTGTGCTTTGAGTGTCGGCTAGAAAATAGCCATAGGAGAACCCCAACGGTTTATTTAGGCCTACAATAGCGTTATATTTTCCTTTTTTTTTTGTTTGCTTGTGGCTGGGCTTGCTGGCATTAGTAGTGCAGCTAGTACCATATTGTGAGGAATTTGCTGGGAGACTTGCGACCGTTGTGTTTAGCTCTTAGTGACACATATATCCACCTCAAACACCGAAGTGGGACAATTTATTAGGGGTTTGATTTGAATTAGGCACAGTCTGCTGATTTATTTATTTTTTACGTTTATTTCTCTTATAACTCAAAGTCATCTGGCACAGCACAAAATCCAGTTGTGTGCTGTCAGTGTAGGTTAGAAACTAGCCATAGCAATAGGATAGCATCGTTTTGTTTAAAAAAAAAACACAAAAAACACAAAATACTAAAAATTAGAAGTTTACACTTTAATTTTGAAAATGTTTAACCCGAGGGCTAGGGGTAGAGGACGAGGGCGTGGGCGTCCAACTACTGCAGGGGTCAGAGGCCGTGGTCCTGGGCGGGGTGAGACACCACCTGCTGATGAGGGAGCAGGGGAACGCCGCAGAGCTACACTCCCTAGTTTCATGTCTCAAGTTACTGGGACTCGTGGTAGAGCACTGTTGAGGCCAGAACAGTGCAAAGAGGTGATGTCGTGGATTGTGGACAAAGCTTCTAGCCATTTGTCCACCAGTCAGTCTTCCACGCAGTCCACCCATGTCACCGAAATCAGCACTCCTCCAGCTCCTCCACCTCAGCCTCCTTCCCCCCAGTCTGCCCCCTCCCAGCAAAATTTGGTATTTGAACCGGCATACTCTGAGGAACTGTTTTCTGGACCCTTCCCACAGTCACAAACCACTTGTCCGGTTGCTGCTGAGCAATTTTCCGATGCCCAGGTTTTCCACCGGTCGCAGTCTGTGGGTGATGATGACATTATTGACGTACTGGAAGAAGTGTGTAAAGAGGTGTCGGACGATGAGGAGACACGGTTGTCAGACAGTGGTGAAGTTGTTGTCAGGGCAGGAAGTCCGAGGGGGGAGCAGACTGAGGGATCGGAGGATGATGAGGTGACAGACCCAAGCTGGGTTGATAGGCCGGGTAAACACAGTGCTTCTGAGACGGAGGCGAGTCCTATAGCAGAACAGGTTGGAAGAGGCAGTGGTGGGGCCAGACGGAGAGGCAGGGCCAGAGCTGGTGCATCAGCGCCAAATGTTGCCCGTAGTCAAGCTCCCGTGGCGAGGGCTAGATTTTCAGAAGTCTGGAGGTTCTTTAAAGAAACACCGGATGACCGACGGACTGTGGTGTGCAACCTTTGCCAAACCAGGATCAGCAGGGGTTCCACCACTACTAGCTTAACTACCACCAGTATGCGCAGGCATATGAATGCTAAACACCCCACTCAATGGCACCAAGCCCGTTCACCTCCGGCCGGGCACACCACTGCTCCTTCCCCTGTGTCATCTGCTAGTCAGCCCCCTGCCCAGGACCACGGCCCAAACACCTCCCGTGCGAAAACCCCATCTTGGCCTCCACGATCCTCCACAGCATCCACCAGCGTTCAGCTCTCCATACCCCAGACGCTGGAGCGCAAAAGGAAGTGCTGCCGGGCAGGGCCACTATGTATCGGCACATTGGGTTAACTTGGTGGAGGCTGGGACCGAGTCTGACCCTGGGGCTGCTCATATACTGCCGACGCCGAGGATTGAGGGTCTCAAAGGCCTACTATGCCTCCTCCTCCTCCCACCCCTCCTCCTCCTCCTCCGAATTACCATCCGTGGGCATGGCGCCATCAGTCGGTAGCTCTAGGCGCAGCAGCAGTGCCGTCGCTAAGCGACAGCAGGCGGTGCTCAAACTGCTGAGCCTAGGCGATAAAAGGCACACCGCCCAAGAGCTATTACAGGGCATCACGGCGCAGACTGATCTGCGGCTGGCACCGCTGAACCTGATGCCAGGCATGGTTGTGTGTGACAACGGCCGTAACCTGGTGGCGGCTCTGCAACTCAGCAGACTGACACATGTGCCATGCCTGGCCCATGTGTTAAATCTCATAGTTCAGCGTTTCCTCAAGACATACCCCAATCTGTCTGATTTGCTCACGAAGGTGCGCTGCATCTGTGCGCATTTCAGGAAGTCCAGCACAGATGCTGCCACTCTAAGGGCAGCGCAGCGCCGCCTCCAACTGCCCGCTCACCGACTGTTGTGCGACGTGCCCACGAGGTGGAATTCAACATTAACCATGTTATCCAGAGTTTACCAGCAGCGCAGAGCGATTGTAGACTGCCAGATGTCAACTTCCACCAGAACTGGTAGTCAGGTCAGTCAGCTTCCTCAAGTCTACAATGAGGAGTGGACGTGGATGTCTGATATCTGTCAGGTGCTGAGTAACTTTGAGGAGTCAACACAGATGGTCAGTGGCGATGCCGCCATCATCAGCCTCACCATCCCGCTGCTTGGCCTGTTGAAAAACTCTCTGGTCAGCATGAAGTCGGAAGCTTTGCGCTCGTCACAAGAGACGGGGGAAGAAGATTCCCTTGTTGATAGCCAAAGCACCCTTAGGTCTGTTTCTCAGCGCATATCGGAGGAGGTGGAGGAGGATGAGGAGGAAGAGGAGGAGAATGTTGGCGAGACAGAAGAGGGGACCATTGTTGAGTCCTTCACTGTTCAGCGTGTATGGGCAGAAGAAGAGGAGTTGGAGGAGTTGGAGGAGGAAATGGACAGTCAGACCAGTGAGAGGAGTGAATTCTTGCGCGTTGGGACTCTGGCGCATATGGCAGATTTCATGCTAGGCTGCCTATCCCGTGACCCTCGCGTTCAAAGAATTTATTCCAGCACCGATTACTGGGTATTCACTCTCCTGGACCCACGGAACAAGCAAAATCTTTCCACTCTCATCCCTGGAGAGGAAAGGAGTGTGAGAATGCATGAATACCAGCAGGCCCTGGTGCACAAGCTGAAACAGTATTTCCCTTCTGACAGCGCTAGCGGCAGAGGGCGTACTTCTGCGGGACAAGTAGCAAGGGAGAGTAGGCGAGCAGGCAGCTTTACCAGCACTGGCAGGGGTACGCTTTACAAGGCCTTTGCCAGTTTTATGTCACCCCAGCAAGACACTGTCACCTGTCCTCAGTCTCGGCAGAGTAGGGCTGATCTTTACAGAAAGATGGTGAGGGAGTACGTAGCTGACCATACCATCGTCCTAAATGATCACACAGCTCCCTACAACTACTGGGTTTCAAAGCTGGACATGTGGCACGAACTGGCGCTGTACGCCTTGGAGGTTCTTGCCTGCCCTGCCGCTAGCGTGTTGTCCGAGCGGGTTTTCAGTGCAGCTGGTGGCATCATCACCGATAAGCGTACACGCCTGTCGACTGACAGCGCTGACAGGCTGACGCTTATCGAGATGAATAAAGCCTGGATTTCTCCGGATTTTCATTCTCCACCAGGTGAAAGAAGCTCAACCTGAATAATGTATGCACTCCTCCTCCTCATTGTCCTCCTTCTCCTCCTCTTTGTACACTAAAGCAGAGGAAACTGGCTATTTTTTGCCAGGGCCAACTGGCTCTAGCTATAGTACTCTATGTATATAATTTTTCTGGAGGGCCACCTACCCGTCCTCTGTTTTAAGCAATTTTTGGGAGTGCCACATACAGGCACTCAATCTATTTAATTTTTCTGGAGGACCACCTACCTGCTCCTCTGGTTTGAAAACTTTTTTGGACTGCCACATACAGGCACTCAATTTATTTAATTTTTCTGGAGGACCACCTACCTGCTCCTCTGGTTTGAAAACTTTTTTGGACTGCCACATACAGGCACTATCCAAATTAAATTGTCTCCATAGCAGCCTCCACATGTCGTCTTTTTAGCTGGCTCCACACGTTGTCTCCATTGATACCTCCACACGTCATCGCCATAGCTGCCTCAAAAAGTCGTCCATATAGCTGCCTCCATACATGGTCTCCTTATCAAACGAACTGTGTCAGGCAGAATTTTGGGTTGTTTTCATGGATTCCACATCAAACTTGTTAACTTTGTCGCCACCCTGCTGTGTAATCCACAAAATATACTGGCAAACTTTATCATTTACCAATATTATTTCAGCGCTTCTTGCGCATCTGTTTACATTCCCCTCACCCGCCATATCCCAAACTTATAAGAACGCTACTACACTTGATCTTATACAAAAGGTTCTTAGAAGTGCTGTTTGGGGAGTAGTCTAGAGACAGGGGCTTGGATTGGCGAAAGCTCGCCTGGCAGCGGAGCGCCAGCTCCATCTCAAGATCCAACTAACATAGTTTTAACTGCAGTACCTTTAATCTACTACTAGTTCACTGCCTCCATACATGGTCCCCTTATCAAACGAGCTGTGTCAGGCAGAATTTTGGGTTGTTTTCATGGATTCCACATCAAACTTGTTAACTTTGTCGCCACCCTGCTGTGTAATCCACAAAATATACTGGCAAACTTTTATCATTTACCAATATTATTTCAGCGCTTCTTGCGCATCTGTTTACATTCCCCTCACCTGCCATAACCCAAACTTATAAGAACGCTAATACACTTGATCTTATACAAAAGGTTCTTAGAAGTGCTGTTTGGGGAGTAGCCGAGAGACAGGGGCTTGGATAGGCGAAAGCTCGCCTGGCAGCGGATCCCAAGATCCAACAAACATAGTTTTAACTGCAGCACCTTTAATCTACTACTAGTTCACTGCCTCCATACATGGTCCCCTTATCAAACGAGCTGTGTCAGGCAGAATTTTCAGGTGTTTCACTAGATACATAGTGGAACGCGGCCCATCTGTCGCCGCCATGCTGGAGACCTGAAGTTGCAATCATAGCAGCGCAATATGGATGCCCCATACTGTCGCTCTTAATCATGGAACCATTTCCGTAAAAGCAATTAAAAATAGAACCACTATGCTATTCCATTATTCCTAGGTGAAATATTCAAACGACCCGGCCTGATTTGAAAATTATAATTTTTTCAAAGTAAACGCTTCTGTCCCCCAGGCCCATTTTGGGTGGGGAGGAGCCGAGAGACAGGGCCTTGGACAGGCGAAAGCTCGCCTGGCAGTGGACCGCCAACTCCATCCCAAGATTAGGCAGCCTCAGAGGCATCCATGCATGCTGCCCCTGCTGTTTCCTGTCCATTTTGCCTCCACGATCCTCCACAGCGTCCACCAATGTCTCATTTCAACTCTCTATACCCCAGACGCTGGAGCACGAGAGGATATGCAGCACATCATCCCCTTATCAAACGAGCTGTGTCAGGCAGAATTTTCAGGTGTTTCACCAGATACATAGTGGAACTCGGCCCATCTGTCGCTGCCATGCTGGAGACCTGAAGTTGCAATCATAGCAGCGCAATATGAATGCCCCATACTGTCGCTCTTAATCATGGGAGTCGTCTCCATGGCTGCCTCCACATGTCGTCCCCTTATCAAAAGAGCTGTGTCAGGCTCATTTTTCGGGTGTTTCACCAGATACGTTATGGAACTTGGTCACTATGTCGCCACCATGCTGTGTTATCGACTAAATATACCGTCAACCTTTTGTTCACATAGGAAATCATTTCACCTCCTTTGGTGAAACCTGAGTCCATTTAGGGTATGTCGCCATGAGACTCTCTAGCCTGCCACTGCTGCCGCTGCCTCTGCATGCTGTCCCCTATAGTGTCAGGGTCAATTATTGCATGTTTTAGATGCTATCTAGCCTCATTCGGTCACTCTGTCATGGCCATGCTGTTGCCCATAATTTTGGCATAATGGTGCGATTGAGCAGCCTCAGAGGCATCCATGCATGCTGCCCCTGCTGTTTCCTGTCCATTTCCGTGGTGTTTCCATCCTTTTCTGAGGTTCCCAGGTGTTTGGCCAAGCTTCCCTGTGCAGAGCCTTGGTCGCCTTGAAAAATGCTCGAGTCTCCCATTGACTTCAATGGGGCTCGTTATTCGAGACGAGCACGCGAGCATCGGGAAAAGTTTGTCTCGAATAACGAGTACCCGAGCATTTTAGTGCTTGCTCATCTCTACATGCTATGTATTGTATACATTTCTATTAAGCTACCAAATGACAATACTCCAGTAGTTGCCATGGCCTCTATGGGGGCATTTTTAATGACTTTCCACCAGTTTTTTTTCCTTGCTGCTCCTGAAGCACCACATTTATAAACTGTTGGTGGCAAAATTTTGGTCCTGTTCCAACACTCATGCAGCATGCTGCATGCTACATGCACACAAATGCAAGCTTGTATATATATACACCCCCTGACGGTCATGTGTATGGGGCATTAGGCTGGATTCACGCGGATGTATGCCCCTGGGGCCGTAGCCGGGCGGGCATACATCCGGTGCCATGTGCCATGGAGAGAAGGAGTGGTGACCCATAGCAATGCACGGCACTGTATCACGGGGAAAGTTAGGACATGCCCGTATCACTCCGTGCACACATTGCCGGAATATGGGGGGCGTATGTACGGCAGATAGCTTGCAGCCGTACATACGTGCCCCTATGATCGTTTCAATGTGGCCTTAGACCCACAAAAAGCAAGTCTAACAAGTTCTATTTCATCTTCATCAATGTGGAGTCATGCCAAAGCCTTTTCGGTTGTGTGCCAATTTATTATTACCTTGGCCACAATCTAACATTCTTGTCTTACTTACCACACAGTTCGTGATTTCAAAAAATCCGGACTCTGGTGCCCCCTGCACTATACACAGGCAAACTGCATTTAGTGCAGTTTGCCCTGTTTTTAGGAAATGTGCCCCAATTTGTATTTATATTCCAAACAATATTCATTGTTTCATTTTAAATTTTTGTTATCAATTTATCATACAAATTATACATATACATATTATAATGCTATAAAAGCAAGACTTCTTTCTTGAGACGTCAGGGGAATTTATAAAGATGCTAGACTTGATTGCCCCTCTCGGTGTACTGCATGCTCCATGCTCTTAGACTGGAGTGTGCTCCACCGCTGGTTAGGTTAGACATGAGGTTTACCAGCTCAGAAATTGTTCTTTTATTATTTTGTGCCATTTACTAGGATTACATGATTTTTTTGACAGTTCTCAGAAGACCATTTCCAGCATTCTTGTTCTCCACCCTTGGATCTCTTCAGTGATGGAGCTCCGTTATGACTGTTACAATACTGTTCCAGTAGTGTACATGGGGCCTAAGGCAAAGCAACGTATAAAATAATATCATCGTTTTGACAATATCGTCACAGGTAGCTGAAGGGATATTTTCTCACGCCCAATATGGGTGAATAAATACAAAGTTGCAATATAAAGTGAGGATGAATGTGATGTGCAGGGAGCACAGAATCGCCACAATATCCATGATGAACAGTAATCCATCACTGACTTCAGAGTCATGGATACAGCGATTGACAGAGAAGAGCAAACACGATGTAATAGTCAGTTGTTATTGAAAAACCTGAAAGAGAAAAGAAAGATTGGAAATGATTTCTGCGGAGCTGCTTAAAAAGGGTGTATTTTATTCTGAAGAACTTGTCCTGCATGACAAAGACAACCCATTTATGTGACTGGGCATGACATGATAATGTGATAACTATGGTGCAGTATAAAACTGTCTAACCTAACCACATACTGGGGCAGATTTACTTACCCGGTCCATTCGCGATCCAGCGGTGCGTTTTCTGCACTGGATTCGGGTCCGGCTGGGATTTATTAAGGCAGTTCCTCCGACGTCCACCAGGTGGCACTGCTGCGCTGAAGTTCCCTGGAACCCCCTGGAATACACCGAGCCGGGTTGAGTGAAGGTAAGTGCAAGCTCCGTGACACAAAAATGCGGCGGTTTTTCCGAATCCGTCGGGTTTTCGTTCGGCCACGCCCCCCGATTTCCGTTGCGTGCATCCCGGCGCCGATGCGCCACAATCCGATCGCGTGCGCCAAAATCCCGGGCAATTCAGGGGAAATCGGCGCAAATCGGAAATATTCGGGTAACACGCGAATCGGCCCTTTAGTAAATGACCCCCCTTGTCTTAGGCTATATTCACACTAATGTGTGACAACACCAATAGAAAAAGGAGATGAGCATAAATTGTAATAAAAATGCAAAAATTTATTGAAGTAATTTTTTTTAAAAATAGAACATAACAAGAGGGTAGTGTAGTTTTAGGTGCTGGGCAGCGAGCACACAAGGAAGTAGACAGATTTAAAGTGCTTAGTGCATAGCCAAAAGGTGCTAATTACATCACAGAAGCAGGTAATGTAGAAAAATATCACAATACATAAACCTGTACTTGACCTGGTGGGTTTGGAGTATGAGGGCGCTGAGGAGAGGATGCTGCCCAGCACCTCCCCGACACGTGTTTTGTCCGGCAGGACTTTGTCAATAATGTGTGCCCGCCGTATCGTAGCATGGCGGGCACACGTCGGCGCTGGGGAGAGGAGGAGGGCATGGGCGCTGCTCATCCCCGCCCATCTCCAAAGAGAAACATGGGGCACGGTGTCCTATTTTTCTCCCAGCTACGGAACGGTACCGCTCCCATACATTGCTGTGCGCCCATTACCGTCTATGAGGGACATATATACGACGTATATACGTCGACCGTATGTACGCCCCTCATACGGCAGTGTGAATGCAGCCTTATTCTGAGTATTCTGCACCCAGTGCTGTTATATGAAAGATATAATATGATACCAAAAGCATGTTTCTATGTGTTATGGAGCCTAAGATATGGGCATCTGAAGTGACACTCCTCTTCCAGCCTCAAAAAGTGACTCTTCTCACATGACTTTAGTATGTAAAAGAGAGAAGTCTAGAAAAGATGCTTTTTACTCAGTTTGAAGAATTAAACAGGTATAACCATACATCACTACATGTATCTCCATAGCACCTCAGGGTCTTCCTTGTAGTTGACTACTTACTGTGTGATACAGGAGTAGCGGTTGTTGTGGTTGTAGTGCTGGTTGTCGCTAGTACCGGCATGGTAGTGCTTGCTCTTCTGCCCTCTAGTGCCTGCCCAAGGCTGTGCAGTTGGATGCTGTCCAGCAGTGAACGTTGGGATTCTGTAACCATTGCCCCATTTTCAGGTCCAAGATTTGTGATCTGCTCAGGTGACAGCAACTAAGAAGGCAAATTATTAGCATTTATTTATATTACCAAACCTAATTATATACACGGTAACTACAGACCTAAACTACAGTGAGGGGTTTCGGAGAGATTCTGTCCTGGAGTATCTTCCTGTACATGACGTTATAACCCAGCATCAGCATACATTTTTTTTCGTTGATAACGGACTAAAAAATTCATAACATTGGGGCTCATTTACTAAGGGTCCGCGGAGCGCATTTTCTGCCAGGTTTCCTGACGATTTTGGTTTTGCCCCGGGATTGTGTCGCACGCGATCGGATTTTGGTGCATCGGCACTAGCTTGCACGCGACAGAATCGGGGGGCAGGCCACCGGACAACGCGCAAGATTTAACATTTAGAATTGTGTCACAAGACACGCACTTACAAGCACAGGGAAGAAGAAGTTGAACTCCGGTGGACCTCGGCGCGGAAACGACGGCACACGATCTTCATGAATTGCGCTGGACTTCATCCTCGCCGGACCGTCCGAATCGGGGATTGTGACTGGACCAGGTAAGTAAATTTGCCCATTATCTCTTCTTTAGCCAAATGTCCATTGCAGCAGGAAGCATGTTCAAGGTGTCCGCTAAGCCCAAATGTATCCTTAAGATACAGACAGTGAAATATTTTATTGCTGCAGAGAACACATTTCCACTGCCCAGTATATGAAACCATGACTACACCTTATCCCGCTCTTCATCACAGGCAAATCTATCCAACCATAAGGTCCAGTTTTCTCAGCCTCCATTTAGCAACTCCATAGTAATACCCATGCCACTTCTACTCTACACCAATATATGTTGCGACTCTATGTCCAGGGATGGAGCCCGCACTGGGCATACCTGGGCAAGTGCCATGGGCCCAGAGCTGTGGGGGGCCCATATAAGGCTGTACATAAGGAATCCATAAGGTGAGAAGAATGAATAAATAACCATGAGGGGGCTGTTTGGGATGATAAACTAGGGAATATTTTAGGGAACAGGAGACTGTTTAGTTTCTGAATTTTTAATGCGGCCATGTGGGTTCACTATAAGAGTTCACATTAGCGTAGACTTTGTACGCTTATTGCTGGTGACAGGTTCCCTTTGAGGTCCCGTTGTGGCCGGCTTTGCTCCTTTCCAGCTCCCACCTTGCGTTGTGAGCTCTTTCTCTTAGGCATTTCAGTTTCACTTGCTAGCCCTGGCATAGAGGACTAGGTTAGTTTTAGCAGGCCAGATATTCCACAAACTCTCTGCTGACAAAGGTGGCATTACATGATAGTGTTTACCTGTACAATCAATGTTTGTCATAGGTCTTAAATTTCTCTGTGTGAATCTTAAAAACTCAATAATTAGGAACACATTGGGGCACATTTACTTACCCGGTCCAGTCGCGATCCCGCGGCGTGTTGTCCGACGAGGATTCAGGTCTGCCGGAATTCACTAATATCGTGCGCCCGAGTTCCTGCAGGTGTCGCTGCTGCGCCAAGGTCAGCTGGAGTTCACCTTCTTCTTCCTGGTGCTTGATCTTGCGACACAAATCGTTTTTTAAATTCCACGGGTTTTCCAAATCCGATCCGATCGCGTGCGCCAAAAACCCAGGGCAATTTGGCGCAAAATGGAAATATTCAGGAATCCTGATGAAAGTGTGGCGTTCGAACCCTTAGTAAATTAGCCCCATTGTGTATATACATCATATAAAATGAAAAAAATCCTGTTTTACCTTAAATATCTCCTTGGGTATAAGTTTAATGGCAGAAGGATGAATATATGACATGAGTCTTGGATTAAGTGTCTTGAAATCTTCTTTACTGAAACCAGCTTAAAGGAGAAGTATATTGGTCAGTTCTTACAGTAAACCTATAAATTACTCGGAGATCAACATAACCTACAAGATTGTAATCCACCTTTGGTTACCTGTTATGTAGCCAATGTCATTCAGAACAAAATGGCTCCACTTTTCTGTTTTTCCATAAATGAGCTCTGTCTTATTCTTAAAGGCTTGCAGGATTTTTGGACTACAAGGGAAAGATCCGATCCTAAAAATAACAGAGCTAAAGACAAAGGAAAAAAAGAATCACTTAACTGTATACAGCATGGTGTTACATGTTAAAGGGGTGGTCCAGGATTGAATATTTTTTATTGGCCCAGATCTATCTGGTTGTCGTGATGTCAGCCAACAGAGGTCGACTGTGCTGGGAGGCGCCATGCTGGATAGGAGGTACATTTTAGAATAAGGTACTTAGGGAATGGAGCTAACATAAACAAAAACATATAGAGGAATAAACTTCCAAGTTTTTTGGATGTACATGAAAACTTACCGAAATTCCATTGTGTGGATCTGATCTATCTGCTCGAGGTCAGCAGCACATAAACTGTTCCCCAGTCCGGATAGTTCAAAGCTCTTTAAGTCTTTCATTGATTTTCCAGAATCATTTAGAAAACCGTGAAGTATCGACTTTAACTGCAAAATATAGAGAGAGATCTCACATCAATGCATATGGTCAAGAGACATCTCAATACAACAGAATAACCCACAGAACCTGTGGACTGGACCTCTGAGATGGACAATAGGAAGAGGCAATGGATGCTAGTTATTACATCCAATAGAAGATTTTCAGACTCCTTAGGGCACCAGATACAAATTGGAGCAAACTCATTTAAACCAACTTATTTTGGCAGGAATCAACATATTTCGGTAATGTTGAATTTCAACACCTGATAAGCTGCTGCTAAATAACACATTTACAGCCAATCTGAGAAAAGGGAGAATACAGGTTGACCAAGCAAGCATCTTGTTTGGGGACCTTTGCAATCTTATTAGTAGACCAGGACATTTTTAGTTATATTTTGAAACAGGGTTTTATGCAGAGATCGCATTAACGCCTCACCAAGCGTCATAGACGCATGATGAGGCGCCATTACTCCCCAGAATAATTGCCAAGCGTAAAAGTACGCTTGGCAATTATCCCCTGTAGTGTGTAAGCTGAGCGGTCCGGAGCGCACAGCAATGGTGTGCAGGACATTACACTGGCAGCGCGCGGGCCGGCACTGCTCAGCTCACACTACAGCGCTGGTAGCCTCTAGAATGGAGCTGCCCCGAGAAGCCGTGATGTCACTGGAGGGGAGGAGCCTCCGGGAAAGGGGCGTGGCTTACCACGCAGTCTCCTCACAGGAAGTCGAGCTGTAATGGCTGCCTGCAAGTACAGGTACTGTGTGCATACATGTGTATGGAGGTGAGGGGGCCTGACAGGAGTGGATGTGATAAGGTCAGGGAAGACCTGTATGTTACATGGGACTGCATGGCTTGCAGGTGCTGAGTTGGCATGAGGTGTATTTTACATAGGTCTGCATGTCTGGCGGGTGCTGAGGTGGCAGGTGTGTGTTACGTAGGACTGCGTGTCTGGCTGGTGCTGAGGTGGCATGAGGTTTGTGTTACGTAGGACTGCGTGTCTGGCGGGTGCTCAGGTGGCATGAGGTATATGTTACGTGGGACTGCTTGTCTGGCGGGTGCTGAGGTGGCAGGTGTGTGTTACGTGGGACTGCATGTCTGGTGCTGAGGTGGCATGAGGTATATGTTACATGGGACTGCTTGTGCAACACCCTCGCCGATGCAATGGCGAAGGAGTGCTTGCGAATAAGCCCCACAGCATGTCATCACATCACACAGGGGACATTGCAGTGGTTAATCCTGCCTGGCAAGGCAAAAGTTAACTTTGTGTATGATGCAAGATGTGTATAAACCTATCATCCAATGTCTTGTATTATATCCTGTCCTCTGTAAGCTGAGATGTGATTGGAGGAGCAGCCACCACCTGACCAAGGGGAGATAATAAAACCCCTGGCCAGGAATGTTCTAGAGAAGTCTCTCTCAGGAGAGAGAGGAGAGCAGTCTCTCCCAGAAGGGAGAAGAGACCAGTCCTGGTCAGACCTGAGGGTCTGCAGGACACCAGCTAGAGATCTACTAGTCAGCCAGCATACCAGATAAGAGCAGGAAGAGCTTAGCCCCTGTCTCTGAAGAGTGGAGCTAATAGATTAGCTAGCATAGTGAGGAAAGGGGTATCATCCTACCTTCAAGGGTGATACCTGAAGCACTCCAGGACGAGCTGAAGCTTCCTATTAGGACACAGCTACCTCCCAGCCTGCCCCTGCATCCAGGCTGGCGAACTACCTCCTGTGGCTTCCTCCAAAAACATCTCAGTACTCCATCACTCTGTTAAAGGCACGTTGCTGCGGTTCCTGTCGGTTCCAATAAAGAACTGTAAGTTGTTTTTGTTCAACCTCTGCCTCCGTCTGGTCCCTGCTACTCCGGCTGTCACCATCACGGGCACCCTGTCCACCACACAGAGACTCATACTCTAGACACCAAAGGGTTGCCCCAGGGAGATCCGCTATAGCAGCCTCTCCCTCATCATTCCTTGCCAACACCACCCTGCTGGAGACCTGCCAGGCTGTAGGACAGCCCTCCGGTTCCCCATACCAAGCACCGTGACACTAGCGTGCCTAGGCCGCAACCGCCAGCCACTCAGGTACTGCGGGCCCAGGCTGTCTCCAGGCCCCGAGAAAAGGCTAGGCCCCGGTGGGGGATGTTGCAAGTGGCGTCACGAACAGGATTGATACTTCTGTGCCTTATCACGGCATTAAAGACTTTCCTTTATTGAAAAGACTGTGCTGCCTAACCCTGCTGCCATTCGGGTTTAGGCCCGAGCGATTGTGTGTTTCTGGACTGAACTGTGTTAATGCTGCCACGTGCTGTCGCGCCGCTCCAGCACTCAAGAGGTTAATCCCTGCAAGAACTGTACCAGCTCTGCTACATCCGGCGCTGCCGCGCCTAAAGATTTTACCTCAGAGACTGTGGCGCAGCAAGTAATTCCAGCCCGCCAAAACCTTCACTGGCGGGAAACCCAGACGACACACCAAGCTCCACCCACGCGCGAAGGGCGCGAACCCCGCCTCCTGTGGCGCAGGAAAAATTAGAGCCCGCCACAGCTCTTGGCGGGAAGGACTTGGACTCCTCCCTCTGGCGCGACGCGGACTTCCTGCCCCGCCTCAACAAAACGCCAGAACTCGTGTGGATCTTGGACAGTGAGGTCAGCATCATGTGGGGTCCTCCGCCATTCCCTTCCGTGGAACGTCCCGAGTTCTTCGAAGTTTTGGAGACCATGGTTGTGGTCTCTGCGCAGCCGGTCCGGAGGCCCTTTGCTGGGCACCGGCTGCATAGAGGACTGACCCGAGCCTTCGTCACCAGGAGGTATGTCCAGACGGTGACGGAGTACCAAGTACCACCCGGGCGGTTCCTCGTGCCTCTCCCGGTTACCATGCCGGTACCGCGGGCCCACGTGGAGGCGCCACGTGGGGAGGCCCCGACTCCTGTCGAGCCAGCGCCTGGGCCTACTGCTGCCGTGCCACCTGCTACAAGGCCTAATGTCCCTGCTGTTCGGCCTGCTAGCCCTGCTGAGATGATTCCTGATCCTCCGGCTGCTCCTGCTCCAGTTCCGGCACCTGCCCGACAACCACGGAGATCTGAGCCTGCACCGGAGCCACGAGCCCCAGCACCGGCACCTCCGCAGCCTCGAGGCCGAGGTGAGGCCGTTCGCCGGAGACTCCGAGACGCTGTATCCGAACAGCGACGCCGCGAGAAGGAGGCCCAGCGTTACATGGCCGGCCGGTCTGCAGCTGGAGCCTGGGTGGAAAAGAACCGCACCACCGGCATGGTCCGGTTCTTCGACAAACAACGCGGCTATGGCTTCGCCACCCAAGACTACACCGGACGGGAGGTATTTATTCCCCGCCGGTCTGTCAAGAGGCCTGACTTGCCGGAGAGCCTGCACAACCTGAAGCCAGGAGAGTGTATTGAGTTCTCCCTGCAGGAGGGCCCCCGAGGACCATGGGCGGCTGGTGTGATCCGGATCCCCGACTCCGATGAGGACCGCTACCCACCGTATGACGAGCTGTATGAGGACGACGAGTGGCCGGAATCCCCGAACACCTCCTCTTCCTCGGCTGCGAGTCCCCGGGCGGTGACCCACGTGAATGCTCCGTCCACCGTAATCGTGAGTACGGGTCCCATTGCCATCCATGGGCCGGGCATGATCCAGGGCGCCAGCCCCACTGTCTCCCCTGCCGGGAGCCTTGCCAGGTCCCGTAGTTCTTCTGTGGGAGAAGACATCCAGGCTACTGAACCTTGTCCGGAGGTTCCGACGAGGCCTACTTCTCCACTTGCCGGTTACCAATGGGGTGATGACCCGGCCCTAGAAGAACCGGAGCTAGAAGGAGCCACGGCGCTGCCGCAGGCCCCTATTTATTTACTGCTGGACCCCTCTGTGGTCCCTGGCTCAGTTGAGCCTCCGGCTGGAACAGCCGACATCCCGGGCGACAGCGCTCCTCCCCCTGAAAGTCAGGAGGATGTTGCTGCACCTGCAGTACCCGCTACTGCCACCGGGTGTCCCCAGCCGGCACCTACTCCCGCTGAGGATGTACAGGATTCCCTGCTGGAGCTGGATCCTGTCTCTGCTGAACCCAGCGATGCCGAGTAACCCCTGATGGGCTGAAAGCCTTCTTCAGGTACTGTGTACATATGTATATTTATTTCCTCTTATCCCTACAGAGCCAGAAACTGTCCTGAGACTCTTACCCTTATTTATCTCAGTCAAGAGATTTTCCACTATCATGTGCTATGATAGCACCCCTTCCTCTGCCACAGCAGAAGATTCCTACAAAGGACTCTGTCCCTCTACACAAAAAGGAGACCCTTTGCATCTTTATTGCACTTTTCCCCACCTCAAGGGCTGTACCCAGAAGATGGACTTTGCCATTAAAGACCTTCTGTGAGACTTTTGCCAACTCCAGGGAAAAGTTGCTACTTTATTGACTTATTTGTATATTGCACTTAATGCCTTCCTTTTAGGTTTGGACATTCTGCTTGCACTTTTATGCCTTTTCCTTTTCAGGTAAAGAGACATTTTATCCTGCTACCCTGAGTAGCCTACCCATGTAACGTTTGTAACGTTCAAGATGTGTACCCATTGGGCTCCTAAGCCAATGTGAATTTACCTACTGTTTGCACACTGTCAGAATATATGCCAGTAGTCTGCATTAACCCTTTCATAGGCTTTACAGGTTGTAGTGTGGCTGTGTCGGACCGTCTTTCTGTGAAACACTGACCGCTACCTTAATCCCCAAACCGAGGTTTGCACATGGGGGTAGTCCGTAAACTGCGGGTCCTTCGGGGACCGGGGGTGTTACAGAGTTAGCACCTGGATGCCACTCATACTATGGGTAAGGATGTCAGTCAGGAGGTACTCGTGTCGCATATGCTAATGCAATGCAGATATACACATTATATATTTGTCGCCAGGGAAGAAGTGTTTACATAACAAATATACAGGCCTTGGTGCAAGGAGTGGATTACAGGATATGACACCACACCTTTCCTACTGTACAGTTCGGTTTAATGGCGTCAGCGACCAACTGTCAAGCACTTACATGTTTTTGTCTTAGTCCGACACCAACCCAGGTGCCTGTCTCCAGGACCATGGGCGGTTTGTCCCTACACCTCACATAGCCTGCACTTCCCAGAAGTGCCCCTATCCACCTCTGCGCCCCAAGCCATCTGTAGTCGAGCCGAGGACGGCTCTTTCAATTGCCCCGGGGGTATGCAACACCCTCGCCGATGCAATGGCGAAGGAGTGCTTGCGAATAAGCCCCACAGCATGTCATCACATCACACAGGGGACATTGCAGTGGTTAATCCTGCCTGGCAAGGCAAAAGTTAACTTTGTGTATGATGCAAGATGTGTATAAACCTATCATCCAATGTCTTGTATTATATCCTGTCCTCTGTAAACTGAGATGTGATTGGAGGAGCAGCCACCACCTGACCAAGGGGAGATAATAAAACCCCTGGCCAGGAATGTTCTAGAGAAGTCTCTCTCAGGAGAGAGAGGAGAGCAGTCTCTCCCAGAAGGGAGAAGAGACCAGTCCTGGTCAGACCTGAGGGTCTGCAGGACACCAGCTAGAGATCTACTAGTCAGCCAGCATACCAGATAAGAGCAGGAAGAGCTTAGCCCCTGTCTCTGAAGAGTGGAGCTAATAGATTAGCTAGCATAGTGAGGAAAGGGGTATCATCCTACCTTCAAGGGTGATACCTGAAGCACTCCAGGACGAGCTGAAGCTTCCTATTAGGACACAGCTACCTCCCAGCCTGCCCCTGCATCCAGGCTGGCGAACTACCTCCTGTGGCTTCCTCCAAAAGCATCTCAGTACTCCATCACTCTGTTAAAGGCACGTTGCTGCGGTTCCTGTCGGTTCCAATAAAGAACTGTAAGTTGTTTTTGTTCAACCTCTGCCTCCGTCTGGTCCCTGCTACTCCGGCTGTCACCATCACGGGCACCCTGTCCACCACACAGAGACTCATACTCTAGACACCAAAGGGTTGCCCCAGGGAGATCCGCTATAGCAGCCTCTCCCTCATCATTCCTTGCCAACACCACCCTGCTGGAGACCTGCCAGGCTGTAGGACAGTCCTCCGGTTCCCCATACCAAGCACCGTGACACTAGCGTGCCTAGGCCGCAACCGCCAGCCACTCAGGTACTGCGGGCCCCGGCTGACTCCAGGCCCCCAAGAAAAGGCTAGGCCCCGGTGGGGGATGTTGCACTTGTCTGGCGGGTGCTGAGGTGGCAGGTGTGTGTTACGTGGGACTGCATGTCTGGTGCTGAGGTGGCATGAGGTATATGTTACATGGGACTGCGTGTCTGGCGGGTGCTGAGGTGGCATGAGGTATATGTTACGTGGGACTGCGTGTCTGGCGGGTGCTGAGGTGGCAGGTGTGTGTTACGTAGGACTGCGTGTCTGCCAGGTGCTGAGGTGGCAGGTGTGTGTTACGTGGGACTGCATGTCTGGTGCTGAGGTGGCATGAGGTATATGTTACATGGGACTGCGTGTCTCGCAGGTGCTGAGGTGGCAGGTGTATGTTACGTGGGACTGCATGTCTGGCGCTGAGGTGGCATTAGGTATATGTTACGTGGGACTGCATGTCTGGTGCTGAGGTGGCAGGTGTGTGTTACGTGGGACTGCATATCTGGTGCTGAGGTGGCATGAGGTGTATGTGAAACAGGACTGCATAAACAGTAAAAACACGTAAAAAATGACAGACACAAATTCAATTAATAAAAAACCTAAAAAAAACGCCTCCCCCCAACACAGACACCAAAAAAATAAACCAAAATTTCTTTTAAAAAAAAACATTTTACAAAGCAACTATCCTGGATTTGCAGTGTCAGCTGCAGTCTGGCCACTGGGGCTCGGCGGCGGCTGCCACAGTCTGGTCACATGGGGAGGGGGATACATTGTGCGTTAACCGCAGTCTGTACGTTTGGTGTCAGCGGCGTTAGCCACAGTGTGGTGGTGGGAGGTTTCGGAGGGCCGCAGTCTGGTGGTGGGAGGTTTCAGAGGGCCGCAGTCTGGTGGTGGGAGGTTTCAGAGGGCCGCAGTCTGGTGGTGGGAGGTTTCGGAGGGCCGCAGTCTGGTGGTGGGAGGTTTCGGAGGGCCGCAGTGTGGTGGTGGGAGGTTTCGGCGGCCGCAGTGTGGTGGTGGGAGGTCTTGGCGGGCCGCAGTCTGGTGGTGGGAGGTTTCGGAGGGCCGCAGTGTGGTGGTGGGAGGTTTCGGAGGGCCGCAGTGTGGTGGTGGGAGGTTTCGGCGGGCCGCAGTGTGGTGGTGGGAGGTCTCGGCGGCCACAGTGTGGTGGTGGGAGGTTTCGGCGGGCCGCAGTGTGGTGGTGGGAGGTTTCGGCGGGCGCAGTCTGGTGGTGGGAGGTATCGGCGGGCCGCAGTCTGGTGGTGGGAGGTTTCGGCGGGCCGCAGTCGGGTGGTGGGAGGTTTCGGCGGGCCGCAGTCTGGTGGTGGGAGGACTCGCCGGCCGCAGTCGGGTGGTGGGAGGTTTCGGCGGGCCACAGTCGGGTGGTGGGAGGTTTCGGCGACTTTGGTTGGGGGGTTGGGGGAGTCAGCTCCAGTCTGGGCAATGCATGATGTAACATCACTATAACTGCCTCAATTTGCTATTTAAACACAGAAGACACTGACACATGATTTTCTTATATAATTAGCGTCTATCAACATTATATACAGCTATGAGTTATATACTTGTATTACTGAAAATGTCATACTCCTTCCCGGCTAAAAATACTCCTCAAAAATAGTAAGAGGAGTATTATTACCCTTCTAGAAATATGTTGGTGCGACCTCTGGTTTTATGATTTTCCATTGTTTCCAATTACTTTAAGTAATCAACATATCTGTGCAAAGGCCAAATCATGGCTCCAGGGTTAAATTGATATTCCACTATCTCCCATTGCTTTTATCCAACAGAAACTTTAGTTCCAATAGATATAAATCTGCCCTAGTCATCCGATGGAAATGCATGAGTATGGCTCACTACAATCAGGCTCGGACTGGCCCATCGGTGGACTGGAGGATCCTCTAGTGGGCGTCAACATCAGGCTTCACCAATAATACACAAGCATCCGATGCCGGCTATATTGTGTACTATTACTAGAACTGCCAGGGGCCTTCTGTGTTAATTAGTCTCTCCAGTGTCAGATGGGTGGTTCTGTCCTGACCCCTCCCATATGACAATATAGAGCCGAAAATGATGAAATTGAGTGTTCAGGAAATGTGGGGACAAGAGAAAAAAAAAATTCTACCCGTGCCACAGAATTAGTGGAACTTTGGAGATTACAGGTTGCAAATAGTTGTGGTTGGTGGAGATGACGATAAATTCCTTTTCATGACAACACAAATTTTTGTGCAGAACTACAGTATGTGAATTACATATGTACTGTATAGATCTGCAAACCATACATCATCACTGACCTGAAGATCAGTCCATTCCATCTGCTGGGTGAGTGCAGACACCATATCTATAGACTCTAGGTAGAGATCATTTATCTCCCTGACGCTCAGTGTGGTGGCTATACGTCCTAATACTGTGATGTGATGACTTCTCCATTCAGGCAATGGCCCCCAAACCTTTGAGTTTATATTTAGAGATTTAAAAATAAAAAAAATGAAATCACATAAAGTTACATGGCTCGTCATTCCATGGATCATTTCGCTATTAGATACATCATTACTATACCGTTTTTGCCTTTTCCTTTAAAACGAACAGCTGAGATTGGTTGAATCTTCTTATACTCCCGAGTATGTGGACACATTTGGCAAAGGTGTCTATGGTCATGCACTGCAGCTCTTCGTATGTCCAGAACGCATTGGCTTCACCCAGTATCAGCACTGTAGCAGCAGATGGCGCTCTATTGCCTATACAATCTATACATAAACAAATATGATATGATGTATATTAAATCACCAACAGATAATAATAATCTTTATTTATATAGCACCATCATATTCCGTAGCGCATTACAAATCAATTTTATACTTTCCAAGGACACATCTGGCTAAATGATGTTAGATTTGGCTATGAGTCCTAATTAGTATTTGGATATAGCGCTATATTTTATTATTATGTCCTAAAAGGACAATACCTTTAACCATAAGGGTTCGGTTGCATCTGTGCTTTTAGAGAATAACGGAACTATAACTCATTTATGTTGACCCCAAAGGATTTTTCCATAACACCATTATTCATATCAATACTTTTGCATAATTTTTTTCTAGTAAAAGATAGAAGCAACATAGAAGGTAGGATTCCATTTTTTTCACCTGAAAGGGGTTGCAATAAGTTTGCTTGTTCTCTCCTATCCACAGGATCGCAAGCTGATCGGTTATGAGCGGCAGTTCGACCATGTGTCCTACCACTCCATTCATTGGTATGGGAATGTCAGAGGTGGCCAGGGGCGGCTTAAGACTGCTATGGGTCCTGGGCTGTATGAATATTAAAGCCCCTACAAATCTGGAATCACTTCCTACATATGGTGCTAGAATTAAGCTCCTTGAGGAATGGAGGATGCATCCCTTCTCCCTGCTTTCAATCTGTGGTTTCAGGACCTTTGGAGGATCTTCAAAAGTCCTAAAATGGCTTTTGTGTACATGTGTATTGAGAGCAGGAATAGACGTATGATAATTTCATGGGCGAAGGCCCTTCTCAGTATAAAATTTGGTGGGTGGTTTGGTCGACCATAGGCCTGCTAGAAGGCTTGGGCCCCGGGTTACTGTCCAAATCGCCTATATTATAAAGCCCTACTGGAGAGGGCAAAGAGCTGAGCTCAGAAAATTGAATGGAGCTGCTGGACACATGCTTGATCTGCAGGGAAAACTCTTACTTTCTTACACTAGTCAATAGCCTCTCACTCAGACAAACCAGTTCCCTGCGCTGTACTGAAGAGACCCAACAAGGGCGAAACAGCGCTGTCTACAGCTGGGAATCTCTTTCTTCTGGAATAGATATACTGTTTTATCTTCCATCTTACTGTTATAACATCTTTTTTTTTTTAAACAAATAATAAATCATTAAAAAAAACAAAAAAAATTAAAAATAAAATTCAGAACTGAAATACATGTGAGATACGATAGATTTTCTGGTTCAATATCTTTATTTTATTTATTATCCTAATATAATTGGAACTTTAGCTGTAGTTGCATGTGAACATAGAACCAAATTGCAAAACATTGAAAGAAAAAAGATAAAATTGCACTGTGCATGATGTGTAGATAAAGCTGAATTTTATTTAGCAGCTAAATCCCAGAAGCGACGTCATTAGGAATTCTTATCTCTTAGATTTTAATAATTCAGGCTATTTGATAGCTGAATAGGCATTTGTTTTTGAAGGCTGTCAAACAATGAGGCTTTTGAATACCTGAGAGAAGAGGAGAAATGGCATCCATATGACGTCTGCAAAATGTGACTAGCTGGCAGGATAATAAGCGTTACCTGCTGCCTGGTCAGGCTCAGATATGTTGGCATCATGTAAGTGAATGGCATGGAATAATCCTGATAGCATCTCATCGCTCTGAGCAATGCCCACTGCTCCGGATACAATCTCTGATACCAGCTTCTGAAACTGAACACAAGAGAAGACGATACAAACACACACAAAATGTCATCTACACCACTGCTTTCTAAAGAAAACATTTATTCTAGTGACCGAGACTTGACATTTAGAAACTTCTAACATGTTTAATTTTGGAACATTTTAACACCTCCTGAGTATGCGCCGAGAAAATGCGGGAGAATGTCGCTAACAAATTGCCGTACAATTATCATACTGAAAAGATAGCTCCTCTGTAAATACTGTCATTTACTCATTGCATAATTGGCAGCTTTATTAGTGTTTCACCTGTTGCTTATTGAAATGAAAGGTTCATGAGATCCGTCACAAGAATTTTAAGTATACATTTTTCTGACAACTATTCTATCGTCATAAAGAAGAACGAAAGTTTGTTACTTGTCCAGTGACCTGGTAACTCATAGATGTCCCTTTAAAGTAATTGTACAGGGTACGGAATAACAAGCTGGTCCAACTGCTGGGACCCCAACCTATGAGAGGAACTGAACTCCCAGCAATCTGCAGTATGGGGGTCCCCTTCTCACTTATGGAGTGGCGGGTCATGCATGTGTCCTGTCACTCCATTCAAAGGTATTGGAGCATCGGAAATTGCAAAAGTTGAGCTCTGCAATTTCTGACACTCCCATAATATTGATTGGAGCCGTAGGAATATTACGTGATCCACCTATTAAAGAGAACAAGACCCCTGCTCTCTTAATTGCTAGAGGGGCCCTTTCTCATGATCGGTAGAGTTACCAGCAACTCGACCCTCACCAATCAGCTTGATATCCCCTATTCTGTAAACTTGGTAAAATTCCTTTAAATAGGACTTTTTGACACCTCCAATAAGTCTAAGTGTTTGCATGCTATAAAAATACAGCTTTTTTGATTATGAAGAAGCCCCTTCGTTCCGGAACAATCAGAGCAATAATTTTCCGCACCCAATGGGGGTCATTTACTAAGGGCCCGATTTGCGTTTTCCCGACGTGTTACCCGAATATTTCCGATTTGCGGAGATTTTCCCTGTATTGCCCCGGGCTTTTGGCGCACGCGATCGGATTGTGGCGCATCGGCGCTGGCATGCACGCGACGGAAATCGGGGGGCGTGGCCGAGCGAAAACCCGACGGATTCGGAAAAACCGCCGCATTTAAAACAATAAAAGTGTCGCTTGGGACGCGCTTACCTTCACTTGGTCTGGCCTGGTGAATTCCAGTGCGGAACGATGCTTTTTAGCGCAGCAGCGCCACCTGGTGGACGGCGGAGGAACTACCTTGATGAATCCCGGCCGGACCCGAATCCAGCGCAGAGAACGCTCCGCTGGATCGCGAACGCACCGGGTAAGTAAATCTGCCCCAATGTGTTAATGGGGTTCTTTCTATTAGGCTATCAAGCAAATTCATGCTATCGGCTTTCATTCAGGATCTGCCCCCCTTCCCATTTGACCGTAACGAGCCTAACATTCTGGGTTCCAAAACCTAAGGCACTGATTGTTTCAAAAACCCCAACTGTGCTAGATTAGTGACATAGCATTTATAGAAGAATGTGAACAGATTATTGGGGCAGATTTACTTACGCGGTCCGTTCGCGATCCAGCGGCGCGTTCTCTGTGGTGGATTCGGGTCCGGCCGGGATTCATTAAGGCAGTTCCTCCGACGTCCACCAGGTGTCGCTGCTGCGCTGAAGAGCATCGGAATGCATTCAAGTACACCGGCCTATTCCTAGTGAAGGTAAGTGCAAGCTCCGCGTCAATTATTTTTTTAAATGCGGCGGGTTTTCGTTCGGCCACGCCCCCCGATTTCCGTCGTGTGCATGCCAGCGCCGATGAGCCACAATCCGATCGCGTGCACCAAAATCCCGGGGCAATACAGGGAAAATCGGCGCAAATTGAAAATATTCGAGTAAAACGCGAATCGGGCCCTTAGTAAATGACCCCCATTGAGTTACTTAAGGTGGAGAAAGTCACATATGGACTCCCTTCACCTAAAAAACTGATACCACCGAATGTTTGGAGAGAAAATTCAGACTGCAACCGAAACAAAAATTGGACGGTTTCTTAGAGAGGGGTCTTTGATTGTGGCACAAGGGCCTATGAAATTGAACTAACTACAATTTCATAAAGGTAAAATAAAACTGGGTACACCAGGTTTTTCTTTGTCTAATTTTGCATAGAAGAATACACCCAAAAAAGTGTAGGGAACTTATAAGCAAAGGAAAAGTGTCGGGATTCCAAAGCTGGATCCAAATTAAGCGACCAAAAAAAAGAGCTTAAAGGACATCTTAAAGGACATTTATCACCAGAATCAAGGACTGCAAACCAAGCACACTGACATACTGCTGTGTGTCCCCTGACAGGATCTGCTATTCTTTAAGCTTCCAATGCCCTTGTTTTTAAGAAAAAAAGGCATTACAATTATGCAAATGAGCCTGAGTGGCTCGTTGAGGTTTATTGCATAATTTTAAAAGCCTTTTTTGTAAAAACCAGGGCATAAGAAGCGAAAGTGGATACTGCCATAGGGGGCACACACCAGTATGTCAGTGGGCTTGGTTTACAATCCTTCATCCTAGTGGTAGATGCAATAGAATTACAAAATAGAAGCAAGAAGAAGAAAAAAATTGCCAAAAAACTAGCAGAAAGCCAATAATAAATGTCCCCCAAAGAGCCTATCACTTTAAAAATCACAGTGTATGTTGGATAAAGGAAGCTTATTGTATGTATGGATTGAAACAGCTGTGTTTATTAGGTCAGTAATTCAAGGAGAACTCCAACAGTGATACCTTCTCCGTCATAGTCATAATCTCCTCTTTTGACAGAAGATTCCAGTAAGGTGCCAAATCTTGCACTGTTTCAGACGTCCAGTTTGATGGGTTCCTACACAGAAATCAGATACAGTCAGAAGGCAATGCTTATGTTCTTTGGACACAACACTGGCATATCGATAGGATGTAGTTTACCCAAAATGTTCCAGAATTCTGTATTTAATTGCTTTATTCTGTTCTTGGCTGAGGTCTGAGCACTCCTTTAACTGATTTAGCGCTGCCTCAATTACATTGGAGGATATCCCGGTCTCTATGATGCTCGGAGACAAGTGACAGATGAGATTCCCAAGTATATCTAGTTGATACACATCAGCAAGAGAATTGTTCTGAAAGGCAGAGTGATCCATTATGTATACTTGCTTGTATAGATATGTCTGACAAGGCATTATAGGCCAGATTATAGATTACTCATTCTGTATACATGACTTATCTACATAGGTGGCCTTTATGGTGCGGATGAAAAGACGCCACTTCTCCACAAGACAACGTCTATCTAAAAAATTATCTTTAATTATGCATTGGGCTGCTTAAGCTCCCCATGGAGATGCGGTGCAGAGACTCTTACCAGGCACTGATTGACTTTGTTAATTACGAAATCTTTCTTGCTTGCATGTAACAGCAAATGGTTAAGATCCGTCTTCCTTAGGCCAATTAACATCTGTTTGCAGAGTGGGTGAGAAGCAAAATATTCTGTTCTAAAAGGGAAAAGGTGATTATCAAATTACAATGTAGATGACTGCAGTGTGATAGAGCAAAGCAGCTTTGTGCTGTTATGTTTTAGGCTGTTGCTAAATTTATATAAATTTGCATTATTTGTGAACCTAACCAGCATAGCACACTAAGGCACATTTACTAAGGGGCCGTCGGACGCATTTTCGTTGGGTTTCCAGACTTTTTCTGTTTTGCGCTGCATTTAACTGGGTTTTTTGGTGCACACGATCGGATTTTGCCGCAATTTTGCCGGCGACTTTCATGCGACACAAATCGGGGGCATGCCCGTCGGACAACCCGACTGATTCGGACTGAATGCGGGATTTAACATTCAAAATGTTGTCGCAAACCAAGCACTTACATACACCGGGAAGAAGATGGAGAACTCCGGCGGACCTGAGCGGGGAAGCGACACATGCAGGGAATTGGACGCACGATCTTATTGAATCGCGACAGCTCCGAATCCTCGTCGGACAACACACCTCGGGGATTGCGACGGGACAGGAAGGTAAATTTGCCCCATTATCTCCATATGCTTAAAGGTAAAACATGTATCCTAACACATTGGTTACCCATAATTATCTGGATTGTACAGGTATTTAAAGGCAATAATTAAATCATAATGGGGCTTATTTAGTAAGGGTCGCGGGTCACACTTTTGTCTGACTGTTCACGGTTGTCGGGATTTGCGCAGCTTTGACAGGTATTTAACAGGGGTTTGCGCTTGGATTTTGTCGCACGCGATCGGATTGTGGCACAGCTCCACCGGCTTTCATAGGACGTGCCATAGGACAATTCAACTGATTCGGACTGAGCGCAGGATTTAAGATTTAAATTGTGTCTTAAGACAATGCACTTACATGCGCCATGAAGAAGAAGGTGAACTCCGTCGGACCTGAGTGGGGAAGCGACACATGCAGAATATCGGGTGCATGATCTTAGTGAATCGCGGCACAGTGCATTATCGGCCAACAATGTCCTTTCGTGAACTCCGCGAGACTGGGTAAATGTGCCCCATCATGCCTAATGCATGTTTAATTCTATCTCTTCTATAAAATCGCTAAATACTTTACATTTAAAAATGCATACACTGAGTCTCCCCCTAGAGGTGGCAGAAAGAATTATATTATTTGGTCTTTCACCAAACACCCAGAAGCGGGAACATCCACGATATATGTCTATAAATATGTCTATATGAAAATAATGTTATAATCCACACATAAGGAAGGTAGGGAAATGCTATAAAGACAGTTATGATTCCCTGCTCAGCCAGTAGCAACCACGTATGTGCAAATTTAGGAGCGCAGTGTGTATTATGTCTACTATCACCTGAAAACCCCCTTTCAAGTGGTTCTTCTCATCAATGACATTGGTGGTATTTCACTAGGACTGTACCATTGTGACCTTAGAGTGGACTGTAGGTGCGGCCATTTCATAAATTTTTGGCTTCACTTAGTTTTTATTTACTAGTTGTTGTTTTTTTTGCTGTTCATTCACAGTATAGATATAAACCCTGTATAGTCATATGTAAAAATAACACATACTGGTCCACATTTATCAAAACTTGTGCAGTCTGTACTATGTGCAGTTTGCCTGTGAAGTGTGCAGGTGGCGCCAAATGAATCAAAACTGATGCCCGCTCTTATTAATCTGGCGCATCCTGCACTGCCCTGAAAGTGTGCTTTTTTTTTTTTTGGTGCACTTTGTTTATGCTGCAGAATTGAGATACAGACAGAATTGTAGCGCACGGTCAGACTAATCACTAACACATCCCTTTAGATGCACATTTTTTCTGTCTTGTTGGATACAGAGCAGCCGCGACACAAAACCGGCGTAGACCCTTTATAAATACATGTGGGCCACTGTATCAGATGATAAAGTTACTGCAAATTCTAGAAAAATGGAAGTCTTGTAGTAACACCCATCCTTAAAGTCGCATCCCCTTCTCCTCTTATATATATCCTATAACGAGAACAGAACAAGTGTATTCCTATCCTCCACTTGTGGCACCGCTGCCGGGTACTGAATGACCCAGGTGATATAATAGAATTCATTTCTCATCGCTGCAGTAAAGATCAAAGCCGGATGTTTCTTGCCTTGGGAAGAACTAAGCGATGCGTCCTCTTTACTCATTTACATAAGCTGCGGCATACCATCACAGGTTTTTCTCCCCAATCCTTTGAAGTTATAAACTTACGGAAGCACAGCCAGCAGGAATGGTGGGATAGTTGCTTGGGAAACCCTCCAATATTTCCATGCCAGACAATGGATCTGAAAATTCAGACAAATATGACTACATACATACAACATCCGTCTGGTATTATTTATTACATGGGTTGTCACTCACATGACCACTGCCAAACACCAACAGGTGTGGATATAGACTGCTATGACAATGGGTTGTATACAAATTGTAGACCCTCCACAAGTCTTGATACAAGGTGATACAGTTGACCCCAAGTTACCTGATGCGGAGAAAGTAATGGCAGGTTCTTCTCTATGACTTTGTAATGATTCAAGAAGCTGGGTTTGCTCATGTTGTCTATATATTCACATGTCAGTCCTTTCACCAGCTGCCCTGTACTAGAAAACATGAGGGATAAAATAAGCTTTACTATGAAAAATTAAAGGTGGTAAATATTTTGCCGTGGGGGGATAAAATGTTTGCATGACCCAGTTTTAACCAAACCTTGGCCCATCCAATTTCTCCTGAGAACAGACAAATCTGTTTTGGTGACGTCTTTTACACAACTTGTACATTTTACCATTATACTTGGTTTAGTTGATAAATAGAAAATAATATAAAATAAAATTAGATATTTATCATCTTGGTTTTCTACTCTTATTGGCCAATTGGGAGGTCCCTTGGAGATATAATGGTTAAGTCCAATCTAGTTCATAGTTGAAAGATGAATTATCTCTTGAAAATGTTGAGCACTTTACCTCAGAAGATTCACCAGTGGTACATGGGGTGACAGTAAGTCAAACAAAAGAAGGGCCTACAACAGAAAATACATAAGTGAAATCATACATATGTGGCTTCAAAGGACTCCTGGAAGAGAGGATGGAAGTCCTGAATAAACAGCACACAGTTTATACAGTCTTCAAAACATACATTGGTACAGGAAAGCTGTCAATCACTGTGTGTAGGATAGGTAATGTGGTACAGTGAGCTGTATAAGGCTGAGCTATCTGCTGTGAGATGGGAGGGTGTGTGGCTGAGGGCGGGATGTAGCAGGAGTGAACTGTATTAGACCAAACTGTCTGCTGTTTGATGGGAGGGTGTGTGGCTGGGCTGAGATGCAGTGGGAGTGAGCTGTATACGGCTGAGCTGTCTGCTGTGAGATAGGGGGTGTGGCTGGTGTGAGATCCAGCTAGAGTGAGCTGTATAAGCCTGAGCTGTCTGCTGTGAGGAGGTAGGTGTGTGGCTGAGGGAGGGATGTAGCAGGAGTGAGCTGTATAATAGTGGTGTGTCATTCACGAACGAGTCGGCACAAAGAACCGGCTCTTGTTCGCGAATGGCGGGAGCCGGCTTCCCTCAGTGAGCCGATGGCTCACTTAACCCCGCCCCTAACCGGCTCGTCATGCCCCCTTTAACCCGATGAAATCAGGTTAAAAGTGGAGTGGTGTGGGGTTACTCACTGGCCTGAGGCTCCCTATTATATATTTAATAGGCAGCCATTCAGGAGCCAGAAGAGCCGGCTCTTCTTAGTTCTTCTTCTAAGAAGAACCGGAATTCCCATCACTACTGTATAAGACTGAGTTATTTGCTGTGAGATCGAGGGTGTGGTTGAGGGAGGAAAGCAGCAGGAGTGAGCTGTATAAAACTGAACTGTCTGCTGTTAGATGGGAGGGTGTGTGGCTGAGGGAGGGATGCAGTTGGAGTGAGCTGTATAAGACTGAACTGTCTGCTGTGAGATGGGAGGGTGTGGCTGAGGGAGGGATGCAGCAGGAGGGAGCTGTATAAGACTGAACTGTCTGCTGTTAGATGGGAGGGTGTGTGGCTGAGGGAGGGATGCAGCAGGAGTGAGCTGTATAGGACTGAGCGGTCTGCTGTGAGATGGCAGGTTGTGTGGCTGATAGAGGGATGTAGCAGGAGTGAACTGTATCAGACTGAGCTGTCTGCTGTGAGAAGGGAGGGTGTGTGGCTGAGTGAGGGATGCAGCAGGAGTGAGCTGTATAAGACTGAGCTATCTGCTGTGAGATGGCAGGTTGTATGGCTGAGGGAGGGATGTAGCAGGAGTGAGCTGTGTTAGGCTGAGCTGTCTGCTGTGAGAAGGGAGGGTGTGTAGCTGGGGAAGGGATGCAGCAGGAGTGAGCTGTATTAGGCTGAGCTGTCTGCTGTGAGATGGGTGGGTGTGTGGCTGAGGGAGGGATGCAGCAGGAGTGAGCTGTATTAGGCTGAGCTGTCTGCTGTGAGATGGGTGGGTGTGTGGCTGAGGGAGGGATGCAGCAGGAGTGAGCTGTATTAGGCTGAGCTGTCTGCTGTGAGAAGGGAGAGTGAGTGGCTGGGGTGAGATGCAGCAGGAGTGAACTGTATTAGTCTGAGTTATCTGCTGTGAGATAGGGGGTGTGGCTGAGGGAGGGAGGCAGCAGGAGTGAGCTGCCTGCTGTGAGATAGGAGTGTATGTGGGTGAGGGAGGGATGCAGCAGGAAAGAGCTGTATTAAGCTGAGCTGTCTGCTGTGAGATGGGAGGGTGTGTGGGTGAGGGAGGGATGAGGCAGGAGTGAGCTGTATTAAGCTGAGCTGTCTGCTGTGAGAAGGGAGGTGTGTGGCTGAACCCCCTCAATTCCTGGAACCTTGTCTGCTGTGAGATAGGGGGTGTGGCTGAGGGAGGGAGGCAGCAGGAATAAGCTGTCTGCTGTGAGATAGGAGTGTATGTGGGTGAGGGAGGGATGCAGCAGGAGTGAGCTGTATTAGGCTGAGCTGTCTGCTGTGAGAAGGGAGAGTGAATGCCTGGGGTGAGATGTAGGAGGAGTGAACTGTATTAGTCTGAGTTATCTGCTGTGAGATAGGGGGTGTGGCTGAGGGAGGGAGGCAGCAGGAGTGAGCTGTCTGCTGTGAGATAGGAGTGTATGTGGGTGAGGGAGGGATGCAGCAGGAATGAGCTGTATTAAGCTGAGCTGTCTGCTGTGAGATGGGAGGGTGTGTGGGTGAGGGAGGGATGAGGCAGGAGTGAGCTGTATTAAGCTGAGCTGTCTGCTGTGAGAAGGGAGGTGTGTGGCTGAACCCCCTCAATTCCTGGAACCTTTAGTTGAGGCAGGTGCATGCATAGAGAGAGGGTGTTGACTCTATGCATTTTACACAGGTAGATTTTTAAGAGTGAGCTCTGCTGTGTGTAGCCATCCTTGCAGACTATATGTACTATTGGTAAAATAATTTAGTTTATGGATATAATAGGCAGCAAAGAAAAGTTGGCAAAAGTATATAAAATCTTCAAAAGTACCATGCTTTCAATAAACAAATACTGTAATGCTACTTTTTGTGGTAATTGGTACTTCAAGCAATATTTTGAATGACCCTATCACTAGAAATACTTAGCCACCATTAATTATACCTATAAGTCCCACATTAGACATTGACGGCAGATATACTACAGTATACGGATGCTCATGGCATTAGGTTAAACATATAATTACCTGACTCTTTCTCATCTCTTTGTCATTGAGCTCTGTAACGTCCAGGTTCCTTTGTGTCCGCAGTTGTGAGAGAGACACTTGTTTAAAGAACGCTCCATTCATGTCCCGCAGGACTGTCAGAAATTCTCCAGAAGACATCAGCTAATTAGAAGAAGCACAGTAAGGACGTATGACTGGTGTGATAGCGCTACCATGACGTTATTGTACGGTATTGTTGTATATGGCATGAAAAGGAACAATCTGTTACTATGAGTCATTGACTAGAGCCGGAGATAATAAGAAGGTGATGTCTTTTGAAGATGGAGCTTCACAAAGAAATGTTTTATCCATTGTAATGTCTACATTTTATGTGATGTACTAAATATGAGGTAGATATCAATAGCAATAATATATTCTGTGGAACAAGCCCCTTTATTAAAAAAGGAACCTGATTGTCAAGAGCCTTCTGTTGGTACTCATTGGGGCACATTTACTAAGGGCTTTGTGCCGCACTTTTGTCGTATTTAAGAATTGCCTGCGCTGCAATTGTGTCGCACGAGATGCTTTTGTGGCGCAGCTGCACTGGCTTCCATGCGACGCAAATTAGGGGGCGTGCCGTTGGACGGTCCGACTGATTCGGAAAGGTGCACCACAAAAAAGATGGCAAACTCTTTTGGACCTGTGCAGGGAAGCAATAGATTCAGGATTTCTGGCGCATGATCTTAGTGAATCACCGCACACAGCATTATACATGGAAATAGCACTTTTAGTGCATTTTCCGTTTTTCTAAGTAAATGCGCCCCACTGTGTTGACCAAGGGAATGTTATGTACCCCAAAATATGCAGTGCTTTCTCTATAAATCATTCAATCTTATTAAAGTGATTAATATGACACCGGTCCGTAGCATGCGCAATGAAGCTAGAGGATGCCATGGCAGCTTCCTTGAAACAACCAAGTGTGATGTGCCTTATTATGGGCCAAACGGGTTGTGTTTAGCATTTCAGCACCAGCTACATGGATGGAGACAGAGGGGCAAATTTACTTCCCCGATCCTGTCGCTATCCTGTGGTGCTTTGTCTGACGAGGATTCGGCTCCAGTGCGATTCACTAAGGTCGTGCGTCCAATTTCCTGCAGGTGTCGATTCCGTGCCGAGGTCCGCCGGAGTTCACCTTCTTCTTCCTGGTGCATGTAAGTGCGTGATCTTGCAACACATTGGGGGTCATTTACTAAGGGCCCGATTCGCGTTTTCCCGACGTGTTAGCCGAATATTTCCGATTTGCGCCGATTTCCCCTGAATTGCCCCAGGATTTTGTTGCACGTGATCGGATGGTGGCGCATCGGCGCTGGCATGCACGCGACGGAAATCGGGGGGTGTGGCCGATCGAAAACCCAACGGATTCGGAAAAACCGCCGCATTTAAAAAAAAAAAAATCTGTTGCGGAGCTTGCACTTACCTTCATTCAGCCCGGCGCGGTGAACTCCAGCGCAGCAGCGCCACCTGGTGGACGGCGGAGGAACTACCTTAATGAATCCCGGCCGGACCCGAATCCACCGCAGGGAACGCGCCGCTGGATCGCGAATGGACCGGGTAAGTAAATCTGCCCCATTACGGATTTTAAATACCGTGGTTTGTCCGAATCTGTCGGGTTCTGTCGCATGCAAGCCGGCGCCGATGCGTCACAATCCGATCGCATGCGCCATAAACCCGGAGCAATTCGGCGCAAAACGGAAATATTCTGGAAAACCCGACGGAAATGAGCCCCAGTCTGCGGTATCAGACCAAACCTGTGGAAGTGGTGTGACACTGTTTTTGGAAGAATGTTTCAATGTTTCTATCATTTGGGAAGATACCATTAAGGGTTAAATTATCAAAGGGTTAGAAATAAAGAATTGGTCTTTGCCTGACCTGTACATATATGTGATATTACTCATGAATTTCATGTTGAGATCAATATGAAAAAGCTTTTTAGATTGATTTACTAGGAGGTCAAACTGCTAAGTGCTCTAAAGTCTACCTGTAGAGAAACAGTCTTATTTCTCATAAGTTTAAAAGCAACTCAAAAAGATAAAGTAGAAAAGCTACAAATACAGAATCTTCCGCTATTTAAATGTGTAGATTGAATGTTTTCAGCTATTTTTGCCATTGCTTTAAACTAATGACGTCCAAGGTCATGCACAGGTTATTAGCTACACATATTCACACACTTCTCATTGGTATGAATCATAGATATTGGGGCTTATTTACTAAGGGTCCATAGATCGCATTTCCGTCCGGTTTTCCAATGTTTTTGGGGATCGTGCCGCTGGGACAGGTATTTAGAACATTTTGGCGCACGTGATGGGATTTTCGGCTTTCATGCGACACAAATCAGGGGGCAGGATGTCGGACGATCCGACTGATTCGGACTAAGCGCAGGATGTAACTTTAAAATGATGTTGCAAAATACTGCGCTTACATACACCGGGGAGAAGATGGTGAACTCTGGCGGACCTGATTGGGGAAGCGACACATTCATTTTGGGAACACTGAGGGACCGGGTAAATAAATGTGCCCCTTTATGTTACATGCTCAGACAGTCTTATCCCAAGCAATCTTATAATGAATCTATCCCACAGCACCATTTATCAATCTGCTCAGCTTCTCCTGCTCTATAGCATTTTGCTGGCAGATAGGACACTATGTACAATCTGCTCAGCTCCTCCTGCTCTATAACATGCTCCCTGCAGATAGGACACTATGTACAATATACTAAGCTCTATAACATGCTTCCCGCAGACAGGGCACTGGGGCACATTTACTTAGGGCTTTGAGACTGTTTTCTGATGCACTTTGCACGTTCTTTTTGGTGTTAACTGCTTGCATAGGTATTTAAGAAGTGTCCGTGTCACTATTGTGTCGCACAAGACCGTTTTGTGGCGCAGCTGCACTAAACAAATTAGCGGGTGTTCCGGGGCTCAGTCGGACCATGTGCCAGATTTAACACTCAAAGTCTGTCACACTCCTTATGTTAAAGGTGCACCATAAAAAAGTTGGTAAACTCGATTGGGCCAATGCAGGGAAGCGACAGATTCAATATTTTTGTTGCATGTTCTTAACAAATCTGTTGAGTTTCCCACATTCTTAGTAAATGTGCCCAGGGGCGGACTGGCCATTGTACCCACCGGGAATTTTCCCGGTGGGCCGGTCGGTCCTGGGCCGGTCTGGGGCCGGTCCGGAGCTGGTGCGGGGCCGGTCCGCACTCGCTAAAACTTTTCACATAATCCATAGTACCTGCATCGTACGATCGTACGATGCCGTTACTATTGATTAGTACACAGACGCAGCGCAGCACCGCTGCTTCTGCGTCTGTGTATAAACCCAGCTACACAGGTCGTGCAATCGACGTCATTGCGCGACCTGTGTAGCGTGGAGGAGGCTGGCACTTACCATGTCAGCTGTCGCCTGCCTCCCTGTAGCTCCGCGGCTTGGTGTGGAGGCGCGGAGCAGTGACGTCACTATCCCGCGCCTCTACACCAAGCCACCGAAGACCGAGGAAGACGGGAAGAAACTGCACCAAAGGGGTGAGTATGATGGGTTTTTTTTAAATTACAGAACCGGGGGCATTAATTATATGTCTGGGAGGGGGGGCTGCATTATTCTATATTTGGGAATGACAGTGGGCATAAATTATATGCCGGGGGGGGGGATTATTATATATATGGGGCTGGCAGGGGGCATAAATTATATGTCTGGGGTGGGGGGGATTATAGTATATATGGGGCTGGCAGTGGGCATAAATAATATGTCTGGGGGGTTATTATTGTATATATGGGGCTGGCAGTGGGCATAAATTATATGTCTGGGGTGGGGGGTATTATTGTATATATGGGGCTGGCAGTGGGCATAAATTATATGTCTGGGGTGGGGGGGATTATTGTATATATGGGGCTGGCAGTGGGCATAAATTATATGTCTGGGGGGGATTATTGTATATATGGGGCGGGCTGTGGGCAAAATTATATGTCTGGGGGGGATTATTGTATATATGGGGCTGGCAGTGGGCATACATTATATGTCTGGGGGGGATTATTGTATATATGGGGCTGGCAGTGGGCATACATTATATGTCTGGGGGGGATTATTGTATATATGGGGCTGGCAGTGGGCATAAATTATATGTCTGGGGGGGATTATTGTATATATGGGGCTGGCAGTGGGCATACATTATATGTCTGGGGGGGATTATTGTATATATGGGGCTGGCAGTGGGCATACATTATATGTCTGGGGGGGATTAATGTATATATGGGGCTGGCAGTGGGCATAAATTATATGTCTGGGGGGGATTATTGTTTATATGGAGCGGGCTGTGGGCATAAATTATATGTCTGGGGTGGGGGGTATTATTGTATATATGGGGCTGGCAGTGGGCATAAATTATATGTCTGGGGTGGGGGGGTATTATTGTATATATGGGGCTGGCAGTGGGCATAAATAATATGTCTGGGGTGGGGGGATTATTGTATATATGGGGCTGGCAGTGGGCATAAATTATATGTCTGGGGGGGATTATTGTATATATGGGGCTGGCAGTGTGTATTAATTATATGTCTGGGGCGGGGGGGCATTATTCTATATCTAGGGCTGGCAGGGGGGAATTAATTATATGTCTGGGGCTGGCAGGGGGCATTAATTATATGTCTGGGGCGGGCTGGGGCCATTAATTATATGTCTGGGGATGGCAGGGGGCATTAATTATATATCTGGGGCTGGCAGGGGGCATTAATTATATGTCTGGGGCGGGCAGGGGGCATTAGTTATATGTCTGGGGCGGGCTGGGGCCATTATTTTTATGCCTGGGTCATAGTAGGAGCTCTATCAATACTGGGTTGGGTCAGTGGTGGTGGTGGGGGGGGGGGGGGGGGGTTAAAGGAGAGAAAGAAGAAATAAATTATCCCTCCCATTACAGTTACATTATGGGGCACTATTTGTGTGGTACTAATATTGTAGAGGGCTCTATTACAGTATTTGGGGCACAGTATTGCTGGTAGCAGAAGAAGGGACAGTTAAGGGACAATGGGAAAGTGCAGAACATAAGACGTCTGTGTGGTAAACTCTGCAGGAAAGCTGTGTACCTGGAGGAAGAGACAAGGTGATGGTGGAACTAATGGAGAAGATGAGGAACGAGTACAATCCGAGGAGACGTCACCTGATGTCACTGGATGCAAAAGGTGAGGATCTCATGTGTTTTCTGTATATGATAAATACTGATTTTTTTCATGTTCGCTTCTGTGTATATATGTAGTATTATAGTAGTTATATTCCTGTACATAGGGGACAGTATTATAGTAGTTATATTCTTGTACATAGGGGGCAGTATTATAGTAGTTATATTCCTGTACACAGGGGGCAGTATTATAGTAGTTATATTCCTGTACATAGGGGGCAGTATTATAGTAGTTATATTCCTGTACATAGGGGCAGTATTATAGTAGTTATATTCTTATACATAGGGGGCAGTATTATAGTAGTTATATTCCTGTACATAGGGGGCAGTATTATAGTAGTTATATTCCTGTACATAGGGGGCAGTATTATAGTAGTTATATTCTTGTACATAGGGGGCAGTATTATAGTAGTTATATTCTTGTACATAGGAGCCAGTATTATAGGAGTTATATTCTTGTACATAGGGGGCAGTATTATAGTAGTTATATTCTTGTACATAGGAGCCAGTATTATAGGAGTTATATTCTTGTACATAGGGGGCAGTATTATAGTAGTTATATTCCTGTACATAGGGGGCAGTATTATAGTAGTTATATTCCTGTACATAGGAGAAGTATTAAAGGAGTTATATTCCTGTACATAGGGGGCAGTATTATAGTAGTTATATTCTTGTACATAGGGGCAGTATTATAGTAGTTATATTCCTATACATAGGGGGCAGTATTATAGTAGTTATATTCTTGTACATAGGGGGCAGTATTATAGTAGTTATATTCTTGTACATAGGGGGCAGTATTATAGTAGTTATATTCCTGTACATAGGGGGCAGTATTATAGTAGTTATATTCTTGTACATAGGGGGCAGTATTATAGTAGTTATATTCCTGTACATAGGGGGCAGTATTATAGTAGTTATATTCCTGTAAATAGGGGGCAGTATTATAGTAGTTATATTCCTGTACATAGGAGGCAGTATTATAGTAGTTATATTCCTGTACATAGGAGGCAGTATTATAGTAGTTATATTCTTGTACATAGGGGGCAGTAGTATAGCAGTTATATTCTTGTACATAGGGGCAGTATTATAGTAGTTATATTCCTATACATAGGGGGCAGTATTATAGTAGTTATATTCTTGTACATAGGGTGCAGTATTATAGTAGTTATATTGTTGTACATAGGGGGCAGTATTATAGTAGTTATATTCCTGTACATAGGGGGCAGTATTATAGTAGTTATATTCTTGTACATAGGGTGCAGTATTATAGTAGTTATATTGTTGTACATAGGGGGCAGTGTTATAGTAGTTATATTCCTGTACATAGGGGGCAGTATTATAGTAGTTATATTCCTGTACATAGGAGCAGTATTATAATAGTTATATTCCTGTACATAGGGGGAAGTATTATAGTAGTTATATTCCTGTACATAGGGGCAGTATTATAGTAGTTATATTCTTGTACATAGGGACAGTATTATAGTATTTATATTCTTGTACATAGGGGGCAGTATTATAGTAGTTATATTCCTGTACATAGAGTGCAGTATTATAGTAGTTATATTCTTGTACATAGGGGGCAGTATTATAGTAGTTATATTCTTGTACATAGGGGCAGTATTATAGTAGTTATATTCCTGTACATAGGGGGCAGTATTATAGTATTTATATTCTTGTACATAGGGGGCAGTATTATAGTAGTTATATTCTTGTACATAGGGGGCAGTATTATAGTAGTTATATTCTTGTACATAAGGGGCAGTATTATAGTACTTATATTCCTGTACATAGGAGGGCAGTATTATAGTAGTTATATTCTTGCACATAGGGGGGCAGTATTATAGTAGTTATATTCTTGTACATAGGGGGCAGTATTATAGTAGTTATATTCTTGTACATAGGGGGCAGTATTATAATAGTTATATTCCTGTACATAGGAGGCAGTATTATAGTAGTTGGCTTGCACATGGGAGAAGGTATTGTAGTAGTTTTATTTTGTATATAGAAGGCAGGATTGAATGTGTTATTCTAAATGTGTTATTGTAGCATTATTCCTGTACATAGGAGGCAGTATCAATATATTCTTTCTCTGAATTCTACATGTATGGCACAAGGGAAAGGTAATTAAGGCATAATTTACTGATCCACAGGTCACAATCCTTGCACATTCTATTCACTTACTAGCAAAAGATGTTCTTGTTTTGCATTAAGGCCATCTACCAACAATTTGTCTGTTATAACTCCACCCACATTATCTGACCACACCCACTTGTTTTGACTCCGCCCATAAGATGGGGCCACTTTTATATTTTTTTCCAGGGCCATTTTAAATTCCCAGTCCGCCCCTGAATGTGCCCCACTATGTCCAATTGGTTTACCTGTTCCTGCTCTATATAACATTCTGCCTGTTGATATGGTACTATGTACAATCTGCTCAGCTCCTCCTGCTCTAAAACATGCTGCCTGTGGATATGACACTATGTATAATCTGTTCAGCTCCTCCTGCTCTATAACATGCTGCCTGTGGATATGACACTATGTATAATCTGTTCAGCTCCTCCTGCTCTATAACATGCTGTCTGTAGATAGGACACTGGGGGTCATTTACTAAGGGCCCGAATCGCGGTTTCCCGACGTGTTACCGGAATATCTCCGATTTGCGGCGAATTTTCCTGAATTGCCCCCGGATTGTGGCGCATTGGTGCCGGCATGCACGCGACGGAAATTGGGGTGTGTGGCCTAACGAAAACCCGACGGATTCGGAAAACCCGCCGCATTTAAAAAAAAAAAAGTGTAGCTGGACACGCGCTTACCTTCACCAAGAATAGGATCGTGAACTCCGGCGGACCTCGGCGGACTTCAGCGCAGCAGCGACACCTGGTGGACATCGAAGGAACTGCTTTAGTGAATCGCCGGATGATCCGAATCCACCGCAGAGAACGCGCCGCTGGATCGCGAATGGACCGCGTAAGTAAATCTGCCCCACTATGTACAATCTACTCAGCTCCTCCTGCTCTTTAACCTGCTGTCTGTATATACAATTTACTGTGTACAATTTCTTCTCAGTAACTTGATGGCTATAGAAACAATTGTGTTATTAATGTGACATGTTCCCTTTATCAATTTACTTATGGTAAATAAATCTCAGGTTACCTTGCTCAAAATGCTTTCTTGTTGTGCGGGGGTAAAATATGGTGCATGTTGGAAGAGACCACTTTTGAGAGCCATTAAAAAATCCTGGGAATTCATCTCATACAATGAATCTGCACTGACTCCCGACACGAGTTCTCCCAGTTGACTCACATTAGAAAACGTCAAAACCTAAAATGTAAAATGATATTAAAGGACAGGTATTATGATAGTAGCCACAAAATACTGTGATTGACCAGGGACAATCCTCTTAGGGTTAAGAGCAATTGGGGATGAGTTATAGGGACACATAGGTGGTGGTCACGACTGGGTCCTATTGCCAAAGATCCTAAAAGCACATGTCATATAAGAAACACTAGAATTAGAAACATCACATAGTAGGACGGGGTAGTGACAGATTTTGCATTGTGGTACAGAGCCTTAGTACAAAAAGAGGACCTGTCAGCAGACCTTCAAGCCCCCTCAGGTAGAGTATGAAATGTTCTTTCTTGAATTTTATCTTATATCTAAAATGTTATCCGCTTACCTGTAAAAAAAAATCTACTCCAAAGTCATGTGAAAATGAACAAAGAAGAGACATATTTCCCAGAGATGAGTCAAGTTTAGAGACTGCAGTCAATTTAGATGTCCCTATCTTCAGTTCTATAGTACCTAGAAACATGATGCTATGTCATGTTAAAGAAAAGAATCTTAGATTTCATTTTGCATCAGGCTTGTGGTTCTGTGACATACAGAACCAAATATACAGACAGCTTAAGACAAATTTGGAAATGTGAGCTGTCTGTGTCTTTTAACTGTAGATCACAGAACCACAAACCTTATTCAATCTAAGATGAGATTCTTATGTTTCTAGGTACTACAGTAACGAAGAAAGGGCCATCTGAAGTCACACCTCTCCAGAGCCTTTAACCTTCATTCATCTCAGGAAAAAATGACTCTTCTCAGATCCTTTCCACGTGATTTTTGAGGATTTTTTTTTATAGGAAAAGGGGAGAGATTTCACATACAACAGGGAATTCTAGAAATAACATATTCCCTTCCAAAGGGGTATAGTAGTTTAGTGATGTAAAATCTGCTGACAGGTTCCTTTTAGGTTACATTAGCTTTGTGATATATATAATGCAGTCTCTTATGTGTTCATGGTTCCCAATAGTTTCTTGTATCTTCCTTGTCTTCTATTCTAGCCTTTCCAGTCATACTCTAATGTAGTTCTACTTCTGCTTTACCTTCTCAGAGTGGAGAAACTTCCTTGTAAGGATTATAATCTGGCTCTTTGTCCACCCTGAGACCTGCTGCAGTGTTAGGATAGCGTTCTGCACAGATTCCGGAGATAATGATTCCAGCTGGGATATGGTCAGTCCAACCACAGCATCGGAGAGAGAGCCCAGGTTTTCATTTAAGGTCTGATTCACGATAGCTATCTGGAGGAACTGAGACTTTAACTGTGAAAAGGACAAATATTTATTTTTATTTTAAATATATTATTAATAAAAAAAAACAAATAAGCCCACAAACAGCAATGATTGAGTTAAATATCAATTCTCTGTGTTTTGAAAACATAAATATAGTTAAAATAATAAGCACCAAAATGAGTAGAGAAGGGGTGGAGGACTATAGGGGGTGGGTTTCAAGGCCGCTGGCTTTTGGGGATTGGCCCTACTATAGCCCCGATCCCCTGATGACGTTGGTTTCACCGGCAAAACATGTTGGGGGGGCTAGAGTGCGTTTTTTAAGTGTCATGCTTATGGCTGCGAATAAGAAGGATCACTGCAGGGATCCAACAATGAAAAGTATATCTTTTATAAAGCTTGGGCGCACGTGGGGGGGGCCTCTTTCCTTCTGTCCCCTGGACCAAAGCGGCGAGATGGATCTTTGGTTTCCTGACACACAGATTCTGTTCACATCTGTGTCATTGCTTCCTGTGGAAAGCGTAACGCTGCTAAATTGGGATTTATAGCAACGAAGTTGTGCTATAAGAAGTACAATATGTATTATGGGGTAACACTATCTATTATATAACTCATATTCTACTTACTTTCTGTGCTGACACAATAGGGCTTATTTACTAAGGGTCGGGACTTTCCGACATTTTCGGGGTTTGCATGGCTGTGACAGGTATTTAACAGGTGTCTGGGCTGGGATTGTGTCGCACGCGATCCGTTTTTGGCGCAGTGGTGCCGGCTTTCATGCTGACAGATATCGGGGGGCGTGCCGACTGATTCGGACTGAGCACGGGATTTAACTTTCAAATTGTGTCGCAAGACAATGCACTTACATGCACCGGGAAGAAGAAGGTGAACTCTGTCGGACCTGAGCATGGGTGCGACACATTCAGGATATCGGGCGCACAATATTAGTGAATCGCAGCATAGTGCATTATCGTCGGACAATGCACTTTCGGTGAACTCCAGCGGTCGGGTAAGTAAATGTGCCCCACTATGTCTCATTCCTCATTATGGATGTTGGCTCTTGGAATGCAGAAACACCAAATGTGACCCCAGAATCAGAGAATCTACTTCATCAGAGAATCTTCTCGTCGGACAATGCACTTTTGGGGAACTTCGTCGGACAGGTAAGTAAATGTGCCCCAATATCTAATTCCCAGTTTTCTAAGAGCCGGTGAGTGAAGACTGGCTGCTATGTTGTAGCCCATACACTGCTCATACTAAATCTGCTCCTCAACAGAATCATCATAAAGGATTTTATAGAGAAGCAACTGCAGAATGAAGCCCTTAGGTTCAGACAGAAATGTACTATTTGGCTCCAACAACCTCTGTCCATATCAGCGTGTCATCTCCTACTCACTGCTGTCCTTTCTCCTTAGACGCCTATACAATATGATACCCCTCTAAAAGATTAGTAATTGTTTAAATAACACTACAAAATAGTATAATAATAATAATGCATAATACATGTATACTCTTTTCCATTAAATCCACTTTATGAAGTTTTTTCATCCCCCACCTTTTGTACATCAGCTCGGAAGCCCCTCAGCTGGTTGCACTTTATCATCTGATGCAATAAAGCTTTTGCTATCACAGAATCAAGATCTTGTATATCATCATAGAAGCAGACGAGTAAACCCAGTCTACAAGGGACAATGGAACAAAAGTCACAGACGTGTTCTTACAGATGGATATCTTTCTAAGCTCTGTACCCCTGCTCAGCTCAGTGATAACGTCTGTACACACTATCCATGACAGCAGCAAAGGTGCACATTTTATACCCACTGTCCTAATGCAGAGCTTTCTTAAAGGGGCAATTCATTTTGAAACATAAACTAAATTACAGACACAAACATACACACATGTAGTGCCCAATGTGTCAAACATTCCTTTTAAAATCAGTCCTGGATCTATGAATCCCTTCTCTTTACACTTCATGAACGACTATATGAACATCTATATGAACCCATTTTTATTATTCTCTTGCTAATGGTTTATTGCCATTTTCGCATCAATTTCTTATCATTTTCTTGAATTGTGAAGTGCTGCACAATGACATTAAATTGAAGCCCAAATTCAAATATCAAATATCCCTTGAATATGAATAAACATTGTTTTTGTACATGTGCTTTGCAATGGGCACACTGACACATTCATTTCAATCAGGGCCGGATTAAGGTTGGTGGGGGCCCTTGGGCGCAAAATCTGGTGGAGGCCCCCACTAAGTGTAGTGTACACACACGTCCTCCTGCTTCCTTTCCACTATCCCAGCAGTAACACAGCTACATACAGCCGCCTCATCCCAGTAACACAGCTACATACAGCCGCCTCATCCCAGTAACACAGCTACATACAGACGCCTCACCCCAGTTACACAGCTACATACAGCCACCTCGCCCCCAGTAACACAGCTACATACAGCCGCCTCGCCCCCAGTAACACAGCTACATACAGCCGCCTCACCCCAGTAACACAGCTACATACAGCCGCCTCATCCCAGTAACATAGCTACATACAGACGCCTCACCCCAGTTACACAGCTACATACAGCCACCTCGCCCCCGGTAACACAGCTACATACAGCCGCCTCGCCCCCAGTAACACAGCTACATACAGCCGCCTCACCCCAGTAACACAGCTACATACAGCCGCCTCATCCCAGTAACACAGCTACATACAGCCGCCTCATCCCAGTAACACAGCTACATACAGCCGCCTCATCCCAGTAACACAGCTACATACAGACGCCTCACCCCAGTTACACAGCTACATACAGCCACCTCGCCCCCAGTAACACAGCTACATACAGCCGCCTCATCCCAGTAACACAGCTACATACAGACGCCTCACCCCAGTTACACAGCTACATACAGCCACCTCGCCCCCAGTAACACAGCTACATACAGCCGCCTCGCCCCCAGTAACACAGCTACATACAGCCGCCTCACCCCAGTAACACAGCTACATACAGCCGCCTCATCCCAGTAACATAGCTACATACAGACGCCTCACCCCAGTTACACAGCTACATACAGCCACCTCGCCCCCAGTAACACAGCTACATACAGCCGCCTCGCCCCCAGTAACACAGCTACATACAGCCGCCTCACCCCAGTAACACAGCTACATACAGCCGCCTCATCCCAGTAACACAGCTACATACAGCCGCCTCATCCCAGTAACACAGCTACATACAGCCGCCTCATCCCAGTAACACAGCTACATACAGACGCCTCACCCCAGTTACACAGCTACATACAGCCACCTCGCCCCCAGTAACACAGCTACATACAGCCGCCTCGCCCCCAGTAACACAGCTACATACAGCCGCCTCACCCCAGTAACACAGCTACATACAGCCGCCTCATCCCAGTAACATAGCTACATACAGACGCCTCACCCCAGTTACACAGCTACATACAGCCACCTCGCCCCCAGTAACACAGCTACATACAGCCGCCTCGCCCCCAGTAACACAGCTACATACAGCCGCTTCACCCCAGTAACACTGCTACATACAGCCGCCTCATCCCAGTAACACAGCTACATACAGACGCCTCACCCCAGTTACACAGCTACATACAGCCACCTCGCCCCCAGTAACACAGCTACATACAGCCGCCTCGCCCCCAGTAACACAGCTACATACAGCCGCCTCACCCCAGTAACACTGCTACATACAGCCGCCTCATCCCCTATAACACAGCTACATACAGCCGCCTCACCCCAGTAACACTGCTACATACAGACGCCTCACCCCAGTAACACAGCTACATACAGCCGCCTCACCCCAGTAACACAGCTACATACAGCCGCCTCACCCCAGTAACACTGCTACATACAGCCGCCTCACCCCAGTAACACTGCTACATACAGACGCCTCACCCCAGTAACACTGCTACATACAGCCGCCTAACCCCCCAGTAACACAGCTACATAAAGCCGCCTCATCCCCAGTAACACTGCTACATACAGACGCCTCACCCCAGTAACACTGCTACATACAGACGCCTCACCCCAGTAACACAGCTACATACAGCCGCCTCATCCCCAGTAACACTGCTACATACAGACGCCTCACCCCAGTAACACTGCTACATACAGCCGCCTCACCCCAGTAACACAGCTACATACAGCCGCCTCACCCCAGTAACACTGCTACATACAGCCGCCTCACCCCAGTAACACTGCTACATACAGCCGCCTCACCCCAGTAACACAGCTACATACAGCCGCCTCACCCCAGTAACACTGCTACATACAGCCGCCTCACCCCAGTAACACTGCTACATACAGACGCCTCACCCCAGTAACACTGCTACATACAGACGCCTCACCCCAGTAACACTGCTACATACAGCCGCCTCACCCCAGTAACACTGCTACATACAGCCGCCTCACCCCAGTAACACTGCTACATACAGACGCCTCACCCCAGTAACACTGCTACATACAGCCGCCTCACCCCAGTAACACTGCTACATACAGCCGCCTCACCCCAGTAACACTGCTACATACAGCCGCCTCACCCCAGTAACACTGCTACATACAGCCGCCTCATCCCCTATAACACAGCTACATACAGCCGCCTCACCCCAGTAACACAGCTACATACAGCCGCCTCACCCCAGTAACACTGCTACATACAGACGCCTCACCCCAGTAACACTGCTACATACAGACGCCTCACCCCAGTAACACAGCTACATACAGCCGCCTCGCCCCCAGTAACACAGCTACATACAGCCGGCTCGCCCCCAGTAACACAGCTACATACAGACGCCTCACCCCAGTAACACAGCTACATACAGCCGCCTCACCCCAGTAACACTGCTACATACAGCCGCCTCACCCCAGTAACACTGCTACATACAGCCGCCTCACCCCAGTAACACTGCTACATACAGACGCCTCACCCCAGTAACACTGCTACATACAGCCGCCTCACCCCAGTAACACTGCTACATACAGCCGCCTCACCCCAGTAACACTGCTACATACAGCCGCCTCACCCCAGTAACACTGCTACATACAGCCGCCTCACCCCAGTAACACAGCTACATACAGCCGCCTCACCCCAGTAACACTGCTACATACAGACGCCTCACCCCAGTAACACTGCTACAGACAGCCGCCTCACCTCAGTAACACTGCTACATACAGCCGCCTCACCCCAGTAACACTGCTACATACAGCCGCCTCATCCCAGTAACACAGCTACATACAGCCGCCTCACCCCAGTAACACAGCTACATACAGCCGCCTCACCCCAGTAACACTGCTACATACAGCCGCCTCACCCCAGTAACACTGCTACATACAGCCGCCTCACCCCAGTAACACCGCTACATACAGCCGCCTCCCCCCCAGTAACACCGCTACATACAGCCGCCTCATCCCCAGTAACACAGCTACATACAGCCGGCTCATCCCCAGTAACACCACTACATACAGCCGCCTCATCCCCAGTAACACTGCTACATACAGCCGCCTCATCCCCAGTAACACTGCTACATACAGCCGCCTCATCCCCAGTAACACCACTACATACAGCCGCCTCAGCCCCAGTAACACCACTACATACAGACGCCTCATCCCCAGTAACACTGCTACATACAGCGGCGACAGCACAAAACATATATATATGTACATATGTATATATATATAGAGTATATACATATATTCCATATACACAGTATATACAAAAACCACATCATTCACATATATATAAATGTACACACATATATGCTTATATAAATATATGCGTGTCTAAACACAGTATATGCATCTATACACAGTAGATGCATCTATACACAGTATATACATCTATACACAGTATATACATCTATACACAGTATATACATATATACACAGTAGATGCATATATACACATATACACAGTAGATGCATATATGCACAGCATATACATATATACACATTTACACAGTAGATGAATGTATATACAGTATATACATATATACTCAGTAGATGCATAAATACACAGTATATACATATATACACAGTAGATGCATAAATACACAGTATATACATATATACACAGTAGATGCATAAATACACAGTATATACATATATACACAGTAGATGAATATATACACTGTATATACATATATACACATATACACTGTATATACACATATACACTGTATATACACTGTATATACATATATACACACACAGAAAAACACATATGTATATACTTACCTGTTAGGGTTGACCAGGTGCCTGTTTGTTCGGACGGGTGGGGGGTCTTGCCAGTGCTTGTTCGCGAGGGGGGGGGGGAAGTCGGTCGGTTGCTTATTCGGCCGGGAGGGGGGGGGGGTTGGCGGGTGCATGTTTCGTGCGGGGGACGGGGACGGGGTGTTGAGCGGGGAGTGAGCGAGCTGAGCGGGGAGCGGGGGGGGGGTGAGAGCGGGGAGCGGGGGTGGGGTGGGGTGAGAGCGGGGAGCGGGGTGAGAGAGGGGAGCGGGGGGTGGTGAGCGAGCTGAGCGGGGAGCGGGGGGTGGTGAGCGAGGGGAGCGGGGGGTGGTGAGCGAGGGGAGCGGGGGGTGGTGAGCTGAGCGAGCGGAGCGGGGGGTGGTGAGCGAGCGGAGCGGGGAGCGGGGGGTGGTGATTGAGCGGAGCGGGGAGCGAGTGAGCGGAGCAGGGGGCGGGGAGCCGGGGGCGGTGTTAAGCCGGGATTGAGCAGAGCAGGGAGCGAGCAGGGTTGCTTGTCACCTGTGCCGAAGGGGGTGGGGTGGGGGCGGAGTGGCGGGGGGCGGCTCCCCATGCAGCAGGATGAGTGGGCGGGCACTTTATGCAGGGGCTGAATCGCCGGGGAGGCGCTCACCTATGCCCGGAGGCGGAGGGCGGCGTTCGGCTCATGAGGGGGGGCACGGGAGGTGCGATCTGGTGGGGGCTCCTAGGGGGGGCAAGATGGTGGGGGCCCCGGGGCTAGAGCCCCGGGAGCCCCGCCTATAATCCGGCCCTGATTTCAATTGACCCTTGCACATGACAGTGTTTTTCACAGATCAACTGGAATCTGTAGAAAACTCAGAGCAGGTCCTTTTCCTGCCTGTGTTTGAGGATCGAACCTTTCCACAAACATCTATGGAAACGTGAAAAATATGGCTGCCACGTGGCTGTTATCCATGTGCTGTACATGTTTGTGGATCAATTTATAGGTAACAGAATAATGACGGTGTCTGCCATTTTCATACTAAGGGTACAATTAGACGGCCGCATGCTCACTAGGATCAGATCAGGGCCGGAAGGAGGAGGAAGAGGACCATCCTCCCTCCATAGGCAGAAAGGCGGCCGCACCGCAAATCTGCCCAAATACAGGACACGTCCGAAATTTTGTGGCACAGCCGCCCGACTAGGTCACGGAAGCCATTGGCTTCTATTGTGGCCGTGATCTAGCTGCATTTGGTGTGGCCAGATCATGGGCACAATTCTGCCCGTCTCAATGAGTCCTGATTTTTATAAATGGCTTAGTCCTGGAATAAAGCTATTGCTGACAGATTTCCCTTACCTGTATAGAGTGGATATGTTTCTCATATCAAACCCGGAAGAATTTATTAGCTCCAGGAATGCTTTTGCTAAATCCTGTGTAATATCATATACCGTATCCAACTGCTTTGTAGCATTGTCATAGCTTATAAAACTCCGGATCTAAGGATACAAGTAAACATTAAGCAAAATGATGAAATCATAAAAGTTATTTCTTCATACATTTAGCACAAGTTAAATTAGCAGTGTGTAGGGCACCCTAAGTTTTTCATACCTCCCCATCCTATTTCCTAGTGATCAGAGCACAGTACAGCATGGGAAATGCCCAAAACCAACAACCCTTTCTATTCAAAGGTATCAGCCCGTATGTCTGTACTGCCTGTGGTATTAAATTATAATCGTAGAGATGACAAGAACATTATTTACTTACTTCATTGATACTAATTTTCCTGATTTCATCCAATGACAGATGTACAATGAAACGGCCCAAAATCCATAGACTCTCAGCAGTCACCCATGATATGGAAGCATTGGCCTCTGTGTACATGTAACAGAACAGTAATGGTGTTCGGGTTAGTTGTTAATTGCAGTTGTTACAAAGGCTTGCACCCATCCCAATCTATTTCGATGGACCCATGCACACGACCATTGTTTCCTCCAGGCCCCATTTATGAGATGACTGACCAAGCTCCAAATTTTGGATTGGGTGCTATTCCTGCCTGTTTTTACAGACGGGACAGTCTTCTCATTTTAAAGGGGTTGTCCAGTCACAACACATTAGGCTCTTTAAACAGGATAGGTGATAAATTGTTGATTGGTGTGACTGAACATCCCTTTTAACAGAACTGGCCTAGAGTAGTGTGTTGTCACATGCACAATGTTTGTTGGGTCCTCAACCCATTAGCTGGGGAGGCTTGCGGTACCTTTGACTGTTACCTGTGTAAATAGGGTCAAACTCTTTGACCTTTGGCTGCCATTGATGTAAAAGTACAATATATTTACATTCAATTGAGTGCTGATTGAACTACTTTTGCAAAATCATGATTTTACACCATTACACCCATTATGTCTTCCTGAGAAACCATATTACACAACACATTTAATGGGGCAAATCCAGGGGAACATTATGGATTTGTTTAACTCTGGTCTACAGTAGAAATTTGCCTTTAAGTGTTCATCCGATGTGATTGTTCGGCTAAACTTTGATTATTTTGAAAAACCTACAGAAATAAATAATTGCTGAACCTCTAAAAACCCACAGTGATAAGAGCCAATTACCAGATAGGAAGCTCAGTTTGGATGCAATTTATATTAGAAATTAATTGGAGCCCGACAGTAAAAAATGATTCAAATTGAATTCTTTATTTTAGGGAACGGTTATATCCAACAACAAGGGCCGGCAGAACGTCAAACAATTACTACTCTACCTTGTGAGATGATTGGGGTCCTAGAGGCCAATCTATACCAATGAGCTCCATGACCTAATGTCTACATCATATCCACTATTTGCCCTTCCGTATGACTGTATTCACTGCTTAAAGCAGACATCTCTTTTCACGTTTTTTAGAAAATACTTGTATTTTTGGGAGCAACTTTTATTATCATTCCTGACAGAAATGTATTAATTATTTGACGGAGTGTTACCATATGGTTACCATTGTCCAATCAGCGATGAGAGTTAAAGATTGTGCAGGGACCATAATAACCAAAAAGATAAAAACCAATCGTCAGATTATTAATAAAAGGAATATTTGAAGAGTGGAACACAACTTTTTAAGAAAAGAAACTACAGATTGGTTAAAGTAATTACAAAAACAGATATGTCTGGGTCAGCTTTTCTTAATATAGTACTATAGACTCCGTTATGGAGAATTTTTGGAACATTGACAATATGTATTTGTTAATGGAGTCTTCCAGTTATTTTCAATTAAGTAAACCCATTTTGGTAGTCTGAAAGTGGGAGCAGGGCCCAGGTTTGTTTTATTTTGGGCTATTGAGCAATGCCCTATGGGGACCAAAAAGAAAGGCCCCCCATTAACATCTGATGTAACTACATCCTACTTGTTATGTATTGGACATTGTAAGGTGCATGGACTTGTCCTAAGATACTCTTTTTTCTGTGTCCTTACTATGGGGTCAGATAAACAGGACTCGCTCCAATGATTTTGGCTTCTTATTCACAGACTATCCTGTTACCCGGCCTTTCTTGTTAGTAGAATACACGTGCTGTTATCTGTGACACTATCCCTTTAATCGGAAAACACAGCATAAACTTACCATTGATTGTATAGGATTTTTGCAGAACCTGAGTCATCCATTCATATAGGGCTCTCCGGTCATTGGCCTTTAGCTTATCATACAGATCCCTAAATACAGATGAACTACAAAGAAAAATATAGAGAGGTGAATTGACTTGTATTATGAGGACTCTGGAATCAGAGAGGACAGATGGGACAGTGAGCCCTTTACTTAACCCCCCAAATGTCACCTGCCTGCTTGCCTCTGTGCATCCTAGGTGATATGGAACACTAGAAGACAGTCCCTTCCTACACCAAAGTGAAGACACAAAACAAGACTCACAAACAAACAACACAAAAGACATGTCAGGGCTCCGGGTCACAATGACAATAGCGAATACAGCACAAAATCGGTGTCCAAAAGTAAAAGTCAAAATACAAAAGCCAAGATCAGAAAACCAGTGATATCAAAAGAATAGTGAATAAATAGAAAACAGAAACGGGCCTAACTGTGAATGGAATCTATATAGGTGGAGAAATAGCCTCTGCCCAGATGACTGGAGCAGGGGTCTGTCCATCACAGCTACATAACCATTGCTGGATCAGAGCAGAGCAGCAATGGGAACCAATGTGGTTCAATCAGTCCCACTACAGCAAGCAACATCAGCCACAGTTCACACTGGAATGCGATGTACAATACACATAGGAAAGTCAAAGCATTCTTAGAAGGCGACACTAGCATAGATGTTATATTATGTTACTATTACTTCCCTTTTTCTCTAAAATTTTGCTAATGGTCTTTATATAATTTTATTTATTCTGTAGGATTAATTATTTCTTTTGATCATATTTTTTTCTATTTTTTTATAATCATAAGACTGTTTGTTCTTCTAACTGTGCAGGATATATAAGTGGTCATAAACCTTTAGTCGCTGCTGAACACTCCTTCCACTGACAGCTATTACTCTCAACTCCCTTTATGTACATGTACTCTCAGCTCCAGTGACATAAGCCACTTTCAGACACTAGCACTGACCATATATGAACAAAGGATTGGGTATGTTGATATCCAACATGCCTGATCCTCCAAAATATCCTGTAGAGGAAAAGTTCACCCTATACATATTAGATGGGTCAGCGGAAATCGTATAAATTTCATCTTTTATATACGGCCATTGAAACTGCCAGCTGTGATAATTATAACAAGCATATAATATTGGGCTTTCTAAAGTAGAAAAAATGTTATAGTACTTTATTACTTTAATACTTTATAGTCAATTCAACACTCGCATATGATGGGTAAGACAGAAACACCTATCATAACTACTAACACACAGTAACACACAGGTATAATAAAAATACAGTCAATTTTCTTCATTCTATCTAAAAGAAATAAAGAGAATTGTGTAAACTAATGACACTGTCCTCCCTAGCAAGCCAACAATATTGGTTCCACCTGATTGGTTAAAGTCACAAAAAGTGAAGTTTAATTTTTAAAAGCATTATACTTACAGGTTTCTGAATGGCTCATCTGGTATCTCAGTCGGCAGCTTTTCAATCACATCAGTTTGCAGGTAAGTCCCACTGTACATACGTGTGACCTGACCCAGTATTTTCACACACTCTGCTGAGTACAGTACTGGGAGGCATTTCTGGAGGGTGGTGTTGAATAAACTACGATTTCCAATGGGGGATTGGAAGATTTCATCCCGCATACTCTCAAAGTCCACTTCAATGGCAGCCATTTCCTTGGCATAAAACATTACAAAATAATTTTTTTGGTTTTTTTATGAAGAACATTCCTTAATATTACATTTTTATTTAAAAAACAAGAATTATATGAAAAACGCCATATACCAACCATATACTCCCAAAATACAATTTTCCCCCCATACTAATCAATGAAATGAACTTTTCTTTCTAAAAATTTACTAGATCCATACTTTAGAAGCGGAAATAGAGACGAGAGAGTGCGAAGGGAAGAAAAAAAACCCCTACATCATGATAATTACCAGATACTAATACATTTCCATATATTCAGGCCAACCTTTGCTTGATGCAAATGATATATACCCAAATCTTATTAAAAATTATTCAATAGTCTATTGAGGTTTCAGAACATTTACCTATAAAGGTAGATCAGGTGGTAGGTGGATGTATGGGACGTGAGGATAGCCCTTTTTAGAGCTAATCCTCACGTCCCCGCTATCTTTTAGAAAACTTTATTAGGCTAATATGTAAATTTTGATAAACGGCTACTGGGGTGTGGTGTAGCCGGACATGAGGCTACACGCCGCTGCTACTCTACGTCCCAGTAGCCTCTTTTCTCCTCCTACTCTTACATCTTTGGCGCGCAGCTCCTCGTAGCTACACGCCCTCGCCTGAGGAGCTACGTGCCTTTGTCCGAGATGCCGGGTAGGAGGGTGTAAGGGTAGGAGGAGAAAAGAGACTACTGGAGCGTGGAGTAGCGGCAACGTGTAGCCTCATGTCCGGCTACTCCACGCCCCAGTAGTCGCTTAACAAAATTTACATATTAAATAATACGTTTATTAATAAAGTTTTCTAAAAGATAGCCGGGACGTGAGGATTAGCTCTAAAAAGGGCTATCCTCACGTCCCATACATCCACCTACCACCCGTTCTACCTTTATAGGTAGAATCGTGGTGGTAGGTTCTCTTTAATTGGATACAAAAAACGCTTAACGTTTTCTATGAAAAGATATCTTAAAGGTCTCTGATTTACAAAATGCATTCTAAAATTCTATGTTACTGTGGCTATAGGTCCATCATTTAGACTCTGAGGAGAAATAGGGCGGACCAAAGGCCCAGTCCAACATTGGCCAAAACTGACATTATTGGGGGAGATTTATCATAAGTTTCTGAGGTAAAATTGTTCCAGTTTCCCATGGAAACCAATCAGAGCTCAGCTTTAATTTTAGAAACAGCTGTGGGAAAATGGAAGCTGAGTTCTGATTGGCTGCTGTTGATAACCAAAACAGTTCTCCTCTAAGAAACTTCTGATAAATCTCCCCCTATGTTTACTGAGAAATATGACTTACAAAATGTTCCTTCTTCCCACTGAAAAGATATTCCACCGCATTTGCAAATAAGGGAGGATCAAGTCGTTCTAGTTCAGACAAAACAAGTTCTGGGTCACCACTAAGATCCGCCAGGTACCTCTTTACTGATATCTAAAAAAAACGGCTAAGTGTTACTGTACAGTATGGACCGTTTCATAATCATTTTTGGTCGAATTTTACAAAATGGCAGAATTTTACAAGGAAGATACAAAAATAAATTTGGTTTTGATTCATTCTTTACCTGGAGGCTGAATATATAAGCCGGATTTGGATTGGAGAGATAGTGCAGGATTTTGTCTTCTAGATCTGGAGTCCATCTGTTCACACTTAAAAAAAATATGTAATAGTAAATGAGTGGCCTCTGGCTCAGTCCACTCTGTAATTGTACTTAACTTAAAGCTTATGACTAGAATGTCCTGGTTTTTGGTTAAATTACCTTTGAAATTGCATTATCTGGAGGAGACCTAAAACAAGCAGAACATCTTTATTTTTATGAAAACTAAAACTAAACCATGTTATTGCTAAAAACTTCAGTTCTAATTGATTTAAATTGTTGTTGTTTTTTTTCCACTGCTCATGCTAGTCATGATCTTTTCCAGTAGATGAAGCAGATTACCATGTGGGTGTTATGGGTGGTAGACCAGGGCCCAAGCTTCTAGGGGGCCACCCTTACCTTCCACAAAGTTTAAAGCTTCATTGTAGAGATATTAAAGAAGGGGGCTTTATCCCTGTAATCCTCATACATGTGTGCCAGCATGCATTCAAGATACTTTGTAGAACTTTGAAGGTCCCCCAAAGGTCCTTAAAGGGAACCTGTCATCAGCAATTGGCCTAGTAAACCAGAATATTGTGAAGCAGTGTAACACCATATAGTTTTTGTTTATTTCATGATCCAATGGGGTGACATCATCCAGAAAATCAACTTTGAAGTGAGAGGTAAATTGATTATATAAAGTCAAGGAGGAGGAGAGTTCAACACTGAAGTCAAGGTGAGGAGCTCTGAATGCCTACTCTTCTGTCATAGAAATAATAGACATCTGGTAAGTGATGTCTCCCGATGCAGGGCCATCAATTACTGTACACTGAATGGGATTTCTAAGGAAGAGAGAGCTTGACTTCAGCGTTAAAATCTCCTGCTCCTTGACTTTATACAACTAATTTACATCTCACTTCAAAGTAGATTTTCTGGATGATGCCACCACACTGGGTCATGAAAGAAACATGATCTGGAAGGTGTTCAGCTGCTTGACAACATACTGATAGTGGTTTATTAGGCCAATTTCTGCTGACAGGTTCCCTTTAAATAGCAAAACTGAAAGCAGGACTGAAAGGACCAATCCTCCTTTCCCAATTTAGTCCTTGTTACGTATATAGGCAGTAAATGTTAAAGCGTTAAAAAATTGCACTGGTAGACCACAGATTCTATTAAAATGGATGAAATAATGAGGAATAATACCGGTAATAATTTTTATTTATATAGCGCCATCAAATTCTGTAGCTCTTTACAAATCATACATCATTTAGTATGATTTTCTATGATTAAAGGAAATCTACCATATGATTTCATGCATTATGAACCCAACATACCTTGAGAATGCTGTAGCTACACTGATGCAGATACATATCCTGTTTAATCCCTGTGCTGAGTGGTTTGCTGAAAAAACTATTATAACATTCAGGACCTTGGGAAAGTTGGAGTGCTTCAGACTGCCATTGATAAACACATTACACAGGAGCTTTCTAAACAGTCCAGACAGGACTAATCAACCTGACCTGGATCACTCATACACTGCAGCCGGGGGATGGTACAGCAATTGATTACTTCTGCCTGTTAGGGACAACACAGTGATTACATCATTCTCTAGTGCAGTGCATAACTAATGTAAGAGGAAAAGCACTGAGGCAGCCAGAGAGCTTTATTATCATAATTTTATAATTGTTTTTTTCAGCAAAACCACTCAGCTCAGAGATTAAACAAGATATGTGCCTGCAGCAGTGTAGCTACAGCATTCTCAAAGTATGTTTGCTTCATAATGCATGAAATCAAATGGTAGATTTTCTTTAAAATATGTATGTATATGTTGGGGTTGGAAAGAATCGCTATCAGCCATTACTACAGAAGAGAAAAATGGAATATAATATGTGTGGAATTACATTACCATTGAAATACCTCCCAGATATCAATTCATTCTGCAAAATAATAACACACAGATACTCAATCACATTATACCAGACGGTGTCCTCTAGATCAAGGCCGGTAATGTAATAAGCCGTACTGACCAGACCTCTTATCAGTTCTTCAGGCAAATCTGTAAAGGAAACAAAAACGTATGGATTTAAGAAAAACATTCTGCGACAGGAGTGGCTTTGGTGCAATGTGACAGTCCCTTATGTCCCATGGAGGGGCCTGCTATTAATACTATATATCACTTAGATACAGCACAATGTTATTGTCTGGATGCCAATTACTGGTGCACATAAGATGTAACAGTACAAATGATCTGCAATATCTGATACATTTTCCTTCATTGTTGCCATAGATACACAAATCCTATAGGACTACTATAAACATCTATAACTAAATTTAAGTAACAGATCTGTAAGAGTTTTGGAGTAGACACCTGACAGCAAATGCCTCTGGTACCTGCAAGCGGAGAACTCTGTGCGACTACAATGTTCTTCTGACTATAAATCACCGCCAGGAGACAAAGCTTTATTCCTATGTGCATCCTACAAAAAGAGAAAATGACAGCACAATGCAGATGTATGGAAAGAGGATATTCATGATAATCTGCATTCACAAGCACAAACACATATGTATGGAGCTCTGGTGCAGCTACACAACCAGGGACACATTCACTACTTGTCTATGGACTGGGCACTATGTATAATCCACGCAACTCCTTCTGCTCTATAACATGTGCAACCTCCCCCACCGGGGCCTTGCCTTTTCTTGGGGCCTGGAGACAGCTGGGGCCCAGGATACTGGAGTGGCTGGCGGTTGCGGCCTAGGGCACGCTGATGTCCCGGGGCTTGGTATGGGGACCGGAGGGTTGCCCTACAGCCTGGCAGTCTCCAGCAGGTGGTGTGTGCAAGAAATATGTAGGGAGAGACTGATGTACTGAATCTCCCTGGGGCAAGCCCTTAGTGTCCATAGCATGAGTTCCTGGGTAATGGATGAGGAAGCCCGTGGTGGTAGCCAGCCGTATCCAGGGATCAGACGGAGGAAACTGCAAATGCCAATGTGCATGGCAGAGGAGTAGTTGTGAATAAGCTCCTTGTAGTACATTCAGAGGTAATTGTGCAGCAGTAGATACTGCCTGGATAGGCAAGGGTTAAGAATGTTTAAAGTTTATCATCCAATGATGTTCCACTATTGTAACTGGAGTGTGATTGGAAAAGGAGATCACCTGACCAGGGATTAACTAAACCCTTAGTCAGGGGAGGAGACAGTTCTCTTCAGGCCCAGCTCCTGACAGAGGAGCACCACCTCAGAGCACAAGCTCTTTCTACAGGCCTCCTAGACGCAGCTTCCAGCATTGGACACAGCTACATCCCAGCCTGCCCCTGCATCCAGGCTGGTGACCCTCTCCAAGATCACTCCAGTACTGCCAGAATTGTTGGCCTGTTGGTTCGAATAAAAAACTGTAAGTTACTTTTATGCACAACATTGCCTCCGTCTGATCCCTGCTACGGCTGTATCACCATCAAGGGCGCCCCATCTATCTACCAGGGACACATACTACAGACTCTAAGGGTTGCTCCAGGGAGAACCAGTACCACAGTCTCTCCCTCATCTAATTTTCATGCACACACTATCCGCTGGAGACCTGCCAGGCTGTGGGACAGCCCTCCGGTCCCCATACCAAGCACTGTGACACTAGCGTGCCTAGGCCGCAACCGCCAGCCGTACGGTAATCTGGGTCCCGGCTGCCTCCAGGCCCCAAGAAAAGGCTAGGCCCCGGTGGGGGATGTTGCAAGTGGCATCATGAACAGGATTTCTACTTCTGTGCCTTATCCTGGCACTATAGACTGTCCTTTATTAAAAATCTACTGTGTTGCCTAAACCTGCCGCCATCTGGGTTTAGGCCCAAGTGACTTTGTGCTTTTTGACATTGACTGTGTTACATTGCTGCCACATGCTGTCGAGCTCCGCTCCAGCACTCAGGAGGTTAATAACTGCAATGGACTATGCTACCTCTGGTGCAGCAGCGCCTGAAGTGTTTACCTCAGGAAACTGTGGTGCAGCAAGTTTCCAGCCCGCCAAAACCTTCACTGGCGGGAAACCCTGAGGCATCGCCAAGCTCCACCCCCTGCGCGTGTGACGCAAAGTACTGTGGAGGAGGAGCCAGAGTGTGAGCGGCCGGCAATGAAGAGGGTTAATCAGCCATCTTGGATTTCGGCACAGGCCGCGCCTAAACCTGTCAGCAGGACTGCGACTGGAGGAGAGCACCGCTGAGCATCACCGAGCCCCGCTGCCTGCTGGACCTCAAGAACTAAGTTCTTCGCGCACCGGAGCTGTCCTGTCATCGCGGTTGATCCTGAGTGAGTTCCGCTGGGGAAGTTAAAGGGGGTAGAGATTGTTTCCGACGCTAGGTTAATTGGCTCACCTCCCAGGGAATAGTGACTGTGCTTTAAAGTGCCCATGTCCCCATTACTGGCCATCGCCCATAGCAACGGACATTTTGTACCCCTCCGACTTCACTAGGCTAGCCCAATCATGTCAGCCCAAGACGAAGACACGGAACCGGGGCAAGTCCCGTCCCCCGGTCCCTCCTCAGGGTATCGGAGCATGTTAAACCTGCCAGAGAGCCCCTTCAGCCCCTCTGCAGCCAATGTCACCGGTGATCCCACCATTATGCCTCTGACTATGCCCTACTATCTGAGGGCCCCCCGGTTACTCCACTACGAAGGACAAATGCACACCCTCTCTGAATTCAAAGCCAAGTTGCTAGCTACCTTCACTCTGTATCCGCTCACAGAGGAACAGAAAGTGGGCATTCTAACCGGGCAATTAAAGGGACCCGCTCTCCGGAAAGTCAAGTCTTTACCCCGAGAACAGCGCCAGAATGTGGTGCAAATCCTCAATAGGCTGCGCAACACCTTTGAAAAATGTATAGCCTCTGAGTTGAAGCAGAAGTTCTTCGGAGAAAGACAGAAGCCTCAAGAGTCCCTTAGAGACTTTGCCCTCTCCCTACAGGAGACATGGAAGGCTATAGTCCGCCTTGATCCCAAAGAGGCTGAAAACCCTGTTCAAACCCTGCGGGAGCAATTCGTTAGTGGACTTTTTGATAGACATCAAAAATGTCAACTAAAGATGCTCTCTCTTCAACATGCCCAGGCCTCTTTTCTTGAGTTCAAGGAGATTGCCATTGACATACTAGGGGAACGGTTGCCCGCTGAACCGCAGAAAGAATCTGAATCCGTGGATATGGAGGATACTGCTCTAGTTTGTCATCCAGCGCAGCTGACATCACCGCCTCCCGCGTCTGCGGAAGTTGCTGCCCTCGCAGAACAGGTCACCATCCTGGCGGACACCATGAGCAAAATGCTTGACCGACTGGCCCAGTTGGAAGTAACCGTCTCCCCCAAAAGGAGGAAGCCACCAGAGGACTCTGTACAGCCAGTTACTCCCTGTGACTCTCCAGTAAAAACGCCCCCAAGGGTGGCCAAGTCCTTAAACACCTGGAGTCAGAAAGAACCCCGACAGCGGTGCAGCTACTGCCGTAAATATAGACATGAAGAGAATGGGTGTCGTCGGTTAAACGACGACACCCGGAAAAACCTCCAAGGGAAGAACCTTTAAGTCCCCGAGATTCCAACTGGATGCCCAGGCTCGTGGGGACTCGCCCCATGGTTCATGTAACCATCAACGGAGTTACCCTACCGGCCTTAATTGACCCTCCGAAGTGCTACCCTCGAGAGATGCCGAAGAGGAGCATCCTTGATACAGCCTCCCAAGGCTTACTTGAACATTATTGCTACCAATGGGAAAACAGTACCCATCCGCGGCTACTGGGAACCCTCATCCACCATCCAGGGACACATACTACAGACTCTAAGGGTTGCCCCAGGGAGATCCACTATAGCAGCCTCTCCCTCATCTAATTTCTTGCACACACCACCCGCTGGAGACCTGCCAGGCTGTGGAACAGCCCTCCGGTCCCCATACCAGGCACCGTGACACTAGCGTGCCAAGGCCGCAACCGCCAGCCACTCCGGTATTCTGGGCCCCGACTGCCTCCAGGCCCCAAGAAAAGGCTAGGCCCCGGTGGGGGATGTTGTACAACGTTGTGCAAATCAACTCACGGTTCTTTAATGAACAACAGGTAGCAGGCAACGGGCCCAAACGGTCTAACAGCAGATTCAGATTCTGGTACTGGAGTGGTCATGGAGAGTGGTCCTCAGGAATAAAGTACCAGCCTGGTAGTAGGTGCAGGCTAGTAAATGACCCCCACTGTCTCTCTGTTCACTCTCAGACGCCTGTAGTCTGGACTGGACCAGCTAAGACTGGACTAAGACCATGTGCTCCCACATGGACAGGTGGTAGCACCTCTCCAATCACACTCCATTTTATAATACATCCACATAATTGGATAACATTTTACACCCATTTAACTATTGCCTTTCCAGGCAGAGGCTACAGCTGCAGATTACCTGAGATCTCCCTGCATTATCCCTTGGGTGTGTTGCGCATGCTCACCAGATAGATCCTGACAGGTAGAGGGTCTTATTCGCAACTATGTTGGCAGGAGTGTTGCACATGCTGCTTGCAGATTTGACAGGGATATATTCACTACTTGGCTGCAGGAGTTGTCTATGGACTGGGCACTATGTATAATCCACTACTTCTGCTCTATAACATGTTGCCTGCAGATATGACACTATGTATAATACACTCAGCTCCTTCTGGTCTACTGTATAACGTACTGCCTACAGATAGGGCACTTTGTATAATCCACTCAGCTCCTTCTGCTCTTCTTTATACCATGCTACAAGCAGATATGACACTATGTATAATTCACTCAGCTCATCCTGGTCTATAACATGCTGCTTGCAGATAGGACACTATGTACAATCTGTTCAGCTCCTTCTGCTCAATACCGTACTGTCTGCAGATGGGGCACTTTGTATAATCCACCTAGGGCCTTCTGCTCTATTACATACTGCCAGCAGATAAGACACTATGTACAATCATCTCCGCTCCTTCTGCTCTATAACATGCTGCTTGCAGATAGGACACTATGTACAATCTGTTCAGCTCCTTCTGCTCTATACCGTACTGTCTGCAGATAGGGCACTTTGTATAATCCACTCAGCTCCTCCTGGTCTATAACATGCTGCTTGCAGGTAGGACACTATGTACAATCTGTTCAGCTCCTCCTGCTCTATAACATGCTGTCTGTAGATAGGACACTATGTACAACCTGCTCAGCTCCTCGTGCTCTGTAACAAGGAGTGGTCACTGCTATAAAGATATATTATGAAATGATAATATAACGATATAACAATATTGAGGAAATTAAGATGGGACATTACTTAAAAAAAATGTTTAAAGCATTTTAGAACATAATTGTGATTTTATAACATTATCTTTGTTATAAGTGAAAGATTATTCACTGAGCTTTATCTGTCTGGGTATTGTACACAGATCTCCTTGTCTAGAGAAATATGTGAGACTACGCTGCTCCATGAGACACGTGAGGAAATCAAACCTTAGCAGCGCAGAACAGGACATTACAATATACCCACTGTACTCGCTGAATACCTCCGGGACAAGGCCAAGTCTACCTCCTTATACATGGACGTTCCTTGTACAGTGCGTTCCCTACTGTACCAGTGGCCTTTTCTGGATTCACCCTTTAACTGCTGAATTTGCTATCAGTTTATGTACATAAGGGCATATTGATATGTGAAATATTAGGAAAATGAACCATCCTGGACTCTACAGAAACCTGTTGTGACATGATTTTTCTAAGTTTACCAACAGTGTTAGCCATTGGCCCTAGAGATCTATGTTTAAGGAGCAGCAGGACTGTGAAAAAATGCATTCATAGTCCAGGATTGTAGCTGACATAGAACACTGGGGGAGTGTATTCACACTGCTGTATTATTCCATCTCTGCATTAACACTTCTCCCCAGCCTTTCCCCTGCTGTAATATCTAACCAGAAGCTTGCTGCTGCTCCTAATTAGAGCAATGGGAAGAGGCTGTACTGTGTTTAATAAAGAGATCTGTAGTGATCCAAGTCCAGGCTACAATCCTGGAATGTATATACATTTTCCACAATCTTACTGCTACTAACAACACACACTAAAGTATGCTTACACAGATTTTCTATCGCAATACCCAACAGCTTTGTAAGGTCAAAACTGATGGTAGACTACATGAATACAAAACAGCATGTTCAGTAATATAAAAAAATAATAAAAAAGTACACATACATCAATATTCATTTGAAATTATACAGATAAAAAATACTGCTCTGCACACAAAAAACAAGCCCTCACATGCATTACATAATATAATTATCAATTTGGTATTGCATAATTGTACTAACTTAGTAACAATAGCATTTCAAGTGCAAAGTGTTGTATAATCAACACTAAAAGAATTGTGAGACTTTAGTTCAGATTCTACAGAAATCATAATTCTGATGCTTTCTCCCTGTTCCACCCATCATATAACATCTAGAGCTTTAGTTCTCTCCATCACATCTCCCTCCTCACACCCGGTCAGATCTCTTTGAACGTGACATCAAACCTTCACTTTGACAGCACTTTGTCCTTCTTCAGCATCTTCCCAAGGTCACATTCCTTACAGGTCCCTCCGGAAGAGTTCAGAAATTTTAAGACATCATAAAACTGAAGGGGTTTGAAATCTTGTAATCAAAGGATTGTAAAACAGAAGAGCTCAAGTGTCGTAATCATCCTAAGTAGTGGTTGTAGGTTATTTGGATGGTGTTACATCTATTTTATAGCGTAGTTGTAAGGCCCGTTGCACAAAAACTTATGGCCAGGGCGAGTATACAGGAGAGAGGAGGGGTGAGTGCTGCTCACCCCTCCCCTCTCCATAGATAAGCCAGTACAACACAATATAAGACATGTCCCATATTTATCTGTGTGTGGTGAGACAACGTGTTCTCACCGCACCGTGACCGTGCGCAATAGGTGTCAATGGGGACTGATATCTGACTGTAAACTGTGCAGCCGGATATTGGTCCCCCACAAGTTCAAGTTCAGATTAAATGATGTATAAAGATTAAAGGGAACATATCCCATCGAACATGATATCTTATCTGCAGAGAGAGGGCTACAGAGCAGGAGAAGCTGATCAAACTGTACACAGTGCCCTATCTACAGCTGACATGTTATAGAACAGGAAGAGCTGACTAGATTGTACATAATTTATATCTGCAGGAAGCATGTTATAGAGCAGGAGGAGCTGATCAGATTGTACATAGTGTCCTATCTGCAGGCAGTATGTAATAGAGCAGGAGGAGCTGAGTAGATTATACATAGTGTCCTATCTGCAGGCAGTATGTAATAGAGCAGGAGGAGCTGAGTAGATTATACATAGTGTCCTCTCTGCAGGAAGCATAGAACATGAGGAGCTGAGTAGATTGTACATAGTGTCCTATCTGCAGGAAGCATGTTATAGAGCAAGAGGAGCTGATCAGATTGTACATAGTGTTCTATCTGCAGGCAGCATGTTATAGAGCAGGAGGAGCTGAGTAGATTATACATAGTGTCATCTCTGCAGGCAGCATGTTATAGAGCAGGAGGAGCTGAGTACACAGCGTCCACCTATGTCTAAAGAGAAAGCTAATGTCCTATTCATGTAAAAAATCAAAAGTACACATAAAGTCCTCAGGGAGATTATCTTAAAATAGGCGCACTACACTAAAATGTTGCATCCAATGGAATGGAAAGACGTGGTCACTTACCTTAGCTTGTAGTCTTCCCCACCGCAGAGAACTGGTAGCTCAACCAGGATATTGTATAGCAGCAGAAAACTTCAGTTCCCTGTGTAATAAGGTCAGTGGCGTCAGAAGTGGGATCGTAAAATGGGCCGGGGAGTGATGTGCACAATACAAGCCCAGATCTGATTACAGTCTGCCCAGGTGTTATTGTGGCTGCAGCGATACCTTGTGCTCAGAAGAGGTTCCTGTTCTTCTTGTTAGATTTCTATCCAGGTTGTGCTTTTTTTGTCTAATATGTGTTGTTGGACCTTTATATACATGTACAGTGGACCAGTGATTTTCCTCCTACTCTTGTTTGCATGTATTCACATTTGATAATAATACAAAGGTCCCCCAGTGTAGTGATCTAAAGTCATTTCTGGTTAAATAGGGGGGGGGGGGTAGAGATAATTGATGAGTTTATAAATAATGGGGCTCAATTACTAAGGGTCTCTTTGCTCACTTTTTTATCGGACTGTGCACCTTTTTTGTGGATTACATGGCTTGCACAGGTATTTCAAAAGTGCCTGTGCCGCGATTTTGTCACACGCGATCCTTTTTGTTCATTTGGCTGAACAAGTCAAGATAAGCCACTTTGGCCCAATTTTTAGCCTTAGGGCACATGCAGTCCGTGACTACAGGCCGTATGTGCCCCACGAACTGCACAACTTGCAAAGGATGGAAGCCCTCACATTATATCAAAATATGATGCAATGGTTTCCCGTCTGCCGGCTGGACTGCAGCGCAGTATTTACTGTCTTCTGTGCAGTCAGTGGGGCCCACATATGGGCGCGCATCCACGTACTGCACAAGTTCATGTGCATGAACGCTTAAAGGCATTGAATTCTTAGATATTAAACCCATCCCTGTACAAAAGGCGTGGCTTAAGGCAAAATCTTCCTCTTTTGACAGTGCCAAATTTTACGGCCACGTTCATTTGATGCGTTTACATTGGGGCTAATTTAGGGCTCATTCACATGGCCGTCTGCGGGGACGTACATGCAGCCGCAAAAATAGATGGCAATAGCGGCACATGTGTGGCACCGATCCAAGCCGCACACCGCAAAAAGATAGAGCCTCCTCATCCAATCCCTTCCCTTCCTTGATTGAACTTGATGGACAAGTGTCTTTTTTCAATGGTATAAACTATGATACTATAATACTATGAGTGTGCGGCCGCTGTTTTCTATGGAGGGAGGAGGGGCCACCGCACACCGGGCAAGGGTCGCAGATCGCACTTTTGTCGGACTTTGCACCATTTTTGGGATTTGCACAGCTTGGATAGGTATTTAACAGGTGTCTGCGCTGGGATTGTGTCGCACACAATCGATTTTTGGCACATCGGCGCTGTCTACCATGCGACACAAAGCGGTGGGGACGAGCTGTTGGTCGATTCGGCAGATTTGGACTGTACGCGGGATTTAACTTTTTAATTGGGTCACAGTCTAATGCACTTACATGCACTGGGAAGAAGAAGGTGAACTCCGGCAGACCTGAGCAGGGAAGCGACACATGCAGGATATCGGACACACAAGTGATATGCACTTTCTGTGAACTCTGCGGACCAGGTAAGTAAATGTGCCCCATTGTGTTTTGAAACTCATGGCAAATGCATTAGGCAAAACGTATTTGAAAACATATAATTATTAATGATAATTATTGATGATGGTAAACATCTCATTAATCACGAGAACACGGGGTCGTATGAGGTCCAAGGTACCTCTGTTGGACCCCTTGCCACTCCCCGAGATGAGTGGAGCAGATGGCCGCGCATGGAAAACCCCTTTAATGCAATATGTCCGATGTAAGTTAATTAGATATTTTTGTAGCTTTTTGGTGCTGTGGCCTTCACATGGTATCATTTTATCATATGTCTTTTAGCCCCCCCCCATAAAATCCCCTCTCCCGGATTTCAAGGCATTACATTCGAGGGTTGTATATTCCTATATGTACATAGGAGTCTCTTAATGAGACGCCATATGTCACTAAAAATGTTTTCGACAGCGCGCAACCATAATTATACCCACAAGCCGACACAATCCAGCCGGTAAAGGTCACAATTTGTCATAATGGATTCAGATACGACGGTGGGAAAGAAGCAGCGCTCATTGATTTTCTCATTCTAGTAAACACTCTGCCCTGTGGATGATAATTCGCCTGCCTACAGCATTTACGCTGAAGTGTCGACTTTTTCCAGAGCTTCTTTCCAAAGGAAAAAATGATGCAAACAATGTGAATTATTACAAATAGGGGCAGATTTACTTACCCGGTCCAGTCGCGATCCAGCGGCCGGTTCTCCGAAGCTGATTTGGGTCTGGCCGGGATGCACTAAGGTCCGTGCACCAATATCCACCTTCGGTTTCTTGGTGCAGGTAAGTGCGTGTGAAGCGACACTTTTTAAAAAAAAAAATACAGCGATTTTTCCGAATCCGTCAGGTTTTCCCACGGCCATGCCCCCGATTTCCGTCGCATACATGCATGCCCGCGCGATCGCGCCAAAAACCCGGGGCAATTTGGCGCAAATCGGAAAAATTCGGGAAACCCGACAAAAAAAGGCAAATCGGGCCCTTAGTAAATGTGCCCCATTGTCTGCAGAGGAGATATAAGAGGAAGGTCCCAGAAAGTTCATTTTTTCGGAGCCAAAGTTCATTTTTGGCGTTAAACAATGTGTGAAAGTGGTCCAAATGGTGTAGATGTAAATATTTTGCCACTGAGGTTTACAGATTTATATTTTTACCAGAAAAATGGCAGAGAGTAGTGAATGGAGTTTTCTATGTATTTGCAACATTGATTCCCTCTAACTACATGTTTGGCTGTATAAGTATTGTAAATCATTCACTAAGCTCTCTGCTCTGAGATTTATGATACACAGGCAGTCGGACATGCCACATGTCCCCTGTCAGGAGGGCATAAACCTTCTAATGTCCAAATTAGCAGCAAGTCAGTATATAGTCAAGTAAGGGAGGCTGTGGAGAAAAATGATGAGCTATAAAGATTTTACTCTATTGCCACAGTAACAATCAGGGAAGGCATCATGGTGTAACTGTGTCATAATCATTTGTCAGATTGTACAACTGGGATCCATACAATATTATAGAGGTATCTTCCATGGATAGCGCAGTGCTGCTGTATTCTGGCTACCATTTGACAGCTATATTACAGTTATGTTTTCTAAATAGTTTTTTACCAATTCCTGCTGGGGCTTGAGCTCCTCATTTTTTAAAACCCTATCAGGAGCCTGGTTACCTTCAATAAACCCCTGACTGTAGACGCAGATGATATATTAGGAGAATGGGGAATGTGGCTATTATAATTTTTACCCATGCACAATGGCTCATCTGTACATGTGTATGTGCCTGATACTGTACATTAGACTATGTAATTGAATTTAAAGCAAATGTGTCCCCTGGAATGACAATTTTATCTGGTGACAAGTTCAAAAAGCCTATGCTGTGCTGATTTTGAAAATGCCTTTGTCAACATTTTTGGATCATTTCAGTACTTTATAAAACGTTTTTTCACATCACCTGGCTCCCTGCCAGCAGTGTGGTGAGTCCCATGGGGGTAAGGGAGCGATTGCAGCTTCCTGTGCCTCAGTCTCCTCATGCATTCTTCCTCTAATTCCACCCCCCCCCCCCGCTTCCCCTTCCTGCTTAATGATGCACATGACAGGAAATGGGAGGGAGCTGGATGAGGGTGCAGGTGAGGAGACTGAGACACAGGCACACAGGCTTCTGCAATCATCGTCCCCCCATCCCCTCCCCTGGGACTCATGAGCCAGGTAATGTGAAATGAATTTTTATAAAATACTGAATGATGAAGCATTTTTAAAATCAGCATAGCATAGGCTATTGAAACTTGTCACCAGCTAAAAATGACTTTCCTGGTAACAGTATTTTTTATTTAAAAAAATTTGGTCAAAATGTTGTTTTGTTGCTTCATTTTGCAAAAAAAATGTTTTTCGGCACAATGTGATTCATTTTTTTCATCTCCCCGACCATGCCTGTAAAAGAGCAATGCACATTTTTACCTCCATACCATTAGATATATCTGCATGTATTGGGGTTCTTGTGGTGGACAGCAGCAGGTGCCCAATGGAAAATGCCAATGTTTCTTGTACATTCTTTTCTCAGTGTTACTAATACTTAGTGTGCCATCTGCTGGCCATGAGGTGTACAGCGCACTGCTCATCACAAACTATTAATTAAACATCTTAATTGAAATTTTTTTGTAAAGGATAACAAGATAAGGTAAATACCTAACCTACCCCCCTTTCCCAGAGACCATGCCTCTTTAGGGCTCATGTACACAAACATATGAAAATGGCTGTAGATACATGTGGCATGCGGCCCCATTCATTACAATGGGATTAGGGCAGCAAGGCGAACGCACAACTCGGCCTCAATGAGGAGATACAAAGCATATAAAGTGGGCCATATTCCATCTTAAAAGATACTGGAGATCCAGACGGTTCTGATGGAACTAGAACCATAGTTCTATGACTTCCCATTGAGAAGCTAGAACTCATCCAAAGTTTTGGGATTTCATCCAAGCAGGAGGCGTTACTGCACCAACCTAGGGGTGGGGATGTTTACCCAACCCATAAAAGCAAATGGGCCCCCTTGGCCGTTGTTCTTGTCCAGGGGGATTATTACAACACATGATCACATCACAAAGGGCGGAAGAATTTGAAAGCCCATTCATCCTCAGTAGTGTACCTTGTGTACCATTAAGGGGTCCGGACATTCACACAAGGCCTCACTCTTCCACACCCTCTTTTCATGCCAGTCATGAAGCCTGCAGGTATGAACATGTAAACAAAACCAATGTCAGCTTGGAGTGGTCATTTTATATTGTCAAAGATTACAAACGTTACGTTGGGACAACATGGACCCAGGAGAAGAGGATAACATTTGGGTGAATTGGAGGCAGCTCAATCCAGCAAGGAAGGCATTGAAGATAGACCGCTCAGTAGCTCTTCACATCTGGGACCAACAGCTCTCCAAGTACCCTACCAGCTAGGAGGATCACTTTTGTGATCCTACTATGCCCAGAATGGCAAACATACCTCAGGACTGAAGACGGGAGACCCTTTAGGGAAGCCGAGCGACCGCACCTTAGGTATAGGACCTGCTCTATGTTTTGCTGCATAGCCGCCCAGATCAGACACGGTGCGGTGAGACAAAAATGTGCTCACCTTGCCCGCATGCTATGCATGTCTATGGCAGCCGTGAGATGGCTGCCGGTTTTGCTTATGACTGCCATAATGCAGACGTGTGCAGGGGGCCTAATGCAGTAACTTGAGTAACAGTTACATTTTAACTACAATACGGTCATAAACGGGACATAGGGAGGGGCCACCACTTATCAATCAATTTCCTAAAATTCATAGATAAGTATGGAATATTGATGGGGCATGTCCATTTGCATGGAGACGGGCGTGTAGTCTGCAGCTCCCGCACCTAGTTACTCTTTGAGCGCTCCGTAAGCTAAACCTCCATAGCTGGACATGTCTGAAAGAATCCCAAACAGGGATGGATCATTTTCTTACCAGCACCTCAGGCTCCGGCGCACGACAGGCAGTCGTACCACGTGCTCTCCTGCCACGCATTGAGAGCTCTGGTGCAACTAAGCCAGCAACATCCAGCACCTCTGAGACAACCGCCATCCCGGACTCCCAGAAGCTCACCCTCAGGCCCAGTCCGTCCCGATCAGGAGAATATGGAACCCTCTCACAGGGCGCCATCTTGGGCAAGTGAGAACGATACTAGGGGGAACCAGCAAATATCTTTGGCTGTGCAAGACAAGTCCTGCACTCCCGGCCTCAAAGAATTCCCCCCACTTCTCCACAAGCCAGAGACTGTGACATCAGAAGACCCACTAGCCTGCTCATTGCCTTCCAATAGCCAGCCCCTAGTGGTGGTCGAATCGCAGTGCTCATTCAAGCTGGGGCTGAGTCCTTCCGCTTCATACCTTCCACCCCAGCTCAGAGTCCGACTGAGCTTAGGAAGACATAAATGCTACCCTGTCACTCACTGGGCTTTTCCGCAGACCTGATCCTTGTCTCCACATAGCTATGCTTCTCTTGACAGTCCTCCTACAAGACTCTCATCCCTGCTCCAAAGCCGACTAAATCTCACTTTAAAGGGTTAATTGAGGAAGTCAAAGACACTATTGCATGGAGCTTAGCTCAGTCAGACAAGATCTGCGTTCTTTGGTGAATAGGGTGGATGGAATAGAGGCTTTCCATGACGACACCAGAATATGTGTTTTGCAACTTCAGGAAATGTGGCTACCCAGGCAACCATCATACATGATATGAACTGTCATATTGTGGACTTGGACAACTGGGGGTGCCACAAAGACATTCGATTTCCGGGAGTTCCTGAGCCAAAAGCAACTGAGAATGTTAAAAGACTCCAGTAAACTCTCTTCAATCAAATCCTGGACCAAGAGATATAGGGGCAGATTTATCAAGCAGTCTGAAAGTCAGAATATTTCCAGTTGCCCATGGCAACCAATCACAGCTCAGCTTTCATTTCACCAGTGCTCATGAATATTTTAAAGGGGAGCTGTGATTGGTTGCCATGGGCAACTGGAAATATTCTGACTTTCAGACTGCTTGATAAATCTGCCCCATAGTGTGTTATGTTACAGAGGATGAACTTGAAGAATAAATAATGATAAACGCCAGGAAAATTGACCCCCTGATCTTTGATGAAGTGCAGGTTCAGGTTTTCGCTCATCTTTCCTGGATAACGTTACACAAAAGGCACAAAGTGCAGCCAATACTGTCCAGGCTGCGTGAGAATTCCATACCGCTGGGGTTTCCCCTTCACCCTGATGGCTACTAGAAATGACCAAATGGCCTTGTTTCCCAGCACTGCAGATCTACATGCCTTCTGCCAAGCTCTGGACCTCCAGCAGCTTTCCCTCATGAGTGGTCTCAGGTACAACGGAAGAGAAACTGCCCATCATCCCAACATTCACCAAAAGACCCAAACACTTGAGCTCCTTCATCTGGAGAGTCTCTTCTCAGTTCCTGTGCAAAGGGTTCTGGACTTTCTTTGATGCTATGATGACTGGAAGGCCATGCAGACATGTGGTTTCGCTAACAATTTGTTTGCCACGTTAAACTCAGGTTTTCCTTATCTAGAGGAAACGCTTTCCAATGTGGAAGGAAATCCCTGCTTGATCAAGGGGGGACCGTTGTCCCTTGACAGTGACTATGGACTTCTGTTATGACACCCTTATCAATATTAGAGTTTATGGATACTGATTGGTTACTGTTGGTACCGAACTTTCTATTATGTGTTTGTCATCCCCCCACCCACACACACACTTTTCCTCTTGTATCATTATCTACATGCCTGGAGGCAGATGGGACTGGGCAGATCGCTTCTACCACTATGGAAGCACTAGAGTAGAACTGCATTCTATCCAATCGGGGTAGACAATACCATATGCTTCTTCTTTAATGCGAAGGGGCTAAACTCTGCTAAACGGTCCATTAACTAGAGAGAACCCTCCTGATGGCCCCAACCCCTCCATAAGAAAGTCGTCGAGGTTTGAGCTACGCTCACGCGCACGTAGTGACTCTGGCTTTATTCCAAACAGAAAAACTTTGAAAGGCGCACTTTTAGCAAGGCAGCTACCTAGACAAATCAGGTAGGTCAGCAGCCCACTTCATCCGCCAGTCTGACGGAACTGTATCCTATGACCCTCAGGAGATTTCCAAAATTTTTCACACATACTTTTCTGAGCTGTATAACTTGCCTAACTCAATGCCCTGTGACCCTACCTTGCGTAATTCCCAGATTGACTCCTATTTGCAGTCTTCCGACCGCCCTCGTCTCCCACCGGAGGCCCTGACTACCCTCAATGCCCCTATTGAGGCAGAGGAACTGGATGAGGTCTTAAAATCACCTCCCTAGGCACAGGTGGGCTAATATACCTATAATATCAATCCTTTCAATTGCCTTTATCTTCTCATCTACTTACACTATATAATGCCTTTCTTCATGGGATGTTGATTCCACAGGAAATGTCTCATTCCCATATCACCTTCATCCCCAACCCTAATAAGGATCTGCTGGATTGCTACAACTACCGTTCCACAGGCCAACAGGCTCATCCAGGGGATCTCTCACCTAATCTGTAAGGACCAAGTTGGATTTGTCCCATCTCGTCAAGGGGGTGATAACACTAGGCGTACAATAGATAGAGGTTGTGAACAAGACAAAAAGCAAAGTCCTTCTCTTAAGCCTAGATGCCGAAAAGGCGTTGGATCGCCTAAAATATCCCTTTTATGCCCTATGAAACACACTAGATCAATACGGCTCAAATGAAGCAAACTTTATTCTTCCTGGAATTACCCCACTCCCCTATGACGCCCCTATCTTTGAATGACTTTGCAAGTTAACAGTATATACAGTATATATACAGTATATACAGAAGGACTTATTTCAACGATCTATAAGATCTTAGTAAATCCTGACCCTGCAGATATACCTAAGCATGAATACATGAGAAAATGGGGATCTTTTCTGGGGAGGAAGCTTCCTCACGAGACCTGGCGCCAGGTATGGGACAGAGCGGGTAAAAACTCTCTAGAACAAAGAACCAGTATAAACTGTTAATGTTCTGGTATCACATTCCCGCATTGTTATCACATATACACTGACTCCCCTGATGTCCGAGGGTGGTGTGGGATTTGCCATACATATTAAGGTCATGCATATTTTATCCTCTGTCCTGAAGTGTCAGATCCCTTTAGATCCTAGAACTTGTCCATCTTAAAGGATTGGGTAAACACACTTCCAGGTTACTCTTACACCTTCTAACGCCAGCTAGATGTTCAATCTCAGGAACCCATGCACCCTTGAGTGGATCCAGGAGGTTCGCACTATGAGCACCTCACAGCTCTCCTGTAGAAAACTGTAGAAAGGTTTGATCACATATGGGCCCCATGGGATGATTACTGGACGGGCCGGAGTGTGTGATAAAATGCTAGCTCCTTTGATAGGGAGCATGTCTTACCTGGGGTCAAAGATACCACCTTCTGCCCTTTTTGTATTCCTTACGTTTCATGTATTTTGTCCACTGCCCCCACACTACTGCCTATGAGAGTCGTTCTTTATATTAGGTCCAGTCCTTTTTAGGCTGGATTCACACGACCGGTGCCCGCCGTACCGTAGCACGGCGGGCACACGGCAGTGCGCGGGGAGAGGGGGAGAGCGCTGCTCACCCCGCCCCTCACTATAGGGATATATGGCGCACGGTGCCGTATGCGCTGAAAAAATAGGACATGTCCTATTTTTTCACGGGGCACAGAGCAGTACGGTGCTGCACGTGTGCTGCACTGTACCGCTCCCGTAGGGCGCCGCGCGCCCATTGTCGTCTATGGGGGACGTATATCGGCCGTATATACGTCCCCCTTGCGGTAGTGTGAATGCAGCCTTACAGAGAATTATATTTGTCAATATTTCTTTTAAACCAGCAATATTTTTAAATAAAAAGTGAATATCATAACTCCCTAAATAATATTACCAGGACGTAGTACTTTGTAGGTCAGTGTTAAAATAATTTATTCTCAAAGTCGTTGGCTGCAAGATTTTTAATGGAACAGCAAAGCTCCTGGACGTAGTGCTTAAAGGGGTTGTCCAGAGTTCTAAAACATGGCTGCTTTCTACCAAATCCACATCCTCTCCTGACCACGGGTGGAGCTGAGCTACAACGGCGGCAAATACCGTGGTCATGTTTGGCGCTGTTTTTGGAAGAAAAAAAAAACCTCTGGAAGATCCCTTTAAAGCATTATACAATAAAATTAATTCACTAAATATTCACCTGCTCAATGATTACTTGCGTTGGACTGTGGACAGATTGTATACCTCGGTACAGTAATTATAAGGTCAATGCTGTGATGCATATGAACATTGCATCACATACACTTTCATCATCTTATATAAAAGTCTCACTATCTGGAAAGGAAGTACAAAATGTTACTTCCTAATTCTTACTGTGCAACATTTATTCTTTACAATGTATCACCACTATACAGGCAATTCCCGGGTTACGTACAAGATTGTTCCATAGGTTTGTTCATAAATTGAATTTGTATGTAAAACTGTATATGTTATAATTGTAGAACCAGACAAACATTTTCGTTCCCCAGTGACAATTGAGTTTCTAATTTTTTTGCTGTAATGGGACCAAGGATTATCAATAAAACTTCATTAGACACCTTACAGCTGATTATTGCAGTCTGGGAGTCTGTCTTTAACTAGGGGTTGTCTGTAAGTCGGGTGTCCTTAAGTAGGGGACTGTCTGTAATGACTGTTCAGGTGTCCAGGCTGGGTTCACATCACGTTATTCGTATACGCTTAGCGTATCCATTGACAAATAGTGGCAGATGAAAAGTTAATAGTTTACATGCACTAAGATAACTATTCCAATTTGGGTCATGTCTTTTGAAGCTCCTGTAGGTTTATTGACAATATTTGAGTGAATTAGAGACACACCTGCGGATGTTTTAAAAGGCACTGCTTGTTTGTGTAGCATCATGGAAAAGTCAAAGAAATCAGCCTAGATATCAGTGAGAGAATTGTGGAGATACACACATCTGGATCATCCTTGGGTGCAATTTTTCAGAAATCTGAAGGCGTCTTATTCAGCTGTACTAACATTTATATGCAAGCTTAAAGGAAACCTACCACTTAAAAGCGGTAGTTTTTACACACATATACATGGCACCAGCTCAGGGTGAGCTGGTGCCGAAGCATATTGTTATTAGTAGAATAAAGCCCCTATCGCTGATTTGTAAGTTATATTAACTTATATCTTGCCGCACCGCACTAGCACACGGCGCACCATGCGCGCGCCGAATTCTGAAATGCTGGAGAGCTGGTGACGTCACCAAGCTCTCCGGCACACGTGCACCTGCGCAATTTAGCACGGGGAAACAGGCGTCACCGGCTCTCCAGCACTTCAGAATCCGGCGCACGCACGTTAATATAACTTATAAATCGGCGATAGGGGCTTTATTCTACTAATAAAAATATGCTCCGGCACCAGCTCACCCTGATGTATATGTGTGTAACAACTACCACTTTTAAGCAATAGGTTTCCTTTAACGTCCAATAATTAGGAAGGAGAGGGGTTCTGCGTCCCAAAGATGAATGTGCTTTGGTCTGAAATGTGCATATTAACCCAAGAACAAAAGCAAAAGACCTTGTGAAGATGCTGGCTAAAGGTGGTAAGAGGGTGACATTATCTTCAGTGATATAGTCCTGTATCAACATGAACTGAAAGGCCACTCTGGCAGGAAGAAGCCATTACTCCAGAAGACATCAAAATGTCAGATTAATGTTTGCACACAGGACCTTAATTTTTGGAGACATGTCCTGAGGTCTTACATTGATCAGCTGATTAGGGAGCACCTTTCCATCCTACAAAGCACAGAGCTGTACATTGTACAGAGGCTGCGTTTGGTACTGCACCTTAGTCTCATCCACTTAAAAGAAATGATAACAAACCAGGTAACAAATGGACAGGCCTGTAAAGACGGAAGTGGTACTCACCAAACAATAGGATTTTGACTATTTCAGCCCAACTCTGATATTAAAATAAAAAAAAAAAAATATATATATATATATATAAATAAAAATATAAAATATATATTAAAATAAAAAAATTAAATAAATATAATATTAATAATTAAAAAAAAAGAAGAAGAGAAAGAAAGAAAGAATCAGACAAACAACAGTCTTTGGACGCTTTATTGACATGATTAAAAAACATGTGCTTTTGGCTTTGTAGATCATCCAGGTTTATCACGTGGAAGAGTCTGACATCTCACGTTATACATTTTATTGCGAGAGTTGGGTTTTTTTTCATATTGGACATTGAATTCTCACAAGAAACAACGTATAGCGACATTTTGTATTGATGCAGCGAACGGTTGTTCCGTCACGTAAAAATAGGTTTTCACTTTTGTTGGAAAAAGGTAGCACGGTTGAGTCAATTAAAAAAAGATTCCTATTGGAGATTCTGTACATGTACAAACACATAGACAATCACATATATAGTTATATATACGTCATATAAACATGGCCCTGCAGGAGACACAGTTAAATTTTGGCCTTGAGGGTCATTGATTTGCCTTCGGCAAAACTATTCTTCTGGGTTCATAAAAAAAAACAACAAACTCCTGTTCCTACACCGGCCGCAGAACGAAAACTGCATCATCCAAAACATAATAGTCATTGTACATGTCACCTTCACATAAATAGGGGAGTCTGGTAAACGCCTCGACAACAAACCCTGCTTCCTGGAAGACGGCCGCCAGGCTGTTCACTTGTTCTTCCCATATGGTCCCGTTTACTTCCATGATTTCTGATGGCTTCTCCCATTTTCCTCCTATAACCATAATAGAAAATAGATATAAATAGGAATAGAAAATAGAAATTATTACGATTCTGCACCAAGTTAAAAAGGGGAACCTGATACTTTGAAGATAGTGTCCTATATGCAGGAAGCATGTTATACAGCAGGAAGAGCTGAGTAGATTGTACATAGTGTCCTATATGCAGGCAGAATGTTATAGAGCAGGAGGAGCTGAGCAGAGAGGGCACCATGTACAATCTACTCTGCTCCTCCTGCTCTTTAACATGCTGTTTGCAGACAGGACACTGTACAGTCTGATCAGCTCATCTTGCTCTATAACATGCCACCTGCACAATACGCCCAATCTGCAGGAAGCATATGATTGAGAAGGAGTAGCTGAACAGATTTCTCATAGTGTCCTGTCTGCAGCCAGCATACTATACAGCAAGTGGAGCAGAACATATAGTGTATAGTATCCAATCTGTAGGTGGCAGAGCAGGAGAAGCAGAGTAGATTATACTTAATCTCCTGTCTGCAAGCAGCAGGGTATAGAGCCGGAGGGCTGAGTAGTGTGATATATACACAGTAGGGGAAATAATTATTTGATCTCAGATTTTGCTAGGTTTTCCCACCTACAAAGAACGGAGAGGTCTGTAATTTCTATTGTAAAAAATCCAGAAAATCTCATTGTATGATTTTTAAATAATTAATTTGCATTTTATTGCATGAATTACACTATATACTTGTTTATAAGCTGAGTTTTTCAGCACAAAAAAAGTGCAAAAAACCCAAACTCTACTTCTACACAAGTGTATTAAAAAGAAAAAAAAAACGTACACTCACCTTCCGATGCTCCTCTTCCTTCTTCTTGAGAGATCAAATAGAGAGGCACGCCAGAGGGCAGAGGGCATGGCAGGGCGCCGGCGTACCAAAAGGCAGGTGTGCAAGTTTATTTTCTTTAAACAACGAGGGGCTGCAGGGCATTTCATTACAGGGGACGGCTGTGATCAATGCATTTCCCACCCTAGGCTTATACAATGAGTTTGCCAGTTATTTGTGGTAAAATTTTACGATTAGTATTTGAGCCCATAGAAAAACGGAACATAATATTTGGCAAGGAATAAAATTCAGATGTTTCCTGTAATTCTTGACACAGTTTGCAGACGCTGCAAGAGGGATTTTGGCCCAGTTTTCCATACAGATCTTTTAGGTTTTGAGGCTTCAGATTGGGTTCAGGTCTGGAGAAAGGCTAGACCCCCCCCCTCAGGACCTTGAAATGCTTCATACAGACTCACTTCTTAGTTGCCCTGGCTGTGTGTTTTTAGTCATGGTCATACTTGAAGACACAACCACGACCCATCTTCAATGCCCTTACCGTACCCTTCAATACGGTACAGTCGCCATGTCCCCTTTGCAGATAACCAACCCCTAAAGTACGATGTTTCCACCTCCATGCTTTATGTATGGGATGGCGTTCTTAGGGTTGTACTCATCCTTCTTCCTCCAAACCCAGAAAGTGGAGTTCACACTAAAAAGTTCTATTTTGGGCTCATTTGACCACACGACCTTCTCCCATGTTTTTTTATCTGGATCATCCAGAGAGCCATTGGGGAAGCTTCATACTGGCCTTGACACCTGGACATGTGCGGGTATGAGCAGGGGGACCTTGCAAGTTCTGCAGGATTTTAATTCAGAATGGTGTAATATGTTACTAACAGGGAATCTAGCATTTCTTCCATTGTCTAGTAATTATATCCTAACAGTTGTCATCTCACCAAGCTGCTGCCTATTGTCCTGTAGCCCAATCAAGTCTTGTGCAGGTCTACAAATATGTATCTGGTGGTCTTAGACAGCTCTTTGGTATTGCCCAATGTGGAGAGGTTACAGTGTGTGGACTGTTGTCTTGTATACAAGTTCAAACAGATACAATGGACACAGGTAACGAGTACCGGGTAGGAGGAGCTACAGGTAATGGAGTGTGGAGTAGGAGGAGATTCTTAAAGAAAAACCAACAGCACAGAGTCATAATTCTTGCTTGTTGGTAGGGGGATCAAATACTTATTTCATGCAATAAAATGCTAATTATTTAAAAATCTTACAAATTAGATTTTCTGGATTTTTTAAGATTCAGTCCCTCACAGTTGAAGTGTACATACACCGAAAATTACAGACCTCTCCATTCATTGCAGGTGGGACCTATCTGCATGGGATGTAATACTTATTTCCCCCACTGTGTAAGAGTTTGGTGTAATAGGGATGTGACACAGAGCTGCATTAAAGGTTGGTACATAAAATGACACTGCTTGGACTAGGGGACAATCTGTGTACAGGCAGTCCCCGGGTTACATACAAGATAGGGTCTGGAGGTTTGTTCTTAAGTTGAATTTGTATGTAAGTCGAAACTGTATATTTTATAATGGAAGTTCTAGAAAAAAAAATTTCTTTTGCCCCAGTGACAATTGGAGTTTCAAAATTTTTGGTGTAATTGGACCAAGAATTATAAATAAAGCTTCATTACAGACACCTTACAGCTGATCATTGCAGTCTGGGACTATAATAAAGCATCCAGAAAGCTTCACCAGAGGTCACAGTGGGCAGAGGGGTCCGTCTGTAACTATGGGTTGTCTGTAAGTCGGGTGTCCTTAAGTAGGGGACCGCCTGTATTTGGCAATTGGCGCAGTGATAGAAAATAAAGGGTCATCATTTTTTACTTAATCTTGTAAATTTTACATCCATTTGATAAACTCTGCTCCGATGTACCCAATGAGCAGATATAGACAGTCCATACTATAAGTCCAGTATGTGTAATTCCAAAGTTTGTTCCACAGACCTGGTTTCCTAAATTGTTAATGATCAGTTTTGGCGCAGTAGGTCTAATGAGTTGTCCCGTGAAAATAAGGATATTATAGGGCAGTGATAGCGAACCTTTTGGAGACCGAGTGCCCAAACTACAACTAAAATCCACTTATTTACCGTGAAGTGCCAACATGGCATTTTAAGCAGTAACTTATTGCTATGTGTTCTTCCACATCTTTCAATTGTATCAGCCCCCGAGGCCACCAATACAGTTTAAAGAAGGAGAGCAAATTCAGACTCTCGTTGTAGCTTCTCTCCAGGGTCTCTGTGTACAGGAAGAATGATGGGTCCAGCAGGGGGACCTCCAAAGATATTGCAGTTCTGTCAAAACCTTTTCACTTTTACCACAGTTCCAAACAGACAATGAAGTGTAGCTTTAAAACAGTGCGGAGAGCAGCATCTCTTAAGTTGCTTGGGACTGCAGTAAGATTTGGTCCTATTTGGTGAACTCTGTCCTGGAGTGTTGGCCTGAGTGTCCACAGAAATGGCTCTGAGTGCCACCTCTGGCACCCGTGCCATAGGTTCGCCACCACTGTTATAGGGAATGACATAAAATGACAAAATGTGTAACCAGGAAGTGACCCAACAGGGAGATGATGTCCGTCGTAGACTGCGCTCAGGGTTCAGTTCCCCTTTCAGAATGAACGGAGACAAGACATGGACACAAACAGCTTAGGAGGACGTGTGTTACTCCAGTTCATCCTGACATATTGTCTGTGCGGTAAGTGGAATATGTGCCATTATCTATACAGGATCTTATGCTCTGAATCACTAACTACGAGGCAATTCCAACACAAGAGGTGTCATGCAGAAAATGGGGGGGGGGGATTTGTCACCCTAAAGGGCAGCGATGAAGTAGTATAGGAGGAGAGGTTGGACAATATATCTAACTAAACCCTCCAGGGGGTAAAGTGTGCAAGTAACATCTAGGACAAAGTTTTGCTACAAGCAGATGTAGTTTTTGAAATCTCACCCCCATGTGTCTGCCTTGTCTGAACAAACGCAAGGAGGGACCATGCAGATTTATAGCAGGAATCTGCTTTGTATAAGGGCTCACGTCTGCTTTCTAGGGTATGAGAAGAACTTTACAAGAGACACTTCCTCTTCCATTCCAGTGCAACTCTGAAAGAGTTTTGAGAAAATGCATTTGTCTGCAGAAAGTGAATCACATAGCAGGAGGAGCATATAGTGTCCCATCTGCAGGCAGCATGTTATAGAGCAGGTGGAGCTAAACATATTGTACATAGTGTCCCATCTGCAAGAACACTATAGGAGGGCAGGATCAGGGCAGAGATGTTGTATGATGTGGTATTGTGGTATATAGTACGCACTGTATTGAGGAGTCTTGCTGTATAAGATCCTAGGGCTGGCATGGTTATTGAAAGCAGTAGAGTTCAATTACTAGATATATAATACTGACACTGCATCCCGGTTGTGCAAGAAAATCCCCAGAGAGTAAACTTCTGTCGACTCCACTAAGTATCAGTGACTGCAAACAGTCAGCATTTCTATGGGATGAAGACACTGACTACTAGAAAGTAGCCTTAATGTTGAGCCATAAAACAGACAATGAGGCACATGTATCATAGTTTTTCGGCTGCCAATTTTGGCCTACTTAATCATAGCAATGTATCTTACGTTTTTTCCCTATGTGATAAGTTGCCTGTTTAGTCTCACTTTTGCGTCTTATTGTATCGGGGTCTGTGACTTTTTAGTCCCAAATAGCAACTGCGAAAGTCAGTCTGGGTCTAGCACGCTCCGTTTTGCGACTTATTAGGCACAAGACTGGGACAATTTAAGAACCCAAAAGTAGCACAAGTTTAACAAACATCTGGGCTACAAAAATAAATATGGCTACTGTATTACACCCAAACTTTGGTGCGCTGTGCAATTCGGCACCTAAAAAGTCCCAAACTGCAAAGAGCACAATAGGAGTGATACATGTCCCCCAATGTGTTTGCTTTCTAGGGGTCAGGAGTTGTACGGTGGACGTGAAGCAGGACGAGTTTTGTGAAGCGTTTCGGGATAATAAATCCGCCAATATATCATGTCAATATAAAGGCACAAACTGTCCTGGCCGAGAGAAGATCTTCTGGCTTCGATATTTAGAATCTACATACGAAGAAATAGACCCAACAAATATAAAGTTTGGTGTTAAGATTAATAATGGCCACGCCCTCCTGACCATTAATAACATAGATGTCCAGGACAGTGGAATATATATCTGTGTTGTAGTATTTCCAAAAAATCCTCATCTCACAGCAACAGGTGGAGGAACAATGGTAATAATACGAGGTAAGAGAACAGCAGCAACAAGCAAGACCAAATCATTTAAAGGGGTTGTCCACTTGGGCACGCAGGTCCAGAAGCTGTTATCACATGGTTCTGATTTCTCTCTGATAGTAATGGCTCATGCACCTGTGCGCAAAATGGTGGATAGATCCCAAATCCTCAAACAGGCCCATTAAAAATACTTAGAGATACGGAGATGGATTTGTGGGTTCACGTTAGAATAATCCAGACTTTTTTAAAGTAGAAAAATATTGGCTGGACCTTTATAATTATGCTAATTAAGGGCTCTGGGGGCATTACTGGAGATACAGAATGCAGATAAAGATCCAGTTCCTACTTATGTATGTAACTGTGGGTATCTCTGGTTCTGTAGCTCACAGAACAACAAGCCTGATGTGATCTGAAAGATGAGATTTTGACCTTTAATGTGACATAGATGTGATTATAGAACTGAAGTTTATAGGTAAATGGCCGAGATCTCACATAAAAGAAGGAATTCCAGAGAGGACAATCCATACCTTATGTAGTAGTTTAGTGGGGTACTTGTCTGTTTACAGGTTCCCTTTAAGCAGCCAATTTACTACGTCATACACAATAAGCTTTTAAAGAAACGAACAGCTCCAAAGGCCACAACTAGTCTCAGAAGGTAATGGACGTCACCGAGGTCAACTCAGTCTATTGGGCTTCTGGAAAAGCCTCCTCCGTTAGAGCCGCTGGCGAGAATGATCCAAAACAATTCAAAACTATTGCATGTAAATAGCGGGAAAACCAGTCCAAATAGCTGAACTGGACATAAATTGTCCCATCTAATTTGTATAGAGGTCGGCCGACTTTCCCCAAAAGCAGATGTAAAGAATTGGTGTATTTGGGAAGTTGCTTTTCAAGGTATCTGCTGCATAAGGTGCAAGCGGCAGGGTTGAGGCATTGCATATAGTGATTATTTTGGAGCTATGATATATGTAGCATTAAAGGGGTTGTCCGGAGGTTGGAAAACATGGCTCCTTGTTCCAAAAGCAGCGCTGCAGCAGATACTGGCTTGTGCCGGTATTGCAGCTCAGCTGTATAGAAATCAATGGAGAGCAGTTGCAATACCATTCACTACTGATGGCGCACTTTTAGGAAGAAATCAGTCATGGTTTTCAGCCTCTAGATAACCCCTTTAAGTGGTGTCTGACATATATACAGGGAGTTAATCCTTACTAACCAGCATCTTTTTTCCATTACAGACAAACCTGAGGTGATAGTGACGCCCACCAATACCGCTTTAATAGTCCTGTGTACACTGCTGCTTATATATTGTGTAGCCGTGTTTTCTTATTACTCCTTTAAGGTGAGTCCCCAAGTAAAACTATGTCACACTACTGATTTTCCTTTCAAAGCAAATGATTAATTAATAATATATTATGTCCCAGTCAAAATGGAAACTCTGGGACTTCATTAGAGCCAAGCCTGGCGTCAGAGCAGAAGCAAATGTAAGTAAATTCTGTGTTTTCTGTATGTAGCCATGCAGTCACCATAGCATGAGCTAATGTGCAACACGTTTCTTCCTTCCCATAGAGAAGGCCAAGAAGTGTGTTTCAGGCAATCGCAGCAGAATACCATAAGAGATACGATCCGAAAATCAGACAAGTAAGGGAATAAGTTGCTGCATCTTGTTACATCTTATGCAGGCTGTACACGGTTGGGACAGTCTATCCCGCCTCCCAATGCACATGCACTCTTGGCTGGGCTGCTGCCGATATCAGATCAAAAGGGCCTTATTAGAGGATCAGCCAAAATCAAGTAAAATTAGCAGGTGCAAACAATACGCATCTACAAAGTTACACTAAAACTTCACTAATATACAGTTTTATTATGCTCTCAGACAACCCCTTTAAGCATCGCTTCCCAATTATTCTATTGTCTACAGCCCCCTTCAAGGCACATTCAGCCTACTTTCCACAAGATTTCCCATTGACAACATAGCTCCCTGCTGAGGGGATTCAGCAAGTCAGACTCTCGCTTCTCAATACTATGAAGATCTTTTAACTACCTGACCAATAGTTTCCTCCTAACACTAACTATCCTACACTTTCTTGACAGAACCAGGACATAGAGGACGACAGAATCTACCAGAACACGCAGCATTTGCCTCAGACACGTTGATGTGTCCACAGGAGCCGGAAGGCGATGATGAAAATATGTAAAAAAATTTTTTTAAATATTTTAGTTATAAAACTTCACAGATCCCTGCTCTGTGTTTGTGACTTCATGATCTGGATGCATGAGAAATCAGTTCCATATCAAAAATCCTGTGTCTGTGGGGAAAGGATATAGCATCCAAAATAAATCAAGGAATTTTTCGGATAGTACTTTACAAAAAAAAAAATGGACCAATACTGAATGTGATTCGGGTTAATCACTTATAAATCACTCCAAAATGCCACCCTGGCAGATAAAAGGGTCGGTATCTTCCAAGGTGACATTTTTGGTGTGGGGTGAGGGTCACACATGTGTGATAATCAGGGGTAGCTTTCCTCTGGCTGGGTAGAGAAACTAATGTCAGGACCGGCCCATGTGTTGGCCTCCTGTGTACGTGATAAATGTATGAGAATACGGTCACCGGTACAATAACAGAACAGCTTCCTTCATCTGGCATCTTGTTAGGTCACTTACCATTTTCCACATAGGGGTGAAATGGCAGGACCAAGGCTAATATAACCCGACCTCGTGTTGGCTCAAGGACACTTCTCATTTCCTTCAGTAAGGTCACGGGCTGGTGGCAGCGATCGAGGAGGTTTAAGCAGCTAATAACATCGTACTGGAAGCCAGTGCTCTGCCATTCATCAATGTTCAGTACTCTAAAATGAAGAAAAGAGGATCTCATTGCAGGCAACAGGTGTAACATTATTACAGATGGTTTCATATTGTTTTTTGGAGGTATCCACCTACATGTAATATTAAAGCGATCATAGATTGCATTAACCTCTTCACAAGTGGCATAGACACTTCCACAGGCAGTATTACTCTTTGAAAAACGTCCTGCGCTGACTTTTCACTGTGATGGGGGTGGAGGGGGGGCAGTTCTGCCATATCCTGACAGCTCGGCACAAACACAGCCGCTGCTTAGGAGACTGAAGAGCTGTGGAGGTATTATGGAGGCACACCCTGTTTTGTATGCGAGTCCGAGGTCCGGAGCAGTGCAGCACCCTGACACAGCCCCCTCCCTGATCTGGACTATAGTTGTTGCACATATGAAGGGCTGGTGGTTGTACCAGAGTAAAACAGGACCACAGATCAACCAGGGAACTGACATCCATAGTAAGTAATCACATCAATGATCTGCAGCAGACTGCTGCTCAGGAAGGGTTATATATGGAGGTGCATATATCATGTATATAAAGTAAAAATTTTGGAAAATCTACCCTCTGTCCAGGTACATCTTAAGTTGTACCAACATTAGGAGTTCTGAACCGAACATCTATATACATTAGTGGCTACTTTCTCTCAGTCAATTTCTGAGACCATATGGATTTTTAGAATACTAATAATCCCTTTATTTATATAGTGCACACAGATTACGCAGCACTGCACAGAGCTTCCCAAATCCTTGCCAAGTCCATGAAGGATATGGATCCATATGGGTATGGTGGTGTACACACCTGGGAAAACATAGAAAGAAGCAGCAATTTGCCAGATTGGCCACCAATCAGTCATTATGTGCGGGTCGCGTGCCCAAACCAGAACATGGCTGTCAAGTAGTTCGCTCTAGTGGCCAGAGTCCGCCATAGTCTGGTCTACATGACCTTCGTCACCAGCCATGCGTGGGCCATGGTCTGGACAGGGGGAGTTTGGGGCGTCAGCTATAAACCGGTCTGAAGGTTTACATTTTTGAAAAAAAAAAAAGTTTGTACAGTCCAAACGGGACAGACTTTGGATACCTTAGCACAGAAAACACAGATTGTAATCATTTTAATGCATAAACATTGGTCTAGATGTATTACTGAAAATTTCATACACCTCCACATCTAAAAATACTCCTCAAAAATGGTTAGAGCAGTATTATTACCCTTCTGGAAAAATGTTAGTGTGACCTTTCAAAGCGATCATATAGCAGGGTGCACATTCATTCTTCATCAAACTGGACATGGAAAGCCTCATACACATTAGTGTGGGGAAACATACCTGTACTTTTTCTTCTGAAGTTGCCAGATCATTGTCTGGGACATCTCTGTAACATAAATCTCTTCAAAATGTGGACTCATAACCTTTGTCACTTCACCATCTCCGGCTCCAAGATCCAATAGTCTGTGAGATTTCCAATCGGGACCGACTTTGAGAAGACTCTGGAACTGCTCCGGGGAAAAGACAAACATGGACCCTCTCCCAAGGAGCCTGAGGACAGAGGGAAGATGTACAGACATGTGGTTATAGCTTCCATCATGTGATTCTAATATAATATATGTATTCACAAGGCATCCATAGCAGAAGCTATTCAGCCATCTTCAACAAGGGAAAAACTAGAAGTTTTTAATGGGAGAGAATTAAAAAAAAAAAAAAAAAAAAAATGTAAAAAGGATAGGAAATCATTGCCGAGGTCTGACTGCTTAGATTATGGGCTCATGCACACCATCATTGTTTTGGGCCGTGTGATAGACAACTAAACAGCGGCTTTCTCTTGTCCCAATAGTCAGACCTCATTTGCTTCAATAGGAGGGAGATAATGATCCGGAAAGTCATTCATGAAGGTTAAAGCCTGAGAATGTACTGATTTCCTGGTATATGGGGGAGCAATGGGTCAGTCCTCCAGGAATCTGTCTCTGGATATTACCCAATTGAACTACTAGACCCCCTCATGCAGGGTATGAAATATACTTTCTAGAATTGTGAAATCTCAACCATTTACCTACTAAAAAATCTCCTCCAAAGTCATGTGAAAAAGAGCATATTTGCCAAAGAGGAGTCAAGTTAAGTAGCTAATCACAGAACCCAGAGGTCGCATTAACGCCTCACCACGCGTCATAGACGCGTGATGAGGCGCCATTACCCCCCAAAATAATCGCCATGCGTAAAGTTACGCATGGCAATTATTCCGTGTAGCGCGCAGGCTGAGCGGCCCGGCGCGCGCTGCAAAAGAGGGAACTGTCACTAGCGCGAACACAGCGCGCGCCGGGCCGCTCAGCGGGGCACGTGACTAAGGGGCGTGCCGGAGAGACCCGGAGTGAGAGCACCGGCCACAGGGGAGACATGTGGACAGCGGGGCTGCTGCTCCCCGTCCTGCTCCATCTCTGCCTGCGTGTTAATGTTATGCCGACGGGACTTAAGAGCAGTGCCGGGTGAGTGTAGTGGAGTGTTGTGCGTGCTGTGTGTAGTGTTGTGCTTGCTGTGTGTAGTGTTGTGCTTGCTGTGTGAGTGTAGTGTAGTGTTGTGCGTGCTGTGTGCAGTGTTGTGCGTGCTGTGTGTAGTGCATGCTGTGTGTAGTGCGTGCTGTGTGTAGTGTAGTGTAGTGCGTGCTGTGTGAGTGTAGTGTAGTGCGTGCTGTGTGTAGTGTAGTGTAGTGCGTGCTGTGTGTAGTGTAGTGTATTGTGTAGCGTGTGCTGTGTCAGTGTAGTGTGTGCTGTGTGAGTGTAGTGTAGTGTGTGCTTTGTGAGTGTAGTGTGTGCTGTGTGAGTGTAGTGTAGTGCGTGCTGTGTGTAGTGTAGTGTAGTGCGTGCTGTGTGAGTGTAGTGTAGTGTGTGCTTTGTGAGTGTAGTGTGTGCTGTGTGAGTGTAGTGTAGTGCGTGCTGTGTGTAGTGTAGTGTAGTGCGTGCTGTGTGAGTGTAGTGCGTGCTGTGTGTAGTGTAGTGTAGTGCGTGCTGTGTGAGTGTAGTGTAGTGTGTGCTTTGTGAGTGTAGTGTGTGCTGTGTGAGTGTAGTGTAGTGCGTGCTGTGTGTAGTGTGTGCTGTGTGAGTGTAGTGTAGTGCGTGCTGTGTGTAGTGTAGTGTTGTGCGTGCTGTGTGAGTGTAGTGTAGTGCGTGCTGTGTGTAGTGTAGTGTAGTGTTGTGCGTGCTGTGTGTAATGTAGTGTAGTGTTGTGCGTGCTGTGGGAGTGTAGTGTAGTGCGTGCTGTGTGTAGTGTAGTGTTGTGCGTGCTGTGTGTAGTGTAGTGTTGTGTGTAGTGTAGTGTAGTGTTGTGCGTGCTGTGTGTAGTGGAGTGTTGTGCGTGCTGTGTGTAGTGTAGTGGAGTGTTGTGCGTGCTGTGTGTAGTGTAGTGGAGTGCGTGCTGTGTGTAGTGTAGTGTATTGTGTAGTGTGTGCTGTGTCAGTGTAGTGTGTGCTGTGTGAGTGTAGTGTAGTGTGTGCTGTGTGAGTGTAGTGTAGTGTGTGCTGTGTGTAGTGTAGTGTAGTGCGTGCTGTGTGTAGTGTAGTGTAGTGCGTGCTGTGTGTAGTGTTGTGCGTGCTGTGTAGTGTAGTGCGTGCTGTGTGTAGTGTTGTGCGTGCTGTGTGTAGTGTAGTGTTGTGCGTGCTGTGTGTAGTGTAGTGTAGTGCGTGCTGTGTGTAGTGTAGTGTTGTGCGTGCTGTGTGTAGTGTAGTGTGTGCTGTGTGTAGTGTAGTGTAGTGCGTGCTGTGTGTAGTGTAGTGTTGTGCGTGCTGTGTGTAGTGTAGTGTTGTGCGTGCTGTGTGTAGTGTAGTGTTGTGCGTGCTGTGTGTAGTGTTGTGCGTGCTGTGTGTAGTGTAGTGTTGTGCGTGCTGTGTGTAGTGTAGTGTAGTGTTGTGCGTGCTGTGTGTAGTGTAGTGGAGTGTTGTGCGTGCTGTGTGTAGTGTAGTGTAGTGTTGTGCGTGCTGTGTGTAGTGTAGTGGAGTGTTGTGCGTGCTGTGTGTAGTGTAGTGGAGTGTTGTGCGTGCTGTGTGTAGTGTAGTGGAGTGTTGTGCGTGCTGTGTGTAGTGTAGTGTAGTGTTGTGCGTGCTGTGTGTAGTGTAGTGGAGTGTTGTGCGTGCTGTGTGTAGTGTAGTGTAGTGTTGTGCGTGCTGTGTGTAGTGTAGTGGAGTGTTGTGCGTGCTGTGTGTAGTGTAGTGGAGTGTTGTGCGTGCTGTGTGTAGTGTAGTGGAGTGTTGTGCGTGCTGTGTGAGTGTAGTGTAGTGCGTGCTGTGTGTAGTGTAGTGTTGTGCGTGCTGTGTGAGTGTAGTGTAGTGCGTGCTGTGTGTAGTGTAGTGTAGTGTTGTGCGTGCTGTGTGTAATGTAGTGTAGTGTTGTGCGTGCTGTGGGAGTGTAGTGTAGTGCGTGCTGTGTGTAGTGTAGTGTTGTGCGTGCTGTGTGTAGTGTAGTGTTGTGTGTAGTGTAGTGTAGTGTTGTGCGTGCTGTGTGTAGTGTAGTGGAGTGTTGTGCGTGCTGTGTGTAGTGTAGTGTATTGTGTAGTGTGTGCTGTGTCAGTGTAGTGTGTGCTGTGTGAGTGTAGTGTAGTGCGTGCTGTGTGTAGTGTAGTGCGTGCTGTGTGAGTGTAGTGTAGTGCGTGCTGTGTGTAGTGTAGTGTTGTGCGTGCTGTGTGTAGTGTAGTGTTGTGTGTAGTGTAGTGTAGTGTTGTGCGTGCTGTGTGTAGTGGAGTGTTGTGCGTGCTGTGTGTAGTGTAGTGGAGTGTTGTGCGTGCTGTGTGTAGTGTAGTGGAGTGTTGTGCGTGCTGTGTGTAATGTAGTGTAGTGTTGTGCGTGCTGTGGGAGTGTAGTGGAGTGTTGTGCGTGCTGTGTGTAGTGTAGTGGAGTGTTGTGCGTGCTGTGTGTAGTGTAGTGTAGTGTTGTGCGTGCTGTGTGTAGTGTAGTGTAGTGTTGTGCGTGCTGTGTGTAGTGTAGTGTTGTGCGTGCTGTGTGTAGTGTAGTGTAGTGTTGTGCGTGCTGTGTGTAGTGTAGTGTAGTGTAGTGTTGTGCGTGCTGTGTGTAGTGTAGTGGAGTGTTGTGCGTGCTGTGTGTAGTGTAGTGCGTGCTGTGTGTAGTGTAGTGTTGTGCGTGCTGTGGGAGTGTAGTGGAGTGTTGTGCGTGCTGTGTGTAGTGTAGTGGAGTGTTGTGCGTGCTGTGTGTAGTGTAGTGGAGTGTTGTGCGTGCTGTGGGAGTGTAGTGGAGTGTTGTGCGTGCTGTGTGTAGTGTAGTGTAGTGTTGTGAGTGTAGTGGAGTGTTGTGCGTGCTGTGGGAGTGTAGTGTAGTGTTGTGCGTGCTGTGGGAGTGTAGTGTAGTGTTGTGCGTGCTGTGGGAGTGTAGTGTAGTGTTGTGCGTGCTGTGGGAGTGTAGTGGAGTGTTGTGCGTGCGCTATGTGTGTGGTGTTTTACTGAAATTTTCATACTCCTCCTCGGGTAAAAATACTCCTCAAAAATGGTGAGAGGAGTATTTTTACCCTTCTGGAAAAATGTTAGTGCGACCTCTGACAGAACCACAAGCCTGATGCGTTCTGAAAGATGACACTCTTATCTTTAGCATGACACCAAATAAGAACTATAGTAGCAAACAAAGTGGCGTCTGAAGTGACACTCCCCCAGCAACCGTCAAAAGGGACTCATTCCAGGAAAAATATTTTCTTCTACACTAATTTTCACATGACTTTGGAGGAGATTTTTTTTATAGATTAACAATCAATTGTTACATAAAAGAGGCAATTCAAAAAATGACATTTCATCCCCCACCTGAGGGGACTAGTAATTTAATGGTGTATAAATCTGGTGACAGATACCCTTTGACCATCAGGCTACATTCACAGCTGTCTTTGGTTCCCCTTATTTCTTATATTAATAACTTGCATAATGTGTAACAGTCCATTGAAGTCTATGGGGAATGGAAAGCTTTCCTTTCACCTTGTCTTTTTTCAGTTTTGCTCTCCTAAAAAGTACGAACCTCTACTAGAGATTAAATGTAACACTTTCACTACTGTGTAGAAGAAAGTAGAAAAAAAAGCCGGCTCACCCAACCATCAGACCGTCTTGGTTGTCCACACTCCGTGAAAGTCCTCTGGTGCTCGGATAACTAGTCCATAGTCATGTAGCAGATCCAGGGAAAAAGGTGCAAAATACCGGCACTTCAAGAAGGACGTCACAGGGTGCAAATGACAAATGTTTCCTTTATTGGTTTAAAACGCCATAAACACGAGGACTACTAGGTTGACGCGTTTCGACGGAGACCGTCTTAATATGATTAAGACGGTCTCCGTCGAAACGCGTATGATTAAGACAGTCTCCGTCGAAACGCGTCAACCTAGTAGTCCTCGTGTTTATGGCGTTTTAAACCAATAAAGGAAACATTTGTCATTTGCACCCTGTGACGTCCTTCTTGAAGTGCCGGTATTTTGCACCTTTTTCCCTGGATCTGCTAGAGATTATCTGATGATCAAAGAGGTAAAATGACTTCTCTAAACACCCATCATCACATACAAGCTGACTGGTCATTCCCATATGTACAGCTCATTGTGGACAATTATAAAACTAGGCACTGGAGTCCCCCTGGATGGAGGTCACACAACTTACCCATTAATGGAGGTTCTGGACATAAACATGCTGAAGACGGAGGACATGAAGGAGTGATAGAGCTGTATGGACAACCAGCCGGACTTCTCGATGCTCCTGTTCAGGAAGGTCTGTGTTCCTTGGTCCAGGAAACTCTGGATAAATATTGGTTGTAGCTCTTCACTTAATTTCTCTTTGTCGCATAAATACCACTGTAAAAAAAGGATGGGGGCGGTCAGGAGGGTTTAACCCAAATACATTTCTAGTAAAACTTTCATTTGTATAGGAAATGGCTTTCAGCTGAGGTTTCCTAAACAGCGGAAACAAAAGGTGCACATTGGAGACCTATGGATACACCTGACAGTGTGCACAGGGGCTTACAGATACCTAGGGCTGAATGGTCAACCCATATACCATAAGCATATACATTATCAGCCAATCACATCAGCACAAACCTCTATATAACATACATACTGCACCCTTCTCATTGCCGTGTGTTGTAAAGACAGGAGATTGCAATATCAATTATTATAGAATACCCATTGTAGATAACAGCCTGTATAGGAGCTTATTCATATACGCTATGGGGGATGAGCCTCATTTCCCACAATATATTCTGTATGTTACTCTATGGAGCACATGTATCAAGCTATTGGTTTGCTTTAATTTTTTTTAATTAAAATTATTTAATTTTTAAGACTTTTCATGGTTCTTGTGCCTAAAACTATCTCCTTTCAAGGTTACTCATTGTCTAGTTTTCTGCAGTGTCCCCAGAGTTATCACCCAAAACCAGATGCAATAAAGTCACAAATTTTGGCACAAATCTAGGTCTACCCCTGAACAGGCATAGAAATCAGTTTGGAACAGATTGCAACTATCAGAGACTATTCTGAGAGAGACGCCACATCAAGGAAAAAACAATAAGATACATCTGAGCAGCAGAAAAGCCCAAAAAAACAGACAGACAAAGCTGGACTTATGATACATGTGCCCCTATATGTTCATTTTTCATCATCTGGACCAATTGAAACATGGAAAAAAAAACTGAAGATTTCAGTAATTTATTCTGATTGTGGGGAACCAAAGTCATTGGAAATGCAAAAGTGACATCACATGGATGATATCAACAATGTGGAAAAAAATTATACTAGAAAGAGCAATAACAGAGCATCGGACGGGACTCCAAGCATCACATTTATAAATGATACAAGGAGTCCCTGCTTCTCTTCGGATCATGATTACAGCTCGGTGCTGTATATACTCATATTGCAGGGAATACTCATATTATATATCACTATGATGCTCATAGTCCGCCCTCTGCACTGTGGTCTTTCCATGAAACGCACCCATCATATTTTTTCACAGGCCTACGAAAGTAGTGATGCAGCTACCACAACATGGTTATGCATAGTGAAAAGAAAAAGGAGAAACCTATTCAATTGTCTAAATAAACCCCCTTAAGGGAGCATCTGCTAGAGACCCCAAGCTGTGCATTGTGGGGCCTATTATTCCAGCACTACAGGAACAAATAAAAAAGATAATACAGCAAGATACAGGCAGTCCCCGGGTTACGTACAGGATAGCTTCTGTAGGTTTGTTCTTAAGTTAGATTTGTATGCAAGTCGGAACAATATATTTTATAATTGAAGCTCCAGACTTGGATTGTCATAAGAACCAGGATTAATAATAAAGCTTCATTACAGGCACCTGTGATAACTGTTATAGCTGTTTATTGCAGCCTAAGGCTAAAGTACAGTAAATTACCAACATCCAGAGGTCCGTTTGTAACTAGGGGTCGTATGTAAGTCGGGTGTTCTTAAATAGGGGACCGCCTGTATTCTCTAATTTATAAAATTAACATACGGTAAGTAAAAAGATGTTATAGATAATGTAACACCAATGGATCCTTGTGACAATGCCCTGGTTATAAAAACAGAAGCGCTAGGCGTGAATTAAGAAGGAATTTCTTTTTTTTATCATTCTTTAAATATTTTTATACAAATATAAATATGTAGATATAAACATAATAAAGGGATGAATACAGTAGACGCTGCTTATCCAGACAATGAATGCTAATCAGCCTGTGCCTGGAGGGGAGGGATGATGCCCCTTGTGGTCCAACAGTGACAAGTGCCTGTGATGAGCAGACGGCACAGCTCTGCCAGACAATGAGCCGGAGGAAGTCACACAAGATCCGGCTTCTGAACAATGACGATTACACGCGCCGGCACATTGCTGTACACCTACATACATGGCTGATATACATAATTATATGTACTGAGCAGGGAGCAAAGACTGGGTCATGGGGAATACCTAAAGATGATTCATTTACGGAAGTGGCCAAACAAAGAAAACTCCTTCCGGGATCTATTATATCCACACACAATACAGGCAGTCCCCTACTTAAGGCCCCCCGATTTACAGACAACCCATAGTTACAGACAGACCCCTCTGACCACTGGTGAAGCTTTCTGAATGCTTTACTATAGTCCCAGACTGCAATGATCAGCTGTAAGGTGTCTGTAATGAAGCTTTATTGATAATCCTTGGTCCCATTACAGCAAAAAATGTTTAAATTCCAATTGTCACTGGGGCCAAAATCTTTTTTTTCTGGACCGACAATTATAAAATATACAGTTTTGACTTACATACAAATTCAACTTAAGAACAAACCTCCGGACCCTATCTTGTACGTGACGCGGGGACTGTCTGTAATAAGTTACAACTTATCTGAGCGATCAAGATACTCACAGCAGTCAATGGGGGTCCCTCTACATGAAGAGCAATGGGGATCATACTATGTAACATACGCAGCACTGCACATTGTACAGAGGCCAAGTCAGGTATTACATCTGACACAGGGATGAGAAGAAACCCCAGTACTCAGGAGACCACCACCGATCAGAGAATATTAAACCCACGTGACCTCTCGAAAGACACTTATGACATATCAATGGCCGTCTGATAAATAAAGGGCTACATTTTCTCAAAGGCATTGAAAAACATGGCTGCTTCCTTCTGAAAACAGCGCCACGCCTGTCCATGGTTTGTACCGGTATTGCAGCTCATCTGTATAGAAATTAATGCAGCTTAGTTGCAATACAGGCACAATGCATGGTCTGGTTCGGCGCAGTTTTCGGAAAAACGAAAAGGCTGCTTGTTTTTCAACCGCTTTAAGGAATAGAGTAACATTACCTTCCAGAAACTGCGCCCCTCCTGTCCACAGGTTGTGTCTGGTATTGCAGCTGCACTCCATTGGAGGGAATGAGGCTATGCTGCAGTACCAGACACGACCTGTGGGCAGATGTGGAGCTGTTCCCGGCAGCTGTCACACACCTGGTGGCTTACTTCCCAGTATGGGGCCTGGTTCGGGTTCAGCATGTTCATATAGAGGGATCTGGTCAGGTGACTTCTCAGGTACCGGCTGCTCCACATCTTCTTCACCACGGCCAGGCAGAGCACGTAGGTGAGTACCCAGCCGAGGAACAATTTCATCTGAGCAGCCTCGGCCGATGTCCTCCGGAGCCGAGCCGGTCCATGGCCCACATCGGCCCGATGGGTGGGAGGAGAGCAGCCGCGCTGAGAAGGAGGGGTGAACAACACAGCAGCGGGCGGAACTACAGGCACCGGCTCTATTTCCACACGGACACTTTGTGCGGTTGCTCCTGGTTAGGCTACAATGGACTTCCTTGGGGTTGGGCTTGGTCCTCTTGGTAGCTGCTAGAATGGAGTCACCAGGATGAGGCGTGACGTCACTGGTCACATGTCACTCCGGATCATGGTAACTCCACATTCTAGTCCCAACCGTAATACTCCCCAAGGCTGAAGGACCTGTCATGATGTCATGATCACATGACCGGCAGGAGAAAGTAAAGCACACAGCTGCATCTGTGAGGTCAGGGGGAAACATAATAGCAGCTAAGGGAAGGGGGGAGGACATGGGGTTTCTGTGTGGGAACATTACTTACTGGGGGGCTGTGTGTGGGCACATTACTTACTGGGGGGCTGTGTGAGGCACATTACTTACTGGGGGGCTGTGTGGGCACATTACTTACTGGGGGGGGCTGTGTGAGGACATTACTTACTGGGGGGGCTGTGTGAGGACATTACTCACTGGGGGGCTGTGTGGGCACATTACTTACTGGAGGGCTGTGTGAGGCACATTTCTTACTGGGGGGCTGTGTGAGGCACATTACTTACTGGGGGGCTGTGTGGGGCACATTACTTACTGGGGGGCTGTGAGGACATTACTTACTGGCGGGCTGTGTGAGGACATTTTTTACTGGGGGTCTGTTTGTGGGCCCTTTACTTACTGGGGGCTGTGTGTGGGCACATTACTTACTGGGGGGGCTGTGTGTGGGCACATTACTTACTGGGGGGCTGTGTGTGGGCACATTACTTACTGGGGGGGCTGTGTGAGGACATTACTTACTGGGGGGCTGTGTGAGGACATTACTTACTGGGGGGCTGTGTGAGGACATTTTTTTACTGGGGGGCTGTGTGTGGGCACATTACTTACTGGGGGACTGTGTGTGGGCACATTACTTACTGGGGGACTGTGTGTGGGCACATTACTTACTGGGGGACTGTGTGGGCACATTACTTACTGGGGGGCTGTGTGGGCACATTACTTACTGGGGGGCTGTGTGGGCACATTACTTACTGGGGGGGCCGTGTGATGACATTACTTACTGGGGGGGCCGTGTGATGACATTACTTACTGGGGGGCCGTGTGATGACATTACTTACTGGGGGGCCGTGTGGGCACATTACTTACTGGGGGGCCGTGTGATGACATTACTTACTGGGGGGCCGTGTGATGACATTACTTACTGGGGGGCTGTGTGAGGCACATTACTTACTGGGGGGGCTGTGTGGGCACATTACTTACTGGGGGGCCGTGTGATGACATTACTTACTGGGGGGCCGTGTGATGACATTACTTACTGGGGGGCCGTGTGATGACATTACTTACTGGGGGGGCTGTGTGTGAGGACATTACTTACTGGGGGGGGCTGTGTGGGCACATTACTTACTGGGGGGGCTGTGTGGGCACATTACTTACTGGGGGGGCTGTGTGGGCACATTACTTACTGGGGGGGCTGTGTGGGCACATTACTTACTGGGGGGCTGTGTGGGCACATTACTTACTGGGGGGCTGTGTGGGCACATTACTTACTGGGGGGGGCTGTGTGGGTACATTACTTACTGGGGGGGGCTGTGTGGGTACATTACTTACTGGGGGGGCTGTGTGGGTACATTACTTACTGGGGGGGCTGTGTGGGTACATTACTTACTGGGGGGGGCTGTGTGGGTACATTACTTACTGGGGGGGCTGTGTGGGTACATTACTTACTGGGGGGGCTGTGTGGGTACATTACTTACTGGGGGGGCTGTGTGGGTACATTACTTACTGGGGGGGCTGTGTGGGCACATTACTTACTGGGGGGGGCTGTGTGGGCACATTACTTACTGGGGGGGGCTGTGTGGGCACATTACTTACTGGGGGGGGCTATGTGGGCACATTACTTACTGGGGGGGCTATGTGGGCACATTACTTACTGGGGGGGCTATGTGGGCACATTACTTACTGGGGTGGGCTATGTGGGCACATTACTTACTGGGGGGGGGGCTATGTGGGCACATTACTTACTGGGGGGGGCTGTGTGGGCACATTACTTACTGGGGGGGGGCTGTTTAGACACATTACTTACTGGGGGGGCTGTGTGGGTACATTACTGGGGGGGGCTGTGTGGGTACATTACTGGGGGGGCTGTGTGGGCACATTACTTACTGGGGGGGGCTGTGTGGGCACATTACTTACTGGGGGGGCTGTGTGGGCACATTACTTACTGGGGGGGGGGGCTATGTGGGCACATTACTTACTGGGGGGGGGCTATGTGGGCACATTACTTACTGGGGGGGGCTGTTTAGGCACATTACTTACTGGGGGGGGCTGTGTGGGTACATTAGTGGGGGGGCTGTGTGGGCACATTACTTACTGGGGGGGCTATGTGGGCACATTACTAAATGGGGGGCTGTTTGGGCACATTACTTACTGGGGGCTGTGTGAGGACATTACTTACTGGGGGGCTGTGTGGGGGACATTACTTACTGGGGGGGGCTGTGTGGGCACATTACTTACATGGGGGGGCTGTGTGGGGCACATTACTTACTGGGGGGCTGTGTGGGCACATTACTTACTGGGGGGCTGTCATAGCTTCTATCATAGACACCACTGTTTGGTATGATGAACTAGGGAATATTTTGGGAAACAGGAGACTTTTAGTTTCTGAATTTGAATGCCACCACGTGTGTTTACTGCCAAGCGTTCTACTGAGGCTCTGTCGCCCCGGGGCCTACTGATATCTGGAGCCGACCCCATGAGCCGCTGATGGATTTCATGTTCTTGACACATGGTCTTCCTAGATCTCCTTTAGTTCTACAACTAGGTTTAGAGAACTCCTAGGCTCTTTATTTTGACAAGTTCACCGACCCCCCCCCCCCCCCATTTATTTTTTTCTTTCCCACTTCTCCTTCCTCTGCCCCCTTTTTTCCCCTCTCTTCTACTCCCCCTATCTCACAAATCGATAGCTATTATTGTTGTGCCATTCACAGGGTTTTGTATCTTCTGTTTGGGGTATAATATTAAACCTTGAAGTATTCTTGTTTCTATTTGATGTTCACAAAAACTTCTAATGAAAATTAAAATGGGTAAAATAAAAATTTCTTTTAGAGGTTCCACAATCAAAGCGAAATGGCTGCTTCTTCCAAAAACACCTGTCCATGTGTGTTCTCCGATATTATAGCTCTGCTCTAGCGAAGTGAAAACCTTTTGAAAACTCATGTTTTTTTGAAGGGTCATGTTTTGATAATCATGCAAAATCTTCTGTAGGATTACTGTAGGTCCATAAAGAAGAACCAGGTTAAAGAGCAGTTTGTAGGTGCCCTATATGCCAATGTTATGTAGTAGACTAATCGGGAAATGATAAGGGTGGACACCAGGAGCTTAACCGCAAGGGTGTTTACTTGAGAATATGGGGGTCACCATCCTCATACTGTCTGTGTAGAAGTCTTGATAACGAATTCTTGCTTTAGTACTGGTGCCCACAGGACCATCTCCATGTCCTCCATAACAGCCACACTCCATGGGGGAAATTGACTTATTCTAGTGAAACTACCTTGTAGACCTTACGTGCTGGGAACAAGCACCAAACTCCTTCAAACCTTGTAATCCTCATAGTCATATAACGCAGTCCAGGTAACACTCACTCACCACCAGACTCATGATATCAGCAACTCATTCATGTGCAACCAACTCTTAGAGACGCCCCCTAGGGACTTACATTTATTTTACTCTGGAAAATACAACACAGGAAACTAGAGGTTTTTTCTCTTAACCATGTTTTTTTATTATCAGCTTCATATACATGCAGATACCGGTCCATCTAGAATCTTACAAATGGATATTTAACGTCATTGCAGAAGAATATAGAAGAGAGAAGTTTTCTGCACGGCCAAAATTTACGCTTCCCGGCATTCCCAATGTCAAGGGTTGACAAAGAGGCCTCCAAAGTTTTTGAACTTTTTAAGATAGATATGTAGAACTTGTTCCAGAGGAAAAAGGCCAATACAACTATGTACAGTAGGGTCTTCTATCCTCAGCTTCACATCGAAGGCCTTTGTTTTAAAAACCCAGATTGTTCAACCCCATCAGTGATCTGTAAAGTACAAAATTGCACAAGTTGGAGACATCAGATGAATGGTTTCTGGTTAGGGCACCTCACACATGATAGATCAAGATTGTTTACATATTACAATATTGGGCTGGTTCGCTGACTGTCTATTACATTTGGAGCTTCACAATTCTCCTCAGACGGTAGATGTCGGGAGAAATGAGGATCAATAGGATTTCAAAATTACCCAATTCCTTTGTTTTCAGAAAGCCACAAATGAGTCAGTTCTATCCACTCATTACTTGTACATTTTCATCTATTGTGCCAGGGGTCAGACACTTGGCAATCATTGTCATCACCTGCAAGTTTTTGCAATAATCTCAAAAATAAATTGATCCAGTGTGAACTGGATCATGAGGTTCACATTTGTGGTGGCAAACTACTCTCCACTTCCCCAAATGCAATGTCCCCCCCCGTAACTCTGGGAAACAAAGGATGTTAGGCTGGGTGGAGGATTCCAGGAAGCTGAGCCCCAGTTTGTGTCACATGTGACCCTTTTGTGTCGTGACTGCACTATTCTTCATGTGACACAAATTTCTGCTCTGAAGGGAACGTTCCGGTGCTCAATCGGACCGTGAGCCAGATTTATCATGTAGTGTCCAATAGAATTGTGTTGCTCTCTGGTGCACTCTGCCAGAGCAGTGCAGGGGGCGCCAGATTCATGCAGAATGTGCACCAGAAATCCTGAATCTGGCGCCCCCTACACACTACACAGGTAACTGCAAATAGTACAGACTACACTGTTCTTAGTAAATGTGTCCCATAGACTAGACACAGTGGGGGTCATTTACTAAGGGCCCGATTCGCGTTTTCCCGACGTGTTACCCGAATATTTCCGTTTTGCGCCGATTGTACCTGAATTGCCCCGGGTTTTTGGCGCACGCGAGCGGAATTTGGCGCATCGGCGCCGGCATGCGCGCGACGGAAATCGGGGGGCGTGGCCGAACGAAAACCCGACGTATTCGGAAAAACCGCCGCATTTAAAAAAAAAATTGTGTCGCGAAAATTTCACTCACCTTCATCCTGGGTAGGCTGGTGTATTTCGAGGCATTCCAGCGGACTTCATCGCAGCAGCGCCACCTGGTGGACGGCGGAGGAACTGCATTGATGAATCCCGGCCGGACCCGAATCCAGCGCAGAGAACGCGCCGCTGGATCGCGAACGGACCAGGTAAGTAAATGTGCCCCAGTGTCCTTACACATACAGACACTTTTATACACTTTTTCACTCATACATACATTTATTCATAAATACGTACACTGATATACATTAATACACTTATATCATACACTTATATTATACAGTATATACACAGAGTGCCTCACATTTATTAAAGTGTTTGCGCCAGTTTTTTTTGCCTTTGACTTTGCACTGAAAGGAACTGAAAGTGTAGACAAAAGCCTGGTGCAGGGGCTTTAATAAATGAGAAAATACTATGTAGTACATCCACATTATATACATACATATATAGTATATATACATCATATAATTAGACATACAGTACAAACACACCATATACACACATTGCACCAGGTTATGATGTGTATGTGTGTATCTGTTGCATAGACATATATACACCGATGCATATAAACATACATACATACACACACATCTAAAGATACTTACATTATCTGGCTTGCAGGTAGGGGAGGGTTGGCTGTAGATACCGCTGTGCTGGTAGCTACAGATGAGCAGGGCAGTCGCAGATCTGGCGACGGATGAGGCGGGCCATGGTCAGATGAGCTGGACCGACTGAACCGACTGCCTCTGATAAGACGGGCAGGTGGCCGGGAACGGGCCATAAATGAGCAGGGCCGACGGCCGCATACCAGGCCAAATGAGGCAGCCATGGAGCCGAAGACCACAGATTAGCCACATGTGTAGAGGAAGGGCGGGCATCAGCACCTGAGGGGTTGGCGTCTCGGCCACGGATGAAGGCTGGCTTAAGGATGCCTAATTTACTCCATTGCTGTAGGAGCACAGCAGCACAGAAGGAAACGGAGGAACCTGCAGGACACATAAGCAGGGGGGATTGTGTCAGAGATTGATGAGTCTACCTCATCTCATAGGGCAAAAGTATAGAGGATTATGCAAAGTCATGTACTTACCTAGATGGTCTTCTGTCCTCTCTACTGCTTCTGCTGAAGAAAGATAAAAAATTAATATTATTGATGTCAGTGATGCAGAATTAGAGGTATTCCCCAAGGCCTGAAAATCTCAAGAAGAGCCTTAACGACGCATAGCGTAATAGTAAGGAGTGGGTCGGGTGCGCGTTCGTGGCTGGTACATGGTACATAGCTGGTAAGTCTTTGCTGCATATTGCAGATCACCTTCGGAATGCACATTAGGTATCGCCACATCCAAAAATGTCCATTCTATCAAAGTATAGTAGCGGTTTTTCACTGCGTTTAACCATGTAATGGAAAAAGATGGAAAAATCCACAAAAAATCTTTGGAAAAGGAGGTTTTAATTTTTGTAAATGTATGAAAACATTATAAAACCTATACAAATTTGATATCCCCATGATTGCACCAAATTATTGCACCCAAAGAATAAAGTAGACATGTCATTTGGGGCGCACAGTGAAAGCTGTAAAATCCAAGCCTACAAAAAAATGGGGCAAATTCGTTTTCTTCACCATTTTCACTGTATTTGGAATTTTTTTCCCGCTTCCCAGTACACGGCATAGAATAATAAATACCGTCACTATGAAGTGCAATATGTCAGCAGAAAACAAGCTCTCACACAGCTCTTGACGTGTAAAAATAAAAAAATTATAGATGTTTGTAGGTGGGGATAAATACAAAATGGACCTACATATATATTTTAAAGGGATGTGCATTACTATTTTGAATGAGCGCTCCGTAGGGATCACTACAGGTAGCTAGAAGGTAAATTGTCGCTCACCTCTTGCGGCTGCTGCCCCGGCTCAGACACTTTGGTTTCCACCATCTGCGTCTTGGCCTACAAGAAATAATAAGTAGATAAATGATCTTCATGTGGAGGGTTATGGGTTAATATGGGTTATGGGTAGGGGCAGAGGTCAATGCATTAGAGCAGTGATGGCTAACCTATGGCACTGGTGCCAGAGGTGGCACTCGGAGCCCTTTCTGTGGGCACTCAGGCCATCACCAGAGATGACTCCAGGTATCTTCCTGCAGTCCCAGACAGCCCAGGACTTGCTGTGCACAGAGTTATTTTAAAGTGACAGCTCTACCTGGGACTATTTTCTGCTTTATTGGTGTCCTCAGGTGCTGGTATCAATGAAAGCTGTGACAGAGAAGGGAGTATAAATCACAAATTAAATTTCTGTATTGGCACTTTGCGATAAATAAGCGGGTCTATGTTGTAGTTTGGGCACTCGGTCTCTAAAAGGTTCGCCATCACTGCATTAGAGTATGTGACCCCCATTGTGGACTACAGTAATGTAAACCTGGTCCTATTTATTCCTCCTACTTACTGTAGAGACTCCTCGCTCGCCCAGGCCTCAATCACTTCGAGTCCTGAAGGTCTACAAAAGAAAACACTGAGATCAATATAAAAACTACAAATCTATGATGATGACTGTATATATCCATAATGTCTGTGTGTAATCAGCTGATTGTATTCAGACTCTACATTTACCTTCTAGGACTCTCTGATGTTCTCATCCACGTATATCTCCTCCACATCCTCTTCACCGATGTTCTCCTCCTGATGCTCCAGATGTTCTACCTTATCCTCCACATCCTCCTCCTCCGCTTCCAGATCTTTCCCCTCCACATCCTTCTCTTCATCCACTTCCAGATCTTTCCCCTCCACATCCTTCTCTTCATCAACTTCCAGGTCTTTCCCCTCCACATTGTCCTCAACTTTCTGATCTTCTACCTCCTCCACATCCTCCACTTCCAGGTCTTTCCATTCTTCATCCTCCTCCTCATCCTCCTCCAGCACTTTCAGCTCCTCCCATTCCTCCTCCTCCTCTTCTTCAGCTTCATCTCCCTCCTCGCTATATGAGACAGTATAGGAATGAAATATCTATTATAAATCAGTGTTATATTCTGGGAGCAGATAATATGGAGACTGTCGGGAAGTGATTGTAGGACACTTGTTCTAGATTATTCTATAACTTAATGGGATAACGGAAATATACTCACGTGTTATCAAACAGGTCAAAGTATCTTAATTGTCTCACTGTTGTTATCCTAAAAGAGAAACACAGCGCTGGTAACTGGAACTGCCCTACACATTCCCCCCATATACCCCTAATGTCCTCCATATACACCTTATGTCCTTCATATACCCCTTATGTCGTCCATATACCCCCCATGTACCTCTCATGTCCCCCCTATAAACTCTATGTGCCTATATACCCCTCATGTCTTCTATATACCCTACATGTCCCCCATATACCCCTTATACCCCCATATACCCTTGATGTATCTCCGATACATCAAGTACACTTCTGCATTATCCCCTTGGTTATAAGGTCATAGCAGTATATAGAATAATAGTATCGTATAATTACCGTATAGGGATGCCTGATGCCCTGACACTCCGCCACCAGCGTCTGTTAGGAGTATATGATGGGACACATGATATATACAGGTCAGGATATTTATAGACATGATACAATGTGATATCATTATACATGACCACAGGGACAACCAATCAGATCACTTATGTAGAAGACACCTGGTCCCCCAAGTCCTCGGCCTCACTATTTCTCTATAGAATGAGCAGATTGATCAAATCTACAGGAAAGTGGAGGTGGAGTCCACCATTAGTCATTTCTTTATTTGTTCTATTCTTGGTAAATCAGTAAAATAAATGGGGGACATTTATCAGGGCCTGTGGGCAGTTTTCTTGCATACAAGACCTGAAATAATCACAATTATTAGCGAACCACCGGTAGTTACAATTATTTCCCCCTCTAAATTACTCAATGTACTCATGACTTGTCTCATCATATACTGTAACCCAGTGATGGCGAACCTTTTAGCGGCCGAGTGCCCAAACTGAACCCAAAACCCCCCTTATTTATCACGAGGTGCCAACTAAAAATTAAAGCAGTAACTTATTGCTCCCTGTTCAACAACTTTCAATCATATTGGCCTCCTGAAGACAGCAACACAGTAGAAAGATGGAAAATTTACATCATTTTAGCTTCTTTCCAGTGTCCCTCTGTACACAGAGAATCATGGGGCCAGCAGGAGGTCCTCCAAAGATAATTCGGCCCTGTCTACATATTCTGCCTCTTTCTACAGTCCCAAGTAGCGAAGGAAGTATCAAAATATGACTGAAAGCAGCACCTTTTAAGTTGCTTGGAACTACAGGAATATTCTTTGAGTCCTGTCTGGTGTGCTGGGGCGATGGACCGGGTGCCCACAGAAAGGGCTCGGAGTGCCGCCTCTGGCACCCGTGCCATAGGTTCGCCATCACTGCTGTAACCTGTGCACTGATAACTTACCTCATCTCTACATTCTCCTCTCCTTCTTCATCCTCGGTGTTATCATCCTCCTCCTCCTCTTCCTCCTCCGTCACCTCCTTGATCTCTTCCTCGATGTTTTCCTTTATTTCCTCCATCAACTTCACCACCAAACCTTCCGCCCAGATGTTTACAACCTCCTTCACCATCACCTCCTCCCTCACCTCTACCTCTTCCTCGTCCTCCATCCTATAAGTAAATAAGACTGTGAGTGTCCAGGACATTCTCTATGATTTCTACAGGTGGAGACATGATGGACATCAGACATTAGCAGACAATTGAAGGAAAGTCTCATTTACTAAACCTTTAAACCAGATCTCATCCCTGGACCTGAAGACATCAAGATTCCCTCTTTAATACTTCTCTTACTACCCCTCCGACACCTGTACTAGATCCCAATCTATAGCAATCTCTATGGACCTCCACGGAATCCAAGATCAGTATTAACTCAATGGTACCAATAATGTAAACATGTAAGTGCCTCCCAGATCTATCCTGTCATACAAGGACCAGTCAAATCCTGACCAGAAGCCTCATCTATAGCTAATTCCTATAATTGTATCATATGTCTCTAATTGTCTCACCGGTTATGCGAACTTCTGGGAAATCTATAGGATTATGGGAACTTCTGGGAATCCTATAGACATTGACATCACCTATGAGACTCTAGGATATAACATGTAACCATGGGGGCTCCTCCAGCCTGACCCCCTACAGAAGCCACTTTACTATACGAGTAGCACATAATAATGTCCCCATCTACACTATGACAACTCCTGGAAAACCATATAATATACAGGGTTAATGGAAAAGGTATAACAGTGGTAACAAAGGTAACCATCAAGACCCATAATACAATATAGAATAGGGTGACATTCTGTTTTCCATTATTCCTTCCATTCTCCATATATATCACTAATATACAGGAACCTATAGCATAATAATTAATAATATACAGCTAGTAGCCACCACTAGGGGGCAGTCTGTACATATGGATTTATACAGGTATGATCATACTACATGGCAGCTGTATACACTGAGCTCCCCCTGGTGGTGACTGTAGGAAAGCCCTTAATGTTAAGGGGCAGATTGTTACTTACCACAAACTCAATATCTCACTCACTAACACCAAATCTGTAATAGAGGAGAAGTAAAGAAATGGCCATTACTGATCAGTAGGAGACAAGATAAAAGAGAATTAAGGACATAACAAGAGCTGAGGACACAGGGGACTTACCTCTATCTCCTACAACAAACCCTCAGAGGTGTGAGAGTTCCGCAGCTTCTTATATACCCGTGTAATGTCATAATGTGGGGGGAAGAGCCAGGAGATCAACATTCCGTCACATTCTATTTTCAATAAACTTTATTTATATTATATTTGTTAGTCATAACTAGTTACAGGCGGTCCCCTACTTAAGGACAACCGACTTACAGACGACCCCTAGTTAAAGACGGACCCCTCTGCCCACTGTGACATCTGGTGAAGTCTGGATTTTACTTTAGTCCCAGGCTGCAATGATCGGCTGTAAGGTGTCTGTAATGAAGTTTTATTGATAATCCTTGGTCCCGTTACAGAAAAAAAATTTGAAACTACGATTGTCACTGGGGAAATTTTTATTTTTTTGTCTGGATCTACAATTATAAAATATACAGTTTCGACTTACATACAAATTCAACTTAGGAACAGACCTATGGACCCTATCTTGTATGTAACCCGGGGACTGTCTGTATATAGAATTCCCCGGCTGCTGCGCTATAGATAATAATCACAGGAGGGAGGATTCTGAGGATTCATATAAACAGTGAGTGCTATCAGTACACGGCTTTAGAGGGAAAAATTGGGGGACACTTTTTTTATTGATTAATTTAACAAAACAAAAAGCATTGGGTCCCCTTATTTTTCTGTCTACATTTATATCTTATATTTTTTTAGGAAGATAGGAGGCTTATAACTATGCAAATGACTTTTGCAATTTTTGTGAAAATTTACAAAATCTAGATAAGTTTGATGTGACTTTGAGAGGCCTAAATGAGAGAAAACCCCCTTTAATGAACCTATTTTAGAGACTGTAAACTGTAAAGAATGTAAAACAACTTTTATGAAATATGTTAACCCTGTGTTAACAAAATCAGGTATAATTTTCAAATTAAATTTTTTTTAGCTAAATGAATGTATCTTTCAAAAAATCTAGACATCCTCAGTAGATAAAATACCAAAATGCTCCACAGAGATTAATACCCAATTTCTTCTGAGTATGCCAACGCCCAATATGTGGAGGAACACTGCTGTACTGGCACACAGCAGGGTATAGAAAGGAAGGAGCACGACAAAGATTTTTCAGAGTAGATTTAGCTGGAATACCTTTATGTTACCATGATACATTTGGAGAGCCCCTGAAGTGTCATTACAGTGAAAATCCCTCTAAAAATACCCCATTTGGAAAAATCCTTCAGAGAATTTATCAAGGTATAAAATGAGTATTTAGACCCTAAGGGTGTTCAAAAATTTTGGCTGAAAGTGGCATCCACCCCCTTCTGAATCAGTATCGGAGGCAAGAAAGGCATATGCCTCCTTTGCTGAAAGGGTTCTTTGGGATTTGTATGTTGTGATTCAACACGTGTACGGAAACCAATAAAACTGTAGTTTAAAAAAAAAAAAAAAGAAAGACGACCTGTGTACTTTCAAAAAAAAAAACTGTAGTAGAAAAAGTTACTACAGTAAAAAAAAAAAACTTTTATCCACCAATACCAAAAAAGATACTGTGACAAAAAAAATGAGCACAGAGCTGATCAGGGATCAGGACGCTGCGACTGCCGTATGCAAAAAAGACAACAGCAGCAACAGCTCAGCAATAACTCGGAACACTCGGAAATGTAACAGATGCCACCAAAGGTGACAACTGCAGCAATATCTAGCTAGACAAAGCACAGACGGGTATCACACACTGATTTGTATGCTCTTCAGGACTAGAATGCAAGGTCAGTGTGCAGTACTTTGAATCTCCCCCCACAGATCCGATTGGTTGGTCAGTACAGACCAACCAATCAAATCAATCAGGGCGGTGGCATGATGCCACTTCGTCATCAAGAAGGGGAGAGGGATGAAGGGGGGGGGTGGAAGAAGAAGGGGGGGCACAAAGTAAGATGGCTGTTAGCCATCTTGAAACTTTACATACCGTATATACTCATGTATAAGCCGAGTTTTTCAGCACAAAAAATTTGCTGAAAAACGTCCCCTCGGCTTATACACGAGTCAATACTTAAGTAAATGGGCTTAAAAAATAATAAACTTATATACTCACCCTCCGGTGGCCCCGATGTGCAGCGCTGCTCCCCCGATGTCCGCACGGGTCCTCTTCTGGCTTCCCGGCTCCTCTTCTGTGAGATCGTGCTGGGCGGCGCCATTGTTCTCTCCCGGGCGGCAGGCAGCGGCGCATCATACTATGTGCCTGCTGCCTGGGAGAGAACAATGGCGGCGCCCAGCACGAAGTTACAGAAGAGGAGCCGGGAAGCCAGAATTCACATTTTATAGGTTTACATGTATTTTATATGTATACCTCTATTTTCTTTACATCAAATTACAGTTCACATATTATAAATGTACATCTATTTTCATATATAACTACTGAAAGCTGCAGTGTGGTGCAGAGAGTAGAAGAGGAGCCAGGAAAGAAGAGGATTTATTTATATTTTGTTTTCTGGTGGTAACTAATTTTACTATTTTAACCCCTTCCCGCACCAGAACGTAATAGTACATGCTTGCGTGAAGATATTTCACGCACCATGACGTGCTTTTACGTCCACTTTCTGGCATCGGCTGACGAGCGGAGCCGGCACGACAAGCAGCGGGTGTCAGCTGTAAATCACAGCTGACACCAGGCTCTAACACCTGTGATAGGAGCCGGCTCCAATCGGGAGTGTTAACCCCCTTTTAACCCCCCATTTAAGAATCTTGTCTTAACTATATTAATTTTGTATCTCTATATGATTGTACTGACCCAAAGAATAAAGTAGATGTGTTATCTGGATGGCACAGTGAAAGCCCTAACAACAAAGTCCAAACTGTTTTTTGTTTTTTCTTTGTTTTTTTCCAAATTCACCAAAATTATCAGGGTAGAGAACCTTATCCTAAGCTGCCTGGGACTGCAGTAAGAGTGATGTCACGCAGGAGCACAGCTTGTTATATCTCTGGTCATGTGATGTCACACAGGTGCACGGCTCGTTTTATCCCTGATCATGTGATGTCCCACAGGTGCTCGGCTCATTATATCCCTGGTCATGTGATGTCACACAGGTGTACGCCTCGTTATATCCCTGGTCATGTGATGTCACACAGGTGCTCGGCTCATTATATCCCTGGTCATGTGATGTCACACAGGTCCTCGGCTCATTATATCCCTGCTCATGTGATGTCACACAGGTGCACGGCTCATTATGTCACAGAGTGTAATCACAGCTGTCCGTTATAACAAGCCGCGCATTTTATCCACAGAAAGCAAACACTGAAGCTTCCGATACAATGACAAGAAGCAGAGATCTAGAAAACCGTGAGGAATTGAAACAAAGTATATTGGAAAATTGTATAACTTTTTATTACGTAAACAATAACATTAATTTGCTGAAATGGAAATAACCCTTTAACTATTTCTTAATTTGAAATACCTACATAATTGACATTTATAGTTTTTTTTTTTTTAATAACTTGGCTTAGGTGAGTATCATTGTCTAATCATTCACCTTTGTAATTAATTTAATATATTCCTCATTCCCCTCCATCTAGTTATCCGAATCTTTTACTTCAATATCAGACAATAGGATCCATGTCGCTACAATGAGGAAAGAGAAACAACATATTCAGCTGCCTTTCACCAGGGAGAAGGACTTGATAAAGATAGATTATGTCATTAATATTAGTAGGTGCCAAAAAGTGAATAACTTTTTAGGAATTATTAGTAAGCAGCTCCTAGTGCCGTTTTTAAGGGTGACAGGTCCTCTGTAAAATAGAGCAATGCAGGGGTAAACACAATGCAGATACAGTATATTGGGAAACAAAACGAAAAGAGACACAATGTAAGATTTGTAACAATGTTTTAATTTGGAATCATGAGAACAAAATACACAAAACATTTGTGCCATCTATGTCATAGATTTTTACCCCTACATGGAATGAAGCCTTCTCCACACCAATACATCATTACCCATCACCAAAAAGGTTCAAGTCACAGTTAAACGTAGATACAGACTGATCAGACACAGGACAGAAGTAATTTACTTATGATTTATAGTGTTTGTAGTGTTATGACTTTACTGTTGCTATTTGCGATATGCTAGAAAATGGCTCCTATACATCTCACATTTCCATTGATACCTCACTCCTATTGTTCCATATGACTGTACTCTGTAATGTTGTGTTATATCCGTATATGTCCCCTATGATTTGTAAAGCACTACGGAATATGATTATTATTATTACAGTATTATATATTGGCTGTTTATGTCGGTGTTTGTCACTACAGCTCACGAGTCTTTGACATGTGATGTCTTGTGTCTACAGTCTGATTCTACCCTCTACAAAGTGCAAGAAGAAGAAGAAGCTGCCAATGAATTTTATCACTTACAATATACGGCAAGGCAATAGCTCAGTAACTTTGTGACTCTATGGTCCATAAAATCCATCTACAGTCATTTTTTTTTCTGCAGAAACGTTTTATACGCTGCATTTGCTACAATTTCAGTGCAAAATTAATCTCTATAAATTGAATTTCTATAATATATAAGATCCGCAGCACGTTCCTTGTAGAATTTTTCGGACACATGGATGGAGTTTCCTCAAGATGTACGTGTATTGTACTGTAACGCAATGTGTAATATGCACCAAAAATTGACATCTGATCACTATTCTATGAATAGGGGAAGGGGTCAGGGTGAAAAAAGAAAAAGAATGAATTGCATGGGTATTTCTAGGGAGTCTGGATTTTCCAGGGAGTTGCAGGCCTGTATTCATCCAATGACTGGCCTCCTCGGATGGGAATTTAAAGGACATTTACCACCAGGATGAAGGATTGTAAACCAAGCACACTGACATACTGGTGTGCGCCCCCTCTGGCAGAATGTGCTCTTCTTGTAGCTTTTATATGCCCTTGTTTTAAAGAAAAAGAGGTTTTAAAAATTATGCAGATGAGCCTTCGGGGCTCCAAGCTCCATTGACATTTATGGAGCCCGGCACCCCTGAGGCTCATTTGCATAATTTGTGAAACCTTTTTATTGTAAAAACAACGTCCTAAGAGGCTAAAAGAAAAGCAGAACCAGCCAGAGGGGGCCCTCACCAGTATGTCAGTGTGCTTGGTCTACAATTCTTTATCCTGGTGGTAGATTTCCTTTAAAGGGGACTTTACTTCCTATGTTGTCCACTGGGAGGCCACTCATTGGATGAATCCTGTCCCATGTCTTCCCACAACATCCCGAAAACTAGATGTGACAAAGACACGGGAGCAGGGTATGTGTTCTTTTTTTTCCCCAACCACTTCCCATATTCCAGGAAAACACCCTCCCACATGTCCGAGAAATTTATTGCAAAATAAGGAGGCAGAATCCTTTTTTGGCAGATGCAATAAAAACAGATGACGCAAGGACCGGACACAGAACAAAAAATGGATATTGAAAAATTGATTGGTTGTGTTAAACTAGCCAAGCATACCCATCTTATCCCCTATTTACATATTGGGACCCCAAGCAAACACATACAAAGGGGTCTATTAATTGAGCAATGTTGTATATGCTCGGTCACTGCTCCATTCACTTCTATGAGACTTCTCAGGTACCTTAGATATAGAGACAGAAGAGAATAAAAGTGCTCATAGGGTAGTACTTTTTGTACTTAAAGAAAATCTACCATTTGATTTGATGCATTATGAAGCAAACATACCTTGAGAATGCTGCAACTACACTGATGCAGAATCATATCTTGGTTAATCCCTGTGCGGAGTGGTTTTGCTGAAAAAACAATTGTAACATTCAGGACCTTGGGAAAGCTGGGTCAGCATGGCTGCCTCGACCAACACATTACACACGGGAGCTTGGAATTACAAATGGCGGTGGGTCAAGCATGACTAATCAACCTGAGCTGGATCACTCATACACTGCAGCTGGGGGATGGTGCAGCGATTGATTATTCTGTCTGGCAGGGAGAAAAGTGATTGTATCATCATCTCCTGACGAGAAAAATTCACATGCTAGGAGAAGCGGAACCAAACGCTGAAGGATCCATAGAAGGGGCAGAGCTTCATTATCATAATGTTATATCTGTTATCTGTTATCAGCAAAACCACTCAGCTCAGGGATTAACCAAGATATGATCCTGCATCAGTGTAGCTACAGCAGTCTCAAGGTATGTTTGCTTCATAATGCATCAAATCAAATGGTAGGTTTCCTTTAAAGGTATTTTATCCATGGTGCGAATTTGTGTTTCCCCAGTTTTGGTTGTGCAAATGAGGCCCAACACACATAATGGCATACACAGTTTTATGGGGACTACCTCCATCTAGTATCGTCGCGCAGTGGGTGCCACACTGGTTCAGATTGGAGATAGTAGAAGGAGCGGATGATGGGAGTCGGCGCACAACACACTTTGAATAAAAAGACTTTATTCATACGTAGTCTCTTGATCACACAACACATTTCAGGACTCTAGGGCCCCTATCACTAGTGTACGAGACTCAAAACTCGAGCACCTTTACAGAACTGTAAGGACCTAAGAGTCCTGAAACGAGCGGTGATCAGGAGTCCACATTTGAATACAGTCTTTTCCATTTTGTGCCGTGCACCGACTCATCCCCCTGCTCTACTTCCAAAACTGTCTCTCATGGTCCCACAGAAGTGAATGGAGCACTAGTTGAGTATCTATACCAGCTCTCTATTAATATAGATTCTGGACCCGCAGCGATCAGACACATGTGGCCTGTTCTGTAGTCCTATGGATAAGTGTATGTAGTGTTGAAAGCTACTCACAGACCACCTCTAGAACTAGAATTTTGGAGTCGCCTATGAGACCAGGCGATCAAGAAGAGGCTTACATATTACATGGCTATCGATGTAATGTATGAAGAGTCAGAGATGGTCAGTGATAGCTGCTCCTTATTAGTGTCTTGAATAATATAGAGAGTTCCTTCAATGATGTCCACAGTCCAAGGACAATCCCTTTAAGTTATAGCTTAATCTATATAATAGATTTCAGGTGCTTTTATAGAAGTATTATAGGAGTTCTGGATAAAATACAGGCCTGATCCTTCCTGATACAAAGCTACACCCCTCAACCGTATGGCTCAGAGTGAAGGAGACAACTATCTTTGTGACATTGAGGGCGTGTTCGATCGTGGTGTTAACGCACGTGTTTTGAAATGCAATACAACAGCCCATGACAGGAGATTTGCCTAATGACATTGCTGTTGACAAAATACAACTGTTAACTTTCACGTTAACAAAATGCATGCGTTAACAGCGATGTAATTAGGTAAATCTCCTCTCTTCAGCTGTTGTATTGTTTCAAAATGCATGCATTAGCGCCACGTGTGAACACAACCTAACTACAATAAAGATGTACAAAATGAGTCTCCCAGAACTACTAAAGTCCTAAATCACAGTATAAGGCACCAGTGAGATATGCAGAGAATCATGGCCTATCAGATGCTTAGTGTGAATTAGTCACATGACTGCTCCGAATGGAGTATGGCGTCCATATGACAATCTGTATGATGGCTATACAGAGAGGCACGAGGCAGGTCAGGTAGAACATGGCGTCATGGAGGCCTAAAAATAAACTAAAAAGAAAAAGGTGATGTTAGAGAAAGTTTGTTATAAACAGAAGTACCTGAAGATTTGGCGGGGGGAATAATCTCACACACAGGATGGGGTACAATAATATTCTGCCTATTACAGGTACATGGAGTTCCTGTCAGTCTAAAACTATTAGTCTACAATCAGATATTGTTCAAATTCCCAGTTAAACCCTTTACTTCAAGTTCTTATTATACACATTCACCAGTAGATGGCGCCAAATTTCCATTTTTGTGACAAACAGAAATCCTAAAATTTTACCAAATAATTCCAGAACCACAATATTCTTGGCCAGGATCCAAGTAACTACTACAGGGGTACATACTAGGTGTATATTAGGATGTACACTCACCGGCCACTTAATTAGGTACACCATGCTAGTAACGGGTTGGACCCCCTTTTGCCTTCAGAACTGCCTCAATTCTTCGTGGCATAGATTCAACAAGGTGCTGGAAGCATTCCTCAGAGATTTTGGTCCATATTGACATGATGGCATCACACAGTTGCCGCAGATTTGGCGGCTGCACATCCATGATGCGAATCTCCCGTTCCACCACATCCCAAAGATGCTCTATTGGATTGAGATCTGGTGACTGTGGAGGCCATTTGAGTACAGTGACCTCATTGTCATGTTCAAGAAACCAGTCTGAGATGATTCCAGCTTTATGACATGGCGCATTATCCTGCTGAAAGTAGCCATCAGATGTTGGGTACATTGTGGTCATAAAGGGATGGACATGGTCAGCAACAATACTCAGGTAGGCTGTGGCGTTGCAATGATGCTCAATTGGTACCAAGGGGCCCAAAGAGTGCCAAGAAAATATTCCCCACACCATGACACCACCACCACCAGCCTGAACCGTTGATACAAGGCAGGATGGATCCATGCTTTCATGTTGTTGATGCCAAATTCTGACCCTACCATCCGAATGTCACAGCAGAAATCGAGACTCATCAGACCAGGCAACGTTTTTTCCAATCTTCTACTGTCCAATTTCGATGAGCTTGTGCAAATTGTAGCCTCAGTTTCCTGTTCTTAGCTGAAAGGAGTGGCACCCGGTGTGGTCTTCTGCTGCTGTAGCCCATCTGCCTCAAAGTTCGACGTACTGTGCGTTCAGAGATGCTCTTCTGCCTACCTTGGTTGTAACGGGTGGCGATTTGAGTCACTGTTGCCTTTCTATCAGCTCGAACCAGTCTGCCCATTCTCCTCTGACCTCTGGCATCAACAAGGCATTTCCGCCCACAGAACTGCCACTCACTGGATGTTTTTTCTTTTTCGGACCATTCTCTGTAAACCCTAGAGATGGTTGTGCGTGAAAATCCCAGTAGATCAGCAGTTTCTGAAATACTCAGACCAGCCCTTCTGGCACCAACAACCATGACACATTCAAAGGCACTCAAATCACCTTTCTTCCCCATACTGATGCTCGGTTTGAACTGCAGGAGATTGTCTTGACCATGTCTACATGCCTAAATACACTGAGTTGCCGCCATGTGATTGGCCGATTAGAAATTAAGTGTTAAAGAGCAGTTGGACAGGTGTACCTAATAAAGTGGCCGGAGAGTGTACATGAACACTGCAGCCTGAAGTTTGGTTTACATGATCAGGTGGATTATAATGGGGGATAACATAGTGGATGGATGATATTTCTCATCCATGTTTCAGTCCATTCCTGTGACTCACCTTGGATCTGGCTGGTCCACTTTGCTAGTTAAGTGCTCATATCCGTACTGGTTAAGGATAGTAACTACAAACATGGGTGCCAGGGACTGGGCAGGCTTTGTAAAGAGGGCATTTGTCCCAAAAACCATGGAAGACAGTGGAGACCTAAGGACAATAGAAATATTTATCTGATATGGGAATTTTTATGCTAAGAACAAGTAAATAAAGGTATGGACCCTCATTCTTGCAACATCCTGACCGTTCGGACCCCTAGTTTGCCGTCCTCATGAAAGAAACTCTCCCATTCACACAGTCTCTGCATTTACTTCAGACTGCCGCAAATAATCATCAATGCACAGAGCAGCACAAACATGCATGACCAATACCCCAATCATACAGACAAAGGACTGTTCACATGAGAAGCCTATAAGGATATAGGGATCATAAGGATGTAATGATCTGATGTAGATTTACCATATATACAGAGGAAATGGGGAGAAACCCTCCACCAACCCTCTGTGCAACATTATCTACCACATCACTAGCAGAATGTCACATGTGGGAAACAGAAGGGAGTCATTTCCTGGAGAGACGCGACTCCAATTACTTTCCAAGATAGATAATAGACAGATGGATAGATATCAGATAGATAGATGGAAAATAGATATATATGTGATGGATAGATAGATAAAGAAAATTCTGTAGCAGCAGTGTCCACAACTCCTATGAAGAGAGGGTGTAATTCAAAGCTCCAAAGTCCAGGTAGAGGGACTCAAAACTAGACAAAGGACAAAAAAATGAAGCAGCACTCCATATCCAGTGTGTAAAAAAGAGAGGGTGAAGCTTATTTACAGACGGGCGACATTTCAGTGCAGTGTGCACCTTCACCTTTCACCCTTTTTTACACACTGGATATGGAGTGCTGCTTCATTTTTTTATTCTTTGTCCATCATAGGGGTTTGTAATCACTGTTGCTGTTGACTTTCCTGGATAGATATGAGTTAGATATGTAAATAGACACAGAAATAAACAGATATTGGGGAGGTTTATCGGGACTTGTGCACAAGTTTTCTTATGAACAACGCCTGAAATAGGAATATGGCCAGGAATTGTGCCTGTTCCCCTCCTGGCCATCCACATGTACATGGGATGGCGAGTGTGCTGAAACAGCTGCTGGTGTGTGCCATGGGGTCTACATCCTTAAAGGGGTTGGGCCACTAATAGCACAATGGTGAGAGCCCATGAATCATAGGCACAAATTCTCTCAAGTGTCTCAGGTCAATGGGGTCACTAGTGCACATAATTTACCATCACCGCTTTAAACAACAATCCAGACCATGGGGGAGATTCATCACAGCGTCTATGCCAGTTTTCTGGCATAGAAGCAGTGAAATTCTTGCGCAGTGCGATTAAAATAGCAAATACGCCATGTGGACGTGGAGGGGGTGTAAAGGGTCGTAGTGGTTGGTGGAAGGGGTGGGCACTGGGCATCCCCGTCCGTGCCTGTGTTTTTATGGAAAATTATGCCACATTAGACATGGCGTAGTAGACACGGACGCATCTGTTACAACAGAGCACTAGCATATGATAAATCTCCCTCCATGTGCCTAAAGAAGCAGGTCTCCTCACACCTCTACATTCATATGCAATCAGGATATACATGGGGTCATGAATTGGGTCCTGATCTTTGTACTGCAGTATTACTTTGGATGCTTGTCATCTCATTGCACACCCACCAGCTAATCATAATGTAGAGAGGTCCTGTGGCAGGTCAGGTCACACGAAGAAGAGGATTTCCCTATACATGTATATTCACATCAGGGCCTCTGGGGTCAGTAATAAGGATGGGAGGAATGAGGACACCACTACTTTGGGAGAACCGTGTAGACTGTTTGCATAAGAAATTGAATTGACAAATTCAAAGTCAACACTCCTGATCCCTACTTTTGTAAATTTTGGATAATATTCTTGCAATATGTATGACTAGTGCCCCCCCCCCTCCTCCCTATGACTGGCTTTAAAAAGGTTAATCTGAAACTTGGAAAACATATGCAGTATTAAACAGAGTGCAGGTGGTTCGGAGAAAAACAAAAATGGCCTTGGACTTTGAACTTATGCAAATCACTGCTGTCTCCGTCACAAAGCTATGCAAATGGGACAAGCCGAGCAAAATATTTGTATGGTCGAAACATAACTAGTCCCCGAGGAGGAAAATGTATGATATGAGAAGGGATGGGATGAGACATTTTGGTGTTCTAGGCAAATCAATTCATAAAAATTGTGTTATCGGTAGTGAAGAGGTTAAAGGGAAACTCTCAGCAGATTCATGGCGCTCTAACATTTATGACTTTCGATGGTAGATATTAAAAGGGACTCCATTAAACTACCAGCACCCTCAAATAGGGTACGAAAATCCTATTTAAAAAAATATAAAAACTTGTTCAAAGTCATGTGAAAAAGAGCAAAGAAGAGTTTGCCTGAAAAGAGTCAAGTTTAGAGGCTGCAGGGGGAAGGTCACTTCAGGCACCTCTATCTTCTGTTCTATGATGCCTAGAAACATGGTGGCGTATTAAAGATAAGAATCTCATCTTTGAGATCACATCAGGATCTACAGAACTGGAGATATGGTGTTCCTTTAATGTCTTTAGACTAATGATCTCTATCTGGAAACTAGGGTAGTGAGAATACGTTGCTGGCCTCCCTACAGTCCAAGATCTCATTCATAGGGAGGGAAGGAATAATAGGTCAAACAATTAGCAGGAAGTTACAGACAAGTTTTACAAGATGTGCAAAGTCGTAAAAATCAAATCAGGTCGGCCATAATATAATATATGTCATAGAAAAGCTCTTCCTGCATGTTTACAGGGAATCTGTCAGCTATGTGGCCACATATAAACTAAACATATGGTATTATATATGAATGGCCTGAATGCAGAGAAATCTTCATCTTTAGTTTAACAAATCAGCATTTTGGTTCCCTGTAGGCATGGAGGTCCTGTGAATCCTCCCCTCTCTCAATTTAATTACCCAAAAGCCTGCCACTCTGCTTAACATGACAGCTGCTATCCCTTTAAGACCGGATAAAAGCGTGTACACGGGATCCAGCAGCCCCGCCCACAGTGCACTATAATCCTATAGATTTCTCTGTATCCAGGCCATAGAATTTCTCCCTATACTTATGATGGACGAAACTTCATCTACAAGACCAGATGTTTAGGCCAGTGGCTGAATCACGGACCATGCAATGGCTGGATTTTATGGACCGACCACAGTGCAGAGGACAGGACTCTTTGCATTATAGTGATATATGATGCAAGGAGTCCCAAAACAGAAGCCCCAAACTATAATCATCATTATCACTATGATGCTCTCTTCCTTGGCACTGAGGTTGGTCCGTGAAATCCAGCCAGCGCATGTTCCCTGATCCAGAGAATGGTCTTGTGCCGCTGTGAACAGGGAGATGACAGGTTCCCTTACACTCTGTACATCACTTACTTGCGTTTGTAGGTGTTGAAATCTGCATCCACAATGTCAGCCAGAGGCAGATTAAAAACACTAAAAGAGGCATGTACCAACACCCTGCGAAGAGAAGAACACGACAAAAGGAAAATAAAAACATATACATATAGCAACACAACATTAGACCTATTAACATCAGTTAATTCATTAGCAATGACAACTGTGAAGGGCCGGGATACAGTATATAGACAGTACCTGGAGTCAGTATGATGGAAGTTGATATGATGGACATGAGTCATGTACAGTATGTACCAGGGCAGTCCCACAGAAGTAAATTGTCATGTATGTGTAGTACTGTCACATTTAAAGGGACACCAAATTTTACCCCACTGAACTAGCAGCCCCCTCAGGTAGGGGATGTAATGTCCTTCTAGAATTCCCTCTTTTATGTGGAATGTCACCCGTTTATCTATAGAAAAAAAAAAAAACTCCTCCAAAGTGAAAGTGAGCAGAGAAGAGTCATTTTTTCCCACAGTCACTTCATATGTCCATATTTTGGGCTCTATGGTACCTAGAAACATATTGTCATATTAAATATAACAATCTGCGATCTAACAACCCGGAAAAACAAGGAGTTAAATAAAAGGATGGGGACTGCATCTTTATCTGCATTTATCTGCCTGTATGTCCAGATTAAAGGAAAAAACATTTTTTTAGGCCCTGTAGGATCAGAGATGGGAACTACTGAAGCGACACTTAAACATTAAAGGGAACGTGTCAGGGCGATTCAGGACACTAAACGACCCACAAGTCCTTATGGACCTAAGTTTAGTGTCCCGCATCACCCTGTATGAAGTCCAAGGTGGGGGCAGGTAAAAAAAAATGCGAGCTGTGAGTCCAATGTTCCTCACTAAAATTACATCTAGCCAAGTATATTTTTTACATTACCCCCACACCGAGAGCTCATAAAGGCTGTTTTGGGAGCCATATGGACCTTTATTTAATCAAGGGTCCCAAAACTGGTGACTGATCTCCTATCCTGTGGTTATTGTTACTAGTGAATATTTTGTGCTGTAACTACATCAGGTTTATTTCTGTCCAGCCTGTCTCTAAATATCTATGAATTCTTCCTACACGCCAAACACCCAAATCTCATTTCAGTCATTTTTACCTTGTGGTCAGTGAGTTTATTTTAAGAAGGGAAAACGTTAGTCCTCGCCAACATGACCCAATGGCTTGTTAGATTTAACCCATAGTCGACCTAAACCACATACAGGCCGTCCCTGGGTTACGTACAAGATCGGCTCTTTAAGTTGAATTTGTATGCAAGTCAAAACTGAATGTTTTATAATTGTAGTTCCAGACCAAAATTTTTTTGTCCCAGTGACAATTGGATTTTCAACATTTTTTTGCTGTAATGGGAACAAGGATTATCCATAAAGCTTCATTACAGACACCTCACAGCTGATCATTGCATTCTGGGACTAAAGTAACATCCAGAGAGCTTCACCAGAGGTGAGAGGGGTCTGTCTGTAACTAGGGGTTGTCTGTAAGTCGGGTGTCCTTAAGTAGGAGACTGCCTGTACATGTAAATACATGGTTACAGTGTATATAAATAGATGGTATACAGTGCTAGTTCATAAAATGTAATAGTTAAAATGTTAAAACACAGCATAAAACTCAAATAAATTATCAGCAATGTTTATCTCTGCTCAGTCATCTGCTTTCCATCTTGTAAGATTCCAGACAAGTTGCTGGTTATAGGCGCATGGACATCACAGTTAGGATTACAGCGTAGTCCTCCCTGATGTGTATTGTAAGACCTGGTGCTATGGTGGATCTGGGGCAGCTATACTTTTAAATGGACATCAGTATATATTAGTGCAGGGTTTAAAGTGTAACTGTAAAGCTATAGTGATTTTACCAAATTATTATATGCAATTCCCCCTTTGAAAACAAACACAATGATGCCTAGTTTGTGCAGCTCACCCTTTTCTTTCCACAGTTATGGCATTTTCTGTTCTGAAAGTGTCTGACAAAATTTTTTCTCACTAGAGGTGATGTGGGTGGAGACTAATGTCTGTCTGTCTCTGCCCTCAAGCTGAAGTCAGTTAGCTTGCCCACAGATCACATGATGCTTTATGTTCTCTCTCAAAGTAAATTTGCAATAAATCCAGTGCACATACAGGATGCATATGGTGACAGCCTGGTAGCTTCCATCACATGCAGGAGCAGGGGACATGTAATAAGTGGTAGAAATCATTAGTACACCAGTTGCATGCAGTCTATAGTCAGGGCTGTGTGAGCACTAAGGGTTAATAGCTTATCTGGATAGAGCTGATACTGCCCATGACAAGGTGGAGGAGAGAAAAGCTAGAAGAGAAGAGACAGACAAGAAAAGACAAGACAAGAAACTTCTGTAGAATCACAGACTGGGATGGAGGGAGACAGGAGACATCTGCATACACATCCAGCTCTGCTGCATTCACTGTTACATGACCTCCTCATCTGTGAACAGGGAGCACCATTATCCCAGGGGGTGTCAGAGGCCACAGACATTATTTCATGCAGCCCAATAGCTGCTGACCATCTGGGGGAAGTAGACAGCAGATAGTAGAGATGAGAAATTACCAGTCCTACCGTCCCCTCTAATATTTCTTAACTGCCCACTCAGCTGTGTACTGTGGAGGATGTGCACTAATGTGCAGCGCTATATATATAGGTAATAGAAAATTGAGAAGTAGCACTCCGGTATTTCCAATGAATAAAGAGGTTTTATTCCACCAACATAGTGCGACGTTTTGCCAATTCGATCAAGGCATTATCAAAATATATATATTCACGGTGCCGCTCAAAACACCGATATACGTCCCCCATATACTTCTATGGGCTCACGGCATGGTACGGGAGCAGTACGGGAGCGGTACGGTGCAGCACACGTGCGGCACCGTACCGCTCCGTAGCCTGGGAAAAGATAGGACATGTCATATCTTTTCCCGTATTACGGCGCCGTGACCCATATGTTCCTATGGAGAGGGGCGGGGGTGAGCAGCGCTCACCTCCTCCTCCTCCTCTCCCCGCGCGCTGCCGTGTGCCCGCCGTACTACGGTGCGGCGGGCAACGGCAGTGTGCATGTAGCCTAAGAGTGCACATCCTCCATTCCCTTGCATGGCTCATCAGGTAGCTGTGGGCTGCTACCCCTGTAGTTACGCCCCTGCTTATGTGAATGCAGATGTGCTATAGTTGTGCAGGTACCTTGGAGTAGCCGGAGCTGAGGCTACATGGCAGGGCTACTCCACGCCCCTTTAGCCTCTTTCACTAATTTTCATACTAGGGCAATAAAACATTTAGAAAACGTATAGGCCAGTGAAAGATTAGCCCCTAAAAAGGGCTGCAATGGCATTTATTAGAGAAACCTGCCACCGGATCTACCTAAATAGGTAGATTAGAGATGATAGGTTTCCTATAATCAGCTGCGCTCTGCTCCGCTAACATACGAGGACGATGTCCCTGGAAGGCATCTTCATTGCTGTCCGCTTTAGGGTGGCACATGGCGTTTTGAACCGGTTTTTGGTCCGTTTTTAAGCAGTCGATTAAAAAAATGCAAGCGTTTTTTAAAACACACCCGTTTTTGACAGGTTTTACCAATTATCTTAAATTAAAACTGGTCAAAAAACGCATGTGTTTTTGGACTGACTGCTTAAAAAACTGACCAAAAACGGGTTCAAAACGCCATGTGTGGCATCACCCTTAGTTATTTTTACTTTTTAGTACATCTAGCATTTCAGGAAGTAAGGTCTTTAGTGAATTTGCATTGTCCAAAACAGTTCTGTTCTATTTCCTGCACTTGGCAGGGATGGAATTGTGCCAAAATGTATAACTTTATTGCAGCTTTTGTTAAAAAGTTGCAACTTCCACATCTGGAATTGGGTGATGACTTAGGGAACACTGCAGAACACTCGACCATGGCGAACTTTGAAGCGAGATCGGCTTAGGCGCAAGAGAGCTGCAATAGCGCACATGCGCCAAAAAAAATAGTCACAAATAAAGAAAAAGCCAAGCCAAAAATATATACATGTGCCCCAATGTTTATATATTCTAGGATAGTAACCCCCTGCATACATTTTAGATCCATGCCATAGAGAAGTGTCACCGATAATGTGCAGGGCTTCTAATATTACTGGAAGTCAGAGTTATATATTAAAATGCAGGAATATTTATCTGTCATTAAAAGGTCAAAAAGCTTTTGAGGAAGAACAGAGGTAATGGAAATCTTGTGCCTGACAGTGACAGAAAGCAGCAGCGGGAGAGGTTTACTTACATGTTGATGGTGAGAAACACGGCCAGGATATAGTAATGGTGAGGTCCTACCAACAGCATCACCGCTGCTGCGACAGCTTCCACATAGAAGGCATATAAGATTACCTTATAGTAACCGATACTCGAGAATAGAGAGTGACTGATCAGCACCAGGAACTGCAGATAGAAATGAAATGTGTAACTGTTGGCACATAGGACACTACATACGATCTACTCATCTCCTCCTGCTCTATAATATGCCACCTGAAGATAGGACACTACGTAGTCTCCTCCTACTCTATAACATGCTGCCTGCAGATAGGACAGTATGTACAATCTGCTAGGCTCCTCCTGCTCTATAACATTTTACCAGCTGATAGGACACTACATGCAATCTCCTCCTGCCCTATAACATGCTGACTGCAGACAGGACACTATGTACAGTCTCATCCTGCCTGCAGATAGGACAGTATGTACAATCTGCTAGGCTCCTCCTTCTCTATAACATGCCACCTGCAGATAGGAAACTATATACAATCTCCTCCTGCTCTATGACATGCTCAATGTGATATTATACATAACTTTATTTCTTTTTCCTTTGTTAATGAAATTATATAAAATCTATATGAAAATAGGGGTGTTAGCTTGACACTTCTGACCAGAGACCTTTAGCACAACACATTTCAAGAAGATATGGTAGGTTGCGGCATCTGGCAGGATTTGAGATTCTAGTAGACAGGGGTTGCCGAGTCCAACACCCTATAATTATTAAACATGACCTGTTTAAACATGACCAGGCCACTGGTATCATATCGGCGGGGTCTGACAACTGGACCCCACACCAATCAGTTGTTCCACACAGTCCCTGGTGCTGGGAGCTGAGCAGGTCATGGTCCTGCTGCTGTTCTAGTTGACCGGGCATGTCCGATATGCAGAGGATGGGGTCTTCTGTTTCCAGATCTGTCTAGTTTCCAGTGCTGGAGGATCCCTGGAACAACATGTCAGTGTGGGGTCCAGTTGTTGGACTGATGCACAATACTCACTCAGCAGCTATGCTGCCCAGGATCTATGTCAGGATTGTAAACCTGGACAACCCCTTTAACCAGCGTCAAAATTACATTTACCTGAGGAAAAATGAAGCCAGCTCCATACATGATGCTCCTCACAAAAGAAGGAAGTGCATCCTTGGGAATGAGGTTATCAGCGAAAATGATCATGAAGTTGCTGCAAAATGTGCCGTGGAAAACCTGAAAAAAGTTCATGAACACAAACAGCAAGAAGTTCTTTTGTGTAAGAATCTGTTTAGTAAGTGTCAGCACAGTGGCCAAGGAGAGAGAGGACTCTGCCTTTCCCCCGCTCTCCACTGGCTTCTCCCGCTGTTCGTACTGGGTGATACCAAACACCCCAGTGTAGCACATGCACGCCGTGGACACCACCGCCACACAGATTGTGAAGGTCTGAAAGCTGGCAAAGTTCTCCATGTTATCAGACACCAGTCCGCAGAAGAGGATGCTCGACGATCCCAGCAGAGAAGCCACTTGGTTGTATTTGATGAGTTGAAGGCGGCTTTCATGCTTACTCGAAATTTCGGCAAACAGGGCGCACTGGGCTAGCAAGACAAAGGTAAGCAGGCCATCAAAAATACAGAGGGCTACCATGAGATGGATGCCACTGAGCCATTCACCCTCTGTGTAAGATTTCCAGGGGAACCAAGGAAGAAGGAAGGCGAGGGCATAAAACGGAGCTCCGTATAGTATGGAATGTCGGCGCACAGAGCAGAAGCCGACTTTGGAATTATCTTGTATATAACCAAATAATGGGTCATTTATGGCGTTCCAGATCATAAAAACCACCTGTAAAAACAAGGCATATAGTAATTAGTAGACAGAAAAGCTATAGACCGTACCGTGAGTCATGGCCTGCAATAACCCAATCTGACCACTACACACAGAACAGAGCTGTCTGCTTCTTGTTCCATTCTCCTTTCAACAGCTGAACTGGGGGGATTCTGTTTGCTCATCCCCCTCTGATCTGGTGTTGATGACCTACCCTTAAGCCAGGTCATCATATCTTTAACGTATAATACACTTTAAAAAGTGTCATGCAACATTAGTCTTCTTAAAGGGATTCTCTAGTTTCTATTTGTAAGAATGGCCCTATTTGAACTAATTACAAAGTGCAAGCTTTGCAAAAACCTCATAATTACTGTTTCCCTGCAGCGACACCACAAGGGAAACAAAACATTACACATTTCTCATCATTGTACAGTCTTTACACTTCTGACAACATAAATAATTTTCTCATAAATTTCTCATTCATGTACAATCCTGGACGTCTTCATGCAAACTTGCATCAAAGGGATTTTGTAACAGTAGATTTTAAAAAAAGTATTTCTTTTTTTTTGGAGTTAAAGAAAATCTACCATTTGATTTGATGCATTATGAAGCAAATACCTTAAGAATGCCGAGGCTACACTGATGCAGAAACATATCTTATTTAATCCCTGAGCTGAGTGGTTTTGCAGAAAAAAAAACTATTATAAATTTCAAGGTAATGAGTCTCTCGCTCCTTTCCTTGGCTCAGCGCTTCTCTTCACTGCTCAGGAGAATGATGTAATCACTGACAGACAGAAGTAATCAATCACTGCACTATCCCCCAGATGCTGTGTATGAGTGATCCAGCTCAGGTTGATTAGTCCTGTCTGGAACAGTGCAGACAACTAGTGTAATGTGTTTACGTACTGCAAGAAGCATGCAATCCAGCTTTCCCAAGGTCCTGAATGTCATAATAGTTTTTTCCTGCAAAACCACTCAGCACAGGGATGAAACAAGATAGGTTTCTGCATCAGTGTAGCTACAGAATTCTCAAGGTATGTTTGGTTCATGAATGCATGAAATCAAATGGTAGATTTCCTTTAAATGTCTGTCCCAAGACAAAATTAGCAGGAACCTTGCCAAAAAACATATAAACAAGAGCATCTGATACCCAGATGAGACCCCGATAACTGATGAGACACTGTGTGTTACCTGCGCTTGGTGAAAGGAGCTCTCTGATATTTTGTATCGGTTAAGAAACAGCTTCACGTAGTAGAAGTAAAATATACTGTTCATCATTCCAGCGCCTAATGTGGTCATGGAGTAGGCCAGGGCCGGCCTGTGGATTCCTAAGGACAGCTTCATGTTTACAGTTCACCTAAGGAAATGTAGACAGAATATATAAACACGTATGAGCGGGAATGACAGAAAAAGCAGAAGTGAAACATTGTAAGAATAGAACAGAACAGAATAGAGTGTTTACTAATATGTATAATAGGAACTGATGTATTCTATCAATAAATGTGTATCTCCATTATTTCAGATTATTATTATATAGACTAACGTTTTGGGTGACTTTGCTGACATTCCATGTTAGATGTAATTGTTATGTATATGATGTTGTTTCCTTCCTTGACTTATGATTATGTATCCTGTAGCTACAATGCATTTGATCTTTAACCGAGATGTACAAAATTGCATATGCTCACGAGTGTATACAAATAGAGTAAACATCTTTCAACCTTTCATGTTAAATCCTAATAGTATACCCTCACCTGTGGTAGCATCAAAGTCTTGGTGGGTGGGGTTGACAGGGGTCAGTAATGCCTCTGCCATGCAAAGGTCTGTAATACACTAACAAGCCAAGGGAATTTGGCACATACGTCTCTGATCTAGGTCATGTAGCAGTTAAAATAGTTTATTGGATGTACAAGTACAATGGTTGTGTAATGTCAGGCTGCTCCCTGCCCTGCATGATGTCATATCCGTGAGGAAAACTGACCTGTAGGATATCATGGGATCATGATCTCAAAGCGTGAAATATCTAGGGGTATCCTGAATTCTACAATAAAGAATAGGCCACTTTCTCACAAATGGTGGGACAGACTTATTAAAGGGTTTTTCCATCATATTGAGGAGCTATCCATAGAATAGGGGATCAGATTGCTGCTGGTCTGACAATTGCCAGCGCCTGAGCATTGGACCCTCTCTGATATCCTGTGCGCAGGTCATCAATAATCTGGAAAATAACTTTAATTATTAAATAGCTATTAAAGGAATTTTTCCAGTATAGACATGTAACATCCGTCTATGTGTCTGATCACGGGGGTCCTTCCACTAATACCCCCATCAATCATAATACAGTGTAATGCTGAGCTCCATTAGGCTCCATTGCGCCCTGCTATCAAAACAAGCGGGTGTTAGAATCATGACATCAGTGTGAACAGAGGCTTAAGCATAAATTATATTATACTAGAATAATTAGATGTAACTCTCTGTACGGTCTAGATCTGCTTGAAGTCAGTGATGAAAATAGTGGAATTCACTACTCATTCACTGACAGCAAACAGAGATCCTGATACCTGTGGCAATTTGATTCAAACATCGCACAAAGACTGCATCCCCAGGCGATTTTTATCTGGCGATAAATGTCGGTTCCTGCGCATCCACCACCACAATGCACCACAGTGATCATATACTACCAGGCTGCGACACCCCGGGGTCATGGATGGTGAAGACGCGCGCAGACGGGATGCTATAACACGCAGCGGTCAGTCTGTTGCCCCTCGCAACCCGCACGCCTCCAGAGTGTCCGCATCCAGCAAGCAAAACACGGAAGTGTCAAAACTAAGATCTGGGCGTGTTTATTACACTTAACCAATCATAAATCAGCGGTGGACATTCCTGAGAGGTGATTGGGTCAAATGCGCCCGCTGTCACTTCAGCCTGAGATTTCATTGGTGAGTTTGTAAAGAGCCCCGCCCATTAGTAAATTAGACGTCACACACTCCGAATGCCACGTTGCGGCGGTGCTCGGAGACCTTCGGCTGTTTCCGGGAGGGTTCGGGGGGAAGGAGGCGGGAGGGGCTGGTTTGGGAGTAGTAGAGGAGGTCTGGGAGCCGCTGCTTGAGCTGTCAGCATCCTCCTCCGGTGCAGGTCCCGGGAGAGCCGAGCTCAGCGCAGTCATGCTGACCGACAGCAACGTGGAGGAGTTTGAGATCAAGGAGGATGAGCCGTGGTACGACCACCAGGACCTGCAGCAAGGTGAGAGCATTTAAAGGGCTGTGCCTCATGTGCACCCCACCTAGTGTGACCCACCCTTCTTCATGGGGTGTGATGCTTCTCCTACTGCAAGTGCAGAAAAATCCTGTAACATCAGATCTCATGTAATATATAGTTATTATACATCTTAATGCAATCCCTGGGGACATGCAATGGATCCTGGGATCTGGTGTCTGATTATTGGGAATGATCCTTTGCGAAAACAAAAATCCAAAATTTACTGCAGATGTGACGCTGGTCCTTGCATCTAACTGTAATGAAAGCAAATGTGTGTGTACATATCATTGTAACCTGCTTCACCCTTGCTATGACCGAGAGGCTCGCTGTTTATACATTTGGGGAATAGTCAGAAGCAGATTCAGTACCATAGATAGTAGTGGCGATCGCCCAAGATCCGATTATTACTGTCGCCTTTAACTTGTACATGATGTCGGTGTCATAGGGTCACATATTCCCCAGCGTGCAGATGATTTACTAATGTTTGTATGTTCATCCTCTGCAGTCTGGCGGATGTGGTCTGTTTGATGCAACCCCTTTTAAAGTGAGTCATTGTCCCTTTAAGAGCTAGAGAATGCAGCCTTGTACATCTCTGCGCACACTGCGTCACATACTAGATGTATTTTTTTTTTTACATTTGCACAATTTTCGTTCAGCAATGTTGTAATTTTAAGGAAAATTGATAAGAAATTTCGCCTCCCTATAGCATTATGGGTGGGAGGCCTCATTGACATGTCCTTATTTTTTACATTTTGGAAGCTGGTTTGAGATAATGATAATACATCTCAATTTATATAGTGCTGTCATGTTCTGCAACATTCTATCATTCCTGGAGAACGTATGTGCAGGCAAAATTGGACGTTACAGGGTAACAAGGTGGTCAGATGGCACGAAAAGGGTGAGACCCTGCTTGCAGGAGCTTACAATCTATGAGATGAGGTGCCGGTCTCGTGAGATGAGCGGACCTGATTTTTGGGTTGAGCCTTATTGCCGGATTGACCAATCATAGCCATGGCTAGTTGCTAGGGGAATTAATTTGCCGGATTGCCTGTTCAGCCCCCAATCCGGCAATATGTCCAGGTCGCGTGGCTGAACCCGAATACAAACATCAGATCTACAAAGATTCTTTTTCTGAGATTGTTGAATCATTGACTTTGGTGTAAGTATTTGTCATCACAAATGGAGGTCCAAATTCTCGCGCCCACCTATGATCAAAGGGCTTGAGCATGCAGGGGATATCTGTGACCTCTTCACATTCACAAGCCTTCTGCATCCCTTTGACATAAATAGGTCAGAGCTGCAGTACCAGGCACAACCACTTTACAGTGGGTGGTGCACTTCGTGTTACTCAGAGTAGAGGCAGCAATGTATGTGACCCTTCCCCCCCCCCCTCCCCCTTAAATCAGTAGCTGGGGTAAAGTAAATTTGTATAAAAGTCTGATTGAACAGATTGATAGGGTTACGCTGACTATCCTTATGCTATACAGTCGCTGCATAGTGGATCAGAAGTTTTTAACCCAAAATTTCAGATTATTGTCAGTGGGGTTACCTGCAGGTGTGCTGCCACCAAAAAAAACCTACTCTGTTGAGATTGACACACGTTGCGACACAACAAGACGAATCTGATCATAGAAATGTTTATTAGAGCTGGAAATTTTAATCTGTAATGCAGGGTGAAAAAAGGCACAAAGTCCCTTGTCATATAACCAATTTGGTGCACTCCTTCTTGTAGATAAAATCAATATGAATTAAAGGCTGCTTTCCAGGCCTCAGTCATAGGTTCTGGCTCACAAACCCACATATCAATAATGTAAGATAGAAATGAATGCATATAGAGATATATGGGAATTGTTTGATCCATGACCTCAGCAGTAATCATCTCTGAGGTTATCCTGCCCATGTAATAATGTACTTGTCAGTGACTGAAGAAACTGCTATGAAATGTGCTGAGGTCAGGGATTAGAATACTGGATTACGCAATGGCGCCTGTAATCTGCTCGCTGTGGACTCTAGAGCGTGTTGCTTCCACGCGGTGCACCTGGCGGATGATAGGACTTCCAGGTCAATAGATATTTTGCATCGCTCATCACAGTCTGGTCCATCCATGCGGATACATGAATCCATTGCGTCCAGTAGAAAATATCTGATGTTCTGCAGCTTGTGGCACTGATTGGAGAATAGGACGCTTTGTAAGTTACCCTCCACTTTTGGCTGGTAACAACCATTTGTCAATGTATTAATTAATTTCCAGTTGGAATAACAGAGGGATAGTATAGAATTCTAAAGAAAAGATGCTCCCACATTATTATCTCATGGAATATGCAAGTATTTCCTTATGCAGATACATCAGGAGAGACAACTGGTCCCCTTCAAAGGATCACTTTTACTACACTGACTAGTGATGAGGCAAGAAGGAGTCATCACTATCATTTGTAAGATTGCGGCTCTCTTTGAGGTTTTTATCTTTGTGACAAAGTAACAAAACCAAGGCAGGAAATTACATAATCCGAAGTGTAATGTCCTCCACATGTTACTGTAGTTTCCTTATGTTCTTACATTCCTCAGCCAATCCCCCTCAATCCCTCCAAGAATCCCGAGCATGTGAGCGGTACCCCCCACACAGCCGGGATTCACATACCTTGCATTGTTCTATTCGGGGTCATAGATTTTATTTTTTTTTAATTCCATTTTAATGTTTTTATCCCCTTATGGATGAGTGTCCCAGTAGTGGGACCCCCAGTGATCATACATGTATCATGTATCATGTAGCCTGTGACTAGTCCACAAAAGAGGAAATAATGCCAATTTGTAATCTACATAATCCGTTATATGTCCCTTTTAAGTGACAGGAAGGGAAGTTGAGAAGCTTCTTGGATGTTGAGTAAGGTCCTGGCTGAGAGCCGCCAACAAATACCTATTGTTTCTGCTTAGTTGAACTGTCTATTCAGACTGACCTCCCATAGATCTGTATTCAGTCTTGTATATGACAAACCAGTCCAACAATGGCCGCCTTTGCACTTGTGGGGTTATTGTTTGACTACTGGAGCACTTTGATTTCACTGCAGCTACACCCTAGTATCATAGTGCTGGGGGAAAGAATAGATTCCCTTGGGACAAGATTTTTATAGAGTAATAAATATTCTTTACTCGCTTGTGAAGGTAGAGGACTGGCAAGCATATTATTTAGGGACACTTTTTTTTTTAAACAGATCTAGGCACCTATTAAACTACTAGGCACCTGAGGTCGGGTCATTCTTTTATCTGAAATCTGTTCAATTTACTGTTTTTTTTTTTTTTTTTTTTGTTGTTTTTTTTTTAAATTGCCTCAAGAGTCATGTGCAGATGGGTTAAAATCTAGTAACCGGTTCCCTTTAAGATAATGGGTCTCATTTCTCAGACTCTTTTCATAAATCTCATAAGTCTTTTTCCACAAAGCAGGGACTTTTCTATATATTGTCTATACATAGTAACACATTTTGTTAGCGATGAATAATATGTATATACGATATATAGGAATCAATAAGAAGGCCCTTTTGGTGGTATAATGATTAGCATATCTCGCTGTCTTGTCAGTGAATGCCCCCTCTGTTCCCTCATGCAGCTGTGCATAGTTCGGTCTCTTTAGTCATGGATGTCACTTCTCACCGCGGTGTGGACGCTCCGCACTGGTTTACCAAGTGACTTCTTGAAATGTGAGAAATTTTTTTTGAAGAGGCATTTTGCAGTTCACCTCAGTATATGGGACATGGTGGCACAAGACACACTCCCAAATACAATTAAAAATGAATAGATCAGCCCCAAATAAATGGACACAAAAGCAATAATAATGGAAATCCTGCTTGTGAACACCCATGCCATTGCTCTAGGTACTGTCCAATATGTGCCAGGATTACCTCAGGCCCTCATAACACATGAAAAGTTAAAACGGGGGATGGGGTGGGAAAACGGCAACACAGCAAAGAGCGGAAAAAAACTAAATATGCCCTCGAAGCCTGAGGCATTAACCCACTAAAATCCTTAATGTATTTCAATACTGATAAAAGGGGGTCTGTGCCCTCATGTGTCCCCTTCACAATTGCTCCTGGGGTCCCTAACATTGGGGTTGGATGATTTCATCAAGTATGTGCATGTTCTAAATAGGATTTATGTATAGATTTGCTTGCAGTACACTTTGTCTGGAAGCGTGCTCCCCTGGCAAGCAATGACGCACTGTTTGGGTACATTTTTTGAGGTGTGACTTTACTCATGGCTGGAGGCACTACTCTCCTTGGTAGTTTTGTGTTGTTCCTTACACTAACAAAACACACAATAATGGCTAAGCCTTACCATTATACATGCCTTCTACACTCCACAATGCACCATAAGGGACAGAAAGCAGAATTAAGCACATATACAATCTCCTGTGATGTGAGGTCGTTACAATGGTGTGGTGTTATCCCTGCCTAGCAGGAGCGATTGGTGGCCACCATGATGAATTCACCAAAGGAGCACACACTAGGTCAGGAATTAACTTCTTTGTAGTTATGTGGAATACATTTAATTTCATGCGGCTTCTATATTTTTGATATAATCGCCTCAGGAATACATTTTTTTTCAACATTATGGACCACTAAAACGTGGGTTTAGGCGCAAACAAAAAAAGTAATGAGCACCAACTGGAAACTCATAGAGGCCAGGATGTAAAATCTGTCTCTGTGTAGTCGCATCGGATAAATTTGATCTCAAGTGTCTTCTGTATAATTTTTCTCCTTTGCTAAAATTTAGTCCAGAGGTGATGATCTTCAAAGTTTTGGACCACTTAAGGTGTAATATGGGTTGAGGCCAGTGATGGCTAACCTATGACTCAAGTGTCAGAAGTGAGGTGCTGGGACGTTTTTGCTGATATGCAGCAATATTACAGCATCCAGAGGCGGCCCAATTATGCTGCTGAGAGCGTAACGGGTACCAAGTTCCGTTACAGTGACCGCAGGAGAGATAACTCGGTCCAAAATATATTTCTGGGTGTGACATGTCACCTCATATATTATTTGTGCATTTGCCTGTGTAACTCATGAATTCTGACGGTAGTGCAGGTGTAGTGTAGACGGCTCCTAATAATAATTCTATTCATTACAGTCTATTTGCCTTATCCAGTTCCATAATTGTTACCTGAGCCCGGCCCAGCACCTCCCAGATTAAGGTAACAATGCAGAGCTGGGCTTTTACAAGGCCCTTTATTCCCTTTATAATTGTATGTTGGTTTTGGAAAACTATGGACAAACATTTGCAGATTTATGTGAGTGTGTATATATATATATATATATATATATATATATATATATATATAATGCTGTGATATGATCCTGCACATTTGCAGTGTATATGACCACTGTCTCTTTCTCCAGATCTGCAGCTTGCTGCTGAGCTCGGGAAGACATTGCTAGACCGCAACACTGAACTTGAGGAGTCTCTGCAGCAGATGTACGCCACCAACCAGGAACAGATCCAGGAAATTGAGGTACAAAGCTTTTCCTGTGTCTTGCCGCTCTTACCATTGTGCATTCATACTTGTGTGCAGAGATTGAGATCACATCCCTGTTGATATCTTCACATACAGTGGGTACGGAAAGTATTCAGACCCCTTTAGATTTTTCACACAGATCTTTTTTTTTTTTTTTTTTTGCACTCATTAATGTACACTCTGCCCCCATCGTGAAAAAGCAGAAATGATGTTTTTGCTGATTTATTAAACAAGAAAAACTGAAATATCACATGGTAATAAGTATTCAGCCCCTTTGCTCAGTTTTGAGTAGAAGAAGCTAGTACAGCCAGGAGTAGTCTTGGGAAGATGCAACAAGTTTTTCACACCAGGATTTGGGGATCCTTCGCCTTTTCCGTGCAGATCCTCTCCAGTTCCCTCAGGTTGGATGGTGAACGTTGTTGGAAGTCATTTGAAGTCTCTCCAGAGATGTTCCATTGGGATTAGGTCAGGGTTCTGGCTGGGCCAGTCAGTAATGGTCACAGAGATGTTCTGAAGCCTCTGCTTTGTTATTTTAGCTGTGTGCTTAGGGTCACTGTCTTGTTGGAAGGAGAACCTTCAGCCCAGTCTGAGGCCCAGAGCAGTGGATGAGGTTTTCATCCAGGATATCTCTGTACTTGTGTTACTGTTTGGATTGTATCATTAGACCAGAGAATTTTATTTCTCATAGTCAAGGAGTCCTTTGTGTGTTTTACACCCTGTGTACGAGCTGTCTTGCACTGTGGACAGGCTTCTGTTGGCACACTCTGCCATAAAGCCCCTGCAGTGATAGGTTGCTTTGTGGAACTTTCTCTGATCTCCCTACTGCAGCTCTGGACCTCAGCCAATATGATCTTGGGGTTCTGCTTTACCTCGCTAACCAAGGCTTTTCACCCACGATTGCTTAGTTTGGCTGGACAACCAGATTGATGATCTCCCTTTGTGGTCGGCCCAAACTTATTCCATTTAAGAATTATGGAGGTCACTGTGCTCTTAGAGACCTTGAGTACATTAGAAATCCTTTTCTAACCTTGGCCAGATCTGTGCCTTGCCACAATTCTGTCTCGGAGCTCCTTGGGCAGTTCCTTACGCCTCATGATGCTCTGTGAGTTGTGAGGTTTTATATAGACAGGTGTGTTCCTTTCCTAATTGAGTCCAATCTGTTTAATTAAACACAGATACTCTGATTAAGGAGTAGAACCATCTCGATGAGAATCAGAAGGAAATATACATCATATGAGTTAAATGTGAGTGTCACAGCAAAGGGTCTGAATAATTATGACCATGTGATATTTCAGTTTTTCTTGTTTAATAAGTTGGCAAAAATATCTACCATACTGTTTTTGTCAAGATGGGGGACAGAGTGTACATTAATGAGCAAAAAAAATTTTTTTTTTCATCTTAACAATTGGCTGCAATGAATCAAAGAGTGAAAGATGTAAAGAGGTCTGAATACTTTCTATACCGACTGTATCCACTAAATATGTGTGTTATATCCAAGCTGAACTCTAAAATTCTGCTGCCTTCATATCCACAATCCCGGTATAGCATTGCTGCTGCATAGCTGGGCTCATTAGATCTAGATCTAGCAAATCTTGTTTGCTTCCTGTCTGCCACCTGGGAAAGGACTAATCTGAAATAGGTCATATTGAAGCACCTCAGGTTAATCCATACTTTACTGCAAATCCTTAGGCAGACCGGTGCTCTGCAGCTGCATCATATGCCTGAAGGTGTCTGTGTAGTCACATACAGAGACCTGGGTGTGGAAATAATTTTTACACAGTATATGACCGTTTTATAATATGGTTCAGATTGCCAGGTTGGAAATGATAAAGCAGAGCATTATGGGTGTGTATGTGTACTAAAAGCTGTGGATTTCTGCTCTTGAGGCCTAGTGCATAGCTTGGTATCCGTGAATATTGGGGATATGCTTTAGTCATCTCTGGACATGACACCCCCCCTCAAAATATGCGCTGTCTTGTACCTTGAATAGGAAATAAGAAAAATTACTTAAAAAAGAAAAAAAAATCTGTTACAGTAAGCAATGCATTCCAAAGTACAGTCTGTATACTATACCATACTGATTATCTCCTATAGCAAACTTTCCAAATCTTGGCTTAGGAAGCCTGCATGTACATAGGCACTGTACATACCATGCTCCTTTTTCAGGACATGGACAGCTCATAAAATGTCCATATTGCCCCTAGGCTCTGATGGTTTACCCATTTATCCAGGACTCCAAGAGGTCTCCCCTTTACTTTCAGGAGACTCATGGACTTTCTTGGAGAGTTGACAACTATGTGTTCTAGAACAGGGATCCAAAACCCCCCGGGCCATGGCTGAACTTATGGGGACGGCTGTCAAAAATCTTAGAGGACCTGTCATCCCAACTAAACCTGCTAGGATCTGCTTGCAAAAGTAAAGCAAACGCTGCACTGACATAGTCCTCCGAACGCCGGACCAAGCTTACAGCGGTGTGGCATATTCATAAGGGGGGTGGTCCGTGGCACTCCCCTCTCCTCTGCTTTCCGTGTTCCCCTGCAGCAATCCTATTCTTTTCTCTTTACTCCCACGTCTGTGCACAGGGCTCTGAAGCCAGAATCCTTTTTTGATGTCATCACATAGCGCCTAAGTGCTTCAGAGCCCTGCGCACAGATGTGGGAGAGAAGAAGATAGGACTTCTGTGGAGGAATGCGGGATGGTAAATATACTTTTATTTATACAGAACAAAGAAAAGGAGGGGTAGAAAAAAGGGGGGGGGGCGTTATGGGGTATTAAGTCCATCTTACATTAGTGTGACTCTGGTCACATGCCTTTCTATACTGGCATCTATAGAGAAGTAGGGGTCTAAAACTATTCAATCTAAAGACTAGAAGAGAAGCTTAACTCCTAGTCTATATTTAGAATGAAATAATGTTGTTAAGCTGCATTTTTTTTGCTGAGGGCTTCTGCCATTGTCCACGCCCATCATCAGGTGGCCATATACTTGTATGTGTGAACGCCCTCTTACTTGTAAATTGACCGTTAGTAATTTTCTTGTACGTTGTACTGAATTCTTGCAATCTAAATTGTCAGAAGGGTGTGTGACATGTCGCCATACCAGCATATTTTCTACACTCACCGCAACTGTGTTTTCTTCCCACCAGTACCTCACCAAGCAAGTGGAACTACTGAGGCGGATGAACGAGCAGCACGCCAAGGTGTACGAGCAGCTAGATGTCACTGCCAGAGAGTTAGAAGATGCCAACCAGAAGCTGGTGCTGGAGAGCCGATCCTCACAACAAAAGATTGTCAAGTAGGTGGCCGCGAATGGCACAAGATATTCCACTTCTAAATCTGAACTGCAGCCTAAGGCTTTCTGCACACATTGCGGATTGTCAACTACGCACAGTTTTTATATGCATATATTTATATGCAGATTTTTGTTATCTGAAGTGTGTTCTTTAGCAGATTTACATGCATTTTTTTGCATGCATTTTTTTATCTTTCATGTTACGCATGATCTGATGCCATTTCCAGCAAAAAACTACACCTGCCCAGTGTAAAAAAGTATTTAATAAAAATAAAATATTCCCCTAAATGCCCTAAAAGGGCACAAGAATCTTAATGAAGAGCAGATCCTGCCAGAGGGCGCACACTCCTGCATGTCTCTGCTTCATTTACAATCCCTGATCCTGGTGGTACATCTCCTTTAAGGCAATTAAAATGATAAAATTTTACCTGTCTTGTACTTTTAACTTGATCCACCAATCTCCACGCCCGTGTCTGTTATATACACGCTACCCAGATTCCTGACTCGGTAATTATCCCATTACGGGTCAGGCTTATATCAAACAAGAAGTTGGTGGCAGTCTACTGTACTGATAAGGCTTTGTTTCACTGAGGCCAGTGAAAGGGGACTTTCAGCCGTTCAGGGTTGTGAGAGAGTGTTGTGCCATACTGGAGGTTGTGTGGAAAGCACTGTCCCAATTCCTGCGCCTCCCAGAATATGCGCGTTTATGGAGTGTCTATAAAAAACAATAATTAATTGACCTTCCATTCCCTTCAGGGGTCTGGAATGTCACATATTATTTTATTTTCTGCATTAAGCAACAATTTCTTAGTATTAAACATTCCCATTGATAAGCCCCCATTTATGACTAACCGTGTAGAACTGTGTGATCAGGAAGCGGATATCCAGAGTGATTTTTCTTTTATCCGTCTTTTAGTTTGACAGAGACAATAGAAGGTCTTCAGGTTCACATTGATGATCTTCAGAAACAGGTAGAAGAGCTGAAGAAGCCGGGCCGGGTTTCTCTTAGTCGTGAGAAATTTGAACAGTCTCGATCCACGCACAGCTTCTCCTGTCTGAAGGAACTCTACGACCTTCGCAAGTAAGTTCTCCAGATCTCAATCAGCTGAAGACCTAATGTTTGTGGGGAAATTATCTAATGTAAGAAATAGAGAAGTATGGATGCATATTTATATTAAGTAGCCAAGAATTTTACCATCTAAAACCTACGGTGATGGGCCAAAACTTCTCTGAAGGTGTCTGAAAATGCTCTAGAAAAGGAATGGGCATGTTTGTTCTCATAGGAGATAAGCGGCTACCAAAAAAGCTGTAAACTCCACGCCTCCTATTCCTTCTTAGTACAGCAGTAGTTGTCAGCCAGGATCTGACAGATTTTTTTTTTTTTGCATAAAAGAAGATATTCATGAATATAATTTTTTTTTTTTTTTGTCCTCTTTACAGGTATTTTGTTTATGATCACATTTTTGCTGAGAAGATCACATCTCTAAATTCCCAACCTGGTCCTCTTGAGGAGGAAAATGAGCATCTCAAGAAAACTTTGGCGGTTCTGGAGGCACAGCTTGGCCTAGAACGTAAGAAGAGGGAGATCTTGGAAGATGAATATAATCAAGTCCTGAAGGAGAATTCTGAGCTGGAACTGATTGTCAAAGATCGAGAGTCCTACCATGCCCGGGCAGAAGAGTTGGAAGCTGAGGTGGCTGAAATGCGTCAGATATGTCGGTCAGACAGTGTCTTCTCCAGCAGCGTTGAGAAGCTGATTCCAGAGTCCATCTTCATCTCATTTAAGGAAACCACTGATAAGGACTTGGAGTCCGATCCAGTTCCACCAGTCTTGGAAGGAGAGAAAAGACCCTTAAAAAGAAGTAGTAGTGAGATGGTCCTGCCCAGTGTAGCTGCGGAAGCCATTCGCACCGGTCACGAGGAGACCTGCATCCGAAGGACTGAAGCTGTGAAGCAAAGAGGTATTTCTCTTCTCAATGAGGTGGACTCTCAGTACAGCGCTCTCAAAGCCAAATATGAGGAGCTTCTTCAGCGCTGCCAGATGGAGGAGGACATCTTCAGTCACAAAGCTGTCCAGACCTCAAAGCTGTCCAACATGTCCTCTCCGGACAACTCTCCACCAAATTCCCTAACTTCACCCAAGCACACACCCAGCTCGCCCCTACCCCAGCCCGAGTACAAAGTTCTCTTTCAGGAAATATTTAGTTGTATCAACAAAACCAAAGAAGAGATCAACGAGCAGCGAACAAAATACAAACTTATCTCCAACTCCCAGAACACTTAGAACCTCCAGAACCTCTGTGTTGTTTCTCCAAATGTTCCCACTATTTAAACTTACTATGTTCATTTTGTATATTTCCTCCTAAATTATTTGTAAGACGTCCTGGGCTACCTCAGCCAATACTGTGTCCTACAAGATGACTCAAGATCTCACAAGCTTTAATAGTCTGTACTCACCAGAAAAACCTTAGAGAAATTGTACAGGGTTAGAAAAACCTGAATCCCTTCCAAAAATGGCACCCCCTCTTTGACCATGAGCTGCATCTGGTATTGCAGCTGCATTGAAGTAAATGGGCAATATTGATTTTTGGAAGAAAGTATTGTTTTTCTAAACCAGACAAGACCACATGTAGTCACTTTCTGAGTACAATGCACATAGAGGGGGAGATTTATCATCAAGTTTCTGAGGTAAAACTGTCTATTTGCCCATGGAAACCAATCAGAGCTCAGCTTTAATTTTATAAACAGCTGTGGGAAAATGAAAGCTGAGCTCTGATTGGATAACGTGGGCAACTAGAACAGTTCTGCTCTAAGACTTATGATAAATCTCCCCCATAGTCTTCTAATGTGTAAAAAGCACAATATAAATGGTCTATTATATGCATGACGCTAAAGATTGTGTAGATTGTATATCTTCTGTTAGTTATGATACATTTCGTATCATTCTTATGTAAAAGCTGTAGGAGGGATGGGGCCCTATAGTTGGCCCCGCTTGGAGATAACTTTTATAATACTGTGATGTAGTATTAGAGAACACTAATATATTGCACTTATTTCTAGCTGTAAATGATATCTCAGAAATGTTTTTTTAATGGTTTTCTCGGGCTAAACGTAGCATTCTGTTAGATTTATGCTAGTTTTCTGTTCTCCGCCTTATAGGACACTGTTCAGACAGTATAACTCCAGTTACAAGCAGAACATTCTGTGATTTATTCTTTATATACAAAAAGCACAAAGCCATCGGACCCAATTTACTCTGACACTTCTTGTCACTACGTGGAAACTTTATGGTGCCCGTCCATGAAACCCATCAGGGTGTTGAGAAAATATATAGGGGATGACAATTAGAAGAAATACATTGTATTATAACCATTGGTCAAAAATGGTTCATAGTCCAGGGGTGCACGTGTCTGTCAGAGAAAAGTTTTCGGATTTTGACAACATTGATGGAAGTGAGAGGGGCAGCCATTTTTAAGTTGAATGTCGATTTGTTTTGCTAGATAAGTTGACAGTAGAATCGTCTGGGAGCAGTTTACTCCCTTCTCCAATGACAAAACATGCATCCTCAGTCCAGCCAGGGATGACAGAAGTAATAGCTGCGAGCCTGAAGTGTTTGAAGATATTTAGGCAGAATGTATTGGCGGGTGCCTGAAATTGAATGGCAACTGGATGTCCCAAATTTTATTTTTTGGGTAAAGGTTTTAGGTGCAAAATATATGGTATTACCATTGGTTAAATACACTGGGGTATGTTAAGGCTCTAATTATTATGACCTATTTGGGGGTTTAGAGATAATTCAACCCCCAAAAATGTGTTCACCGTTGTGACTGTTCTATTTTACAGATTTTGCCGATCTGTTACACGTTAGTCTCATGTCGAAGGAAATCAAAGGGAAGAAATTCTGCAACGGAAACAAGCAAATAGAACTTGTTTTATAGCCTGTTTTTTTTTCTATTTTAGGTTATAATAATTTATTTTAACCTACTAAAAAGTTTTGCTTTATAAAGTATTAATGATGTTACCAAGCGCTCAGCAGTTTTATGCATCAAGATAGGATTTTTAGCATGTGGTTCTCTGACCGTCGGGGGAGTATGATAGGAGTTGTAGTTCTGTAACAGCTGGAGATCCATTGGTCAAGGCTGTTAGACCTTATGTATTAAGTATCATTGCCCTTAGCATCCAAAGATCCTTTTATTTTCTAGTCTGCACTAAAAGATAAAACTAAAATGTATATTGTGGTTGTCACGGGCAACAATGACCTTTGACTGCTGACATCCAGCCCTGTTATGCAATGATCTTTGTGACCACTATGTGCATTACATGTAATTCTATATTCCAGGATTGTAGCAGGACTTGGAGCAATCTCTTCACTGTACTGCTGCACAGCCTCTTCTTCCTACTTTAGCAGCTTTAGTTTAAATCCTGCAACAGTACCTGAGTTCTCCAAGTCCAGCTACAATCCTCTAATATAAATGCATTTTTCACAGTCCTTCTGCTACAAACACACAAATCTCCAGGGACAATACAAAACACTGTCTACAGCTTTGTATGGTCAAAACTGCTTACAGATCCCCTATAATAAGCTCATAATGGTGTTATGCATAGGCGTATAAGGCCTCCATTATGCCAATTCTGCATTTGAGCATATACGCAGTCGGTCCCTCCTGGTGCATAGTATGAAAATTAAATTGGCGCACCTTAGTTTAGTGCTCACATTGTGGGATATGATGTAGAATAGACCTATCCCATATATGGGTGTTTCTAGGAATAATAGTCAGGGTAATGTGATGAATGTAAGGATTAGTAGGTTCTAGCTATGTCGGATTAGGTGGAGTTAGTTGTTGTAGTATTATGGTATTAATATGAACGACACAAGTTCATACAACCACAACTATAGCACAATACAAGTGTCTGAAGAACCGCTGTAGAAGGTCTATGTATGTTATCTGTTCCTACAAGTATTTCTGTTCTCTTATCTGATGCAGATATTGGATGTTTTACCCTTGGATCAGTCTGTTGAGCCAAATAAAGACATTCCTTCCATGATCGTGTGGTGTCTACTTGAAGATGAATCTAAATATCAGATATATTGGGAATTTCTAGAGGAGCATTGTCTATAGCAGGGCTGTGCATTATGTGGGCGCAACTTTCGGTGGTCACATGGGGATACGAAACAGGTGCTGTACAGTAGTAGGGCTCCCGACGTGGGCGGCTGCCACTATGACAACAATGTGGTCCTGGGTACCTTACTGTAGGGCAGATGGTGCAGGGTATGGAAAGGCGAGTATGTATATTTAATATATATAATCAAAATGAGGCACTATACATGGGGGTCATTATGAAAGGGGCCATAATTAAAGCGGACATTATGAATGGGGGCATAAGGTAAAACTAAGTTCATTAGCCCAGTGCACTGAAGGATACATTTTTAAAGGGGTTGTACCAACTATGAAAGGTATACCCTTTCCACAAGATAGGGGAGCTACAGTCTGATCAGTGGACGTACCCTGATGGTCTCTGGACTCAGTTAACAGCTAGGACAACACAAGTTACCTATAATCCAAATAATCACACACTAATACCTGACCAAAATAATACAGACAGCTGGTGTCAATCACATACCAATTTTTTTTTATTTCTTTGTACAATTTACAGCAGTAATGGCTTCTCACTTTATTCCAAAATTACAAATATAAGGCCGCTCTCCACTGCAGAGCCACACACAGTGTTAAAAGGAAATACAAGTGATGTCATTTTCTAATTCTGGAAAATAAAACCTAGGAAAAACTTTTTTTTTTTTGGTTCTTTATAAAACATAAATTAGACCTGTCAACTGAGTTTTACCACACACACCAGTAATACCTGCTGGTAAGGGGTTTCAATATCTCACCTATCATCTGCCACTGAGATACTAACTTAATGCCAGCTGGTTTTCTGATATGTAAATGAGTATAGAAGAGTCCATTTCTGACTAGAAGAGTCATGTTTTCTCAAGGCTGCCAGTGAACTCTGCCTCCCTCTTTTGGTAAACAGCTCAGCTTCTCCTTGAATCTTGACCTGACAAGAAGTCATCTCCCTGTTCTTACCAGAATGCTGCCCCTCTCACTGAATGGTGAATTTAGCAGTGATCATTGTGTGGGAAACTGCTGATCTGTCACCATTTCATGTCAGAAATTGAGGACGCTTCTTTAACCCCTTGTACTAATACTGCCATTGAAAACACAAGATCAAAACATGGAAGAGCCATCTTTGGCAAATCAAGGGTCGCTATTTACATAGAGAATAGTTTTTAATAAGTGACCCTCCTATACACCAAAAACAAGGAAAGGCTTTGACGTGGTCACAGTAAATTTCTATCCAGATGAATGACATTTAGCTTGTGCTGGTCATACAGTACTGAGGTATGAAGCTCAAAATTTGTGAGAAAAATTAAGCCGTCCTGTCAGTCTTATTCATGGGGGATATTACTCCTGTGTGTTCATTTCCATTTTTGGTATCCTATAAACAATCCTAAAGTACTAATGGAGGGATATTATCAAACATAAATGGACCCCGCCTTCCCCCAAGACTATTGGCCAGGCATAACTATTGATTCCCTATCCTCAGGATAAGCAATCAATAGATGAATGGTGGAAGACATGACCCCAGCTTCGAACAGCTCTTTGGCTCCATCCTCCTGTAGTGGGCAGAAGCTGTAACTACAGCTGCTTCTACCATTTACTCTTAATGGCTGCAGTGACTGTGCCTAGTTGTTACGCACTCTACGAGTTGCACCCTACAAGTTGATGAACAACCAAATTGTGTGGGTGCCAGATTCCCATCATCAACAATTGGTGGCCTATCCAATTCTTGGTCAATCTTATTATTTAAATCTCTTAAAGGAGTGTTACATGAGCATGGGACCAGGTGAGCAAAAAAAAACAAACAAAACCACATAATTATCCCATATTCCTGGTTTCAGGCTGGTGTCTGACAAGAAGCACCAGGGATTTGCAGGACAAGCTTCAGTCAATGACCGTCCTAGGACATGGGACGTCTTATCCCCCTTCACCGAGGAGGTCACCATTTGGTTGAATTCTGTCCTGTGACCCCTCCCTTAACTATAAGGCCTGAAACCGGAAGTACCAGAGCGGGATAAGTATGCGTTATCGTAATAATGAGCTATTCATAGTAATATACAAAACTCTAAAGAGACAACAGGACGTACAGTGAGGGGGAAAAAGGCAAGAAAATGAAACCAGCAGCTTCTTTAAACAGGCGTAGCCACCTTTATTGTCATAATTGTGCGCTTACCGATATCTATAGGATCAGGAACCAGTGACATCACACGGTACCTCATTCCCCAGTGATGTCACTAGTTCATGTCTCTATATGATCCTCACTAGACATCCATAGTCATGGAGAAGCACAAGCACACATCTCCTTCATATCCTTCCATGTTATACATGTTCAAGTTGTTAATGCAGTCCAATTCAGATGTTGGCACATGTGTAAAACCCAAAATTTACCCAGCATTATTTTCCCGAACTGGGCGTTCATATTAAATGTGAGGTTAGAGAGAACAAAAAGAGAACTTAATAAAAAAAGCAAACAATGGCCTCAAAGGAACAGCCGTCTCCTAGAGCAGTCTCCCCTCCGTGCACCATGTAGCAGCGTGCCGCATCGCGTGTGAGTGATGGTGCCGGGGGCCCGCAGGACACCATCCAGAACCCATATCATCTATGCTTAGGCCACCGAGTTCTTCTACTACTGCCGGCTTCCTGGATCATCAGGATTGTACTGTTCCTTTAAGATACCACATACCTCCATAACACACACAACAGTCCTGAAAAGAGAAGACGGAGAAAACATACAGCCTAGTTATTAGGTTTAGCCAATTTTTTTTTTCTGGTATGGGTACGTCACTGTGTATCACAAAAGAGCAACTTAATTTGAGAGGAATTAAAGGGGTTGCCCACTATCAGCAAATAATAAGGTTTGTGTAAGGAAAAGTTGTACAATTTTCCAATATACTTTCTGTATCAATTCCTTATAGTTCTCTAGATCTCTGCTGTCTTTTTATAGAAAGCTTCCATGTTTACTTCCACCGGATAGAAATCTGTCCATGGTCATGTGATGTCACACAGGTGCAAGGCTCGTTGGTATCATAGAGAGTAATCAGAGCCGTGTGATATAACGAGCCGTGCACCTGTGTGACATCATAGAGAGTAATCAGAGCCGTGTGATATAATGAGCCGTGCACCTGTGTGACATCATAGAGCTTAATCGGAGCAGTGTGATATAACGAGCCGTGCACCTGTGTGACCATGGGCAGATTTCTCTCCACTGGAAGTAAACTTAGAAGCTTCCTGTAGAAGGACAGCAAGCAGAGATCTAGAAAACAGTGATGAATTGATACAGAAAGTATATTGGAAAATTTTATAACTTTTCCTTACACAAACCATATCAATTATTTGCGGAAAGTGGACAATCCCTTTAAATCATTATGTGTCTAGACTGTATAATTTATTTAGCTAAGAGAAATACAACTCCCGCACGAGCAGCGTTAAAGAAATCACTGCTGGTAAACACACAACTTAGCGGCTAAGCCTTTTAATACGGTTAGTGTGAACTGTGCTTACATAGGAGGTTTAATTCCCATCATGCTTCTTACCTTCAGCACCTTGTCCAGCTGCTGCTTACTGAGACTCTCTCCAAACTCCTGGCTCATCCGCGCCTGAATCATGTTCCTGCGTAACCTGTGGCCTTTGGAGAAAAGCTCCAGTAGTGTCTGTCGTTCCTATGGCACAAACGTGAAATGGATTTTAGGACGGGGCTATACCTAGATTCAACCCTCAACTACCACCTCCAAAGACAAGCATGTAGGGCTTGACCAAGTGTGCAAGTGTCCTCACTGGAAAGAGGAATTTCTGCTGCCAGGCTCCTGTTGGTGGGTTAACTTCTGTAAAGATTGGGCATGTTGGAATCCACCTGCCTGATCCTTCTTTCGCCTGATACCTGCCATCAAGTAAAAGGCAATCCCTATATTTATCTATCCTAAGTATACACGCATAGCAGGTATTGGGATCTGCGGTATGTCATTTAATTGCTGCAAATCATTGTGCAGAGGTTTAATTCTTCCCGAGATGGAAAGCTGCAGAAACCAGGACCATTTTGCCTGGTTTCTGATGCCTGGGTGTACTTGCTGGTGTTAATTCTGCAGCCATTACGCTACGTGTGAAGGTACTTTTATTCTCCTCAGATGGCAGGGAAGATCAGGGTCGGGCCATCTGGAATTCCTCTGCCTGATCCTTATATTCTTAGGAGATACTCTACTATTAGAGGTGCTGGCCGTGGCTCTCTCCATTCATTACACATGAACGTATGTGGCCCTCAGGCTGACCTACCTTATCATAAGTGTCCCCACAGGTCCAGAGTGCAAACACTTTTTGTTCCTCAGGTGTAGCAGTGCTCTGAGGAGGAAACTAACAAGAAAAAGATAAAAAAGATAACATGGAATAATGCTTAAAGTCTGACAACAGATATATCAGTTCTGGTAGAAATATAAATTCCTTATAATATCTAAATTTTGAAACCCCCTTTCCTTTCTGGGTTATGTTGTTGTTCTGTTAGTCCTCCTGAAAATTATGAGCCAATTTTACCATTCCCTGGTGTTCCATCACTGCCTATAGGCTGCAGTTGTTGCTCTACTTTCATGTGTAAGCAGTATATTTCAGAACATCCCGTTCCCCTTATGCCAAATATTAGCATATTTTATTATTTAAGACAATGCCAGGTAGAGGTTTTGCCATTAAAAGTGAAGCCGGGAAAGGAGAGTCTGCAGGTTTACGGCATAAATAAAGTGCACTGTTCCCAAAATCTTCATGAAACAAGGGATTAGCCGAGTCAATTGTAACAGGATAAAGCAATTCTTCAAGAAATCAATGAGATGTGAAGGTAATTGTGCAGGGAATCCATTGTGTCACTGACCTAATTACACGGCCAGATTCCTGCGGTCACCCGGATTATCCGAGAAGGTGCGCGGGTATAGGGAGGGACAATAGGCGCCATTCAAAGGAAAACATTCCAGTCCTACAGGGATCCTGAGTACGGTTTCATCTTGGCTCAAACCCACCCGACATGAGGGAATACTGGGGGGGGTCAAAGCTTGGTCTATGCACAATGCAAAAACCTATCGGCTGATCGCTACAAATGGAGTGCAGTAAAGAGATTTAACAGTAACTACTAGTTATTTTCAGATTGAAAGTGAATTTTATAAACACTCAAGCAATCCCTTTAATAAGTGCAGATTAGTGCAGAAGGGCTATGTGCGCCGCGGCCACCCACGGAAGGGCTATGGGTGCCGCCGCCACCACCCAAAATCTCTAGTCTGCACTTCTTTTACCGCTGTGATTTCTAGAATCATGATAGGACAAAAGACACTTATTCGTCCCACAACTATTCCTCCATGCTCCAACATACATATCTGCTTTGCTGTGAGCAGATGTTCTCAAGGGGGATAAGGTAGCAAGCCACTATTGGCCACTTATACGTTACCCTAATAGGGTCTCCTATATTATATTTACACTGGCAAAGTTTCTTAGTAGTTGCTGGCCAGTAGCAGCACTCTCCACGACTCTCCAACCACTTACACGGGAGCAGTGATCACAGAGAGGTTGTGCATTTAAAAGTAAAGGCACGAAACGTCACAGGAAGTTGCAGGTCACATGACCCACAGTTCACATGAAAAATCGAGAAACTTTACCAGGGTAAGTACTATATGGGTGACCGTCTTAAGGTCTTATACTTATCCTTGTAAAGTTTGTTATTAATGTAACATGACAAGTTATGACATGTCTAATATATTCCATTCTTCAAGGGAAGGGTCAGGATATCCCCATATACATTATATATCCCACCAAAATTAGTGGTCCAAGTCCAACTAATGTACATGGACATCTCTTCCCCATGACAAACATGAGCCACGATTCACTCTCCATGGCAAGGGCCGCTGTGTGGCCTCTATAACGAAGCACAATACTTACAGGCACCATGATCTGTTTACAGCCAGAGTTTATAACCGTTTCCTGCAGCATTTTGTCGGAGATGCCGCTAAAAAGAATATGTCCGGGAGGAAGACTCGCCAAATGAAGATTAAATAAACGTTTAAGTTCACTCATGGTCAAAACATACTGTCTCCTAAATGTAGACTCCACAAAGTCCAGAAGTTCTTTTGCCACAGGATCTTTCTCTCCGTTCATGGACTGGTCAGAGTTCTCATCCTCGTGGACACCATTGGCCATCCCGTTATTGAAGCTCTCATAGGCAGAGGTGTCCATGCTTTCATCGTCACTCACAGGCTCCTCTTTAATGTGAACGTCCGCCACCACCGTAGTGCTAGACGCCAGTTTGGTCTGTTCTTTCTTCCTATGCAAATCCTTTTCCAACCGTGCTTGATTCTCCTTCGCTTTGGCTCTGGCTATATTCAATACTTGGTCCCCGGTCATTACGGTAGATGAAGCTGCGGAGAAGGCAAGTGAAATGGAAAAACCAATGAGAGGCTCTTTGAGAAGAGAGTGTAATGGTAAAACATTTTAAAGTACTTCCAAAATAAAAAAAGCTTATGCTACCTCAGACCAAGGGTGCATGCACACATCCGTGTACCCACACGGCACACGTCGGGCACGCTGGAGAGGAGGAGAAGCGAGTGCTGCTCGCCCCCTTCCCTCTCCATAGAGAATTGTGGTGCACGGTCTATCTTTTTTGCGGTCACGGCACGGCAAGCACACGTTGTGCTCACCGTACTGAACCTGATCGCCATAGACAACTATGGGGGGGGGGAGCATATGCGGGCGTAAATTTGCGGCCGTATATACATCCCCCATACGTTCGTGTGCATGGAAACCAATATGGAGTTATCCATTCAAGTCAATAAAAGGGATTGTTGTTACACCATGACCTCTAGGGGTCAAGAGAACAGAGTCTTGCAATTCATGGGATTTGTGCTGGGAAAATGATGCACCAGTGCACATGTATCTCAAGGTTTTTGGTGGGACAACCCCTTGAATAAATTAAAATAAGATAAATGCCCAAGAAGAAGTGCAGGTGGATGATATCAATGAAAATGGGATGCAGATTTTCTGTCTGGGATATTAAAGGGTTGTACCAAGTTTCACTGTTATCCCCTATCCAAAGGGTAGTAGATAGATATGATTGGCGGGGGTCCCAATGCTAGGACCCCGTCCCATAACTAGAATGGGGGTCCTGTTCTCACCAAGTGGTGGAGTTGCAGGTGGGTGCATGTGTCCCGCTGCTACATTCAATACAATGGGAGTGTTAGAAGTTACAAAGCACAGCGCTCCGGTATCATAAAGGTTTTCACTTTATATTAGTGTGGTGGAAATTTCACTAGCCCCAAAGTATTGAATGCAGCAGCAGGACACATGATTAACCTGCTCACTCCTTCAATTAGCGAGAACAGTGCCCCATTCTCATTGCTAGTCCTTGCTTGTGATCGCTCAGAGTCCCAGCAGTTAGCCCCTAATTGATCAGATTGTTACCCCCAATCATGTGGAAAGGAGAAAACAATCAAACTTGATACAACACATTTAATGAAGGAATAGACACCAAATAAATAATCATGGGATCACCTGTCAGACCCCCAAAAGACCCCCTGCTTGCTTAGAAAGGGGTCTTATTGGGATCTGCACTACTAGCTGCGGCTTTCTGCTTAACAAATACTACAGAATCTGGGACCAAGCCTCTGATATACATGCGCACAGAGCTCAAATCATGTATTGTCCAAACCTCAGTTACGACAACAATGAGCTAATAAAGCAGGATTACACATTAAAAATCAAATCCTCAGGTAATCCTGTACATATCCTCTTACCCGGTTTACACTTGGCCAATAACAAAAGGGCTCAGAATGAAAAATTATTCTATTGAAATGAGATAATTACCAGCGAAACAATAGAACCGGGACCTGCTTACATCTAATAATAACCCACGACAAAGTCCTGCAGTGTTCAGATTGTCGCATCAGGTACGCTGCCCCCTACAGACCACAGACACATAACACGGTTTACTAATCATCTGTATTTACTGTGATGGGAAGACACCAACATGCAACCTTTCTGATACGTTGCTGTACACACTAGGTCTAAGCAAGTCCAAGCAATCTGAACCTGCATGAATGCAAAACCCCGATAAAAAGCTGCAATTACCTGAAGACATATCCATCTTTTTACATGTCAGATCTTCTTTTGACAAACTGAACACTTTCTCTAACCTGCGACAAAAAATGAACATCGAGAATGACAACATGTTGACTTGTAGAGGTGTAAAACAGCTATTTACTATAATAATATGATCTATAGGTGGTACAGTATCTCCAAAGTTTTATAGCAGAGACTTTAATGATGTAAGGACTATATAATAATTTATAAGAAACGTTCTCCATGTAGATGGATTATCCGATTTACATGTCTATTCCATAAAGATTTGGGTCAAATTCTTTCAGGTCTGAACATTGAAGTTCAAAACTATGAAGTTATTGTATTTCGGATAGAAACAAATCTGCTTAGGGAATATTATAATCTATATCCGTCTTCTGCCAATATCATGGAAACTGTAAGTACTTTCATACCGGGGGCCGAGCAGTGAATTTTCCTGTGGGTTCCTTTACAACAGTCCACAGCAAGAAAAATAAAGGTTCATAAAAATAGAAAAATAATACAATATAAAATATAACCAAAAATATATAAAAAATGTAAAAAAAAAAAAAAAAAAAGAAAAAGAAAGCAAAGGTTCAGAGGCAAGAGTGAACCTGTAGGAATATTTGCGCTCCCAAATACAAGAAAAAAATTAAATCAACCCCCAGGTATGTTCTCGCTGTACATACTTGGACTGTATCCCTTTCCATAGCATAGATTGTCTCTGGACCACATCCGGATGCTTCTTCATAAAATCTTCATCAAAAGGCAGCATGAACTCCCAGCCTTTGTTAATCCTTGGTATAGCCATATGGTCCAGGAAGTCCTTGACATCTTCCTGGCAGAGCTAGGAGAAAACCAAAGACTCTCAAATGACCTGAATATTAGGATTTAAGTCAAATTAGCATTAAGGTAACAAATAAGAGATCATTCACAACTTGCATTACTTATGCTGATCACACATCAAAAAGATATACAATGGGAATGGTATATATTGCAAGACACAGGGTGGATACACCCCAAGGCTAAGGCTGGTTTCAGACTAATGTAATAGGGACTGATATATACGGAGGCCATTTGCGGCTGAATATCGGTCCCCATTGACGCCAATGGCGGCCAGTCATGGTGCGGTAAGCATAAGTTGTCTCACCGTACCGAAAATGAGAAATATAGTACATGTTCCACATTTTGCCATGTTACAGCACCAGCTGCTCCCTTCTCTATGGAAAAGAGTGAGCAGCACTCGCTCCTCTCTCCTGTGCGCGGCTGTATGATCGCCAGGGCAAGCAGATGTTTGTCTGAATGAGGACTGAAACAGGACACGACCCTAGTCAGCGCCTTAAAAATGGACTGACCACAGCGTAGAGGACGGGACTACTCGCATCATAGTGATCTATCATACAAGGAGTCCCTGCTTCCCTGCAGTAATTGTGATCAGTGTATAATTCATAAGAAACGCTGGAAAATCTGATTAACACGTCTACTTTGTAAAGATTGGGGTCAAATTCTATGTAATCTGAACATTGGAGCTCATGTAAACTGTGCAATTATTGGGTTTCTGATCCAAGAGCCAAACGAATGGAAACAAATCAGCATAGAAATTGAAGCAATCCATAGGAGTCATGTGCAGATCACCGATATCATGGGTTTCAAAAACCCCAGTGTAAAGGACAGGATTACTTTTATCATAGCCATCTATCATACAAGGAGTAGCCACTGTAATCATGATCAGTGTGGAAGCAGGGATTCCTTGCATCAAATATTACCAAGATCCTCAGAGTCTCGTCCATTACACGTTGGGTTGGCTCTTGAAATCCGGCAAGTGTATGGTATGTTTTTTGTGTTTTGTCTATAGTTACAACTATGGCAGGATTACCTCCACCATACCCAATCTGCATCAATGAACACGTATAACGTTCATACCTTTGTCACAGTCGCCACATCTTTCCTCACCACCCAGCGATCTTGTGTGAACTTCCACATCTAAAAGACAAGGCCGGCAGTGAGGATGCTAGACTTGATGTCATGATTCAAAGATCAATACTAAAAATCTGGCCCATCGTCAGAGTTCCTATATATATCCATCAAGTTTCCATATGGAAGTATATTATGGTATATTGCAGTAGTATAGGACGTCTAACGATGCGACACTGTTTTTACAATGGACAATTAGAGTCTACTATACAGTTCTGTATTCTGCTCATACTTACAACAAAGTCTCTTCCACGACACAGAACTTCGGCAGGGACCCCACTGTGAGGACTGGATGACTCCTTTGGATACAATACATCACTAGAGATAAAGAAAATTATATTATTAGAGTATAAAATGCAGTGGAAAAAGTCCCTGTATAAGAATACACGTGAAATGACCTTGTTACAGTTGGGAATCACAATGTTTAGCACATATACTCCAGCAATACCTACACTGTACACTCACTATACATGGGTTTGCAGTCAACTTTTTAGCACTTACCTCTTAACCACCCAGTTTCCCTGCACCAACATCGCCACCTGCTGTATGCATCGCAGAACTGCAATAGATTCTGTTCCTGCCGCCATTAATCCCATGAGATTAGCGAACGGTATAACTTTAACTAAAAATAAGAAAATGCATTTAAAATCTTTATGTACAATTCTGGGAAATAAGGACTTATTCAAACGATTCTGGGAACATGGAGCGCACACATTTCACAGACTACTGCTCGGGGAAAGGGAGTCCAAGCACAATGGTGCTGACTGAATATATGATTACAGTACAGCGCAGTGGTCCTACACGAACGCAGGGATTCCTTGCATCATATACAACTATGATGCTTGGGCTCCCATTGCTGAAGCATATTCCAAAGAATCTCATTCCCCATTTCTTCCCACTACTACCTTTGTAAAGGTAGCTAATAAACCTAATTTACAAAGGCAGTGGGAATATTTTTGATTGCATCTATATATCATGTATGTAGATTAATATATAAGCGGAGCTGCATCTGATAAAGAACAAATTGGAGTGAGTTTAAGGACATACCGTTTTTCATCAGAATCTTGATCTGATCTGCCAGCGGTAAGGTTCTCAGCTGGGCCATGGATAGGACATTACTGGGAGCTACCGGCTTTTCACTATTTGGGAAAATACATTATAACTATAACAAGTATTAATATATATTATATATATTTTACATGTATGTATGAGATATATACACAATATAGATAAATAAATAAATAGATATACATACATACAGTCCTAGCAAAATATCAAGAATCTACAAAGGTCTGCCATATATACTCGAGAATAAGCCTAGTTTTTCAGCACAAAAAGGGTGCTGAAAACCCAAACTCTGCTTATACTCGAGTAAAAAAAAAATATAGGTTTTACCAGGTTTTTGTGGTAAAATTAGGGGCCTCGGCTTACACTCGAGTATATATGGTAATAATATGACATGAATCAGAGGCACCGATATTGGGGTGTTCTGCCATTTAGCGGATCCTCACATACTTCGTAGTGGCCACAGGGGTCCAAGAAGTCCCAAAACAGTAAAATATAAAAAGCCATCACTACATAAAACAGAAGTTACCTTTCTTCCTCAACACTGGGCGGCATCAGCATCTCCAAGTACTCACTGCAATAGAAGAGACGACACGGTCACTTTTGACACACATAAAACCGAATGTATCCAGATAAATACTGATGTATCGGGAAGATCTACTCTGAACATCGAATAAGTTGAACACAGATGTGCACACAACTGGGCAGATTTATCAATCAGTTAAAGTAAAAAAAAACTATAATACACCAAATTTTTCTAGGGACACACTAGAAAAAGTCTATGTGTGGACTTGGTTTGCATCAAAATTTTGCATATTTTAACATACACCAAGCCAGCAGATTCAGCTGTCATTTTGACAGATCTGTCTAAATAGTGTAAATTTAACCCTTTATAGACAGCAGGAACAGTTTTGTACAGCAGTTTTCAGGAGGCGACTTCTGATAAAGTATATAGCAGTCCTGCTGTACCCGCACTGGTGACAACACACAGAATAACAAAAGTTTTACTTCTGAGTGCTTAACATCAGTGTTTGTACAGAGCAGGATGTCCAAGTGGCTGCCACCAATGAGGAAAGCTAACAGGATCGGTTATAGGTTCAATGCTATTAGCCAAGTGTTAAAACTTTTATGCTGTTTTAGCTGCCAAGAGAACTGACCTGTCCGCATCCCTTACACAACATTCACGTATGCTGGACGAGCATATGACAGCGTGCTAGAGAGCAGCGCTCACCCCTCCACTTTTCATAGATAACAGCACCATACGCACTTGGTCGCCTTACCAGTCTAAGGGGATGTATATCCGATATGCATCCCCCTGACAGTTGTGTGAATGCGCCCTCCTGATGAAACACACACACTCTCTCTCTTATTAAGTCTTTATCCTGTACCTGGGGGATTTTATTAACTCTTGGTTCTCCGTCGCCGTCTGATTTTGACAAAGCAGATATTGTCTTTCATGTTCTGATCGACTGTCCTAAAAAATACAAAAGAAAGTTAATATTTGAAGGGCTCAAAAAGGGTTTTTTTTAACAGAAAATCATGGCTGCTTTCTTCCAATAACATGGATAGTGACCATGGATAGTGTGTGGTACTATAACCAAATGATAATCAACCATCAAAATCCATCATTATAAACCTGATAAACCAGGGGCACTTACTCATAGATCCAGGCACCGTGACTGTGGTAATCATGTTATGTTTGTTATCCATGGGGTCCTTTCCTTCTAATATCAACTTTTATGTTTATGCCAATAAGCCAGAGGGGCTCCTGGGGGTGTTTCAAGAGTCCCTTCATGTTGTAGCTTCATAGGCTGTTACACTGTGCAGGAGCACTCCCACCCCACTGTGTGCTGAAACTTCCTTTGGTGCTGTGAGATTACATCAGTCAGAGGGAGCAGAGGAGAGGAAGTGTAACAGTTTGTGAAGCTACAGCATGGAGAAGCTATGGTTCACACGCCCATAGTCCTTCAGGCTTTTAAAAGTTAATTTTAATTGGAAGGAGGCCATGGATAACAAATATAAGAAGATTACCACAGTCACGGTGCCTGGAGTAAGTGTCCATGGTTCATCATGATTTTCAGCTCTACTTGTTTCTATACAGCTACAATGGAGGCACATACCATGGTCAGGAGTGGCACTATTTTTGGGGCAGCCATTATTTCAACCCCTTTAAATCAAAATACCCAATTTCTCCATGAATTTAGCTGTAACCCTTGGTCAGTGGGATTATCCATAGACTCTCACCTTGATCCCGCAGTAGTGAAGGTGCACCCAGGACTCCTCAGCTTGCTTCTTTTGCAGAAATTCATAGGACTGGGCCCTCCTCTGCTTGGCCTGGTCAGATTCGGGGCGAGAAAAACGTACCTACCAGGAGAACAAGTGACATTTACAATGATATCACAGGACGTGCCTGGACCCCCTTAATCTACAAAACATGTAAAAGCAATTACTATGACATCAAGAAGCAAAATTAGACATCTAGCAGCAGCAGCTAAAGGCACATCAAAATAACCATCATTAGCAATGTCTTCAATCGTGTCCTTAGCTATAAGGCTTAACCCCTTAATAATCTTTTGAACTCTGTGTGATTGGTGGTTGGCTTCTGGCATGGCAGCACTTAGGACTAATGTCATGATGGGAGCGTCTCCTACTCTAACTCATTAGCATTTTCTGATTAAATTGTAAAACTACTTAAATTTAAATGTGGTTTAAAGTTTCATTCTATGGGAATGGATGGAAATTGCTAAACAACCTCTCACATGTGCGACCTGCAGCTCCATCAATTATTGAGAATGGTACCCGTTTACTCATGACCCCACTGATCAGATTGTTATCCCCTACCGACAAGATAAGGGATAATAATCAACAAGCTGGTTGGTCCGACTGCTTGGACCCCACTAAACATAAGGCTACATTCACACTGTAGCACGGTGGGCACCTGTCCGCGCCCGGGAGAGGAGGAGGGGGTGAGCGCTGCTCAAACCCGCCCCTCTCTATAGCGATATATGCGCCCATTGCTGTTTATGGGGGACGGATACATCCGCTGTATATACGTCGGCCGCATATATATGTCCCCCATACGGTCGAGTGATTACAGCCTAAGAACGGGACCCGCTGCAATAAAGAGAACAGGAGACAAGAGTTACCAGTAAGACTTACAGTTACTTGCTTGACGTCATCCTCAACTTCATCCTGAGAGGAATCACCGGCTAGAAGACACAAGATGTGACCTTAACACCAAAGACATTATTACCACAAAAATATGAAAGAACTACATGTAGCATTACTTTCACCTACCATCATTTGCAGCTTCTCGCTCTCGGCATTTGGTATCTGCTTTGTCCAAATATGAGAAACTGGGCCGAAGCTGAAGGATCCCGTGTAAAGGTGTTACATGGATCTCACCTGCAACAGAAGAAAATAAATCCTTGAAGGAGTTTTCCAGGAATATGGGGCCAGGAAGAAAATAAGTAATTCTCCCCACTCTAGTACTCCCTAAAGTTCTGGATAAGAGGATCATAGGATCCACTTTATCCAATGATTGGCCTCCTCTGGAACACAAGAAGTGAAGTCCCATGGAAAGCGGAAGTGACGACCATTGTCAGAGGAGGCCTCTCATTGAGCGAAACAGGTCCCAACACCTTTTGGAGCATGAGTACAGGTGCAAGGCATGAAGAACTGAAAAGAGACAGGAGCCAGAGAAGGGCAAATGTGTCCCCCACCCCTTCTTTCTCACTATTGGTTTTTCAATATTTCTACGGATTTTAGTAATCCAGGGGTTGAAAAACCTGTCCGCTTTCTTCAAAAAACAGACCTATACCTAACCATGGGTAGTGTGTGATATTGCAACCAAGCTCCATTCATCTCTATACAACTCAGCTGCAATACCAGCACAAACTATGGTCGGGGGTGGCTTGTAGAAGAAATGAGCCATGTAATTTAATCTCTGGACAACCCCTTAAATAATAAATTTCAGGAAAGAAAATTGGAAATTGAATATTTTTACAAGATGCATAACAAAATCGGCAGCACCCCATTACAGGAATTGGTGGTCTGATTGCAGGGACCAGCGTACCTTTTCGATAAAATGCAACCGCATAGCGAGATGTGTTGCTAGCAGCTTGAATGGAAGAGAACGTCTGCTTGTCCATAAGTTTTCTAATATAAAAAGTACACAAAGTAAAGTGATCAAGCATAATGCTTGTAATACATCAGTACAATATGCAGATTGTGAAAGAACAAAGTATTTAGCACTCATATGCATCATCTGTGGTTGCTCTACACAACACTAACAATTTAAAAGAAAAGTACATGCATAACAATGAAAAAAGCACCTAAATTTTGTTTAACCCAATGAGGTAGGATGTATTAAAAAGGCCTAAAGTTCCATATGACTATTTGTAATGTACTTCTATATGTCCCCTGTGATTTGTAAAGCGGTACGGAATATGATGGTGCTATATAAAGATTATTACTAATGTCCAGGAAGCTTGGGAATATAGGATTCCACAAACATGGAAATTATTAGATGACATCTGCTGTAAGGTAATCGGTAACAAATTTCCAGAATGTCTTCATTATAATAGAAGGATTTTCTTACGAGGAGAAGGTGCTGGTCTCGTCAGTACCGGTGCCATCCACATTGAATGCGATCTGTTCACCTTTACTACGACAGTAATTTGGACTCATTGTATTTATGGCCATGTCAACCTCCACCTAAAATATAATACAGGGGACAATGTCACCTCCAACAAATCTTCCAAGAGGCTGAAGATGAAATCATAGACACAATTTCTCTCCTACTTTTTGTTGCTTTGGTTTAATCCTGGCTGCGAGATGTGGGACGCCATCATAGGTCATCATTGAAGGTCGTATCGGATACTTGGAATAGAGGGGGGAAAATTTTTTTTTGAAAAATTGGTTGACAGAACTAATGAACTGAAAAATATTAGAGACATTAAACACATTTGCATATGAAAGGAAGTTCTCAAATTTTAATCCTCTAGTGATGTTAACAGCATAAAGAATATTTTTACAATTTTACTCTTATTATTATTTCTCTTTTAGCTCCTATCACTCAGTGATGGTCAGTTTAAGATTCAAGAGTGTAGGCGGGGACTCTAAGCAGACACTTTACGATCCCTCTAGTGCTATGAGATGCTGTGTGCTGGCAATGTGCTTAGATTATCAGGGTACAGGTTTATCTACACTTTCATTTAGCTCCTGAAAGTTCTACTTGTATCTGCCACAGAAAATGAGAGATTTGACTGATCAGAGTCATTAGATAAATATAACACACAATGACACTCTCTGCTATATCTCAACTATACAGAGTCAGCTCTGCTATAACTCCTTCCCCTTCTAAAGATGTTTGTACAGCAAGTCTCCTCACACTGCTAAAAACCTGGGGACCATGTTCTGTGTGTGAATGGAGTAGTAATACACATGTGCTCTTTTCACTACTTCAATTCTTGATGGAGCGCTGTACTCTGCTATCACCATCAGTCCTAAACTAATGAGCAATCCTGAAGTCAGGGGTGGGAGTCCCCATCACTGAGGGTCCCAGAAGTCAGATCTCCAACATTAAAATATTTGTGAAAAGAAACATCACCGCAAGGAAAGACTAAAAATACAACCATTGGCTAAAACTTGTTTTACAAAGCATTGTAATATAATCTTCCATTACACATAATACAGCTATAGAAATTACAGTCCTGTGGGAATAGCCGCATATACTGAGGCAATGCAAGTCACCTATAATTGGTGTCACATACCTGGAATAAGTACAGCTTCTCGGCCAGGCTTTTGGCCAGATAAACATCAAGCTGAAATAGGGAAAGAAGTCGGCATTAGGTGATGCAGATTATAACTCATGATTACATTGTTATAATGTTAAGTGACTGTGTATAGACGCAACGCATCAGGTGACAAATTACATCTAAGGGCTCTGGTTTCCGATACTTCTCATGTCTATTATTTATAACATATCCACAGAGTATTTCATCGCTCCCGTAGAGATGCATGGAGTGTGGCCGCGCATGCTGAAGCCGGAAACACGAGCAGGAATAGGACCTGCTGCGAGTTGTGTGGCTCGGGCAGTCACTGATCACACACAGGGCTGTGATAACAAAGCCATGTATGAAATAACTTTGTCTTTGTGCTATACAACGGAACAACAGAAAAACCATTCGTGTGAAGGGAGCATAGACCATATTCACATGAGCCTCATTCAGAACAACAGAAAATATCTGCTGCGCGTGAATATACTTTTATTGACAGGTGTCAGATCGTCCTTGTGGATTCCACAAAGCACAGTTTACATAAAGGGTCATTTTCATACCAACATTTTGGAACATACTATAAAAACCAAATGGGCCTAGACAGGTAAAGTCTAAACCAGATTTATCTTATATGAGACATTAACCACAAGCCAAATGCAAAGAGCTTTGCCCTTTTCCAAGATTAAGCGACACACTTGTCTGTAGGCAGCAATTGGTACTGCAGATTATGTCCATTAAAGGGGTTCTCCCTTGCCGATCGGTGGGTGTCTGAGATATGTGATCCCCGCGGATCACAAGAACGGGGGTCCAATGTACCCCCATCACACCCCGAAATGACTGAAGCAGCTCCTGCCCAGTTCATCTCTATGGAGCTTACGGAGATTGAGGAGTACAATAGAACCTAACTTGCTCCGATTGGAGAACCCCTTTAAGTGTATGAAGTTAAACGGCGATAACAGATACAATTCAGAGACAGAGCCTGATGGATGAGGTTCGTCTGGTTATACCCCAAGCATCATCATCTCTGGATGAATGGACATACATGACAGTCCTGCGTGTGCACTGCTCTCTATTCATCTCTGTGGCTCCATCCTCTCCGGCAGTACAATAGAGCTGAACGCAGCGCAATGGATATGTGAGCCAATTGCTCCATTTATCCATAGAGGAATAGGACTATTCTGCAGTTAAATGGGGTCCCCTGGAATCTGAACCCCAATGATCAGACTCGGTCTTCTTATTATGGTAAAGTATCCTTTGTGGAACAACCCCTTTAAGCATGTGACACCATCCATCTCATATACACGTGACCACTACCTCCTTACACAAAAGACATAAGTGAGATAGGTGCTAGAAGAAGGGCACCTACACTCTACCTCTTGTATAATGGGATCGTCATCTTCATTTTCCATACTACAGTCAGACACCAAGGCGTGTGCTCCACGTGACTCAGGACCCAACAATAGACACCTATAGAAACAGAGAGTAAACAGATGACATGTACAGTAGACGAGGCCCCGGCAACAAACCATGACTAATCCCATAACTCAGCTATACCTCTGTAACGCTAATAGCTACATAAATTTGCCATTTCCGGGGTCTTAAATAGATGGGGGGGGCCGGCCTCTGATGCCAGAGAATATAATATAAAGTTATTTTATCCGGTTGTAAGGGAAACAATTTGTAGCTAAAAGAAGGCTGTCATTTAGGGCTCTATAAGAACCTGTCACTAGCTGCATGTGTGAAAATGTGATGCCAGGTTCTCTTTTAAAGACGCAACGTGTTGTCTGTGTTGTGGAGGTGGCAAAACCAACATTAAATTTAACTCTGTGGAACCAACATCAAAAGTGTTATCTGACCAACACCTCCCATCGGGACACTGCTTTATCCCTGTTAGCTCCTGATATCCTTTCATGTACAGACACGGCGTCAGTAAAGCACCTGAGTCATTGGCACTTTCCAGACACTCCCCAGCTATGGCAGCGCCAGGACCACAAGCGCAGGATGTCCGGTCATGTCACCTTACAGCATGACACAGGTCCCACTATAGGGCCATCCTTCAATGGAAGGATGAAACTGCAGAGTGAGGAAACCCGTAGGCTGATGTGCGGTGGCCGTAGTGATGTTGGCGCACCGGATGCCACATCAACCATGATTATATTTAACCCCACATACACTTGGTACAATGTACCCAACTTTGCTGTAATGTTTATGGGCACCTTTAGGCTGCATATGCGGAGGTAACATTGTAGATTGTGCCTCAATACGCAAATCAAGGTGCACAGTGTGAACGCGGCCTTAGGATATATGGGGGCATTGGGGTCTTTGGTGCAATCTGGGTCCTCATTCCTTCACACTTGGGGATAATATAACGTTTCTTATACTCAGGATACTGGAATGATCAGAAATACTGAGTCATTGCCTGCACCTATTATAAGGAAACAGCGGAGTATTATAAAAACATTACAGCTACAGGGATAATGGTTTATCATAGGGAAGACACACATGACTGGGCACTCAGCTTTCCCAGGAGCATGTTTCACCTGCCAGAGCACAGGGTCACAGCGATACAGGAGACGGGATATCAGGCTGATTTATACATAGGAGTCAGGGAAAGCTAGGTGATGGACACCGTAGTCGCCACCCAGCTTTCCCAGGCTGCAGTGTGATGATTACACTGCACAGTGTGAGCCATGATGTAGAGGTGCCCTGCAGCAGCTATGGGGGGATGACTGCAGCCCCCGGCAGCACCACGTGACCCGCCCCGGGGAAGCTCCAGCCACACTCCGGCCCAGGGTCACCCCCCGCCTCCGGCCTACCTACCGCACTCGGCTCCCGGTGTCTGAGTCGCTCCCCGGCCAGACCTCAGGCGGCAGCCATACTGTTGTAACGCAGACACGTGGGGAGCGGCTCCTCTTACCCACAATGCACTGAGCGGTGTGTCTGGTGACAGCGGGTCGGCAGGTGGCGCTGTCATCCCATCAACAAAATACAAATGACTGAAAAGGAAAAATTTCTGTGGCAGCGGTGGGATTCGAACCCACGCCCCCGAAGAGACTGGAGCCTTAATCCAGCGCCTTAGACCGCTCGGCCACGCTACCTCCATGCGAGAATAAGGGTTCTCCATGTACATAACCCTAATATCCGGAAATGTCACGCTTCTGAAAACACTGAATTTATTTTGATATTTTTGTGAATAGGACAAAAACTATAGGATCCATTCAAGAGAAGACTTGTTTGTGAAATCAGCATAAACATATGGAAACTGCCAACATATACCTCATAATATATGCCCATAGGCCAGTGATGGCTAACCTATGGCACTGGTGCCAGAGGTGGCACTCAGAGCCCTTTCTGTGGGCACTCAGGCCATCACCAGAGATGACTCCAGGTATCTTCCTGCAGTCCCAGACAGCCCAGGACTCGCTGTGCACAGAGATATTTTAAAGTGACAGCTCTACCTGGGAGTATTTGCTGCTTTATTGGTGCCCCCAGGTGCTGGTATCAATGACACATTAAATTAAATTTCTGTGTTGGCACTTTGCGATAAATAAGCGGGTCTTTGTTGTAGTTTGGGCACTCGGCCTCTAAAAGGTTTGCCATCACTGCCATAGGCTATCAGCTTCCATATATTGTGTGTGGTGAAAGCAAAACTTATAACAAAATTTATCATTTCTGTTCTCCTCGTTTAGGGGATTGTGAAATAACAGGCACCAGCAATGCCCCAAAGTCTTCATAATGGAGTCCTTCAAGCCTACGTTGTCCTTCATTATACGTTACAGTTTATCCCAACTCAGCTGTTTATTATATATCCACACAAAAAAATCATAGATACACGATACCTACCTCGGGAGAGTTTGTCACGCATAATACGCTCCGAAAACCGCTTAGCGTATAGACTCCCATTGACCTAAATGGAGAGTAGAGGCGCACCCTTGGTCACTCTCAAGTCATTCAAATCTATGAGAGCGATGAAAATACCTCAGGGCGCATTCACATTATGCGTTTCGTCGCATTCAAAAGGCTTCATCCTTGATCACATGTTGAAGTAACATTGCGTTTTAGCAAATGCAATGGAAACGCAATGTTACTTCAGCATGTGATCAAGGTTGAAGCATTTGGAATGTGTGGCAACGTGTGATTAAGCCCTGGATACTTTTGGCACCCTCATAGCCTGCACTCACACATTTCATTTGCATTGTATAAATGTACGTGGGCAGGGCTCGGCCCAGTCGCATATTTGTAACAAGGACCCGGTGTTTGCATGTAAACAACGCACAGTAATTATACAAATTATGCAAATGAACACCAACGGAGCCCAGAGATCCTCCGACTCATTTACATAATTTTAAAGCCTTAAAAAAAAAAACAGGGCATAAAAAGCTAAAAAAAAATAGCAGATCCTTCCAGAGGGAGCACACACCAATATGTACATGTGCTTGGTTTACAATCCTTCATCCTGGTGGTATATTTCCTTTAAATCCCCTATCTGCCCGGGGCCATCAGTGGTTCTATTATAAAACCCTTCTCTGCCCTAGACCACCAAGGGAGTGAAGTTTATCCCTTTAATAAGCTTTGAACTCAGGATCTGTTAATATTAAACAGTTTTACAATAATATATGATATTACTGTTTTGGTAGATAAAATTAATGTTGCTTGCCGTATCGTAGCACAGTGGGCACCCGTCGGCACGCAGGGAGAGGAGGAGGTGAGCGCTGCTCACCCCCGCCCCTCTCCATAGTGGAATATGGGGCATGGCGCCGTATGCTGAGAAAAGATAGGACATGTCCTGTCTTCTCACAGGGTACGGAGCGGTACGGTGCCGGTACATGTGCTGCACCGTACCACTCCCCTAGGGCGCCGTGCGCCCATTCATATCTATGGGTGACGCACATTGGCCGTATATATACGTCCCCCATACAGCAGTGTGAATACAGCCTAAACATGAGAACATTTTGATGGGGATTACGCACCTTTTAACCCACTTACCTAATACACCTAGCACAAGAAACAATTTTCTTTCATACTGTATGTAGTTTAATTCCTGCACTAGGAGACCATCAGCTCAGGAATGAGCTACACATTTTGCATTGTCTACATGTAAAACATGAATTTCTCATTCCTGATCGCAAGCGTAAGGTCCCTTTCACACTTGCGTTTTTCACGCGCGTTTTCTGCACGTGCTTTTGGCGCGCAGAACTTGCATTGCACTCTGACCCATTGTAACCAATGGGTCTTTTCAGACTTGCATTTTTTTTCACGCACACACGCGCGTTTTTTTTAACGCGCGTTTAAATCTCAACATGCTCTACTTTTGCAAGTCACGCTTGTGAAAAATGCACCATACAAGTCTATGGAGATGCATCAAAAACGCATTGCACTCTGAGACACTTGCAAGTGCAACGTAAGTGCAATGTGTTTTTCACACATCAATTGCCATAGAAAAGATAGAGCTCAATCTTGAGTCCATTGAAACGCATTGAAATTGCATTGCAATTGCATTGCAATTGCATCAAAAACGCGCGTGAAAAACTGAGACACTGAACAAACTCTGACTGAAAACTGATTGCACTCTGATGCAAAATGTGCGTTTTTCACTGACCAAACCCTGATCGCACCCTGATCAAACTCTGACGTGATCTGCAACGCAAGTGTGGAAGGGGCCTTAGGCCCCTTCCACACTTGCGTTGCATTTCACGTCAGAGTCTGATCAGGATGCGATCAGGGTTTGGTCAGTGAAAAACTGACATTTTGCATCAGAGTGCAATCGGTTTTCAGTCAGAGTTTGTTCAGTGTCTCAGTTTTTCACGCGCGTTTTTGATGCAATTGCAGTGCAATTTCAATGCGTTTTTCACGCGCAGAAAATGCGCGTGAAATGGACTCAGGACTGAGCTCTATCTTTTCTATGGCAATTGATGCGTGAAAAACGCATTGCACTTGCATTGCACTTGCAAGTGTCTCAGAGTGCAATGCGTTTTTGACGCGTTTCCATAGACTTGTATGGTGCGTTTTTCACGCACGTGACTTGCAAAAGTAGAGCATGTCGAGATTTAAAAAAAAAATGCATGCGTGAAAAAAAATGCAAGTCTGAAAAGACCCATTGGTTACAATGGGTCAGAGTGCAATGCAAGTTCTGCGCGTCAAAAGCACGCGCAGAAAACGCGCGTGAAAAACGCAAGTGTGAAAGGGGGTTTTCTGCGCGTGCTTTTGACGCGCAGAACTTGCATTGCACTCTGACCCATTGTAACCAATGGGTCTTTTCAGACTTGCATTTTTTTTCACGCATGCATTCGCGTTTTTTTTAACGCGCGTTTAAATCTCGACATGCTCTACTTTTGCAAGTCACGCGCGTGAAAAACGCACCATACAAGTCTATGGAGATGCATCAAAAACGCATCGCACTCTGAGACACTTGCAAGTGCAATGCAAGTGCAATGCGTTTTTCACGCATCAATTGCCATAGAAAAGATAGATCTGAGTCCTGAGTACATTTCACGCGCATTTTCTGCGTGTGAAAAACGCATTGAAATTGCATCGAAATTGCATTGAAAACGCGCGTGAAAAACTGAGACACTGAACAAACACTGACTGAAAACTGATTGCACTCTGATGCAAAATGTGCATTTTTCACTGACCAAACCCTGATCGCTCCCTGATCAAACTCTGACGTGATCTGCAACGCAAGTGTGGAAGGGGCCTAAGTTGACTGTTTCCAGTGTCAGAAAGGCCCACCAGAAGATCCCCCACTACCCTGCACCTACATTACTGCACCTCATAGGTAAAACAACCCAATTTGGAACTGGATTCTATTTTATTTTCAAGGAGATGGCAGAGGTTCAGCCCCAGAATAATTACCTGTTGGGCCTAAGAAACCCTTGTCCGGCGCTGATGGTGTCCACCCTGAATGGGACGTATGATGAATGCTTCTGCCTAAAGGAAGTTATTAGGCGGTTACATGTGTGACCAAACCCTAATACCTCATTCACATGGCTGCTGGGGGACGTATATACGAGCACACGTTAGTGTGAATTTACTGTAAGGGTCTGATTGCCTGCTCTGCAGCACATCAAGCTACATGTCCGCGTTTTGTGAAGCTGACGAATCTAAATTTCGGGTCCCCTCATCTCTACTGCCGGGAACAGTCCGAACTACCCCCCACATTTTTGTAAATGGTTTAATTTGTCAGGATACTACCAATAAAAGAACTTTATGAAAAAAAAAAATGAACAAGCCCATCGGTCTATGAAACAAATTTCCTGTTTATTTGAAAATAAAACAGAACATTAAAACATTGAATCATAAACCCATACTACATGCGTTTTGCACATGAAAGATATTCGCACATTCGCTCGGCCACGCTTCTCTTCAGTCATTTATAACAATGTAAGCTTTTCTTTATTTGCTTCTGCTTTAAGCAATTATTGTATTAAGTGTATCTTTTACACAAATGTCACCAACACAACCCTACAGGATCCCATACAATACATTGCATATTTTTTTTTGTAAACATTACATCACATTTTAGGCTTTTTTTTTTAGTTTTTTTTTTTTAATTCAGTACAGTCTTTTCAAAAACTTTTTGTTTGTAAAGCTGCAAATGCAGAGAATAGTCATTAGTCGTAAGAAACATTCCATTCAACCTACAGGTTTATAAGAAAAGTGTTCGGTAAGGTTCTAGCCGCTGGGATGCACACTACTTCATAGATGAGAGTAAAAATAGTTCTAGTTAGAATATATGCAGACACCTGAGCTACGTCTTTTTGGATATTCCAGGAAAACACAAGAGAAAATTCAGTCTAGTAGATTTTAAGGGTTTCCAATTTTACCAATCATTGCTGCTCCTTTTCTGTTGTTGGGACATAAACTGCATTAATATCAAATCTTAAGTTACAGCTATTTCCTTCAACTGTCCCATGCACATGCACACTCTGCTTGGCGTGCATGAATTCAGAATAGAGAGAACTATCTATGAATCCTCTTTTTGAGAACAAAGGATGAGGCATGTTAGAGTCACGAGACCCCATACACATTAGGAGGGTCTTTCAGTCTTGAGTTGTTGTCTTCATATAACAATAGTAGTAGCTTATAGTAGTTACAGATTCCTATCTATTCGTAACATTACTGCAGTAAAATGTGTACCATCAGTAAAGCAAGTGCCATGCTAAACCTGTAACGGCAAAATCTAAGCAATTAACTTGCATATACTGTATAATAAACAGCAAAAATGCGATATAAAAACTACATCCTATCCAAGTCTTTGTATGCTAGAAAAAGGCAAACATGCTCAAAAGTTTCTATTCTGCAGAAATAAAGTGTTAAAAGCAAAAAAGTGAACGTGCAAAGTCTGTGCGTAAATTTTTTTTTTGCAGACTTAGTAAATTTATTTAAAAAAATAAAAAACAAATGTTAATATTGTCTCTTGATTAGTATTCAGCTAACACATAATTCTTTCAGTAGGGACTGCCTCTGGTGGAGTACTGATTTATGGCGGTGCCAACAATAGGACACAGTATACAGGCGGTCCCCTACTTAAGGACATCCGATTTACAGACGACCCCTAGTTAAAGACGGACTCCTCTGCCCCCCGTGACCTCTGGTGAAGGTCTCTGGATGCTTTATTTTAGTGCCAGGCTGCAATGATCAGCTGTAATGTGTCTGTAATCAAGTTTTATTCATAATCCTTGGTCCCATTGCAGCTAAAATTTTCAAAATCTAATTGTCACTGGGACAAAAAATTTTTTTTGTCTGGAGCTACAATTATAAAATATAGAGTTCCGACTTGCATACAAATTCAACTTAAGAACAAACTAATGGACCCTATCTTATACGTAACCCGGGACTGCCTGTAATCGGCTTTTAGAGTGTCAAAATTGGACAACCCCCTTATGGTCAGGCTACGGAATGATGTAGGAAAAAAGAAAAATCTAATCTGATTAACCATTTGCAGTCTCAGTGTGAATACAAGTTTAAGATCTAAAATGTACATTTTTTCCAGTTTTGTTGCCTAAAAATAATTAAAAAAAAAAATACATAAAAATCCCCCCAAAAAACCTACATTAAAGCACATGTCAAAAAATAAACTTGTGATTTATCTTCTCTCGACATGAAACCCTAAAATCCATATGTAGCAAATAGGAAGCAATATGGCAGCTGTACTTCATTCCTGAGAGATGGATCAGAACCTCGGTGTGTGCATAGGGTCCGGTTTAGCAGATGTGAGGTTGACATATTTTGTTTTTGTAAATGCAGCAAAGAACCTGGGTCACTCATACACTGTCACATAACGTATACACAGGATCACACAGGATTCCTGCTAGATCTGTGGACATTCTTACCCCATCCTACTATAGCTAGCAAAAAAAAATTATTTTTTTTTTACAATTTTTACATTTTTTTAAACTTTTTTCAGTGTAAACAAGTATTAGGAGGGTTCAGAGACGACAAAATAATTCCGTAACAAATATAAAATATAATTCTTATTTAAAGGGAATATTTTCAGCTGCCATGTTCGTTGCTATGGGGACGACATTCATTCCTCCATGAGGGCCCAGGCCTCCTCGGCCTTCTGGTAGTACTGATTTGCCAGCCTTCCTTTCATGGCCTCCATGGCCGCCTCGGCAGCTTCCGTGTATAGTTCACCTATATGAAAGACAGGACAATGTTACTACAAGTGGCCAAAACTGGACAATAAGGGTTGTCAGGGGTAGAAATAGTTGAGTAGTAATAGTTCTAATATTTTTTTAAATCCTTATCATTTTGTACACATTTACCCAGAAATTTTAACACATTTATATTAATGTATTTTATTTCCAGTTTTCATATGATTCAGGTCCCATCCATTGAACTCTCAGGAAACTATGGTTTTAGTTATTTCCAATTTTCTATAGGGGCTTTATAGGCCATCAATAGAGATGAGCGAACATGCTCGTCCGAGCTTGATGCTCGTTCGAGCATTAGCGTACTCGAAACTGCTCGTTGCTCGGACGAATACTTCGCCCGCTCGAGAAAATGGCAGCTCCCGCCGTTTTGCTTTTTGGCAGCCAGAAACAGAGCCAATCACAAGCCAGGAGACTCTGCACTCCACCCAGCATGACGTGGTACCCTTACACGTCGATAGCAGTGGTTGGCTGGCCAGATCAGGTGACCCTGGGATAGACTAGCCGCTGCCCGCGCTGCTCGGATCATTCTGTGTCTGGATGCCGCTAGGGAGAGAGCTGCTGCTGGTCAGGGAAAGCGTTAGGGTGTTCTATTAGCTTACTGTTAGGCAGGAGTGATTCTCCAAGAACCCAACAGCCCTTCTTAGGGCTACAATAACGTTCTACTTTTTTTTTTTTTATTTGCATCTAGTACCATTTTGTGAGGAATTAGCAGGGGGACTTGCTACCGTTGTGTTTAGCTCTTAGTGGCACACATATCCACCTCAAACACCAAAGTGGGAAAATTTAGTAGGGGTTGGATTTCAATTAGGCACAGTCTGCCATTTTTCCTTTTTTATTTTACGTTTATTTTGTTTAATAACTCAGTGTCATCTCATCTGGCATAGTAGTGTGCTTTCATACTTGGCTAGAAAATAGCCATAGGAGAATCCAAACGACTTACGCCTACAGTAGCGTTATATATTTGATTTCTGGTTGATCTGCTGGTGGCTGTCCTTGCTGCAGTGCATCTACTAGCCAATTGTCAGCAATTTGTAGTGAGACTTGCGACCGCTGTGTTTTGCGCTTAGTGACGCACATATCCATTGCAAAGACCGAAGTGGGAAAATTTAGTAGGGGTTGGATTTCAATTAGGCACAGTCTGCCATTTGTCCTTATTTTACGTTTATTTTGTTTAATAACTCAGCGTCATCTCATCTGGCATAGTAGTGTGCTTTCATACTTGGCTAGAAAATAGCCATAGGAGAATCCAAACGGCTTACGCCTACAGTAGCGTTATATATTTGATTTCTGGTTGATCTGCTGGTGGCTGTACTTGCTGCAGTGCATCTACTAGCCAATTGTGAGCAATTTGTAGTGAGACTTGCGACCACTGTGTTTTGCGCTTAGTGACGCACATATCCATTGCAAAGACCGAAGTGGGAAAATTTAGTAGGGGTTGGATTTCAATTAGGCACAGTCTGCCATTTGTCCTTTTTTATTTTACGTTTATTTTGTTTAATAACTCAGCGTCATCTCATCTGGCATAGTAGTGTGCTTTCATACTTGGCTAGAAAATAGCCATAGGAGAATCCAAACGGCTTACGCCTACAGTAGCGTTATATATTTGATTTCTGGTTGATCTGCTGGTGGCTGTACTTGCTGCAGTGCATCTACTAGCCAATTGTCAGCAATTTGTAGTGAGACTTGCGACCGCTGTGTTTTGCGCTTAGTGACGCACATATCCATTGCAAAGACCGAAGTGGGAAAATTTAGTAGGGGTTGGATTTCAATTAGGCACAGTCTGCCATTTGTCCTTTTTTATTTTACGTTTATTTTGTTTAATAACTCGGTGTCATCTCATCTGGCATAGTAGTGTGCTTTCATACTTGGCTAGAAAATAGCCATAGCAATAGGATAGCATTGTTTGGTTTTAAAAACTCAAAAACACAAAAAAAAAAAAAAAAAACACAAAAAAAAGTAAAAAAAAAATTAAAGCTATAACTCTCATTTTAAAAATGTTTAACCCGAGGGCTAGGGGTAGAGGACGAGGGCGGGGACGTGGGCGTCCAACTACTGCAGGGGTCAGAGGCCGTGGTCCTGGCCGGGGTGAGACACCACCTGCTTATGAGGGAGCAGGGGAACGCCGCAGAGCTACACTCCCTAGGTTCATGTCTGAAGTTACTGGGACTCGTGGTAGAGCACTGTTGAGGCCAGAACAGTGCGAACAGGTGATGTCGTGGATTGCTGACAATGCTTCGAGCAATTTGTCCACCAGTCAGTCTTCCACGCAGTCCACCCATGTCACCGAAATCGCCACTCCTCCAGCTCCTGCACCTCAGCCTCCTCCCCCCCAGTCTGCCCCCTCCCAGGAAAATTTGGCATTTGAACCGGCATACTCTGAGGAACTGTTTTCTGGACCCTTCCCACAGTCACAAACCACTTGTCCGGTTGCTGCTGAGCAATTTTCCGATGCCCAGGTTTTCCACCAGTCACAGTCTGTGGGTGATGATGACCTTCTTGACGTAGTGGAAGTGTGTAAAGAGGTGTCCGACGATGAGGAGACACGGTTGTCAGACAGTGGGGAAGTTGTTGTCAGGGCAGGAAGTCCGAGGGGGGAGCAGACTGAGGGATCGGAGGATGATGAGGTGACAGACCCAAGCTGGGTTGAGAGGCCGGGTGAACACAGTGCTTCTGAGACGGAGGAGAGTCCTCGACCAGAACAGGTTGGAAGAGGCAGTGGTGGGGCCAGACGGAGAGGCAGGGCCAGAGCTGGTGCATCAGCGCCAAATGTGTCAACTAGTGAAGCTCCCGTGGCGAGGGCTCTTGCGGCGAGGGCTAGATCTTCAGAAGTCTGGAGGTTCTTTAAGGAAACACCGGATGACCGACGGACTGTGGTGTGCAACATTTGCCAAACCAGGCTCAGCAGGGGTTCCACCACTACTAGCTTAACTACCACCAGTATGCGCAGGCATATGAATGCTAAACACCCCACTCAGTGGCAACAAGCCCGTTCACCTCCGGCCGTGCACACCACTGCTCCTTCCCCTGTGTCAGCTGATAGTCAGCCCCCTGCCCAGGACCCTGCCACAAAAACCCCATCGTCGCCTCCACGATCCTCCACAGCATCCACCAGCGTTCAGCTCTCCATACCCCAGACGCTGGAGCGGAAACGCAAATATAGTGCAACCCACCCGCACGCCCAAGCCCTTAATGTGCACATCTCCAGATTGCTTAGCCTGGAGATGCTGCCCTATAGGCTAGTAGAGACCGAGGCCTTTCGCAACCTCATGGCGGCGGCCGCCCCTCGGTATTCGGTCCCCAGCCGCCACTACTTTTCCCGATGTGCCGTCCCAGCCCTGCACCAGCACGTGTCAGACAACATCACCCGTGCCCTGACCAACGCCGTTTCTGACAAGGTCCACCTGACCACGGACACGTGGACGAGTGCTGCCGGGCAGGGCCACTATATATCGCTGACGGCACATTGGGTTAACTTGGTGGAGGCTGGGACCGAGTCTGACCCTGGGGCTGGTCATATACTGCCGACGCCGAGGATTGCGGGGCCTACCTCGGTCCAGGTGTTTCAGGCCTACTATGCCTCCTCCTCCTCCCACCCCTCCTCCACCTCCTCCTCCGAACTACCATCCGTGGGCACGGCGCCATCAGTCGGTAGCTCTAGGCACAGCAGCAGTGCCGTTGCTAAGCGACAGCAGGCGGTGCTCAAACTGCTGAGCCTAGGCGATAAAAGACACACCGCCCAAGAGCTATTACAGGGCATCACGGCGCAGACTGATCTGTGGCTGGCACCGCTGAACCTGAAGCCAGGCATGGTTGTGTGTGACAACGGCCGTAACCTGGTGGCGGCTCTGCAACTCGGCAGACTGACACATGTGCCATGCCTGGCCCATGTGTTAAATCTGATAGTTCAGCGTTTCCTCAAGACATACCCCAATCTGTCAGATTTGCTCACGAAGGTGCGCCGCATCTGTGCGCATTTCAGGAAGTCCAGCACAGATGCTGCAACTCTCAGGGCAGCGCAGCGCCGCCTCCAACTGCCCGCTCACCGACTGTTGTGCGACGTGCCCACGAGGTGGAATTCAACACTGACCATGTTATCCAGAGTTTACCAGCAGCGCCGAGCCATTGTAGACTGCCAGATGTCAACTTCCACCAGAACTGGTAGTCAGGTCAGTCAGCTTCCTCAAGTCTACAATGAGGAGTGGACGTGGATGTCTGATATCTGTCAGGTGCTGAGTAACTTTGAGGAGTCAACACAGATGGTCAGTGGCGATGCCGCCATCATCAGCCTCACCATCCCGCTGCTTGGCCTGTTGAAAAACTCTCTGATCAGCATGAAGTCGGAAGCTTTGCGCTCGTCACAAGAGACGGGGGAAGAAGATTCCCTTGTTGATAGCCAAAGCACCCTTAGGTCTGTTTCTCAGCACATATCGGAGGAGGTGGAGGTGGAGGAGGATGAGGAGGAAGAGGAGGAGAATGTTGGCGAGACACAAGAGGGGACCATTGTTGAGTCCTTTACTGTTCAGCGTGTATGGGCAGAAGAAGAGGAGTTGGAGGAGTTGGAGGAGGAGGAAATGGACAGTCAGGCCAGTGAGGGGAGTGAATTCTTACGCGTTGGTACTTTGGCGCATATGGCAGATTTCATGCTAGGCTGCCTATCCCGTGACCCTCGCGTTCAAAGAATTTATTCCAGCACCGATTACTGGGTGTTCACTCTCCTGGACCCACGGTACAAGCAAAATCTTTCCACTCTCATCCCTGCAGAGGAAAGGAGTGTGAGAATGCATGAATACCAGCAGGCCCTGGTGCACAAGCTGAAACAGTATTTCCCTTCTGACAGCGCTAGCGGCAGAGTGCGTAGTTCTGCGGGACAAGTAGCGAGGGAGAGTAGGCGAGCAGGCAGCTTGTCCAGCACTGGCAAGGGTACGCTTTACAAGGCTTTTGCCAGCTTTATGTCACCCCAGCAAGACACTGTCACCTGTCCCCAGTCTCGGCAGAGTAGGGCTGATCTTTACAGAAAGATGGTGAGGGAGTACGTAGCTGACCATACCATCGTCCTAAATGATCACACAGCTCCCTACAACTACTGGGTTTCAAAGCTGGACATGTGGCACGAACTGGCGCTGTACGCCTTGGAGGTTCTTGCCTGCCCTGCCGCTAGCGTCTTGTCCGAGCGGGTTTTCAGTGCAGCTGGTGGCATCATCACCGATAAGCGTACACGCCTGTCGACTGACAGCGCTGACAGGCTGACGCTTATTAAGATGAATAAAGCCTGGATTTCTCATAATTTCCAATCTCCACCAGGTGAAGGAAGCTCAACCTGAATAATTGATCCACTCCTCCTCATTTTCCTCCTTCTCCTCCTCTTTGTACAGTAAAGCAGAGGAAACTGGCTATTTTTGACAGGGCCCACTGGCTCTTGCTATAGTACTTCATGCATTTAATTTTTCTGGAGGGCCACCGACCCGGTCCTCTGTTTTAAACAATTTTTGGGAGTGCCACATACAGGCACTCAATCTATTCTATTTTTCTGGAGGGCCACCTACCTGCTCCTCTGGTTTGAAAACTTTTTGGGACTGCCACATACAGGCACTCAATCTATTCTATTTTTCTGGAGGGCCACCTACCTGCTCCTCTGGTTTGAAAAATTTTTGGGACTGCCACATACAGGCACTATCCAAATTAAATTGTCTCCATAGCAGCCTCCACACGTTGTCTCCATTGCTACCTCCAAAAGTCGTCCATATAGCTGCCTCCATACATCGTCCCTTTATCAAACGAGGTGTGTCAGGCAGAAATTTGGGTTGTTTTCATGGATTCCACATCAAAGTTGTTAACTTTGTCGCCACCCAGCTGTGTTATCCACAAAATATACTAATAAACTTTTATCATTTACCAATATTATTTCAGCGCTTCTTGCGCATCTGTTTACATTCCCCTCACCCGCCATATCCTAAACTTATAAGAACGCTACTACACTTGATCTTATACAAAAGGTTCTTAGAAGTGCTGTTTGGGGAGTAGCCTAGAGACAGGGGCTTGGATTGGCGAAAGCTCGCCTGGCAGCGGAGCGCCAGCTCCATGCCAAGATCCAACTAACATAGTTTTAACTGCAGCACCTTTAATCTACTACTAGTTCACTGCCTCCATACATGGTCCCCTTATCAAACGAGCTGTGTCAGGCAGAATTTTGGGTTGTTTTCATGGCTTCCATGTTAACTTTGTCGCCACCCTGCTGTGTAATCCACAAAATATACTGGCAAACTTTTATCATGTACCGATATTATTTGAGCGCTTCTTGCTCACCTCCTTTGGTTCCTCTCTGCCACCCATTGGTTTGAAGCCTGAGTCCATTTAGGGTATGTCGCCATGCCACTCTCTAGCCTGCTGCCGCTGCCTCTGCATGCCGTCCCCTATAGTGTCAGGGTCAATTATTGCATGTTTTAGATGCTATCTAGCTTCATTCTGTCACTCTGTCATGGCCATGCTGTTGCCCATAATTTTGGCATAATGGTGCGATTAGGCAGCCTCAGAGGCATCCATGCATGCTGCCCCTGCTGTTTCCTGTCCATTTCCGTGGTGTTTCCATCCTTTTCTGAGGTTCCCAGGTGTTTGGCCAAGCTTCCCTGTGCAGAGCCTTGGTCCCCTTGAAAAATGCTCGAGTCTCCCATTGACTTCAATGGGGTTCGTTATTCGAGACGAGCACTCGAGCATCGGGAAAAGTTCGTCTCGAATAACGAGTACCCGAGCATTTTAGTGCTCGCTCATCTCTAGCCATCAATAATGGATTGGTTTGGTTCAAACAATGAGGTAACCTCCATAGCTGGAATACCAGCAGAGAAGAGTAGGAAGTCATGCGCCATTCTCTGTGTAGTGGCTGGCATCAGGAACTGCAGCCAAGCTTCTCCTACTTTAAATAAGAGCAGTACCGTATTTTTCGGACTATAAGGCTCACAAAAAATACTTTGATTTTCTTGGAAATCAAAGGTGCGCTTTATAGTCCAGTGCGCCTTGCACATGCACCGTACTTTCAGACAACAGCTGCCTTGAACTGTGCTCAGGTCTGCCACCTGCTGGTCATTCTGCCTTCTAATCCGGTGCGCCTTATATACGGACCTAGACGTTTTAGCAGGGATTTATTGATGGTGCGCCTTATAATCCAGTGCGCCTTATAGTACGAAAAATACGGTACTTACACTACCCAAGTAAAGGAGCTGTACTTCCGGATCTATTCTGTGCCAAATCCAGCTGAAACTTGGTGTTATTTAGTGTCAGACCATAAATATTGTGAATTTGGAACCAAGAGTCACCAGAAACCAGTTGTCTTTATGGCTAAGGATCCAAAAGGATAGACCCCGCCCTCTTATCAGATATTTAGGTCATATTTTTATATGCCAAATGTACCACAAAAAGATAGAAATATCCCTTTAAAGGAAATGGGGTCAAAATGCCAGAAATTATCTATAGGGTACAGTAAAAAAAAATTAAAATTCAATAAAAAAAAACAATTTATAAATTATAAATGGAGTAAAAAGGTTATTTATATGTTTTAAATGGAAAAAATGTAAATAACTATATTATTTTTTTTTGTCACTTTTTATTATTTTTTTTTTTCATTTTAGAAAATGTTAAAGGTTCTAGAGGTTGCTTAGATTCAAATGCAGGAATTTATAATTTGCTGGCTCAGCGTGGGTCGGTCTCGGCATCCCTCTTGCACAATGGATTTACTAAGAGGCTCTGGTGTCTTAGTAACTCTGGCGCAGCGCTTTTTACTCTGGAATGAAATCTCCACCAGGTCAGACCACTAGATTTAGGGTGCAGGTTATAGTAAACATGGTGGGCCAGGGGGGACATCTACGCCTGCCCTAGTCCATCATGTCAGCATTTGGAAAAATGGTTTAGTAGATACAGGACATGATAAATCTGCCCCAGTATTTGCATCAGTGAAATAATAACGTTACCAGATCGTTGTGGGTCCTTCTCCAGTTTAAATCCCCCAGTAAGCAGCATCTCGGCTTCTCTAGCTAGTAGCAGATATTTGGGCTCATCCTGGGTGCCATCATATTCCCCTCCTTCATCATAATCCGTCATGTTTAGTGCAGAGTTGTACCAGTACAGCGCCTCCTGCCAGTCTTGTACCCTGCAACCCCATACAAAATAATTATACCAGATTGTATTATAAATCTGGGATATCATAATTAAAAAAATAATTGTTAAAATTCTTACAAATCTAATAAAACACTCAGTAAAAATGACTAGAACTATAACTTACCTGTCTGATCCAAGATTTATGCCAGTGTCATACGCTCGAGCGATATGAATCATAGAGGGCCGGTCTCCTGCTTCTGCGGCCATCAATAAATAGTTAAATCCTTTAATTCTGTTTTCTTCAGTTTCCTATTGAAAAATAAAAGAAGAAACCGCCATATAATAGTGATCAGAGTAGGCCTTCTACAAGACATACTAAAGATACAGGCCATAGACAGGACCAGCACAAGCACTGGGTATAACTGGGCAAGTATTGGGCCCAGAGCTGGGGGGGTCACATAAGGCTGTACATAAGGAATCCATAGGGGTGAGGGGGACTTTATATAATATAACCATGAGGGGGCTGTTTGGGATGATAAACTAGAGAACATTTTAGGGAACAAGATAGTCTTATTTTCTGAATTTGCAATGCTGCCATGCGAGTTCACTGCAAAGGGGCCCACAGAGGCTCTGTCACCCGGGGGCCTACTGAAACCTGAAGCCAACCCTGGCCATAGACATGATGTAGCTTTCAGGCGTAAGATATCGGATTTCCCACTGAGCATTTGGAGCACATGCACACTCAACCGAAAGCTTTACCTCCACAGTCACTTCAGTCAGGATATGATGGGGCAGCTGGGAATACATAAGCCCCAGGCCAATGATGGCCTCCAGTTCTCCACAGTTGGCTGCATGTTCCAGATGGAATATGGCAGATTCCTGGTCCCATTCCTGATCTTTCTCGCAGAAACGTCCTCCCTCATGATAGCGCACCATGGCCAGGTGAACCTGGTATCCATAAAGATAAAATAATGTTACTAGTAATATATTGAGCCCATATGAGACCTAAAAGTGGATTTTTGGTTTCAATAATTGAAGGAGTTTTCCCATTTATAGCCACATACCCACAGGATGTCCGGCCATAAATATAGGATAGATGTAGATCCTACCTCTGGCACCCATAGCTGGCTCCGGAATGGAAACCTACTGACTGCGGTCGTTGAGACTATGCTGCGTATGCGCAGTCTCTCTATAGCAGTGACTATAGACTGGGAGCTTACATAGGCACCGCAACCTCTCAGTTCAGCCTGCCTGCGGGTCTCAGAGGTAGGACCTTTATTTATCCTATATTTATGACTAGTCTTGTGGATATGCCTTAACAAGATGATCAGTTAGAATCCGACTGTTGGGTCCCACACTAATCATGAGAATGGGAGCCCTCTGATCAAGGGAATGGGGGTGGAGCAGCAGGACAAGCATGTGTCCTGCCCTCCAATCTATTATTTGTGATTGGCTGGAGATCGCCAAGTAATAGCTGAGCTGCGACTAGAGTGGTAGGACACCTGTCCAGCCTGCCGCTCCACCCATTCTCCAGATCGCAGCGCACCTGTTCTCATGATCAGTGCCGGTCCTAGCAGTCGGCCCAATCACCGATTAGTTTGTTATCTCCTATCCTGTATATAGGGGATATATTCTAGTTTGGGGTCGACATCTTTAAATAGTCTAGGTGGAAAAATTTCTTCAATTAATTGGTCTCTGTTGCTCATAGCAACCAATCCAGGTGTAACTTTAATTTTCTGGTTACTATGAGCAAAAACAGTTTTTTAGACAGTTCTAGTGTGTTTCTAATGCTAGATCTATAATATATCTATATATCTTTATATCTATCTATAGTATAGATTTTTTTTTATAATCAGGATTTCTCATCCAGAATCCATCACAATCTTTATTGCCTATAGAAACAAATCACTGAACAGCTTTTATTGTGAACTACTTATTGCCAACAGTTGCTATGGGGTTTTACTTTAGTATTGAATCTAGAGGATTTAATCTATTAAAAGGGGATGTCTTGCAAAGAGGGAATGGAGGATAATCTGGCTTCTCCAAGCACATGTAGACAAATTGTTTGCCTAGACACATGGACATTTTCAGGGGGCCTTACAGAGTAGGGAACATCCCACAGGAACATCCATGAGCCAGTAAAGAACACTTGGGCAGTCATCCACCCATATATCCCCTTTAAATATGTTGATTTCATTAAACAGTTATAAAACTTCAGCCCTCACCTTCCCGAGGATGGATTTCCCAATTTTCTTTTCCAGCTCTAGCTCATTAAGTCTCTGCACCTCTGATGCCACGCAAGAGGATCGGTGAATATTCACACGGGATGCGTGGAACTGGTTCCACTTCTCCACCGACACCTAAAACAAAAAGGACGTTTTAGATTTTTCATATTAAAGAAAAAAGAAGAATTTTATGCAATGTAAACCAACAGTCACAATGTAAAACTGGAATATGGGCTTTTTCAATATCACTTTTTTAAAGGTATTAAACATGACAAGGGTCATGACTGGAGAATATAAGGACTATGATGAAAATTTCAAAGCCTGAAGACTGTAAGCATAGACTGTAAGCTCTTGTGTCACCCCCTCATCCTCATAGACTGTAAGCTCTTGTGTCACCCCCTCATCCTCATAGACTGTAAGCTCTTGTGTCACCCCCTCATCCTCATAGGCTGTAAGCTCTTGTGTCACCCCCTCATCCTCATAGGCTGTAAGCTCTTGTGTCACCCCCTCATCCTCATAGGCTGTAAGCTCTTGTGTCACCCCCTCATCCTCATAGGCTGTAAGCTCTTGTGTCACCCCCTCATCCTCATAGGCTGTAAGCTCTTGTGTCACCCTCTCCTCCTCATAGACTGTAAGCTCTTGTGTCACCCCCTCATCCTCATAGGCTGTAAGCTCTTGTGTCACCCCCTCATCCTCATAGGCTGTAAGCTCTTGTGTCACCCCCTCATCTTCATAGACTGTAAGCTCTTGTGTCACCCCCTCATCCTCATAGGCTGTAAGCTCTTGTGTCACCCTCTCCTCCTCATAGACTGTAAGCTCTTGTGTCACCCCCTCATCCTCATAGACTATAAGCTCTTGTGTTACCCCCTCATCCTCATAGACTGTAAGCTCTTGTGTCACCCCCTCATCCTCATAGGCTGTAAGCTCTTGTGTCACCCCCTCAACCTCATAGGCTGTAAGCTCTTGTGTCACCCCCTCATCCTCATAGGCTGTAAGCTCTTGTGTCACCCCCTCATCCTCATAGGCTGTAAGCTCTTGTGTCACCCCCTCATCCTCATAGACTGTAAGCTCTTGTGTCACCCCCTCATCCTCATAGACTGTAAGCTCTTGTGTCACCCCCTCATCCTCATAGGCTGTAAGCTCTTGTGTCACCCCCTCATCCTCATAGGCTGTAAGCTCTTGTGTCACCCCCTCATCCTCATAGGCTGTAAGCTCTTGTGTCACCCCCTCATCTTCATAGACTGTAAGCTCTTGTGTCACCCCCTCATCCTCATAGGCTGTAAGCTCTTGTGTCACCCTCTCCTCCTCATAGACTGTAAGCTCTTGTGTCACCCCCTCATCCTCATAGACTATAAGCTCTTGTGTTACCCCCTCATCCTCATAGACTGTAAGCTCTTGTGTCACCCCCTCATCCTCATAGGCTGTAAGCTCTTGTGTCACCCCCTCAACCTCATAGGCTGTAAGCTCTTGTGTCACCCCCTCATCCTCATAGGCTGTAAGCTCTTGTGTCACCCCCTCATCCTCATAGGCTGTAAGCTCTTGTGTCACCCCCTCATCCTCATAGACTGTAAGCTCTTGTGTCACCCCCTCATCCTCATAGGCTGTAAGCTCTTGTGTCACCCCCTCATCCTCATAGGCTGTAAGCTCTTGTGTCACCCCCTCATCCTCATAGGCTGTAAGCTCTTGTGTCACCCCCTCATCCTCATAGGCTGTAAGCTCTTGTGTCACCCCCTCATCCTCATAGGCTGTAAGCTCTTGTGTCACCCCCTCATCCTCATAGACTGTAAGCTCTTGTGTCACCCCCTCATCCTCATAGGCTGTAAGCTCTTGTGTCACCCCCTCATCCTCATAGGCTGTAAGCTCTTGTGTCACCCCCTCATCCTCATAGACTGTAAGCTCTTGTGTCACCCCCTCATCCTCATAGGCTGTAAGCTCTTGTGTCACCCCCTCATCCTCATAGGCTGTAAGCTCTTGTGTCACCCCCTCATCCTCATAGGCTGTAAGCTCTTGTGTCACCCCCTCATCCTCATAGGCTGTAAGCTCTTGTGTCACCCTCTCCTCCTCATAGACTGTAAGCTCTTGTGTCACCCCCTCATCCTCATAGACTGTAAGCTCTTGTGTCACCCCCTCATCCTCATAGACTGTAAGCTCTTGTGTCACCCCCTCATCCTCATAGGCTGTAAGCTCTTGTGTCACCCTCTCCTCCTCATAGACTGTAAGCTCTTGTATCACCCCCTCATCCTCATAGACTGTAAGCTCTTGTGTCACCCCCTCATCCTCATAGACTGTAAGCTCTTGTGTCACCCCTCATCCTCATAGACTGTAAGCTCTTGTGTGTCCCCCTCATCCTCATAGACTGTAAGCTCTTGTGTCACCCCCTCATCCTCATAGACTGTAAGCTCTTGTGTCACCCCCTCATCCTCATAGACTGTAAGCTCTTGTGTCACCCCCTCATCCTCATAGACTGTAAGCTCTTGTGTCACCCCCTCATCCTCATAGACTGTAAGCTCTTGTGTCACCCCCTCATCCTCATAGACTGTAAGCTCTTGTGTCACCCCCTCATCCTCATAGGCTGTAAGCTCTTGTGTCACCCCCTCATCCTCATAGGCTGTAAGCTCTTGTGTCACCCCCTCATCCTCATAGACTGTAAGCTCTTGTGTCACCCCCTCATCCTCATAGGCTGTAAGCTCTTGTGTCACCCTCTCCTCCTCATAGACTGTAAGCTCTTGTATCACCCCCTCATCCTCATAGACTGTAAGCTCTTGTGTCACCCCCTCATCTTCATAGACTGTAAGCTCTTGTGTCACCCCCTCATCCTCATAGGCTGTAAGCTCTTGTGTCACCCTCTCCTCCTCATAGACTGTAAGCTCTTGTGTCACCCCCTCATCCTCATAGACTATAAGCTCTTGTGTTACCCCCTCATCCTCATAGACTGTAAGCTCTTGTGTCACCCCCTCATCCTCATAGGCTGTAAGCTCTTGTGTCACCCCCTCAACCTCATAGGCTGTAAGCTCTTGTGTCACCCCCTCATCCTCATAGGCTGTAAGCTCTTGTGTCACCCCCTCATCCTCATAGGCTGTAAGCTCTTGTGTCACCCCCTCATCCTCATAGACTGTAAGCTCTTGTGTCACCCCCTCATCCTCATAGGCTGTAAGCTCTTGTGTCACCCCCTCATCCTCATAGGCTGTAAGCTCTTGTGTCACCCCCTCATCCTCATAGGCTGTAAGCTCTTGTGTCACCCCCTCATCCTCATAGGCTGTAAGCTCTTGTGTCACCCCCTCATCCTCATAGGCTGTAAGCTCTTGTGTCACCCTCTCCTCCTCATAGACTGTAAGCTCTTGTGTCACCCCCTCATCCTCATAGACTGTAAGCTCTTGTGTCACCCCCTCATCCTCATAGACTGTAAGCTCTTGTGTCACCCCCTCATCCTCATAGGCTGTAAGCTCTTGTGTCACCCTCTCCTCCTCATAGACTGTAAGCTCTTGTATCACCCCCTCATCCTCATAGACTGTAAGCTCTTGTGTCACCCCCTCATCCTCATAGACTGTAAGCTCTTGTGTCACCCCCTCATCCTCATAGGCTGTAAGCTCTTGTGTCACCCCCTCATCCTCATAGGCTGTAAGCTCTTGTGTCACCCTCTCCTCCTCATAGACTGTAAGCTCTTGTGTCACCCCCTCATCCTCATAGACTATAAGCTCTTGTGTCATATCCTCATCCTCATAGACTGTAAGCTCTTGTGTCCCTCTCCTCCTCATAGACTGTAAGCTCTTGTGTCCCTCTCCTCCTCATAGACTGTAAGCTCTTGTGTCCCTCTCCTCCTCATAGACTGTAAGCTCTTGTGTCACCCCCTCATCCTCATAGACTGTAAGCTCTTGTGTCACCCCCTCATCCTCATAGACTGTAAGCTCTTGTGTCACCCCCTCATCCTCATAGACTGTAAGCTCTTGTGTCCCCCCCTCATCCTCATAGACTGTAAGCTCTTGTGTCCCCCCCCCCTCATCCTCATAGACTGTAAGCTCTTGTGTGTCCCCCTCATCCTCATAGACTGTAAGCTCTTGTGTCACCCCCTCATCCTCATAGACTAAGATCTTGTGTCACCCTCATCCTCATAGACTGTAAGCTCTTGTGTCAACCCCTCATCCTCATAGACTGTAAGCTCTTGTGTCCCTCTCCTCCTCATAGACTGTAAGCTCTTGTGTCCCCTCTCATCCTCATAGACTGTAAGCTCTTGTGTCACCCCCTCATCCTCATAGGCTGTAAGCTCTTGTGTCACCCCCTCATCCTCATAGGCTGTAAGCTCTTGTGTCACCCCCTCATCCTCATAGACTGTAAGCTCTTGTGTCCCCCCCTCATCCTCATAGACTGTAAGCTCTTGTGTCACCCCCTCATCCTCATAGACTGTAAGCTCTTGTGTCACCCCCTCATCCTCATAGACTGTAAGCTCTTGTGTCCCCCCCTCATCCTCATAGACTGTAAGCTCTTGTGTCCCCCCCCCCCTCATCCTCATAGACTGTAAGCTCTTGTGTCCCCCCCTCATCCTCATAGACTGTAAGCTCTTGTGTGTCCCTCTCATCCTCATAGACTGTAAGCTCTTGTGTCACCCCCTCATCCTCATAGACTGTAAGATCTTGTGTCACCCTCATCCTCATAGACTGTAAGCTCTTGTGTCAACCGCTCATCCTCATAGACTGTAAGCTCTTGTGTCCCTCTCCTCCTCATAGACTGTAAGCTCTTGTGTCCCCTCTCATCCTCATAGACTGTAAGCTCTTGTGTCACCCCCTCATCCTCATAGGCTGTAAGCTCTTGTGTCACCCCCTCATCCTCATAGGCTGTAAGCTCTTGTGTCACCCCCTCATCCTCATAGACTGTAAGCTCTTGTGTCCCCCCCTCATCCTCATAGACTGTAAGCTCTTGTGTCCCCCCCCCCTCATCCTCATAGACTGTAAGCTCTTGTGTGTCCCCCTCATCCTCATAGACTGTAAGCTCTTGTGTCACCCCCTCATCCTCATAGACTGTAAGATCTTGTGTCACCCTCATCCTCATAGACTGTAAGCTCTTGTGTCCCTCTCCTCCTCATAGACTGTAAGCTCTTGTGTCCCTCTCCTCCTCATAGACTGTAAGCTCTTGTGTCCCTCTCCTCCTCATAGACTGTAAGCTCTTGTGTCACCCCCTCATCCTCATAGACTGTAAGCTCTTGTGTCACCCCCTCATCCTCATAGACTGTAAGCTCTTGTGTCACCCCCTCATCCTCATAGACTGTAAGCTCTTGTGTCCCCCCCTCATCCTCATAGACTGTAAGCTCTTGTGTCCCCCCCCCCTCATCCTCATAGACTGTAAGCTCTTGTGTGTCCCCCTCATCCTCATAGACTGTAAGATCTTGTGTCACCCTCATCCTCATAGACTGTAAGCTCTTGTGTCAACCCCTCATCCTCATAGACTGTAAGCTCTTGTGTCCCTCTCCTCCTCATAGACTGTAAGCTCTTGTGTCCCCTCTCATCCTCATAGACTGTAAGCTCTTGTGTCACCCCCTCATCCTCATAGGCTGTAAGCTCTTGTGTCACCCCCTCATCCTCATAGGCTGTAAGCTCTTGTGTCACCCCCTCATCCTCATAGACTGTAAGCTCTTGTGTCCCCCCCTCATCCTCATAGACTGTAAGCTCTTGTGTCACCCCCTCATCCTCATAGACTGTAAGCTCTTGTGTCACCCCCTCATCCTCATAGACTGTAAGCTCTTGTGTCCCCCCCTCATCCTCATAGACTGTAAGCTCTTGTGTCCCCCCCCCCCCTCATCCTCATAGACTGTAAGCTCTTGTGTCCCCCCCTCATCCTCATAGACTGTAAGCTCTTGTGTGTCCCCCTCATCCTCATAGACTGTAAGCTCTTGTGTCACCCCCTCATCCTCATAGACTGTAAGATCTTGTGTCACCCTCATCCTCATAGACTGTAAGCTCTTGTGTCAACCGCTCATCCTCATAGACTGTAAGCTCTTGTGTCCCTCTCCTCCTCATAGACTGTAAGCTCTTGTGTCCCCTCTCATCCTCATAGACTGTAAGCTCTTGTGTCACCCCCTCATCCTCATAGGCTGTAAGCTCTTGTGTCACCCCCTCATCCTCATAGGCTGTAAGCTCTTGTGTCACCCCCTCATCCTCATAGACTGTAAGCTCTTGTGTCCCCCCCTCATCCTCATAAACTGTAAGCTCTTGTGTCCCCCCCCCCTCATCCTCATAGACTGTAAGCTCTTGTGTCCCCCCCTCATCCTCATAGACTGTAAGCTCTTGTGTGTCCCCCTCATCCTCATAGACTGTAAGCTCTTGTGTCACCCCCTCATCCTCATAGACTGTAAGATCTTGTGTCACCCTCATCCTCATAGACTGTAAGCTCTTGTGTCAACCGCTCATCCTCATAGACTGTAAGCTCTTGTGTCCCTCTCCTCCTCATAGACTGTAAGCTCTTGTGTCCCCTCTCATCCTCATAGACTGTAAGCTCTTGTGTCACCCCCTCATCCTCATAGGCTGTAAGCTCTTGTGTCACCCCCTCATCCTCATAGGCTGTAAGCTCTTGTGTCACCCCCTCATCCTCATAGACTGTAAGCTCTTGTGTCCCCCCTCATCCTCATAAACTGTAAGCTCTTGTGTCCCCCCCCCCTCATCCTCATAGACTGTAAGCTCTTGTGTCCCCCCCTCATCCTCATAGACTGTAAGCTCTTGTGTGTCCCCCTCATCCTCATAGACTGTAAGCTCTTGTGTCACCCCCTCATCCTCATAGACTGTAAGCTCTTGTGAGCAGGGCCCTAATTCCTATTGTTCCATATGACTGTCTGTACTCTGTAATCGTAATATTATATTTGTATATGTCCCTTATGATTTATAAAGCACTGAGGAATATGATGGCGCTATGTGAATAAATATTATTATTATGATTAGGTCAGTCATGAAATATTGTACGATCTCTTAGACTGTAATACCGGTAATGGCCTGCAGGAGTCAGTAACACATTCACTTTTTGTTCTAACAAGCAAATGAACAAACAATTAGACACAAGCAGATCCAGTAGACTCGGATCATTTTGTATACAGGGGTCCATTGTCAATAGCCAAAAAATGTGGAGATTCCAGCTTTCAAGTTTTACAGACCACAATAAGAAATCAATCTGACTGCTTGTCATATGGAAATGCTTGGCTTTTTCTGTGTTTTGTTCACTAATTAGGACAAAGTTCAGCTTTCTGCCTATTCAGTAAGAAACATTACCTTGTCTTAAAGGGTTTTTCCACTTTTGGCACATAATTGATCTTATTTGTGTAATGCAAAGTTATACAATTATATAATATACTTTCTTGTTCCTTGCAGTTTTCCTGATCTCTGATTGCTGACATTCTAAAGGAATCTTCATTGCTTACTTACTGTGGATAAAAACTGGTTCATGGTCATGTGATGTCACACAGGTGCAATGCTCGTTATATCCCTGGTCATACGATGTCACACAGATGCACCACTCGTTACATATCTGGTCATGTGATGTCACACAGGTGCAAAGCTCGTTATATCCCTGGTCATGTGATGTCACACAGGTGCAAGGCTCATTATATCCCTGGTCATATGATGTCACACAGGTGCACGACTCATTATATAGCTGCTCATATGATGTCACACAGGTGCACAGCTCGTTATATCCCTAGCCATGTGAGGTCACACAGGTGCAAAGCTCGTTATATCCCTAGTCATATCATGTCAGAGGTGCACGACTCATTATATATTTGCTCATGTGATGTCACACAGGTGCAAAGCTCGTTATACTCCTGGTCATGTGATGTCACACAGGTGCACGACTCCACAGGAAGTTAACTATGAAGCTTCCTAGCAAGCAAAGATCTAGAAAACCATGAGGAAGTGATAAAGAAAGTATATTGGAGAATTGTTAAAACTTTCAATACACAAACACTTTCAACTGTTTGCTGAAAGTGGACAGCCCCTTTAAAACAAGAGCACTGACAGGAAGTGTTGTCATAGGGACAAAAGGAGATCAAAGATGTAACCTCTTATTATTTCCTGTACTTTTGTACATTCAGTTGAAGGTAATTAGAAGTGTCACTACATAAAAAGGTATTTCAAAGACACTAAGTACTTTGTAAAGCGTGGACGGCTTTAACAAAGATGAAAGTGCAGAATACTCATGCACAGTTATACACAGCAAATATCATCAAAAACATAACCTAATATTTAAAAATTTGCAGTAGAAATCTGTATGATACAGTGGATATTGTACATGCCACATTTCACACAGACTGGACCTGACATCATGAAATCCGCATCAGACATGGGTGAAAGACAAAAATGAGAAATAAACATGAAATAATTTGACATGTATTTGGATGGATGTCTCCAACATGTGGTAGAGGGAAATGAGGATTACTTTCTAGATGGGAAGCAAATGTCAAAGAGGTTGGACCAACTTTTATTGTTATCCATAGGAAAAGGATGAGCAATCTGATTGGTGGGAGTTGACCATGTGGTCTGCTGCTTCATCAAATACTATGGGAAATTACTAAGCATAGCGCTCAGGTATCTCCGCCAGTTACATTCACTGACAAAGAATGCTGGAGATAGCAGAGCGCCATGTTCAGCAACTAAGGACACACCCCTAGACAGTAAGTAGGGCAGAAGTATGCGTTCTGGACTTGCCTTTCCATTTATTAAAAGAACAGGACCCCAGTTTTTGTGATCAGAGGGGTCCGACACCTGGATCAGGTTCTTATCACTTAACCTGTGAGTAGGGAATAACAATAAAATTCGGTACAACCACTGTAATTCTCTGGCCCAGGGGCAGAGTTAAAAGGCCATTACAGTTTTTTTTAAAATTAATCACTTATCCATAGGATAGGGTCATATATAGGACAGGTAGGTTCCCGGTTCCCGGGCCCACCGACCAGTTGTTAGATCTGCAAACCTTTCAAATCAGCATCGTGACTGGTTCTACCAAGCACAGCGCCATGCATTGTGTAGTGGCTGTACGTGGTATGGTGGCTCAGACCCATTTACTTAAAGGGGTTGTCCACTTTTAGCAAATAAGCAATATTATTTGTGTAATGAAAATATATACAATTTTCCAATAGACTTTTTGTAATAATTCCTCACATTTTTCTAAGGCAATGGACCCATAGACTGGCAAAGGCCGCACGGTGCGATAGAGTGCTGCACATATGTGCCCGGCCGTAGCCATACTGGCATAGGTCAGTGCGAATGTAGCCTTATTGCTGACATTAAATAGGAAACTTCACTGTTTACTTCCTGTAGATAAATGCCGGTCCTTGGTGATGTCACATAGGTGCACGGCTCGTTATAATACACAGCTCAGTTTACTGTAATACTAAAATAAAACGAGCCATGCACCTGTGTGACGTCTCATGACCAGGGATATAACGAGTCATGCACCCGTGTGATGTCCCATGACCAGGGATTGGTGTTTATCCACAGGAAGTAAACTATGAAGCTTCCTATTGAATCACAGCAAGCAGAGATCTAGAAAATTGTGAGGATATTGTGAGGATATTGGAAAGTATATTGGAAAGCTGCGTAAATTTTCTTTACAAACACAATGTCAATTATTTGCTGAAAGTGGATGATCCCTTTAAATGGGTCTGAAGAGTCAATGTGATTTACAGAGGTGACACCATAGGTCTGTGAAGTGGAAGCAGAACTCGCTGGAGGGTTTTCTAACTGTTCTTCTATGGAATAATCAATAGAAAGATAAATTCTGTATCCTAAACGCGCTGTAACCCTCATTTCCCGTGCATGTAGAGCAGCCATCCAAACATGTGCAATGTGTTATGTCAGCAATAAGCGGTAATCTCAGCATTCACTGGAATCTCTGGCAGCAGGACATGCAGAATCACCAGTTTATTCCGGGGGCTGTTTTTAGGGTTCGCATTGGCTTTACTTATAAGACATTTGCTCTAGTTGAAAAAGAAATTAGAAAGGAATAGATGATGTGATGGGTTAAGGAACACGAATCTAGAACCACATAGAATCCCAGCAGTACTAGGTGTATTACATAAGGAGCTTGTATTAGTTTTCTCTAGATATTCTAGTGCGGATCTATTCTAAAGTTTGTCAAAGTTTTAATTTTTCCTGTTCTATTATAGACGCAGAAAAACAAATAATTTAATGTAGGATCGGTTATATAATGGGCAGAGCTTAAAGGCGTTGACCAGCCACAGCAGGTTTTTTTTATATCCACAGGGTATAACTTGATGATGGGTGGGGGTCCAAGGGGTAGGACCTCCACGAAGCACAGGAATAGGGGTCCATTGTGATGCAAACAAATTGTGCAGTCTGTCATTCATAAGCCTGCTGCTGAAGTCATCTCTAAGCCACAGACGGAGATAGCAAAGTACATTACTGAGCAACCTTTCTCAGTGTCATAGACCCCCATGATCAAGTGGGGGTCCTACGACTGGTCCTCAATTTATCCCCTATTCGGTGGATTACTTCTTGTGACTGAACAATCCCTTTAAGGAAGCCCTTATAATGGGGTTGATCATATCTGCCATTTTGGAGTAAATATTGACAAAAGTTCTGACTACTTCCTCTCAAGTATGAAGGCAGTTAACCCTTTAATAGGCCTGTGACTTTGGCAGTATCAAAGATGACACCACAATGATCAGGTCCAGCATCAGATGGGCCCACCAGAGAATCGGGGGATCGTTTGGTGGACCTAGAATCTAACCCAATACTGAACCAACAACAGAAGTCAAAACAGATTTGGAGGCTATTAGGATCTATTTTAAGGACTAAATAAAGGGTGGGCCCTCATAATATCTTTATCTAGCCTTCCTAAGGAACGGATCAGGTCACAGGATTTTCAAGTGACCCAACTATACATCAAGGAGCCTGCCTGCCAAAATGATATTCATAAGTATTTCATTTCCATATTAAATGTAGACATCTGATCAATTTAGTCTCATGACCATTAGAGGTAAGAGTCATATAGCAAGACAGAGTTCCACGGATAATCCCCAAAATGTGCATCAATCCCTCAACTGAGGAATCGGCCATGATCTTAAGAACAAGACTAAAGTAAATAATACGGCTTTAAAATGAGGATCTGTACACACAGAGTTATACATTGACTTCATAAACCAGTACTGCTGTTTTCTCAGTGAAATGAGCAATAGATGATAAATGGAAGATGGAAGAGGAAAGTAAATACCATTAACGTGTCCGGCACATACCTTTCCAAAGCTGTCCTCAGATTCGGACTCAAGCCGTCTCCGGTAATAACTTCCATGTGGCTGCAAAAAGAAAAAGAGCAACGTATAAAAATCTCTATAAAAACGTGGGAAAATTCTATTCTGTCATTCAGCCGCCTCCGCCATTCCAGGATCGGAAGTAAATATTTATACTTCCATAGGGGCAGAGGGGGCAGGGATACCAGATCAGATATTGGACTTACCCTGTGCTCCATTTCATCCGATTCACTCCTCTTTTCACTGGGACAACCGCTGTCTCCACCATTTTCAGAATCCTATCAAAATCAATAGGACAAATTGCGAATGCTACATCTGCGTAGAGTACGACTAAGCAAAATACGACAAAAATTCGGTAGAAAGAACTTACTCTGCGGTTATCAAGGCTGTTATTATGTTCATGATTCAAGTTATCAACTTCATTAAATATAGGCCATCCTGTACAAGAAAAAACATACATCTCATCAAAAAACACAACAGCGAGGAGGAATAATAATTATTTTACACCAAATGTTAATGCCAACATTGTGGTGCGTACTGCTGCATTTAAAGCCACACCCGTTTCAGACAAGCCACATCCTTTTTTCCACTAAGCCACACCCCCTTGTCAGACAGAAACAGAAAGTATCTAAAACACATAATAAATCGAAGCCAGTTTTATGGCACAAATCAGGCCAGAATTCTCATGCATGAAACGTAGAATTCTCACGAATTTGGCTTAGATTGTCAGCATCCGACAGTATTAGTTACTTTAGACAACCCCTTTAAGGAGATTTGTGATAGATATGTGTACCATGATGATGCTCATACCATGCACATCAAATCTGTGACCCTGGGGGGTGGCTGGGGAGGGTGAGTTTGGCAGCGAGTCGAAAGTCAAGTCACTCATGTTCTCATCTCCAGAGTTCTCAGACAGGCGAGAGAGCAGAGGTGGGCGGCTTCCAGACATTGTTCTCACCCGAGAGCTGCCACACATCTCTTCTGTGCCACGCACAACTGTCTGTGCAGATTGCTGAAATGATTTGGGAATAGAACATGTATGTAATATGGTTCAAGAGTCATTAGATATGATGTAGCGCACTATAAGTATATCAATACATGTAAACTCACTACTATGGTAAACACCTCATTCAATGGTTTCCTGTTTCCACCATATAAAATCTTTTTGCATTTTTACCCGTAGTTACATATAAATGTATGTATTTTTAAATTTCTGTGTATAGTTCCTATAGGTTATTTGTGGTATAACTCAGACAGCCGGCCTCCAGCTCTTATGCAGCTGTTGCTTAATGTCCACTAACCCCCCCATATGAGAAAATATATACCGACATCCAAGAACTCAACTCCACTGCTGCTGTCCAGGTCCCACACAACCTATATTCTAGGCATGTGCAGGGGATCAATCATCATTTACTTTCAAGTATCCGATTCTAGGCACATACCAGCATCTTGGCGCAGTTGTCCAACACAGATTTTTCCTGGCCGGAAAGGTCAAAGGGCGTCAATCTCATGCTTTTGCAGATTTTGTTGCAGGCATGGGAATGGAAGAACAAGGCCATGCCACGTACCCCTGGAGATGGAAAAACAAGACAGATCCAAGACTTAACTACAATGTTATGGAATTATGTGAAAATTCTGCCCAAGATTATCTATAGACCGTATATAGACCTCTTGTGCAAATTATTGATTCAAATACATTAGAAAAAAATACTAGGTGCAGAAGAGTAGTTCCAACATAATGTAACTGGGCCAAGCTTTCCCATAGGTCACCAATATCCATCAATGGCAGATGTTGGAAAACAAAGGATTGGGCATGTTGGATGAACATACCTGATGCTTTGTACTCAAAGGATATCAGAGAGCAATAGTAGAAGCTTACTCCCCTCTACAGATTAGAACATGAGGATGTAAGAAATGGCCAAGCAAGCATTTGGCAGACAGCTATCTAAGGTGTATGGTCACCTCATGATTAATATAACATTTTACTAAAATATTAATATATTATTTTACATTGAGCCAATGAGATCTGAAGCCAGAATACAGCACCTAAGTTGCCATCTCCAAAGTCGGTTCCGCACTCTGTGTGAATCTGAGGGTCTGTGTATAAGTCTCCCACTCCCTGAATATCCACGACAATCAGCTGATGCCCGGACCGCTCAAATGTAAAGTGGCTGAAAGCCTGGAAAATCAGTGGACACAGTTATTGTATAGTTCTAGCGATACAAAGACAGAATTTAGGTGCAAGAAATAAGATGTGTTACTTACATATATGTACTACATTTTCTGTGTTATTACTATACAGACATGGGTAAAACCTACCTGTGGAGTGAGGCGGATGTTGTCATCTCGGACAAACCCAGAGTTGGAGTTATACTTTATATATTTGCCTTCAATATAATGCTCCAAGTGGAACAAAGGTTTTCCAGGTCTGTCTTTCATCTCAAGAATGCACATCTGTACAATGTCCACCTGTATGGGGGAACCATTCATTATATACAATGTCATAGGTAAAAACCATCCAAATTCTATTCTGAGATATCATATTCAAATACATCTACGCAGTGCATATTCACACATGTTTTCTGCTGCCATTTAGTTGCGGTAAAGTGAAGAGCCATAAGCTTGGGACACATACAACAAATTTTCTTGCATCTTATGGAAAGATCACTCTATAAACATATACTGTAATTAAAGATAATAAATCAGATTTTTATAAGCACATCCAGCCTCAGAGTCCGATTATGTGGCAGATATTTTTGAAAACTGCTGAAAATGTATAAGAAATCTAAATTGGTCAATGACCTTGTACCATCCTCTACACTATTAAGGGTCAAGAACCTGACCCTGCATATAGGGGAAGATCAGAAGACAGTCTCCCCCTCCCCGCCAGTTTGTCTGTTTCCACTGTGGGTGTGCCGTGGTGGGGAGCAAACACCCAGGCCGCCGGTGGAGACTATAGCAAAAAACTCTGCCACTTCTGACCTGGTTTACAGATCCGAACTGGCAGAGCTTACACTCTAGTAAGAGGCCAAAGGCTCTTAGTAGATACAGGCGCCCAACCGCCAGTGGGGGGAACTTTAAGACTGGGGTTCAAAACTTATTGGGCATCTACCACCAGGATGAAGGACTGTATGCAAATGAGCGTGAGGGGCTCCAGGCTCCATAGGTGTTATTTCACGGATTCATTTGCATACAGTCCTTCATCCTGATGGTGGATGCCCTTTAAAGTACATAAAAGTCCCCATGACCTGAGAGCATCCCCCAACCCTGAAAATAGGAACCAGAGCATGGTAAATACATAGAATTAACATGAAATTACATATAATTTTGTTGCCCACCCTTAACCTTAGATTAGCATTCCTGGAGAACCCCTTTAAGTGACTCTACTAAAAGACAATGCCTAAAGTAAAGTAATGCTATGTCCTGTCTTTGCAGATCTTTTTTTTGGCAGTCATGAAGTCAGTCTGTGAAAAATTGCCTAAGAGGAAGTTCCCAGTGGCCACATGTATCGAAAGCAGGTCCCTGTAGATTTTACATTAATTAACCCCTGTGCTATGATCCAGCCTTGACCAAAATTATTACTCTATCCTTTCTCTAACTTTCTAACTTTCTCTAGTCTTCTCGGGTATCTTGGCACAGTTCTGCAGCGTGTGGTTATATGTCCAGTGTCTGACTAGTGACTCACTGCTGACAATGCATTTCACTACAAACTTGGGAAATGGCCACAATATCACAAAATCTCACACATGGGAATATTTCCAATAACAAAAGGGGTTTTGGTTTCCTTCACTTGCCCGTTCCCGGCTGATTGTTTACTTTGGGATGTTCACATATGTTTTATATATGCTGCAGAACAAGATAAAACCAGAAATGTTACTGCTGGGACTTCCTGTTCTTGTCTGCGGGCCAGAAGACGATCGGATGATTGATAATGATGCAAAAAGTAAATGAAGGAATAAATTATTGTAACGAGTCAGAAGGCTGAGTATTACCAAAATATCAGAACTTTCTATAGCCAGTAATGCAGATTTGTAAAAAACTTCGGCCCTTTATGGTTCAGTTTGTTCACAAAGATCACTCAAAAAATATAACATGTTTATGTGCCTGGGAGTTATATATAATGTGCCCTTAAAGGGGCATTCCAACCAGATTCATGTATA